>NC_059351.1:17945833-18624166 GCF_019703515.2 Myxocyprinus asiaticus
AGTGCCGTATTAATCTACAATATACAGTTGGTCTCAAAAGTTTGCATACCCTGGCAGAAACTGTGAAATTTTGGCATTGCTTTTGAAAATATGGCTGATCATACAAAAAAAATTGACTTTTATTTAAGGATAGTGATCATATGAAGCCATTTATTGTCACATAGTTGTTTGGCTCCTTTTTAAATCATAATGATAACAGAAATCACCCAAATGGCCCTGATCAAAAGTTTACATACCCTTGAATGTTTGGCCTTGCTACAGACAAACAAGGTGACACAGACAGGTTTAAATGGCAATTAAAGGTTAATTTCCCACACCTGTGGCTTTTTAAATTGAAATTAGTGTCTGTGTATAAATAGTCAATGAGTTTGTTAGCTCTCACGTGGATGCACTGAGCAGGCTAGATACCGAGCCATAGGGAACAGAAAAGAACTGTCAAAAGACCTGCGTAAAAATTTATAAAGATGGAAAAGGATATAAAAAGATATTCAAAGCCTTGAAAATGCCAGTCAGTACTGTTCAATCACTTAAGAAGTGGAAAATTCAGGGATCTCTTGATACCAAACCAAGGTCAGGCAGACCAAGAAAGATTTCAGCCACAACTGCCAGAAGAATTGTTCAGGATACAAAGAAAAACCCACAGGTGCTCTGGAAAAAAGACGGTGTGGTTGTTTCAAGGAGGACAATACGATGATACTTCAACAAAAATGAGCTGCATGGTCGAGTTGCCAGAAAGAAGCCTTTACTGCACCAATGCCACAAAAAAAGCCCGGTTACAATATGCCCGACAACACCTTGACACGCCTCACAGCTTCTGGCACACTGTAATTTGGAGTGACGAGACCAAAATAGAGCTTTATGGTCACAACCATAAGCGCTATGTTTGGAGAGGGGTCAACAAGGCCTATAGTGAAAAGAATACCATCCCCACTGTGAAGCATGGTGGTGGCTCACTGATATTTTGGGGGTGTATGAGCTCTAAAGGCACGGGGAATCTTGTGAAAATTGATGGCAAGATGAATGCAGTATGTTATCACAAAATACAGGCAGACAATTTGCATTCTTCTGCACGAAAGCTACGCATGGGACACTCTTGGACCTTCCAGCACGACAATGACCATAAGCCAACTAGCCACACTGGGGAGATCTCAAACGTGACTTTGCATGACCTGGAGGCATTTTGCCAAGACGAATGGGCAGCTATACCACCTGCAAGAATTTGGGGCCTCACAGACAACTATTACAAAAGACTGTATGCTGTCATTGATGCTAAAGGGGGCAATACACAGTATTAAGAACTAAGGGTATGCAGACTTTTGAACAGGGGTCATTTCATTTTTTCTTTGTTGCCATGTTTTGTTTTATGATTGTGCCATTCTGTTATAACCTACAGTTTAATATGAATCCCATAAGAAATAAAAGAAATTGTTTTGCCTGCTCACTCATGTTTTCTTTAAAAATGGTACATATATTTCCAATTCTCCAAGGGTATGCAAACTTTTGAGCACAACTGCACAAGCTGCACATTTTGAGGAATTCATATTCATAGCAAAAACAGTCCAAGATGAGTTACACAGTGTTAAAGGAATGTTCCAGGTTCAATACAAGTTGAGCTCAATCGACAGCATTTGTGGCATAATATTGATCACCACAAATTTATTTTGAATCGTCCCTCCTTAAAAGCAAAAAATTGAGGTTACAGTGAGGCACCTACAATGGAAGTGAACGAGGGCCAATTTTTTAACATTAAAATACTGTTTCAAAAGTATAGCCACAAGACATGAAGTATACAGGTGCATCTCAATAAATTAGAATATCATGGAAAAGTTCATTTATTTCAGTAATTCAACTCAAATTGTGAAACTCGTGTATTAAATAAATTCAATGCACACAGACTGAAGTAGTTTAAGTCTTTGGTTCTTTTAATTGTGATGATTTTGGCTCACATTTAACAAAAACCCACCAATTCACTATCTCAAAAAATTAGAATACATCATAAGACCAATAAAAAAAAACATTTTTAGAGAATTGTTGGCCTTCTGGAAAGTATGTTCATTTACTGTATATGTACTCAATACTTGGTAGGGGCTCCTTTTGCTTTAATTACTGCCTCAATTCGGCGTGGCATGGAGGTGATCAGTTTGTGGCACTGCTGAGGTGGTATGGAAGCCCAGGTTTCTTTGACAGTGGCCTTCAGCTCATCTGCATTTTTTGGTCTCTTGTTTCTCATTTTCCTCTTGACAATACCCCATAGATTCTCTATGGGGTTCAGGTCTGGTGAGTTTGCTGGCCAGTCAAGCACACCAACACCATGGTCATTTAACCAATTTTTGGTGCTTTTGGCAGTGTGGGCAGGTGCCAAATCCTGCTGGAAAATGAAATCAGCATCTTTAAAAAGCTGGTCAGCAGAAGGAAGCCTGAAGTGCTCCAAAATTTCTTGGTAAACGGGTGCAGTGACTTTGGTTTTCAAAAAACACAATGGACCAACACCAGCAGATGACATTGCACCCCAAATCATCACAGACTGTGGAAACTTAACATTGGACTTCAAGCAACTTGGGCTATGAGCTTCTCCACCCTTCCTCCAGACCCTAGGACCTTGGTTTCCAAATGAAATACAAAACTTGCTCTCATCTGAAAAGAGGACTTTGGACCACTGGGCAACAGTCCAGTTCTTCTTCTCCTTAGCCCACGTAAGACGCCTCTGATGTTGTCTGTGGTTCAGGAGTGGCTTGACAAGAGGAATACGACAACTGTAGCCAAATTCCTTGACATGTCTGTGTGTGGTGGCTCTTGATGCCTTGACCCCAGCCTCAGTCCATTCCTTGTGAAGTTCACCCAAATTCTTGAATCGATTTTGCTTGACAATCATAAGGCTGCGATTCTCTCGGTTGGTTGTGCATCTTTTTCTTCCACACTTTTTCCTTCCACTCAACTTTCTGTTAACATGCTTGGATACAGCACTCTGTGAACAGCCAGCTTCTTTGGCAATGAATGTTTGTGGCTTACCCTCCTTGTGAAGGGTGTCAATGATTGTCTTCTGGACAACTGTCAGATCAGCAGTCTTCCCCATGATTGTGTAGCCTAGTGAACCAAACTGAGAGACCATTTTGAAGGCTCAGGAAACCTTTGCAGGTGTTTTGAGTTGATTAGCTGATTGGCATGTCACCATATTCTAATTTTTTGAGATAGTGAATTGGTGGGTTTTTGTTAAATGTGAGCCAAAATCATCACAATTAAAAGAACCAAAGACTTAAACTACTTCAGTCTGTGTGCATTGAATTTATTTAATACACGAGTTTCACAATTTGAGTTGAATTACTGAAATAAATGAACTTTTCCACGACATTCTAATTTATTGAGATGCACCTGTATGCGTGTAAAAATTATTTTAGTGTGATAAAATAACTTACTAACCTTTTCTGTGTAAAGTTATAGCCAATTTTGTCATTGTAAAAATCACAATTTATACAACTTTACAGCTCAAATAATACACAAGTTTTAACAGAAGATTTACTGCAAGTGCTTTTATAAAATTATAAGCTTCACATTTCTGTATTTAAACCCTCCAAAATTGTCCACATTCACATTCATTGTCCACATTCACATCCATTGCAAAAGCCTCACTGTAACCTCGATTTTTGCTTTTTTAACAAACAAAAAAGGAGGGACGAGTCAAAATTAATTTGTGGTAATCAACATTATTAAATGCTTTCGATTGAGCTTAACTTGTATTGTACCCAAAACATTCTTTTAAATACAGGATTGAGTGTTTGTTTGAATCCCAAACCCAAGAATGAACAATTGTAATAATGATGATGATGGAACCACTAATTAGCCAGAATATTTAAGTAAACTTTGTGAATGGTACTCGCTGAAATTCTGTGGAACTCCGCAGTTGCAGATCCTGAGTGGACATACTTGTGACTCAGTATAAAATGAGGTGTAAGTTTGCAACACAGTGGCATGTGTTAACCAACCTGCCTTCCACCTGACTGAGGACTTTAAAGAAGTCACTGGGCTCAGTGAAGAGGTTCCAATCCTGTAATAAAAAAAAATACAAAAAAACATCAGTTTTAATAAAGGAATCACAACCAGCAATACAACTTACTTCTGAACTAGCCTAAATAATATATGCCAAATATGAAAGGACCAAATAAATCAAACGTAATAGCTGTAGTCCTTTGGAAGGGTGAAGGACTAAGCTTACGATCGCACTGAGGAAGTTCATCTCCAGGGTGTTCACAGTTTTAACGTCCAGCTTGGCAGCAGTGCCCCATTCATCATTGAAAACCTCCTCCTCTTCTCCTTCATCATACAGATATTTACTGGCAACCATCTGGAGAGAACATGAGAGATTTTCAAAGAAATGAAACTATACGGTATACTGGCAACACTGAAACAGACCAGAACAGTGAAATGCTTCTTAAAAACAACCTAATATATATTGGTAAAACATATGGAAACCAAAGGACACACCATTGATATCAAAAAAAGGTCAGAGGATGAAATCTGTTGCATGTATTCAGGGTTTCGGTGTCGCAGTCTTTCAATGTAAATCAAGGCCAACATCATAGCGCAGGGAGATATACATGCCTCCCTGTAACACACAAAGGTTTAGAAAGGTGCAACTGTTTTTTTATTTATGATATACAATATTTATTACTACGAGTTTGCATTTCAAATCCAAAGGCAATCCTACCTAGCCACGTGTGCAGCATATTTCTTGTGGAGCTTTCTTATGGGACTTGGGGCAGATTTCTGAAGCAGTTCCACAGCAATATCTATAAGAAATAAAAATGAGTGGAATACAATATATATAATCTAGCATTAATGTGATATGACAGTTATATATACACATGTACATATTTCAAAATATTTAATGAAGTCTTAGCTAGTTTTACTAGTTTACTCACCTGTCATGGGACATGATAGAGCATCCAGTGGGCAGTCAGATTCCAGACCATAATATAAACGCTTCCTGACTCGCTCTGACCACTGCTCATGTCCAGGCAGAAACTGATGATAATACAGAATATATAGCGCATCAATGAGTCATAAACATGTTATTCATTATGAACCCTTCGCTAACAAACTAGTGATAGTTCCCTATAAGCACCCAGCTTGTTAGATAAGATGCAAATAAAATATTAACACTGACTTATATGTTCTAATTTCTTAATTTAGAAGAGCTAAATATTGACTACATAACATTATTAATGTAATGCCTTCACAATATTTTTATATTACTCCCAAACACCGACGTCAACAAGGCCTAAAAAGCCTCGAGCTAGATTACTACACACAGCAGTTAGTTACTATCCTATGCACTGATATAGACAAGGCCTTGCTGGTTCGTCTTTTGCAACATTTAAAAGTATATTGAGCTCTTGCAGTTTAATATTTTAGGGTTTTATAAGAACGCACATTATATTAAACATACATTAAAGTTCTTGCGAAAGTCAGCTTCGCAAGAGAAACTCCGTTACCCGCCACAAAATCGGAATTAGAACAAAAACACTTCGGATACTTACTGTAAACTCCTGAAAGTCAGAAAAGGTGAACGTTCGCTCGTTAAACAAATCGCCAAAATCCATTTCGGGGCTCCAGCATTAATTTAAATTGAATGAAACAGAAAGGCAGAAGAAACGCGTTGTGGAGGCGCTGTCTCTCCCTGCTGCGACAGCTGCGTTGCGTCAAATTCAGAAATCAGTACGCAAATCGACGAGCTCAGTCTTCCTTCTTCTTCTTCTTCAGTTTTATAGCGGTTGGCAAACCAGCAATTGGTGCATTTTCCGCCACCTACTGGTATGGAGTGTGGAGCATTGACGTTATGGTAAATAAAAATAAATAAATAAATAAAAATACCTATTCTTAAATCCTGTTTTTCAAATTTGTGTCCTTCAAATATATTAGTAAAAATGTATATACTCTTCCATCCTTATTTAGTAGGCTTTTCGGTGAAAGCTGAGTAATATCTATAGATTTCATTGCTTCTATAAGCTGTGATCTTTCATTCTTATATGACAAACATTTTATTAGGACATGTTCAACTGTTTCAGGAAGACCACATCTTACACAACGACTGGATTCATGTTTGCCAATACTGAAAAGTGATTGATTTAATGAGGAATGCCCAATTCTGAGTCGAGATATTATGGTATCTTCTCTTTTGTTTCCATAACTATTCATCTCAACTCCAACAGCTTTTTGGATATTATATATATGATGCCCCTTTATCTCTCAATCCCATTGACATTGCCACATCCTTATTACAGCTGTTTTGAATACTCCTTTTACTTCCATTTTACTCAATGATACACTAAAGTCTATAACATGTCTTACAGCTTGTTTAGCTATCTGATCAACATTTCCTTCTACCCCCACGTGAGCAGGTACCCATAAAAAGGAAATGACTGTTCTTAACTGATGTATCCTATACAGACTTTGAAGTACAGTGGTGTGAAAAAGTGTTTGCCCCCTTCCTGATTTCTTATTTTTTTGCATGTTTGTCACACTTAAATGTTTCAGATCATCAAACAAGTTTAAATATTAGTCAAAGATAACACAAGTAAACACAAAATGCAGTTTTTAAATGAAGGTTGTTATTACTAAGGGAAAACAAAATCCAAACCTACATGGCCCTGTGTGAAAAAGTGTTTGCCCCACCTGTTAAAACATAACTTAACTGTGGTTTATCACACCTAAGTTCAATTTCTCTAGCCACACCCAGGCCTGATTACTGCCACACCTGTTCTCAATCAAGAAATCACTTAAATAGGACCTGCCTGACAAAGTGGAGTAGACCAAAAGATCTCCAAAAGCTAGACATGATGCCGAGATCCAAAGAAATTCAGGAACAAATGAGAAAGAAAGTAATTGAGATCTTTCAGTCTGGAAAAGGTTATAAAGCCATTTCTAAAGCTTTGGGACTCCAGAGAACCACAGTGAGAGCCATTATCCACAAATGGCGAAAACATGGAACAGTGGTGAACCTTCCCAGGAGTGGCCAGCCGACCAAAATTACCCCAAGAGCGCAGCGACAACTCATCCAAGAGGTCACAAAAGACCCCACAACAACATCCAAAGAACTGCAGGCCTCACTTGCCTCAGTTAAGGTCAGTGTTCATGACTCCACCATAAGAAAGAGACTGGGCAAAAATGGCCTGCATGGCAGAGTTCCAAGACGAAAACCACTGCTGAGCAAAAAGAACATTAAGGCTCGTCTCATTTTTGCCAGAAAACATCTTGATGATCCCCAAGACTTTTGGGAAAATACTCTGTGGACTGATGAGACAAAAGTTGAACTATTTGGAAGGTGTGTGTCCCATTACATCTGGCGTAAAAGTAACACCGCATTTCAGAAAAAGAACATCATACCAACAGTAAAATATGGTGGTGGTAGTGTGATGGTCTGGGGCTGTTTTGCTGCTTCAGGACTTGGAAGACTTGCTGTGATAAATGGAACCATGAATTCTGCTGTCTACCAAAAAATCCTGAAGGAGAATGTCTGGCCATCTGTTCGTGACCTCAAGCTGAAGCGAACTTGGGTTCTGCAGCAGGACAATGATCCAAAACACACCAGCAAGTCCACCTCTGAATGGCTGAAGAAAAACAAAATGAAGACTTTGGAGTGGCCTAGTCAAAGTCCTGACCTGAATCCAATTGAGATGCTGTGGCATGACCTTAAAAAGGCAGTTCATGCTCAAACACCCTCCAATGTGGCTGAATTACAACAATTCCGCAAAGATGAGTGGGCCAAAATTCCTCCACAGCGCTGTAAAAGACTCATTGCAAGTTATAGCAAACACTTGATTGCAGTTGTTGCTGCTAAGGGTGGCCCAACCAGTTATTAGGTTTAGGGGGCAATCATTTTTTCACACAGGGCCATGTAGGTTTGGATTTTGTTTTCCCTTAATAATAACAACCTTCATTTAAAAACTGTATTTTGTGTTTACTTGTGTTATCTTTGACTAGTATTTAAACTTGTTTGATGATCTGAAACATTTAAGTGTGACAAACATGCAAAAAAAGTAAGAAATCAGGAAGGGGGCAAACACTTTTTCACACCACTGTATATCTAATAAAATATCCTGCCTTGAAGATGATTTTCCACTTTTTAAACTTGATAGAGCTGAGTATGAGTCAGAACATATCGCCACTTAAGCTGGATGGACCTCTTCAACCCAATGAAGAGTCATTATGATAGCAAGCATTTCCATAGTGTAAACTGATAGATGATTTGATGTCCTTTTTGCTATTTTGTACTTGAAATATGGTATGTACACTGCTGCAGCTGTATTGCCTGAATCAGGATCTTTAGATCCATCTGTGTATATTTGAATTGTTGAGAAAAATTTCTGGTCCAAATATTGACACACTATTGTATCTTTTGAAACTCATCTGTTTTTGTCATTTATTCTGTCTAGCACCTGAAAGTCAATTGTTGGCATTTGGAAAAGCCATGGAGGTGTTACTGACATGACAACAGTTGGGCTAACTTTGATATTACTTATTCCTATTTGTTCGGCCTCCTTATTTGCTTTCCATCCAAAACTATTCAGGTTCATATACTCATATTGTCGCGCTCAGTCTGCATTAGTGCAAGGAAAACATGAAGGGGGCACTTGATCTAAATGTTACTACTCCTGTTTAACTTTTGACTGTTTATTCCAGTTGAAAAGCAATTAAAGTATATTACTGTTTTTATCCAGGTTTTAATTATTACCAAACCACAGATGAAGCGGCACATACGCGGTGTTGTCACGCGTTGTGTTACTTTTCAGCTTAAATTTAAATATAATCTTAAACAACCTTAGTATACAAATTCGCCAGTCAACTTGAATAGTAAAAAAAGTCTTAAAGTTGTGGTAAATTACAAAGTGTGCCACTTTAAATCCCATTCAAACAGCAGTTTCAGAAGTTCCCTTATATAGGACGGCAAAACGGAATCAAAATAACACAAGTCCACAGTACATTCAACATGCTAACGTGTCTTAATTTGCTCTCAGCGATGTACAGTGCTGTGAAAAAGTAATTTTCCCCTTCCTGATTTCTTCTATTTTTGGGTATTTTTCATACTAAATTGTTTTAGATCTTCAAACGAGATAAAAGTTCTATTTAGGTGTTGATTTGATTGAACAGGGCTGGCAGTAATCAGGCCTGGGTGTGTCTAGTCCAGCTGAACCCCATTATGAATGCAGTTTCATAGATTTGGGTAGATTTAGTAACTGCTTTTTCACACAGGCACAGTTGGTATTGGATAACTTGTTTGCTTCAAAAAATAACATTATCATTTAAAAACTACGTTGGGGTAACCTCCTTGTGGTCGCTATAATGTGGTTCTCGCTCTCGGTGGGGCGCGTGGTGAGTTGTGCGTGGATGCTGCGAAGAATAGCACGAGGCTCCACATGCGCTATGTCTCCACGGTAACACGCTCAACAAGCCATGAGATAAGATCCTCGGATTGATGGTCTCAGACATGGAGGCAACTGAGATTCGTCCTCCGCCACCCAGTCACTACACCACCAGGAGGACTTAGAGCGCATTGGTAATTGGGCATTCCAAACTGGGTAGAAAAAATGGGAGAAAATTGGAAAGAAAAAAAACAACAAAAAAAAAAAACTGTATTTTGTGTTTACTCAGATGCCTTAGTTTTATGTTAGATTTTGTTTGAATTTTTGAAACAATTTAGTATGAGATGTACACAAAAACAGAAGAAATACTTTTTCACAGCACTGTAGTACTTAAAATGATAGTAGTGGAGGGAGAAACAATAGTCACAGCATTGTTTTATACAATGCGCGATAACACCTCTATCAGTCTTATCTCATTAAAGGCCTTATTAATTAATTTACATTATGAATGCACTTATGTTCTGCACAACCACATGCACAAATGCACATACACATGCTAAGAAAACACATTCTGTTGGAAAATTCAAAGCATTTTAACCTCATAAATAATTACACTGAAATGCACCCACTATTTTATTTACCTTCAAGATGTCATGTCTGATGGTCCATATATTAAAGGAATAGTTCACCCAAAAATGAATATTCTCTCATCATTTACTCACCCTCACACCATCCCAGATGTGTATGACTTTCTTCTGCAGAACACAAACAAAGATTTTTAGAAGAAAATCTCAGCTCTGTAGGTCCAAGTGAATGGTGGCCAGAAATCTGAAGCTCCAAAAAGCACATAAATGCAGCATAAAAGTAATCTACAATCTACAACAACAGTGGTTAAATCAATGCCTTCAGACACGATCTAATCGATTTTGGGTGAGAACAGACCAAAATATAACTACTTTTTCACTGTGCATCTTGACATCAGCAGTTTCCTTGGCAATCATGATTTTAAGCTTGATTACACTTCCTAGCAACATCTAGTGCTCTGCGCATGCCTCAAGAAAGTGTAATCGAGCTTGAATTCCTGACCGTACCTAGAGACTGCAAAGGCAAGATGTACAGTGAAAAAAAGAGTTACATTTTGGCCTGTTCTCACCCAAAATCGATTAGATCCCCTTAAGAAGACATGGCTAAATCCACTGGAGTCATATGGATTGCTTTTATGCTGCCTTTATGTGCTTTTTGGAGCTTCAGAGTTTTGGTTACATTCACTGGCATTGTGAGGACCTACAACACTGAAATATTCTTCTACAAATCTTAATTTGTGTTCTGCAGAATATAGAAAGTCATAGACATCTGGGATAGCATGGGGGTGAGTAAATGATGAGAGAATTTTCATTTTTGGGTGAACTATTCCTTTTGTTAGATTCAAGTTAGACCTATCCTAATGCAAGGAAACTGAGTTGCAAGTGCAAGTGGATGTCAAGCAAAATAATAAAAACATAAAGGACTAAAATATCTTTGAAAGGGCCACATTAAAGAACGGGCCTCAGAACGTCCTTGGGACAAACATGATCCAAAACTGTGCCATTAAATAAATATGATGCTAAAATGCAAAAACAGCATTGGCTGAAATTAAAATGAATACAATTCACACGTCTCATTGAACGTCTAGTGTTGTTCAGTGACCCCCATGTCCTGCAGTGGATGCTGGAGGTTGTAGTTTCACTGATTTTCTGTCTTTGGTCTCAGTGTCGGAGGATGAATCAGAGTCCTGCGCCTGCTGCTGTTTCAGCCACATGTCAGAGTACAGCCCTCCCTTCGCCAACAGCTCATCGTGCCTGTGAGAAACAATTATACTGGACTTTCACACCGGACTGTTCATTTGTTCACCCATAGTGAATTCATTATTCTCTGATCCCAATTATCAAAGGTGTTATAAATTAACTGGTTTTGTGTTAATCACACTAGAGGGAAAAACCTAGAAATATAGATTCTCACCTTCCTCTCTCCACAATCTGTCCATCTCTGAGAACAAGAATCATGTCGGCTCCAATGATAGTCGACAACCTATGGCATACACATTAATGATATAATTATTCAATTAATTCTGTTTATACAACGGCATTGTTGAATGCTTGATTCTGATTGATTGACACACAATGCAAGGGTGTGTGTGGATAAAATGTATTTCTTCATTCCAGCTCTGACGTTCCACTCCTTTCCAAATGTAACCGGTTAAAAGAAAATAAAGTATGGGTTAACAATAAATTTATTTTTAAAATACAAATACTCTGTGCTAAGGGTGATATACCAGTTGCAGTGTTGCCAGATCTCGCATAGAGAAACGTAGTGATACCTGGTCTGAAAAACAAGCCCAATATGAGCAACTAGCGAAAATAACCGAAGGAAATACTTTTTTAGAGCAACAGCAAGTGGTGTAATTCCGACAATTTACTGTGATAAACCCATTGGACTTTGGTTTCATGAAAACAATTACTGGAATGAAATTAATAACGCTATTATCCGGTTACCAGCACTGAAAAATAAAATTTTCACTCTGCAAAAATCAAAAGGGACTTTGTTTTCATTTTCAATTATGTTCTGCAAAAAAAATATTTTTCGGTTTTTATTTTAATTCCTTTAACCGTTTCTAGTCCCTGTTATAGATTAATTTTATTAACTGCACTGCTATGAAGTAGTTCCAGGTTTGTTGACCACATTACAATTGAATATCACTTCACATTTTTTACCCTAATTTTTGCAAAGTTTGGAACTAAAAATAAAACAGGCTAATAGCTTGGGAGTATCTAGGCAAGTACTGGACTTAACTGGTGATATGAGGAGTTTATTGTATACACAATATCAATTCAGAAACAAAATATACTGTATGTGGTACCCATGATATAAACAGAATAGTTTCAGAATTACTGAATTACATTAAAATCACTGCAAATAAATAAAATAAATAATTAATACATTTTTTTTAAATGTAATTTAATAATAATTCAGTGGTCCTTTATCAATTACTCCCTGCATATTTGAGAAAAGGAGTGAAAATTTGTGCTTTTTTTGTGACAGAATTGAATGGAATTAAATGAAATGATTTGGGCTGTCAATTTAACGCACTAATTTAGTGCGATTAATTAGTTACAAAATAACGCGTAAAAACAACTGACACAATTAATCATGCTCCATGACCTGTACATAAATTCTGTAATAAAATTTCCTTATTTTCTACCATCAGAGCACTTCAAGCTTGAAGTACATGTAAACGTTGTGTTTTTTTATGAGCCATTTCAGTAGGGGGCATTCAATTTTAAAAGTTTAAACTACGGCTATAGAAATTAATGCATTAACGCATGCAATTAATTAAAAATGTTTAACACATTGATTTTTCTTAATCGTGATTAAAGCATTTACCGATTTTACATTTCAATCAGCTCCGTGTGAGTTCTGAACAATGGTTGGAGTAGGGTGGAATATTTGCAATGAATTTTATATTGAACCATCTTTACTTAGGGGCCTTTCTCATATGCAATTATTTTGATTAATTAATCGGCATGTCATGTAATTAATTTGATTAAAAATGTTAACATATTCCCAGCCCTATGAATTATGTGCATACCTGTGAGCCACCACAATGGTAGTTCTATTGGCACAGACTTTAGCCAATGAGGCCTGAATGTTTCGTTCTGTCTGTGTGTCTAGAGCAGAGGTGGCCTATGGGTAGAGGACATCAACATATCAAATATGTCAAATATTAAATATATAAATGCAAAACAGTGTCAATACCAGCCAAGTTATATCAGCTTAAGAGAGTAAATTAGTCTTTGATGAAAAAAGTACTTAAAGAAATAAATAAATCTCAAACTTGTGTTTTAATTAAATGAGTTTAATTTTGTTCTATTATAAAAATGTCCAAAATAAACATGTAAAACTAGGATAATTCCATTATCCTACAAAAATATCAAAGTATTGTCCTATAATCCAGTGGTGCTGTTGTACCTCATCGAGTAGAATGATCTGTGGTGCTTTCAGGATGGTGCGAGCGATGGCGACTCTCTGCTTCTCTCCTCCACTCAACTTTAGACCCCTCTCACCCACCTGAGTGCCATAGCCTACAAATATAAACTAAACATCAATATCAACTACAAACTCTCAAAATAAAGCCATTCTAGTCTCAAAACTTTAACCATTTTCATTCTTATTTTTCACCTTCAGGGAAGGCTATGATTTTGTCGTGGATGTCGGCAGCAATGGCAGCTTCCTCCACCTCCATGTCAGTAGCAGTAACTCGACCATAGCGGATGTTGTCCCGAATGTTGTCATTAAACAGGACAGTGTCCTGAGGGACGACGCCAATGTGAGCACGCAGAGAGGACTGCTTCACCTGAGACGCATCCAGATATACAACATTAACAGTCTACCATATTTCCTATAAAAAGAATCAACACAGAGAGGGCACCAGCAGAAAATAAAATACATGCGACTTAAAATATTTGTTCATAAATACAGTATTTATTTTCCCAAACATAATGCAAAAATTCAAAGACCATAATTTGGGGTCTTGTACATTTCTATCAATGACAGACTCACTTTTGAAATGTCTTGACCGTCTATCTTTATACACCCGCCTTGAACATCATAAAAACGGAAAAGCAGGCGTATCATGGTACTTTTTCCAGAACCTGACTGTCCAACCTGAAAGATATCAAAACAATCCGTAGGTATTACACATACTATATAAACAAAAACAGAGTAGAACTTGTTTTGATTTGTGTCTTTAAATCTAGACGTATACTCAAGTATACTCAAAAGTGAATGTACCTGAACAACACATATTAGTGTGGAATAGAATAGAATAGAAATACAGAACAGAACAGGGTACCATAGAAAAGAATAGAACAGAACAAAGCAGAACGTAAGAGAATGAAATAGAATAGAGTAGAATAAAACAGCAAAGAATAGAGTAGAATAGCACAGAACAGAATACAACAGAACAAAATAGAATAGAGTAGAATGAAACAGCACAGAATAGAATAGCATTGAACAGAACACAGTAGAATATAAGAAGATTAGAACAGTAAAATAGAATAGAAAAAAGCAGAATATAACAGAATGAAATAGAGTAGAATAAAACAGCAAAGAATAGAGTAGAATAGCACAGAATAGAATACAACAGAACAAAACAGAATAGAGTAGAATGAAACAGCACAGAATAGAATAGAATTGAATAGAACACAGTAGAATATAAGAAGATTAGAACAGTAAAATAGAATAGAAAAAAGCAGAATATAACAGAATGAAATAGAATAGAGCAGAATAAAACAGCAAAGAATAGAGTAGAATAGCACAGAATAGAATACAACAGAACAAAATAGAATAGAGTAGAATGAAACAGCATAGAACAGAATAGCATTGAATAGAACACAGTAGAATATAAGAAGATTAGAACAGTAAAATAGAATAGAATAGAAAAGACAGAATATAACAGAATGAAATGGAATAGAGTAGAATAAAACAGCAAAGAATAGAGTAGAATAGCACAGAATAGAATACAACGAACAAAACAGAATAGAGTAGAATGTAACAGCACAGAACAGAATAGCATTGAATAGAACACAGTAGAATATAAGAAGATTAGAACAGTAAAATAGAATAGAATAGAATAGAAAGACAGAATATAACAGAATGAAATGGAATAGAGTAGAATAAAAGAGCAAAGAATAGAGTAGAATAGCACAGAATAGAATACAACAGAACAAAATAGAATAGAGTAGAATGAAACAGCACAGAATAGAATAGCATTGAATAGAACACAGTAGAATATAAGAAGATTAAAACAGTAAAATAGATTAGAATAGAAAAGACAGAATATAACAGAATGGAATAGAAAAGAATAGCACAGAATAGAATATAACAAAGCAGAATACAGTGGAATAGAATATAATAGAATAAAACAAAGCTAGAATATAACAGAATGTTATAGAGTAGGATAAAACAGCACAGAAAAGATCAGCACAGAATGGAGTAGATTAGAAAAGAATAACGGAATAGAACAGAACAGAGTACAATAGAAAATAATAAAAAAAGCAGAATATAAGATAATTAAATAGAAAAGAACAAAATAAAACATCACAGATTAGAGTGGAGTAGCACACAAAAGAATAGAATAGAATAGAATAGAATAGAACAAAGTAAAATATAATAGAGCGGGTTAGTACAGTAGAATATAATTGTGGTGAGCAGGGTGGAGCCGAGCGGCACCTGGGCAGAGCGAGGCCAGGAAGATAAGTGGCGAATGACTTCCACCTGCGCGCCACACCAGCCTCGCGTTCCAGCGAGGGGAGGCGTGAGTATTTAAGGAGAAGAGATGGAGGCAGACGGGAGAGAGATGTACAAAGTTTGTCCGCATGTCTGAATGTTTTTATGATTTGACGCAGCTGGCTGAAAAGCAGTGCGTGTTTTTGTTTCGGTCCCAGCTTCCTCCTTACCTTCATAAGTGTTACAACAATAAAAAAGAACAGAATAGAACAAAGCAGAATTTAACAGAAAGGAATAGAATAGAGTAGAATAGAACAGAATAGAATACAACAGAACAAAATAGATTTAATAGAACACAGCAGAACAGAATACGATGGAATAGAATAGAATAGAGCAGATTAGAACGGTAGAATATAATAGAAAATAATATAATAGAAAAAACTAAATATAACAGAATGGAATAAAAAATAATAGCACAGAACAGAATAGAACAAAGCAGAATACAACAGAATAGAGTAGAATGGAACAGAGTAACAATAGAAAAAAACAAAGCTAGAATATAACAGAATGGAAAAGAGTAGAATAAAACAGCACAGAACAGAACAGCACAGAACGGGGTAGATTACAATAGAATAGAATAGAACTTACAAGTGCCACTGTCTGGCCAGGGAGTACAGTGAAAGAGACATCTTTAAGAATCTCCTTGCTGCAAAAACATCATATGAAATAAAACTGTTAGATGCACATTATTAATTAAATCATGATCATTTGTCATTTTTAATATACTTAAAACTGGAATCATAAAAAGTACCATGGTATTATCATGTTTTTTGGATGGGGTACCATAACAACACCATATTTTTGGGGCATGTATCACGGTAATACCATGGTATATTTTGAAGTATCTTGGAGCATCATGTAAATACCATGGAAAATGAATAGAGTAGGTAACCATGCAGTACCATGACATATTTTCAAATTTCATGGTATTTCCATCTGATCACTGTACCATGGCACCGCCACAGTACTTTTATGTAAGGGATAGACTTCAGATTTTACTTTAACCTCCTTACCCTTGCGTGTAGCTGAAGAAGACATTTTCAAACTCGACTTTTCCCTGCCTGTAGTAGAGGCTTCCTGCATTGACATCATCCTTCACCTAAATAACAACACAAATTATGAGCTCATTAATTATTCAAATGCTGCTGTGAAATTTATGAATTTCAAAGGCATTCATCCACTCACCTCTTCTTCCTCAGTAAACAGCTTAAACATGCTTTCCATGTCGATAAAAGAGTTCTGGATCATTCTGTCCAAGGAAAAAGACACGTTTAAATGTCAGCTTTTTCAATAAAATGTACCAATCTCTACCGATAAATTGCAGATAAACTCTAAACCACAAGTGAAATGCATGCATCATACCTATAGTATGTTCCAAACCAGTTGAGTGGGGTGTAGAGTTGGATGATATATGTTCCAAACAGCACATAATCTCCAACCTGGAAAAGCAAGACAAGTGGAATGCAGTTCTCCTGAACTTATACATACAGATAGACAGATTCCTAGGGAATTTAACTACGAAATCAAACAACTAAGCGAAATGCTTCTGTCACTCTTCTAATAATTACAGGCTATAGACTTTGAATGTGGCACATCCAATCAAATTTTAGAGCAGGAGCTAACATTTAACAAAACCTTTTTTTTTTTTTTATCATACACCAGATTACTTGATGTCTTAAAAAGTTCCCACACTATCTGTCTTTGACAGAGGTATAATATATAAGGTGCCCTGATTTGTACCTGAAACTTGCCCTCTGTCACAAAGTATGCACACAGCAGAGATCCAGCCAGCAGACCTGAACCAATGATGAGATTCTGAGTTTGATTTAAGAGGGCTAGAGAAGCATTGGTCTTCCATTCTGATTCCTGAATAAAATAAATTAAAGCTGCATTAATGAGTTACAGTACTTTTGAGCTTTAAATTCATTTTAAATCAATTAAAGAGATAGTTCACCCAAAAATGAAAACTCAACATTTACTCACCTTCATGCCATCCCAGATATGTATGACTTTCTTTCTTTTGCTGAACATAAATGAAGATTTTAGAAGAACATCTCAGCTCTGTTGATCCATATAATGCAAGTGAATGGTAACTAAAACACTGAAGCTCCAAAAAGTCCATAAAGGCAGCATAAAAGCAATCCATATGACTCCAGTGGTTAAATCCATATCTTCAGAAGCGATATGAGAGGTCTGGGTGAAAACAGGTCATTATTTAATTCCTTTTTTCGCTATACATTTACTTTCAAACAGCTCCTATGCACGTTCACGAGAGATTTTCTTCTTCTGCTAATTCACATTTTTCGTGCATATCGCCACTTACTTGCTGTTGTGCAAATATGATTTATTTATTCTTTTCCTTTGCTTTATCCATCACTTTTTTCTTTCTCCTCCCTACCCAATAGGTGGCAATATGCACGAAGCAAGATGAAAAGATGAAAGATGCTCTAAAAAAGATGAAAAAGGCTACCACCCCTGGAGTTTGCTAGTTTGCTAGTTCGAATCCCAGGGCATGCTGAGTGACTCCAGCCAGGTTTCCTAAGCAACCAAATTGGTCTGGTTGCTAGGGAGGGTAGAGTCACATGGGGTAACCTCCTCGTGGTCGCTATAATATGGTTCGTTCTCGGTGGGGCGCGTGGTGAGTTGAGCGTGGATGCCGCGGTGGATGGCGTGAAGCCTCCACACGCACTATGTCTCTGTGGCAACGTGATAAGATGCGCGGGTTGGCGGTCTCAGACGCGGAGGCAGCTGGGATTCATCCTCCGCCACCTGGATTGAGGCGAATCACTACGCGACCACGAGGACTTAAAAGCGCATTGGGAATTGGGCATTCCAAATTGGAAGAAAAAGAACTCAGTCCTCTCGTGAACTCGCATATGAGGGCTGGTGAAAGTGCAGATTTGTTGTAAAAATGACAAATATTGATCTGTTTCTCACCCACAGTCTTATGGGTTACTTTTATGCTGCATTTATGTGCTTTTTGGAGCTTCAAAGTTCTGGCCACCACTCACTTGCATTGAATGGACCTACAGAGCTGACATATTCTTCTAAAAATCTTCATTTGCGTTCTGGAGAAGAAAGAAAGTCATACACATCTGGGATGGCATGAGGGTGAGTTACTGATGAGAGAATTTTCAGTTTTGGGTGAACTATCTCTTTAATTACAAATTACATATGTACATATAACATTTATACATGATTTATTACTATGAACTCTTAAACATTGTATTCTTTGAAATTAATTTCAATTACCTACAAACTACAGACAATATAACAAATGTTGCCTCTTATCTATGGTGAAACGCTGTCTAAATATTAAAAGTCAAAAACTGCTGTTACCTGATATTTTAAGATGGCATCCTCAAAGCGATTCACTTCATAACTTTCTGCATTATAATATTTCACCTGTTGACAAGATCATAATTCAATCATATAATTTACATTGCAAACTACATTACGTGCAATTACTCTAACACGTTATTCCGTCAATGCGGTTATATTATGTTTTTATAACAAACATTGTTGAATTGAATGTATTGAATAAGCAAGAGAGCCTGAATAAACCAGGGTTATACAAAATTCAGAATTTCAGAACTGACTCCCTTTCATGAGTTGGAATTTGAATTGAATTGCCCACACCCCACAGGAAGTTGAATTTGAATTGGAATGATAGGAAGTGGAATGTACTGAATTGTAATTCAAAGAAATTCAACACAGTCACACTACACAATTTCATTAGTCCAAGACACATTTTGTGACAAATAATTACCTTATGATTTTTATTTTATTTTTTTACCAAGTATGCCTATTTATTCCTTAATAGGCAGAATACATTTTTTTTACAAACAGATGTAACATTTCTCTCTCTAATATAAATAAATAAATAAAATTACCATCAGAAGATTTTGTTTTTGCTAAACAGAATCAGAAATGGTCCACCACATTGTTCAGATAATCTGATAAAAATACATTCAAAATGTTTGTTTAATATATTGAGCATATTAGATCATTCCTAGAAATGAAGTGTTCTTCCACCATGGTCCATAAAATGAATGTAGTGAAATAAATGAAATTCTAATTTCTATAGATAGCCTTTTAAACATTGTTTAAATTGATTATTAATACTCTAAAAAGTTATGTATTTGTAAAACTTAAAGAAATAAGTTTGAATTGCTTTTTAAGTTGAGTTAATCTACTTCATTTTAAACTCTGCCAACCTAGTCCTATGACAGTTTCTTCCCTCATTTACATGGTTTTAAACTGTTCAATATTCTGAGCATTTCTTGCACATTTCTATAAACATATATTTCATGGAGAGTGATGTGCTTGCTGTCTTAAACCAATCATATTACATTTTTACTCATCACATGAACATTTATGAGAAAAAAAAAGTATTTTAAAAAGGCACGCAGAGACCTCGTCACTTGGTACATAAATCACGACATGGTTAACAATTTTATTAGAGAAAAAAAACACATACTGACATCGCAAAACAACAAGTTACCTACCATGACCACAAATCAACAACAGCAATGTAAATAAAACTATGCAAATGGCCAAACAATGCAACCATATTATTCATGCCCTAGTGCATGCTGGGAAGAGGGTAAATGGGACTTAACCACATAAACATTTTCTATAGGCCAATTTGAACTGAAATAAATGCATTAATCCAACTTGCTGCTGTGCTTGTTGTTTTGACTAAGTATTTTGTAATAGAAAAGCTGCATTGAGATGCATTACTTGTGTTCCTTAAAATATGCTAAGCCCAAAAAACTACAATAATCAAGTATATCTTTTAATGTTTTTTTCAGCATTGTTTACTTGATCTAAGAACTTTTTTTTTTTTTTTTACAGTGTGATGTTTCTGGAAATACCCCACTTGTTATGCATATGATATAATATGAGAACATGTTTCATGCTATACTGAAAAATCAAATGTATTATTAAAAAATAAACTTAAAACAGTCATGTGAATTTCTTTGAATTTCATTCAATTTTAAATCTACTTCCTTAAATTCCAATTCGAATTGCAATTTTACATCTTTTTTGCTACCTCAATTCAAATTCACTCCAAATTCATGAATTTAATTGGAATTGAATTGGCATTCTTCATTCAGTTCTGAATGGTGCACAACCCTGGAATAAACAAAGGACAGTCCTTGGCCAAAGATAGAGACAACCCTCTTGTCATACCGTCTCAAAGTTCAATAAAGAGTCCACAGCTTTGGATTTGGCATTGTTATCTTGTATGTTCATATCTCGCCTGTATTTGGTTCTCCATTCCGTGATAACAATCGTGAGAGCTGATGAGAGACAGAGATAGCAGTGCAGTCAATCGAATCAAATGCTGATCCACTAAATTTAATTATTATTCTGTCTTCATGTCTTTTAAGCCAAGCAAGTGCAAAAGTGATCCTCCACTCCACTAGGGGTGCTAAAATCCTAATGCTGGGAATCGGTTTTCCTGCAGTATTGCAGGTATGTTTAAAGGCATTATGCCATACGACACACTATCTCTGCAGTGTGCAATGTGTGTAATGTGTACAGTACACAAAATTACTGTATGCATGAAATATTAAATTTACCAAAATATGCAGTATACAAACAGAGTGCACAGTGTTGAAAACTGTCTGTAATCCTAAATGAAAAGAACTTGAATTTATTTTCCATTTCCAACAGGATATATTGTAAGTAGTACATGGTTTATAGTGCACAGAATGCAGAAAGCAGTAGGTTAGTAATCGATTACAAGCCCTAATTCCACCAATTACTCTAAACTGAACCAGCTAAACAAGGTCTACAGAAGTAGGACTGATCGCTTACCTACGCAGCGTTTCATAATAGACTATATTGTTCGAGATCACTGGTGTGACCGATTCTTTTATCATGCTTGAGCATAGCAGTATTTTACCAATAACTTTCATAACAAAGCAGGCAAGTAGTAGCTTTTCCCAATAAAAGACAGATTGTTGCTAATTTTTTATAAATAACACAATGTTTACAAGATATTTTTGTAGGGTACTCACTGAGGTAGAGGGCCATGCAAATAAAAACTATGAGGCCGAACCAGGCGTTGAAGTAGGAGATGAAATAGACAATGGCAATAACAATGTCAGCAATGGTAGGGAAGATGCTGAACACGATGTAGCTGTTGAAAGAAACCGATAATCAGATTTTTCAAAGAGAATAGATTTAAATAGATTTAAAATCTCAACCAGTATATACACTTTTGGCTATCACATACTGTACATATATTTATTGCACAGCGCTCTGAAATACTTGATTGTGATTGGTCAAATTGTAGCATTCTTCGGTCTAATATAGTTGTATTATGCCCACTAAACTGTAAAATTTACCATTTTCCCAAGCGACTGATTTGCTACATCGCTATGATATTTTTATGTCTCCCAAACATGGCCGGGTCTAAGAGGGACTCCTTGTTCTCTCCCAGAAACTTCCAACACCCCCCTCAAGGTCCTATGAAGAGACAACCACGTGCCCACCCTTAAGATTAAAATTAAAAGATCTTATCTACTGTAGGTACCTGCCCTGCTCCCAAATCACATATTTTGTGATAATGACCCGCTGAATTTATATTAACCCTTACTTTTTCTCTATTAAATTGGCAAAAGATTCTAAGTTGGTGCATCCCTCATGAACACTTATTTACTATTAATATTAATATTTTTAAGTATATATTTAACCATAAACGTTTGAAATTGAGACAAAATTGGGTGCAGACTTTTGCAATTTCTTGAGTCTCACCTGAGCAAGCTGTTAATGGAGGAGGTTCCTCTGTCGATGCTCCTCAGGACGTCTCCAGTGCGGCGGCCCAGGTGCCAGCGCAGAGACAAAGAGTGCAGGTGAGCGAAGAGACGTACCTGGACCACACGATTAGTGTACTGCTGCACCCGAATCCACAGGAAAGAACGCAGGTTACTCACAAACCCAGACGCACCTGCACATGGAAACAAATGAGAATGAAGTTGTGGACAGATCTGAACTAATATTCAGTTTGAATTCAATTTAAATATTCTCTCACCAGCTCCACCTCCCTGCAGGAACTTGAGCAGCACATAAATACACACTGTAGTGGCCAGCGTCTTCCAAGAACTTCCATCTGTTAGCTCGTTCACTGTGACGAGGGGAAATCAAAGTGTGGGCATGAGACGTGCTAGAGCTTCATTTCAGCTGGTTCAGAACAAATAAATAAATGAACAGAGACGAAATATTGATTTTATTTGAATGACTTGGTTACTGATCACAGTTACTAACTTAGATTAGCTTAAAGCTTTCACTAAGAAAATAGTCCATTAGGAGGTAGAAAACAATCAGCCAAGCAACAAGAAGAGCACAGAAACAATATTACAATATTAACCCAATCATGACCCAATAAGAAACTGTACCTATGTTTTTGTAGAAGATGGGCACAAACACATTGATGCCACGCTCCACTGCCAGCAGACCGAGACACAGCACAACCAGCAGCTGAAGCAAGACACTTCCTTTAGGCCACATGTATGGCACCAAAAGATGCACCTTCTTCCCAAAGTCCTTCCATGTTGACTGACTCTCTGCAGAATTGCCCAAGAGAGGCTGCACAAAGATGTGTTAATGTAGTGATTTAGAGCTTGGTGGTATGACATGGTTACCTTGATAGTGGTAGATATATTTGCAGCTATTTGTGGGCAGGACTGCTTTACATTATTTACACATGACAGCAATTAAGAAATTTGGAGTAATGCTAAAATACAGAGAGGGATGTGTCCCAAACAAGTCAAGTATTTATAAAAATTGTTATCCATTTATTAATGTTATTTATTTGTCTATCTGTCAATCACCTGTACGGCATGCTCCACATCTCGCTCATCTTCGTTGACAAGAAGCATGTATGGTCGCCGTGGCAACCCTGGAGCTTTTAGGCCTACCAGGAAGAGCAAACCTGAACTGAAGTACCGTACCAGCCAGAACCCAAACTCTATCTGGAGACATAATGGCAAAATAAATTAAATATGCACAAAGTGATTATGTTTGTCTTGTTTATAACTGCTTGAATCATTCATCCTGTGTGATATTATACAGTCCAAAAAATGGACAATGTTTCTTTGATGATATAATGAGTTTTTGAAAAACAGTACATAATACGTTATTAGTACATTCCTTATCTTAGGTCAGTTAGGATCACTATTTTATTTTAAGAATGTGAAATGTCGTAATAATAGTAGAGAGAATGATTTATTTCAGCTTTTATTTCTTTCATCACATTCCCAGTGGGTCAGAAGTTTACATACACTTTGTTAGTATTTGGTAGCATTGTCTTTAAATTGTTTAACTTGGGTCAAATGTTTTGGGTAGCCTTCCACAAGCTTCTCACAATAAATTGCTGGAATTTTGGCCCATTCCTCCAGACAGAACTGGTGTAACTGAATCAGGATTGTAGGCCTCCTTGCTCACACGCATTTTCAGTGCTGTCCACAAATTTTCTATTGGATTGAGGTCAAGGCTTTGTGATGGCCACTCCAATACCTTGACTTTGTTGTCCTTAAGCCATATTGCCACAACTTTGGAGGTTTTCTTGGGGTCATTGTCCATTTGGAAGACCCATTTGCGACTGAGCTTTAACTTCCTGGCTGGTGTCTTGAGATGTTGCTTCAATATACCCACATAATTTTCCTTCCTCATGATGCCATTTATTTTGTGAAGTGCACCAGTCCCCCACAACATGATGCTACCACCCCCATGCTTCACCGTTGGGATGGTGTTCTTCGGCTTGCAAGCCCCACACTTTTCCCTTCAAACATAATGATGGTCATTATGGCCAAACAGTTCAATTTTTGTTTCATCAGACCAGAGGACATTTCTCCAAAAAGTAAGATCTTTGTCCTTATGTGCACTTGCAAACTGTAGTCTGGCTTTTTTATGGCGGTTTTCGAGCTTCTTCCTTGCTGAATAGCCTTTCAGGTTATGTCGATATAGGACTTGTTTTACTGTGGATATAGACAATTGTCTACCTGTTTCCTCCAGCATCTTCACAAGGTTCTTTGCTGTTGTTCTGGGATTGATTTGCACTTTTACGTTCATCTCTAGGAGGCACAATGCGTCTCCTTCCTGAGCAGTATGATGGCTGTGTGGTCCCATGGTGTTTATACTTGCGTATTGTTTGTACAGATGAACGTGGTACCTTCAGGCATTTGGAAATTGCTCCCAAGGATGAACCAGACTTGTGGAGGTCCACAATTTATTTTTTTCTGAGGTCTTGGCTGATTTCTTTTGATTTTCCCATGATGTCAGGCAAAGAGGCACCGAGTTTGAAGGTAGGCCTTAAAATACATACACAGGTACGCCTCCAATTCAGTACGCCTCCTATCAGAAGCTAACTGGCTAATTGCCTAAAGGTTTGACATAATTTTATGGAAGTTTCCAAGCTGCTTAAAGTCACAGTTAACTTAGTGTATGTAAACTTCTGACCCACTGGAATTGTGATATATCAATTAAAAGTGAAACAATCTGTCTGTAAACAATTGCTGGAAAAATTACTCACGTCAGGCACAAAGCAGATGTCCTAAATGACTTGCCAAAACAATAGTTTGCTAATATTAAATATGTGGAGTGGTTAAAAAAATGAGTTTGAATGACTTAAGTGTATGTAAACTTCTGACTTCAACTGTATCAAGTGGATGTGACCGAGTTTGTTTTCTGTTGATACATTTAAAATGTACTATTAATATTAATATTTTACATTTTTAAGTATATATTAAACATAAACATTTGGAATTGAGACAAAATTGGGTGCAGAAATTAAAATTATACTCAAAAATCATTAATATTTATATTTATGATTTATATTTTAATTTTACAATGTGTTTCATATTGAAGATTTGCAATTAGGCTTATATTTAAAATTCATATTTAATAATTATTTTAGATATTTATTAAACTACACGTGTCTAAAAAATTAGACTTAATTAAAAAATAGCATTGTTTTTAAATTAGATTTAATATTAAAAATAAAATATATGCAATATATATTAATCCATAATTGTTTGGAAATGAGAAAACTACACTATACTTTTAGTACTTATTTAGGTAAATGTGGCAAAATTGCACCATATGTTTAGCTAATTCAGACAAAATTGGGTGCCAAAATTAAATTAAAACACATTAGAAAAAATATATTATAAAAATTATTTACATTTAAGTTTACATTTAAGATTTAGAATTAAGTTTTAAAATTAGACTTTAGATTATATTAAAGATTTACATAAATAATACATAAATTTTAAATAATTATTTTAGATTTTATTGTATATACATTGTATAACAAAAATGTGAAAAATGAGACTCATGAAAATGGCACTGTGTTTAATTTAGATTTAATATTTACATTAAACATTTCTATTTAATATTTTTATATTTATATTTAAGCATAAATGTTTGAACATGAAAAACTGCATTACATTATTTAGGTAGATCTGAAAATAATTTTTTGACTATTTTTGTTGCTAAATGGGACAACTGGGTGCGAAATTAAAATAGTACACATTACCAAAACATATCAGAAAATCATTTAGATTTAAATTTTTGAATAATACTTAAAGATTTACATTTAGGTCTTTATAAAATATTCATAAATCACATTTTTTATATATATATTTATAAATCCACAAATGTCAAAAAAAAAAAGAAAAAAAAAAAGGAGATGCATGAAAATTACATTTAATTTTTTTTTTTTTTATATTATTATAGTTTTTACTAAACTGCTCATTTAGGTAAATCTAGCAAAACCAGGCAGTTTCTGTTAACAAACTTCATTTACATTTGCCCCATATTTTGAGACTGTCCTTGCTGCGGACTGTACCACGATGACGTAGAGGATTTCATCTACTACGTCACAGACATCCATTACGAAGTGGATTAAATCCTTGTTTTAACAACATCAAGGTTTAAAATCAATAGAGGCATACGACAGGGCTGCCCAATCTCACCCTTTCTTTTTTTACTTGTAACACAAACTATGGCCATACATATTAAAAGAGATACATTTTGCGGTATTACACTTTTGAAGAAAGAAATAAAATGCTCCCAATTAGCGGACGATACTACCCTTTTTTTTGCTAAATGAAACTGAAATAAAAAAAGCTATTGATTGTCTTCATACTTTCTCATCTGTATCTGGTTTATTTTTAAACATCAAAAAATGTGTTTTGTTTCCTTTGAGAACTTGTAACCTTGATAACATACATGGTATACCAGTGAAGGAGGTGGTAGATTATTTAGGTATCAATATCTGTAAAGATCAGAAGGAGAGAAATAATTTGAATTTTACACCAATTATTGGGAAAATTAAACAAAAATTAAATTCATGGTTAATGAGAGATCTATCATTGAAAGGTAGAATATTATTATCTAAAACTGAAGGGTTATCGCGCTTAGTTTATACAGCTCTTGCATTAGACGTTCCACAATCAGTTATAAAAGAAGTAGATACTGTTTTGTTTAATTTCATCTGGAAGAACAGACCGCACTATTTAAAAAAGACGATTCTATGCAATCCAATTGAAGAAGGTGGTCTGAATGTACTTGATTTTAATACTGCTAATTGCGTATTTAAGAATAAATGGATAAAGCATTATTTATGCTTTAAAGACAAAATACGTAACATTATCCCTGACCTGATTTTTGGAAAGTTGGGAGGTTTGGAATTTTTTTTAGATGTAATTTTGATGTAAACAAGGTTCCGATAAAGCTATCTTGTTTTCATAGACAGGCTTTTTTGTTATGGATGCTCATTTATAAACATAACTTCTCTCCACACAAATCTGTAATATGGAATAACAAGAATATTGTGTTTAAAAACCAAATCTTTATTTTTTAGAAACTGGTATGATAACGGTATTGTACTGGTGAGACAGTTATTTAAGAGTAACGGACAACTTTTTAATTATTGTGAATTCCTTAATTACTATAAGATTCCGGTGACTGCTAAAGAGTTTGCAATAGTTTTTGATGCCATTCCTGGTGGCCTTATTCAACTCTTATCGGGTGATATATCCTCTCAGTGTATTTCTGTATATAATACTCAGATAAGTATTAATGGTGTGGAGATTTTAGATAAAAAATTTAACAACTTATTTATAAAAACAATATGCAGAAATACATCATTACCTAAATGCAAACCATATTGGAATTCATTGTATAATCAGATTGAATGGAAAAAGGTCTGGAAGTTACCTAGTATATACTGTCTCACCAATAAAGTTAAAGAAGTCACATATAAAATTATTCATTTAATTTACCCAATGAGACAAGTAGTCTCAAGATTTTTTAAGGACACGAAGTCTACATGTGTTTTTTGTGACTTAGAGGAAGAATCCATAAAACACTTATTCTTTGAATGTGTGTTTACCCAACTTTTTTGGATTGATATTGAATATTTAATACTTAAACACACAAAATTAAAGATTCGACTAACTGGTAAAGATATATTTTTATTATTTAAGAATAAGAGTTTGGAACAAAATTTGGTGATAAATCTGTTAATTATACAGGTGCATCTCAATAAATTAGAATGTCGTGGAAAAGTTCATTTATTTCAGTAATTCAACTCAAATTGTGAAACTCGTGTATTAAATAAATTCAATGCACACAGACTGAAGTAGTTTAAGTCTTTGGTTCTTTTAATTGTGATGATTTTGGCTCACATTTAACAAAAACCCACCAATTCACTATCTCAAAAAATTAGAATACATCATAAGACCAATAAAAAAAACATTTTTAGTGAATTGTTGGCCTTCTGGAAAGTATGTTCATTTACTGTATATGTACTCAATACTTGGTAGGGGCTCCTTTTGCTTTAATTACTGCCTCAATTCGGCGTGGCATGGAGGTGATCAGTTTGTGGCACTGCTGAGGTGGCATGGAAGCCCAGGTTTCTTTGACAGTGGCCTTCAGCTCATCTGCATTTTTTGATCTCTTGTTTCTCATTTTCCTCTTGACAATACCCCATAGATTCTCTATGGGGTTCAGGTCTGGTGAGTTTGCTGGCCAGTCAAGCACACCAACACCATGGTCATTTAACCAACTTTTGGTGCTTTTGGCAGTGTGGGCAGGTGCCAAATCCTGCTGGAAAATGAAATCAGCATCTTTAAAAAGCTGGTCAGCAGAAGGAAGCATGAAGTGCTCCACAATTTCTTGGTAAACGGGTGCAGTGACTTTGGTTTTCAAAAAACACAATGGACCTACACCAGCAGATGACATTGCACCCCAAATCATCACAGACTGTGGAAACTTAACACTGGACTTCAAGCAACTTGGGCTATGAGCTTCTCCACCCTTCCTCCAGACTCTAGGACCTTGGTTTCCAAATGAAATACAAAACTTGCTCTCATCCGAAAAGAGGACTTTGGACCATTGGGCAACAGTCCAGTTCTTCTTCTCCTTAGCCCAGGTAAGATGCCTCTGATGTTGTCTGTGGTTCAGGGGTGGCTTAACAAGAGGAATACGACAACTGTAGCCAAATTCCTTGACATGTCTGTGTGTGGTGGCTCTTGATGCCTTGACCCCAGCCTCAGTCCATTCCTTGTGAAGTTCACCCAAATTCTTGAATCGATTTTGCTTGACAAACAATAAGACTGCGGTTCTCTCGGTTGGTTGTGCATCTTTTTCTTCCACACTTTTTCCTTCCACTCAACTTTCTGTTAACATGCTTGGATACAGCACTCTGTGAACAGCCAGCTTCTTTGGCAATGAATGTTTGTGGCTTACCCTCCTTGTGAAGGGTGTCAATGATTGTCTTCTGGACAACTGTCAGATCAGCAGTCTTCCCCATGATTGTGTAGCCTAGTGAACCAAACTGAGAGACCATTTTGAAGGCTCAGGAAACCTTTGCAGGTGTTTTGAGTTGATTAGCTGATTGGCATGTCACCATATTCTAATTTTTTGAGATAGTGAATTGGTGGGTTTTTGTTAAATGTGAGCCAAAATCATCACAATTAAAAGAACCAAAGACTTAAACTACTTCAGTCTGTGTGCATTGAATTTATTTAATACACGAGTTTCACAATTTGAGTTGAATTACTGAAATAAATGAACTTTTCCATGACATTCTAATTCATTGAGATGCACCTGTATATGGAAAATACCATATACACAAACAAAAATGGGCAAACAATAAACCTAACATCATACCATTTAAAACTGAACTGATGCATTATATTGAGACTCTAAAAGATATAAGAAATAAAAAGGCAAAACGAATGTATAGAATACTTGAAAACTTTTCTCTTGTTAATTCATTTTAAGTTATCCCCTGGTTTTATTTGGTTAATTATTATTATTTGTTATTGTTTTTTCTTTCTTTATAATTTTACTTTTTGTTGCTACTATAATTGTATCAGAGTTCATTGTGATCATTGTATGTATATTTTGTTGTAAGTGTTCTTGTTCTGTAATAATAAAAAAAAATTTAAAAAATAAATAAATAAATAAATAAATCCTTGTTTTAAACGTTCGGAGCCGTGATACTCACTTTATGCGCAAGAGAATGTAGCGCGCAGCCATCTTTTTGTCTCAGAACTTCCGGTCTAGTGGTTGCTATATAGACATCTATGGTGTTGATGTCAAAGTAAAATTAGCTAGCGAAGTGGATTTATAAGATATAGAGTTGTCAGAAGTCATCATGGATATTTTAAAGTGTTCAGGGGGTCATAACAACTGGAAACAGAGTGGGGAGATTTCAAAACAAGAGTACTTCATTCATAAATCTACAAGATCCTACCTTCACACTGTGGACGGACTGATATTCTTCTGTGCTCATTAAACTCCAAGAGACAACACAAAGTCATTAAAAAAATCTCTGTATGACACCTCTGACCATCTTCTCATGTCATTCACCCATCGTGTTATAGTTAAGGTGAGTAGATTTTTTATTTAGTGTCAAACCAGGATGGGGAAGGGGTGCTACTATATACACATTTACATGTGAAAGTGTATGTTTTATTTTATATTCCATTTACAACAATTTTAATCACATTTAAGCCTCTTAAAAATGTAGGGTGACAAATAAATTTTAAAAAGTACAATTGTAAAAAAATTTTACGTTGAACTTACATGTGTAATAATATGAGAGGTCATTGTTGGAAATTTCAAGTCAACAACACATTAACATAAATCATTAACAAGTTGTAACCTAAAAAGAATAAGCAGAATTACACTTAAAACAATTAAATGCTTGTATTATGAAAAAGTGCAGTGTTTCATAGCTTTCTGAATGTGATCTGCCAGGTCCAATTTACCTCCGCAGGTGTTGGAAAAAAACGAACATTAGAGTGACAGAAAAAACACCTCACTAGCATTTTCACATAGTGAAGGGGTGGAGTAGACTAAAGGCCGAAACATACTTAACGCAAGTACACAAACGCAGACGTGAGCGCTTGGCCAACGCATGGCCAACTCCCCGAGTCTGCCATGACAGTTGTTGAGTGAAAGAAAAAAATCCGCTCTAGCGCCCCATGTGGCAATGCTGAGAATGCAGCGCGTACTTGCGTTGTGTTATGAATTGAGTGCTGACACATTTCACAACTCAACGAAGTGTGAAATCGAGCTTGCGTAGCAAGGTGCGTCTGCATTCACATACCTGCATAGAGTATGTTTGGGACTTGAAGGCCGAAACATACTTCACACAAGTACGCTGCCTACATTTTCGGATGCAGCCCAGATGTGGTAGATGAGTCGATAGTTGAGGAGTGGTGAGAAACACGGAGAAAAAACAAGTTCGTTTGAATGGACTGGGGACAAAAGTCGTATATATTTTTCGAAAAGATTCAACTCAAATTGCTGCCCGAGTCTGCCATGACAGTTGTTGAGTGAAAAAAAAAAATCCGCTCTAGCGCCCCTCGTTGCTACGCTGAGAATGCAGCACGTACTTGCGTTGTGTTATGAATTGAGTGCTGACACATTTCACAACGCAACAACGTATGAAATCGAGCTTGCATAGCAAGGTGCGTCTGCATTCACATACTTGCATAGAGTATGTTTGGGACTTGAAGGCCGAAACATACTTCACACAAGTACGCAAATGCAGAAGCGAGCGCGTGGCCAATGCATGGCCAACACGTGGTCCCGTTGTACATACATTCAGTGCGTCTTGCGTTGCTCTGGCGGTTACAAATCTCAGAACACAAGAGGGCAATAGATTTATATATATATAAATAGATATATATATATAAAAGTAGTATAGTATAGCGTACTAATAACTTTTAAGCATCGGGAATTTTAGTCTTCTAAAGAATATGAGAGGTTGCTGAGTATTTGGAGTGAATTAGTTTGGCATGGATTATGACTATTAGGCTACAAGTTTTTTTATTTATTTGTCTGATTCAGTTTCGAGAACATATACAGTTCTATTTCTTCTTTAATTTAATTTGGGATTAAAATATTATTTTATACTCTGTCACGTATATCACAGAGGGACAAAGAAATACAGTATATAGCCTTTATTTAATTCATACATTAATGATAATTACACGCCGATGACTGCTTCTACACATCTATGAAACAAAATCTCTATTAGACAAGAGAATAATTATACAGTTACGGATGGATATTTTCACTAATATATCTCTAAACCTTTCGAAACAAAAAGGACAATACAAATTTGTAGGCTATTAGATTTTTATTTCCAAAACAAAGTTATATGGATATGGACAACACATATATTGTTATAAAATATGACTTGCTTGAGATGACAAGAATAAAAAGAAGAAAACGTTTTTTATATGTATCCTGCAATAGTCGATTAGAATACGGCACAAGTTTCGAGGAGATAAAATACAAAACATCGCATACCCAGTATTTAAAATAAACACCAAGCTTTGAAGCTGCCAGAGAAACAAACATTTATTATATGGATGAATTTATTAAACATTAAAGATTATATATACACAGATCTACCGGCAGGAGTTAAACTACTAATATTTAGTTAGCCCTTAGGCTAATATAACCTTTTAAACAAAACTGCATATAGGATATATACTGTATTGACAACACCAAATAACATAATATTGTAAAGAGAATCTAATACAATATGTAGCTGTGGGTGTGCACATTAAAAAACATCCAGTACATCACGGAAATTGACTACGTATTAGATTAAATCTACGAAATCATCGCCCTACAGACCGCAGTGAGGACCTCTTGCATATTTCAGACTAGAGTGAAAGAGCAAAACTTCTGTGTCACTGTAAGTGTCACAACAACTTTCACTTGATTGGCCAATTGAGAACTTTTAGGGGCATGGCCTAAGAGGGCAGGCAGATATGCAGCCAGAACTGAGCATGAGTCAACAATATTTTACACGCATTTCATCACCTGCTATTAACAGATATATCCTGAAATAACAATGTGTTTTTAAATGTGATAACCAACATACCTGACAGAGTTGCAGTCATTCATAGTCGTTGAACCAGTTGGATCCTCAGTATTTACTATAATGCTGTGTCATGGTCAGTGAGCATTCCTATCATAGCTTTCCAATACTTCCACATATAGTCAGCACAATGCCATTAATGCCAAAGTTCATGAAGCAAAATCGATAATGCACCCAATATAAATTTTAGAGACTAAAAAATTGAGACTGTGTCAGTCATTCCAAGTCAAAACATAATGATTGACATGAGAATGAGCAACCTGGCACCACATGTAAATATACATTTTGCAATGGAAACCACAGTTTCTGCCAAAATATCGTAGTTAATACAGTTAATGATTACCTGTTGATTGGACGTCTCCAAAGCCCACCACCACTGTGGGCTCATCCACGATATAAATGCCAGATTTTCAGCTGCAAAAGCTACGGCCCAGTACAGCAGCAGAACCGCACTGTGGCCTCTGGTTCTATCCCGAACCAGAACCCTCTTCCTCTCCAAATGCAGCAGGGCTATGGCCCAAACCCAGCCCAGCATGGAGAGACACCCGTAAAGCACCACATATCCCGGGACCTCACCACCATGGGCGATCCGAAACACCATCCAGCCCAGGGCCTGCAGGACGAACAGCACCGACAGGCACACTTGGAGTCGGTAAAGCCGTGAGCGAGGGATGAATTTAGGCTCCATGTCCGTGCCGTAGCGGCTGTAGCAGATGCACAAGAAGGTGCCGAAGAGGAAGGAGAGGGCGAGGAGGATAGAGGGTACCAGTGTGAAGTAGAAGCAGGAGGTCAGGCCACCCTCCACCCAGACCGTCTGCATGGAGACTTCTGCTTCACAGTAACTCTTCATCAACACCATGGTGATGATGGTGGTGGTAGATCCACACAAGAAATATCTGAAAAAACAACATTGTTAGAAAGAAAATAAACATCCTTTGGTGGTATCATGGTGCAGTAATGGTACTAGATGCCAATATCAAAGTAATTTGATTATGCACTTACCAGTTAAAAGTTTGGACACTTGCTCATTATGTTGGCTTTGTCAAACCAACATAATGAGCAGGTGTCCAAACTTTTAACTAGTAAGTGCATAATCAAATCTAGTACCATCACTGCACCATGATACCACCACTGCAGTAATTTCAAAATCCCTAAACCGAGACTAAAATTTCGAACTCTACATACCCCAAGAGCTTTCAAGCTACATCCACCAATCTCAGTACAGACCTTCATGCTGTGCTGTATCTTTTCTAACTGATCGGACTTATGGTTTTTGCACAGCAGATGATCAAATATTGGGAAATCCCATAGACTTACATTGATCCAAATGTAAACAAACCAACAAAAGGTCTTTAATCTGCTTTAAGCTGCTCTATCTATCTATCTGATGATTTATTTGATGTCTTACTGTAATGTCCATATAACCATCAAACTTACAGCTTTTAAAACTATTTTACATTTTAGGACAAGGCTTTGATAAGCCAACATCAAAGTTTGTCTTAATAAACTTTACCTATCTAGTTCTTAATTTTTATTTTTTAAGTGTACATATTTAAGCATGTAGGCTTTTCGATCACAATTTTAATAAAAATTTGAAATAAATTCAGTCGAGAGTGTCCAAATAATTACCATACTAATAGTACATGCCCAAAAACATAGCATTTCCATGGTCCATGTACACAAACATGTTATTATGGTATTGTGTATAAAACATAGATACAATGGTTCTTAGGACCACAAAAGTAAATAGCCAACTTATAAAAAATAAATAAATAATATTTGCCAACAATGACACCCTGGTAATACTATGGTACTATTTGAAGGCCTTGCGGTAATTTATCATAAATAAACCATATTACTATAGTAATCATACAGTATATCAAAGTAACATTGTATTAACATCTGATACCACCACAGTACTCTTTTGTGAGGGTATTATTATTTTATTATCATACAGAAATAAGCTCACAATCAAAACTGTAACATTTCGAGAGCATGTTATAACACATCTGTAAAGTTCTGTATCAGGTGAGATACTTGTGTTATTAAAGGCCAATAATGTCATAAACAAACCTGTTTCCGAAGATCTTTATATAATTTCGGAAAGATTCCTCCAGTTTTTCCCGAGTGTACTCTTGAGTATTTACCCCCTCGTTATGACTATTATGGTGTGCAGATAAATATTTCAATGACTGTGTTGGCTATCTGTCCTTCCCATTTTAGAGCCATGCCGCTCGACTCCACCGTCCATGATTTGTACAATAATTATGTTGAGACAGACGGCGACTCTTTGTCCTAGTGCCGAAAATAGAAATGATGATTAGACGAATCCCATTTAAATTGCCATCAAAAGTCCTCAAATAGGTGGGCATTTGTGTTTCTAAATGGCCAACAGTTTTCTTTTTTGCACTATTTACTGCGTGTTTCCAATTCAGTGGTTCTTAAAGATTCTCAGTGTCTTTATGAAGCTGTAAAAACGGACGGCATTGTCACGTGGTACTTGTTACTTTTCTTTGCGCTACAAAGAATGCACCAATCACAGTCGTAGGTGATTACTTGACGACAATTTTTACAAATTACTTTAGAGATTGAGGATGTGGCGAATTTCTAGTTGTGTTAGGTAAAAAATAATTTTCGTTAATATATAAAAAAAAAAGAAAAGTGATTTTTTTTGTTGTTGTTGTTGATGCAAATGGCTCTAAATGAGACCCCCCCCCCCCCCCCAAAAAAAAAAAACATCCTAAGATTTTAAAGCGGCTCGATGGAGGATTCGCAGTTGAGCGCCCCCTGGTGAAAGAAGTGAGCATCCCTTCTTCCCTATGCACTACTCCCTCCGAAGGGCTGAGCCCTTGAAGTGGGAATTCTGAAGGGAGCAGGGCACTCAGGTCTCCTGTATGGCCGTTTGGAGTAATGAAAGACATACGTCACTTCCAATTTATCTTCGCCTGAAACGTTACCATGACGACACAGCGCATCTTATGGAGTTTTGTGTTCCTTGCCACAGTCGCCTTCGGCTTGCTCACTGGGTTTCTAAATACAATTATAATTTAATAACTTATTTTTATACACACTTCATAATTGTATTTAATCAAACTACACAATGATGACTCTAAAATGACTCTAATATTTAGCATATACTGTATATTGTATATTATTAGGTGTATTTTGTGTTGGGTAACAGATGTGTAAACTGTGTTATGTGAATATCAGATTGTAATTGTCTTACTGCTATGTTGCTTGGAACTGCACCCAAGACTTTCACCCACTGTTGTACTTGTGTATATGGTTGAGTGACAATAAAGGGATTTGATTGGATTTGATTTGAAGGCATTATAGATATTACAGTTTCATTTTCTGTTAAATTCATGATTTTCTATAAAGCTGCTTTGAAATGATGTGTGTTGTGAAAAGCGCTATACAAATAAAAATGACTGTTCTAACAACAGAAATTTCTTATTTATTGCTGTTAATTTGTTGTTGCAAATAAATATACTTTTTGTAATAGTTTTTTTTCCCTTCAAACATTGCCTTTTGTGTCTTATTTAAAATTGCTTAATGTTTCTGTTTTAATAATAATAATAGTAATATATCTGTACATAAATGTACAGTTGAAGTCAGAAGTTTACATACACTTAGGCTGAAGTCATTAAAACTCATTTTTTTAACCACTCCACAGATTTAATATTAGCAAACTATAGTTTTGGCAAGTCGTTTAGGACATCTACTTTTTGCATAACATGAATAATTTTTCCAACAATTGTTTACAGACAGATTGTTTCACTTTTAATTGACTATATGACATATCCAGCGGGTCAGAAGTTTACATACACCAAGTTAACTGTGCCTTTAAGTAGCTTGGAAAATTCCAGAAAATGATGTTAAGCCTTTAGACAATAAGCCAATTAGCTTCTGATAGGAGGTGTACTGAATTGGAGGTGTACCTGTGGATGTATTTTAAGGCCTACCTTCAAACTCAGTGCCTCTTTGTTTGACATCATGGGAAAATCAAAAGAAATCAGCCAAGACCTCAGAAACAAAATTGTGGACCTCCACAAGTCTGGTTCATCCTTGGGAGCAATTTCCAAATGCCTGAAGGTACCACGTGCATCTGTACAAACAATACGCAAGTATAAACACCATGGGACCACGCGGCCATCATACCGCTCAGGAAGGAGATGCATTCAGTCTCCCAGAGATTAACGTAGTTTGGTGCAAATCAATCCCAGAACAACAGCAAAGGACCTTGTGAAGATGCTGGAGGAAACAGGTAGACAAGTATCTATATCCACAGTAAAACAAGTCCTATATCGACATAATCTTAAAGGCTGTTCAGCAAGGAAGAAGCCACTGCTCCAAAACCATCATAAAAAAGCCAGACTTCAGTTTGCAAGTGCACATGGGGACAAAGATTTAACTTTTTGGAGAAATGTCCTCTGGTCTAATGAAACAAAAATGTAACTGTTTGGCCATCGTTATGTTTGTAGGAAAAAGGGTGAGGTTTGCAAGCCGAAGAACACCATCCCAATCGTGAAGAATGGGGGTGGCAGCATCATGTTGTGGGGGTGCTTTGCTGCAGGAGGGACTTGTGCACTTCACAAAATAGATGGCATCATGAGGAAGAAAAATTATGTGGATATATTGAAACAACATCTCAAGACATCAGCCAGGAAGTTAAAGCTCATTGCAAATGGGTCTTCCAAATGGACAATGACCCCAAGCATACCTCCAAAGTTGTGGAAATATGGCTTAAGGACAACAAAGTCAAGGTATTGGAGTGGCCATCACAAAGCCTTGACCTCAATCCAATAGAAAATTTGTGGACAGAACTGAAAAGCGTGTGCGAGAAAGGAGGCCTACAATCCCGACTCAGTTACACCAGTTCTGTCTGGAAGAATGGACCAACATACCAGCAACTTATTGTCAGAAGCTTGTGGAAGGCTACCCAAAAAGTTTGACCCAAATTAAACAATATAAAGGCAATGCTACCAAATACTAACAACATGTATGTAAACTTCTGACCCACTGGGAATGTGATGAAAGGTATAAAAGCTGAAAAAAATCGGTCTCTCTACTATTATTCTGACATTTCACATTCTTAAAATAAAATAGTGATCCTAACTGACCTAAGACTAATAAGACTAACCTAATGTTTTCTACGATTAAATGTCAGGAATTGTGAAAAACTGATTTTAAATGTATTTGGCTAAGGTGTATGTAGACAGTTAATTGTTCTAACTGATAATCAAAAATCAAGAGTTAATTGTTATTTGGTAAGCCACCTGCATGACCCATGTTTGTATATAGTTTTTTTCCATCATATTTGTTAAATATTAAAAATGTGTAGGCTATTTTTGCCCTAGTTGTTTTGCAATATATAATTTTAAAAAATGTGTATAAAACACAATATAAAACACAACATATTTGATATTTATTAAAAATAGGTCAAGGTTGGTCAAGATTACATTCAAAGAACAAATTTAAATTCAGCAGTAATGTCTGACAACAAAATTATCATAAATTGTGCTTCTTTAGCACAAATCTGACTGGTTCAGCTAAAGCGCATGCGTGTACACGAGTTGACTGACAGGGGATGTCTGAATTTAAATGTGATTGGATCTTTTACCTTTTAGTTGGGACTTTCTTTTCTACATCCGGACCGTTGGCCGTTGGGTGTTCAAATTTAAACGGCTGTTGTACTGTGTATTCCTGCCGAATGTGAATCAAAACCACACAGGCATGTGTGACTGTGTCCGACTTTTTACTTCCATGAGTGCAGCAAGGTAAGCAATGTTTCTATGATAATGCTGCATTGCACTGTGATATTATCCTTGTGTCCTCTTTTAAGTTATTATTTCTGTAGTCTAAGAAAATGTGGAACGAGACCACTTTCAGTGTTTTAACACTATCACACAGGGCCTACCAAACAAATTAATTAGATACTAATTTATTGCGGTGCCTGATATATAATGTAATCAATATATAGTCATAATGAAACAGTTATCGATTGTATTATTCAGGTGTAGTCTGTACCCAACAATGACCATAAGCAGAGATTATTTAGCAGAGATGGGCCACTTCTATTAAAATGAACGGGAGAAATTGGACGCTCAACCAAGGAGCTCTGTACACCCAATGGTCAACGGATGTAGAAAGGAAGTCCCGCCTTTAGTTAAAAGAGCCAATCAGCTTTTAGAAACGGACATCACCTGCTAACAAGCATGCACATTAGCTATACAAACTGGGAAAATTACAAGTTTTAGCATAATATGAGATAAAGTAGCACAATTTATTATTCATATTTGCCTCTCACTCTCTCTTTCTGTACAGACCTGAAAACCCGCCTAGTGCACCAAAGATCTTACAGACTTCCAAGTTGATTTCTTTGCTAAGAAGAAGCCAAGGAAAGCATAAGTTTCAGTTGCTATGAGTATGTTTTATAATAATCACTTTATAAAATGTCAGTTAGATTTCTCTCTCTCTTGTTTAGTGGGCGGAGCAGAAGAACTGCCTAGTGGACAGCAGATTTTTCACTGCTCTCTTCCTAACTCTCAGTGGGATGTCACCACTGAGAAGAACGTCTTGGCAAAATCAAGGAAAATGTAAGAATATATTCATTTGCGATTTAATTATTTATTTAACCTGTAAAATGTTCTGATATGTTTAGTTCTGTCTTTCCACAAACCACTCCAGTCACATTTATTTATTAGAGTGAATTAACTTCAGATAATATTGATTTGTCTGTCATTAACTCGAAACTCGATTCTTTTGAATTTGTTCAATAAAAAGATTGATTCATTGATTCGTTAAGTGACTGTTTTTGTAAAGATAGTCTTTAAAGGGATAGTTCACCCAAAAATGAAAATTTTCTCATCATTTACATCCCATATGTGTATGACTTTCTTTCTTTCTGCTGAATACAAACAAAGATTTTTAGAAGAACATTTCTGCTCTGTAGGTCCATACAATGCAAGTGAATGGTGACGAGAACCTTTGAAGGTCCCTAAAGGACACAGAGGCAACATAAAAGTAATCCATACGACTCCAGTGGTTTAATCCATGTCTTCAGAAGCTATGTAATAAGTGGGGGTGAGAAATAGATAAATATTTATGTCAATTTTTACTGTTGTGGTTGATGGGAGCGTGGTTGTGTGTCTGTTGGTGTGGCTCGGATGGGAGTGAGGTTTAGGGGGGTGAGTGTAACGGGAGCCAGCTGGTACGTGATAGCTGTGTGGTATGTGTAGACCTCACTCCCCTGGCCCCAAGAGGCGCACTAGTGACTGACACTAGAGGCTGTAGCCTTTAGCCTCCTTGTTAGTGTGCCCGCCTCCCATGCCGGAGACGCCGTTTGATCCATTTAATTTGTTTAGAATTTGAATGTATATTTATATATATATATATATATATATATATATATATATATATATATATATATATATATATACAGTTGTGCTCAAAAGTTTGCATACCCTTGGAGAATTGGTAATATATGTATCATTTTTAAAGAAAACATGAGTGAGCAGGCAAAACACATTTCTTTTATTTCTTATGGGATTCATATTCAGCTGTAGGTTATAACAGAATGGCACAATCATAAAACAAAACATGGCAACAAAGAAAAAAATGAAATGACCCCTGTTCAAAAGTCTGCATACCCTTAGTTCTTAATACTGTGTATTGCCCCCTTTAACATCAATGACAGCGTGCTGTCTTTTGTAATAGTTGTCTATGAGGCCCCAAATTCTTGCAGGTGGTATAGCTGCCCATTCGTCTTGGCAGAATGCCTCCAGGTCATGCAAAGTCTTTGGTCGTCTTGCATGAATCGCACGTTTGAGATCTCCCCAGAGTGGCTCGATGATATTAAGGTCAGGAGACTGTGATGGCCACTCCAGAACCTTCACCTTTTTCTGCTGTAACCACTGGAGGGTCAACTTGGCCTTGTGCTTAGGGTCATTGTCGTGCTGGAAAGTCCAAGAGTGTCCCATGCGCAGCTTTCGTGCAGAAGAATGCAAATTGTCTGCCAGTATTTTCTGATAACATGCTGTATTCATCTTGCCATCAATTGTCACAAGATTCCCTATGCCTCTAGAGCTGACACACCCCCAAAACATCAGTGAGCCACCATCATGCTTCACAGTGGGGATGGTATTCTTTTCACTATAGGCCTTGTTGACCCCTCTCCAAACATAGCGCTTATGGTTGTGACCATAAAGCTCTATTTTGGTCTCGTCACTCCAAAGGCGTGTCAAGGTGTTGTCGGGCATATTGTAACCAGGCATTTTTGTGGCATTGGTGCAGTATAGGCTTCTTTCTGGCAACTCGACCATGCAGCTCATTTTTGTTCAAGTATCGTCATATTGTGCTCCTTGAAACAACCACACCGTCTTTTTCCAAAGCAGCCTGTATTTCTCCTGAGGTTACCTGTGGGTTTCTCGAACAATTCTTCTGGCAGTTGTGGCTGAAATCTTTCTTGGTCTACCTGACCTTGGCTTGGTATCAAGAGATCCCTGAATTTTCCACTTCTAAATAAGTGATTGAACAGTACTGACTGCCATTTTCAAGGCTTTGGATATCTTTTTATATCCTTTTCCATCTTTATAAAGTTCCATTACCTTGTTACGCAGGTCTTTTGACATTTCTTTTCTGCTCCCCATGGCTCAGTGTCTATCCTGCTCAGTGCATCCACGTGAGAGCTAACAAACTCACTGACTATTTATACACAGACACTAATTGCAATTTAAAAAGCCACAGGTGTGGGAAATTAAACTTTAATTGCCATTTAAACTGGTCTGTGTCACCTTGTGTGTCTGTAACAAGGCCAAACATTCAAGGGTATGTAAATTTTTGATCAGGGCCATCTGGGTGATTTCTGTTATCATTATGATTTAAAAAGGAGCCAAACAACTATGTGACAATCAATGGCTTCATATGATCACTATCCTTAAATAAAAGACAGATTTTTTTTATTTTTATGATCAGCCATATTTTCAAAATCAATGCCAAAATTTCACAATTTCTGCCATGGTATGCAAACTTTTGAGCACAACTGTATAGCCACATTTATGGCAAGTGCTACAGGAAGTGTGGGGTGAAATGTCAGCTGAGCATCTGGACAAACTGACAGCTAGAATGCCAAGGATCTGCAAAGCTGTCATTGCTGCACATGGAGGATTTTTTGATCAGAACTCTTTTAAGCAGTTTAAGTTCAAATTGTAATAGTAATTTTTCACATTATTAATGTCCTGACTTTACATTGTGATCAGCTGAATGCCACTTTGGTGAATAAAAGTACCAATTTCTTTACATAAGGGCAAAATCTGTACATTAGTCCAAACTTTTGACCACCAGTGTATATCAAACATACAGTTTACGCAGGGTTCCTCAATAGGCGACCCCTGGGCCACATCTGGCCTGCGAGACAGATGTTAGGCCCGCGCTAAAGGTCTGTTCACAACAAGTCCGTGATGATTTTGCGAGACTTCCGACAAAAGGTCTATACACGCGGAGTCCGTAAAAAATAAAAACATTTTAACCCCTGCACAGTAGGCAGTGCTGTTCCACAAACATTTATACCAGTCTCCTGCCCAGCTGTCAATGCTAGAGATTAATATATTGAACGATGTTAAAGCATTTATTTACCTAATTTGACATAACTGTTTCATTATGTTCTTTCCATGGTGTTGATGCATTCTGAGGAGTATATTATCTGTGTTTTTATGTGCGTGAGATGAGTAAAGAGTGCTGTTGCATAAATATACGTACTATTTATATTTGCAGATGTATTTTGCTACGAATATATTCCAAACGGACTCCCAAAGCCAACTACTCTTTTAATAATGCTATAATGTCAGAATTAATGCCTAGAAAATATAACACAAGGTACTGTGATACAACTACACATAGAATAGTGCACATTAAGAATAACATGTAGTACCGTAGAAAATATGATGCATAGCCCATTATTAAAAATAATGTATAAGAAAACACTGGCTAACAGTCTTTTCTTTAGACATTTTTGCAATACTTTGTTGTATTATCCTTAAGAACAATAACAGTATTAATGCTAATAGGTCTAATAATAATTGAATGTGCAATTAAGGTAAGTGCAGGGAGTAGATCCTGTTTGGAGATGAGCAGGAACAGTTGACATTGAGATTGTTCATGAAAGTTTTTTTGTTTTTTTATTTCAGCTGGCGAAGTTCATAAATAAAATAAATAAAATAAATCATAATTGTTTGAATAAATAAAACAGGCTACTAATACTGAGAAAAAGAACAAATAAAAAATCTGAATATTTATGCTGTGACTCTTTTAATAATAAAAACAACAATAGTAATAATAATAATAATAATAATAAATATAGCCGCAAGAGGCAATTATTGGGGTCCAAGCACATATGGAAAAATGACAAAAATAATCAGATTTGATAGGAAATATCCTGTGGAACCCTAAGCCTAAATCTAAACCTAACCCTAACTGCTTTAATCACAGTAGCACAAATAGGATTTTCTTAAATTATAGCGCCCCCTAGCATCGAAATTGATGAAATTTTGTATGTGACCTCAGAATGTTATCTTGTCCATGTGTTTTTTGTTAAGTTTGAATTTTTTGCTCATAAGATACAGACCAATTAATAATTACAGACCACACCCAAAAACGTATTTGTTTATATCTTCCGAACAACAAATCAATATTATTTTGAGGGTCTGTAGATGATGTAAAGAAAAATTATTCTAGCCTATACAGTTCCAGAGTTGTTAGCGCCATCATGTGGCCGATTCTCACGAAATTTTAAGCTTTCTGTGGAGACATTACTTGTGTATAATGAGTTTCATGACCTTCGACCATTCACAACTCAAGTTATTAGGTGCTGAAATTTGATTGGCTGCTGGCAGCCATTTTAATTGATTTGTCGAATCCATATATTAAGGATGTGTTAGCACTTGAACCAAAGAAAGTGCATATTTAATTTGAACTTAGTTGACCAAACGGCTGTGGAGTTATGAAAGTTTTTTAGTTGTAGCGTATCGAAATTCGTTTGATACCTTTTTGTCAGGATGGTCTTTAGATGATGTATACAAATTTTCGTGTGAATCAGACAAACGGCCTAGGAGGAGTTAGAAAATGTAGGTTTATCAAAAAATTCAAAATAGCGTAAAATGTTTATAGACAGAAATTATATACATTTTATAGGGCTTGAATCAAGGAATCAGGGGACCTTATGGTTCTGGAGTTATTAGCGAAAACACAAAAGTACTTATTATAGCGCCACCTAGAGTCGTATTGAGGTGTGTGCGTATGTCTGAGTAACAGCACGCATTTGGAACCGCCCTCCCAAGTTTGGGATCTCTACGACTTACGGTCTCTGACGCCCAGATACTTTTAGGGCAGAAAAGTAATCATACGAAAAATCGGAAAGTCATTACAAATGCAATAGGGTTTCAGCCCTTTGGGCTTGAACCCCTAATAATAAGAAAATCCTAACAAATACAATAGGGTTCCAGCACTATGCTTGGCCCCCTAATAATAATAATAATAATAATAATAATAATAATAGCAGCAGCACAAAAACTTTGTCATTACATCGAGGGAAGTGTGATAGAACTTGGCCCTTGTGGGGAACCCTGGTTTACAATGTAAACTTCAAGAAATGCACGGAAACGTCCACCAGGTGGCAGTAGACATCTAAAATAGCATACAACAGGATTTTTGGCAATTGATACAGGCGGCGTTAATTTGCGGTCATAGCATAGGAAACAATGTATTACTGTTTTTATACCATGCTAATACCATGATTCTGGCCACGTTTTATGAATATGGTAATCATTTTGGACACTCTCGACTGAATTTATTTATCATTTTCTTAAAATCCTTTTGATCTAAAAGCCAGTTAAATGCTTAAATATGTACACTTAAATAGTAATAATAAAGAACTAGACATATAAAGTTTGTCAAGATAAACTTTGATGTTGGCTTGTCAAAGCCTTGTCTGAAAGTTAAGAACTTTCTGCTCCCGAGTCCCCATTAGTGTCTCACTGAGGGTCTGTGCTGTGGATCAGTCACGAGTTCTATAGCGCTGTCTGTCCACTTCTGCTGCTGCTCTCACCGCAATTCTGGACCAATTAAAGCACACTAACTAGGGAGGAATAGAGTCTTTAGTTCAGATCTAAAACGGAACAGCGTGAGGACTGTGACTGATCAAATAGCGGGAGGATGTGGCGACTGAAGGCGACTTTGAGCGGCTCTCTGCTCGGCCTCACGCTGCTGCTGCTGCCCGCTCAACTCTGCGAGTCACACCGATGTGAGTAAAACAACTAAACTACCACACACAGAGAATTATATTTCACTTTTGTAAACTATTGTAAAGTTACAATGTTACCAACATCCCCCTAACGCACGCGCAGAGCAACAATTTGCAAACCGTAACATTTGCAAACCGTTAAGAAGTTAACAATGTAACAAAAACATATATACATCATGGTAATCAACATACATACAGTAGTAGTTTCTACCAAAATGCTATAGTTACTGTGATTGTTACTCAGTAAAACAGTGGTAACTTCATATTAGTCACCGCCGCTGTTATCAAAACAAGATATTAAACAAAATATCAGATTCTGAAAGCGTCTTAAACTGTTTCCCTGGCAGAGAAAATAGCTAGTAAATAGCAGTTTGGTATAAACTGGTCACCATGGTTAATTGTGTATGGCTATGATATTATGTAAATCTTAAATAGTAAACTAATGAAATTAGCAGTCCCAAGTGTAAACAGTGTAGCAATGTGTACAAAAGCAAAAATGAAACAATATAAAATTAACAATGTATCAATGTTTGCAAAACTCACAATGTTTACAAAAGTAACTATAAAACACTGTCCATAAAAGTACCAATGTTCATAAAAGTAACAATAAAACAATGTTTACAAAGTAAGAATAAACGTTGTAATTTACGTAACAATAGGATAGTATACAAAAATAACAATGAAACAATGTATACAAAAGCAACAATTAAACTATTTATAAAACTAAAAATGGAACAATGTTTACAAAATAAAAAATGTTTACTGAAATTCCAACAAAACAATGTTTACAGAGGCAACAATGAATAATTTTTTTTTTAAATAGCAATGTAGTAGTTATTTTCTAAAGCAACAATGAAACAAGGTTTGTAAAACAACAATAAAACAGTGTTTATAAAATTAACAATGTAGCAACTTGAACAAAAGTAACTATAAAATGTACTAGTGAAAAAGTGTTTATAAAAGTAACAATGAAACAATGTTTACAAAGTAAGAATAAACATTGTATTTAACGTAACAATAGCAATGTATACAAAAATAGCAATGAACAATGTATACAAAAGCAACAATTAAACAAAATTAATAAAACTAACAATGGAACAATGTTTACAAAATGAACAATGTTTACAAAAATTCCAATAAAACAATGTTTACAGAGGCAACAATGATTTTTAAAAAAAATAAAACTAACAATGTAGCAGTGTTTACTAAAACAACAATGAAACAAGGTTTTTAAAACAACAGTAAAACAATGTTTATAAAATTAACAATGTAGCAACTGTTTATATATACTGTCTATAAAAGTACCAGTGAAAGTGTTTATAAAGATAACGGTGTTTATATTAAAAGTAACAATGAAGCAATGTTTACAAAATTAGCAATAAATAGTTTATACAAAAGCAACAATTAAACAATGTTTTTGAATCTATCAATGAAACTATATTTATTAAAGTAAGAATGAAACTGTTTATAAAAGTACCAATGAAACAGTGTGTGACAAGGAGGAGGGCATGACTGGGCCAAGAGGATTCACGCCTGGCGCTGAGTTGCCCAATCAGCGGGAGAGAGATAAAAGGAGGAGCCGGGGACACCAGAAAGAGAGAGGAAAGAGACACACACAGCAGTGGTTTGTGTGCGTGCTTTTATAATGTTTCAGTTCATTTAAAAAAAAAAATTTTTTTTCATTTTTAATTTTTCCCCCCTTTTTTCTCCCAATTTGGAATGCCCAATTCCCAACGCGCTCTAAGTCCTCGTGGTTGCATAGTGATTCGCCTCAGTCTGGGTGGCGGAGGACAAATCCCAGTTGCCTCTGCGTCTGAGACAGTCAACCAACGCATCTTATCACGTGGCTTGTTGAGCGCGTTGCCACGGAGACATAGCGCGTGTGGAGGCTTCACGCCATCCACCGCGGCAACCATGCTCAACTCACCACGCGCCCCACCGAGAACGAACAACATTATAGCGACCACGAGGAGGTTACCCCATGTGACTCTACCCTCCCTAGCAATTTGGTTGCTTAGGAGACCTGGCTGGAGTCACTCAGCATGCCAAACTAGCGAACTCCAGGGGTGGTAACCAGCGTATTTTACCACTGAGCTACCCAAGCCCTTGTTTCAGTTCATTTTTTTATTTTATTTTTATTTTATTTATTTTTTTATTAAAGTCTTTTTGATTGTCTAGCCTGTTCCTGCCTCCTCCTTGCTCCTCGTGTGAATCCGTCAGTCCCGGGTTTCGGCACCAGTGTGGCAGACAAGCCTCTCGTTCATCGGGAAAGGAGAAAGCAGGAATCGGATTAACAATCAAAAAGACTTTAATTCAACATAAGACACTGAACTGAAACATATCAAAAGCGCACATGCAAAACACTGCTGCGTGCATGTGTGCGTGTATCTCTCTCTCTTACTCTCTGGCGTCCCCGGCTCCTCCTCTTATATCTCTCCCGCTGTTTGGGCAACACAGCACCGGGCGTGAATCCTCTTGGCCTGGCCACGCCCTCCTCCTCATCACACAGTGTTTACAAAACAATAATGAAACAATGTTTACAGAAGTTACAATACAATGTGTGCAAAAGCAACAATGAAACAATAATTATTTAACTAGCAATGAAACAATGTTTATTAAAGTAACAAAGAAACAATGTTCACAAAAGCAACAATGACACAATATTTATAAAACTAACAATGTAGCAATATTTACAAAAGTATCAAAGAAGCAATGTTTACAAAATTAACAAAGAACATTTACAGAAGTACCAAAACAATGTTTACAAAAGCAACAATGAAACAATGTTTACAGAAGTAACAAAACAGTGTTGACAAAAGCAACAATTAAATGTTTATAAAACTAACAATGAAACCATTTTTTAAAATAGAAGTAACAAAAAAGCAATGTTATCAAAATTAAAATTTAAACAATGTTTCCAAAATGAACAATGTAGAAATGTTTACAAAAACAACAATTATACAATGTTTACAAAAGCAACAATAAAACAATGTTTATAAAATTAACAATGTAGTAATGTTTAGAAAAGTAACAATGAAACCATGTTAACAAAATTAACTGAAGCCATGTTTACAAATTAAACAATTAAAGGTTTCCAAAGGTGACAGCTTTTTACAAAATTGTTTACAAAACATGAGGAATCAAAGACAAAGTTTGTGTTTTTTATGTTGTTTATACAACAAACCTAATTTTCTCATGAAACAGACTCAGCAGCACTTGTGAGGGGCTAAATCCTAGCTGTAAAACAACTGGCACACACAATGAATGCAGTTAATCGGGTTAAACGTGTATGTAAGCTGTGGTTTTTATACAGACTCACGCTTGAACTTCCTAAATATAAATCTCTACCTAAACTCTGTCAGTGCTTCAGTGTGGGATATGTGCGTGTCTCATATTTCCATCTTTCCTATTACTTCTCATTAGTGCAGTGGTGGTAACAGATGGTAATACCTTGGTACTGAAAGGTTACATATATCATGGTATTTCAAGGTACTTTAAAGAATTTCATGGTAATACCATGATGGTACATGGCCAAAAAATCCTCTCATGATGTTGGTACCATGGTAAAAACCATTTTGGTACTTACAGTTTTGTTACACTAACCCTTCTAAGGCATCAGTATAAGTGTGTTCATGTCTGTGTGTAGTTCTTTCACAGAACAAAGCCTCTCAGTTCCTCGCACGACACAGACGCGCAAACACTCTGTTTGAGGAGAGCAAGAAAGGAAACTTGGAGCGCGAATGCATCGAGGAGTTGTGTAATAAAGAAGAGGCGCGAGAGATCTTTGAGAATAACCCTGAGACAGTTAGTTCTCTCTGAGCACTCCATGAGACATCAGATCAATATTCTCTCATGTTTGTGAAGTGATGCCTTGTGTTGTTGACATTGGCATCACTGACTGTGTATATTCAGTCATGTGACCTGCTTGTATGTGGGTGAATCACAGGAAAACATGTCACATTTCACCACAGAAGCAAAAGACAATACAAAATTATATTTAGCCTAAAGAAAATGAAGCTTACTTTTTGGTCAATTAACATATTTTGTTATTGAGTTATTTTCATGACAGGACAATTTTTTTGTTTTGTTTTGTTTTTTGCATTACAGTAATGAGAATTTGGAGTGAAAATGTGTTTAATTGTCATGAGAATAATGTCACAATACAAAAAATATTAATGGTCCTAAAAAGGCTTCATTTTCTTAAAGTAATATATAGTTTCTTATTATTTTCTTTTCATTTCGGGGGGAAATATGACCTGAACATATTCCTGAGAGGTTTTGTGAGATTCCCCAATGTTCCTTTGATGATTAGGTTAAAAGCTTTGTTTTACATTGTTGGTCAGTGAATGTTCTCATAGTTATATTTTCTTTAATTTTTCAGGAGTATTTCTATCCCAAGTATGTTGGTAAGTCTTCATTATTATTTTTGTAAAGAAACAACACTTACAGTAAAACCAGAAAATATGCTGCTGCAATTCCTGATAAGATACTTCATGCTGATTTAGTTTCTCAGAAATCGATGATGTCATTAGGCCCTTCCCATCAGGTGGCGCTGTTGTGACAGATGCCCTCTGGGGGGAGAAACACGCTTGGTTTGTGTTTCAATGGCGTCATGTTTAATCTGATTGCAAAACTCTCTCTGACGACTTAGTCCTGTTACAGATCAGGGTCACTCGTTTAACCCAGAATAGAATTTAGTCCTTTAATAAGAATAAGAACCCAGAAGTTAGTTATTTAATAATATTAAAAAAAAGAATTTCTGTCTTTATGCTTTTTTACTAGTTGAAATACATTTTTTTTATATTAGGAATTATGTTATTTTTATTTCAAGTATGAATGTTTTTACTAATGAAAACCTACTGATATCAAAAATGAGCATTTTCACTATGCCATTGCTGATATTAAGAATTAGCATCTTAACTAGTAGACACTGAATTACAGAAATATCAATAATTCATATCCTGCACATGATTAAATGTTGAAAGGGCTTGCTGCGATACCTCTTTACCTACTTCAGAAAGTTAGCTTGTTATCTTTTTTGTGTTGTAGTGTGTCTGGGGTCTCACCGCGTTGGGATCAATAATCCGAACTCAGAGGCTGGAATCCCTCAGAACCTGCGGACCTGCGTGCAAGGTAACGCTGAAGACCACAAGAATGCAAAACTGCATGTACAAAATACAGTATAATACTTTTGATTTAGCTTGTCACAGCATTATTATCTAGTGTGGTTGTTTTATGAATGGTGTATTTACAGAAATCAGTAACCAGTGCTTACCGCTGCCATGTTATAAGGAGGGATACGAGCGCTGTGTGGACGGTCAGGGCTCGTTCACCTGCGTGTGTAAACCCGGATGGAAGGGCCCACGCTGTGAACAGGGTGAGTGACTTCAAATCACATTTTCACCCTGCGTAACTGTTTTATGATTAATAACGGAAGCCTGTTCTCCATCTCCAGTGTTTTCACTCACATCGGCGTATGTTTTTAGCAGATAATTTGCTATTTAGCTAATTAAATTTGTAAAAAGTGCCATAAAAACATGTTGCTCGATAGTGCTAATATTTTACACTCGCGATGAGTTAAGCCTGAACTCATTCACTTACACTTTAAATTGTTGTAGTTCTCCGTCTGGATCGCTCATTTTGGTAGTTTTACATTTAATTTAATGGAGACCGGAACCACAAAACAATTAGCGGCAATTAGAATTGAATTATGGTGCCACCCAGTGGTTGCTCAGGACAACTGTGGATAATTCTAGCGGAAGGATGGCATTTAAGGATTTTACTAACATTTGTGCACATAATATTGTTATTATGTGGAAATCGCTTTATAAAAACAATATGGCACTCAAAATACTTTATGCCAGTTTTTGGGTCTCTATCCCACACTCTTTAGCGCCACCAGCAGTTCAAATTGAAATGTAAGTTTTGGCTTATAATTTTCGCAACAAATGACCTTTAAACTTTTGCTGTAGCATTCAGTAGATTTTCATCAAATTTGGCTCAAATAATTCTGAGATCATGCTGGTCAAAATTTATGAAAGGCTTTTTGATATTTCACACTGTTCACATATTACGCATCAACGGATTTGACCATCAGGATGACAAACAGGAAGTGAGGCTGTATCTTTGCAATGCTTTGGCATATTGATATGAAACTTGGGCTGTGTTCAGAATGCAAAACTAGCTTACTACTCACTAAATACTTCATGGTACAGACTGCATGCTGCCTACTTTTTTTTTTAATACTGTACTTTAATAGGGCTGGGTACAGAACATCTCAAATCCAAGATGGCAGCCTGTTTGTGTTGTTAGTAAGTCTGTCCAAGTTTTGAGTATCCTATGAGTCACTGTTCTTGTGAAGCGATGTGGAGGAAAGTTTTGTGAAGTGATTTCGCTTGACCGGATTTCTCCTGCAATTTTGCTGATCGTGTTGAGCTTCCGATACTCTACTAGTGAAGGAAGACGCTGGCCCATTGAGTCAAAAGGATTAAGCCCCTCTGTGCTGAAGGGAAGTGCTTACTTTGTTATATCTTTGTATTTGGCTTGGTCTATCAGCTGTTTTTTGTTAAATTGTTCAGTTATCGTTTATGATTGCATAGTTTTTCCATCAGCACTCTCTTTTATGCGGGATATGGATTGATGCTGGTGCTGTTTTCTATTCCTGTTTACATCGTGACATCAGACAATTTATCGTCGGGATTGGCTGAAGCGGTCTGGAGTGTGTCTCACCAAAGAAAAAGAGCAACTTCTGCATCCGTCTTCAAGACTTTTACCTCTCGGAGATCTTTTAACCGCTGAAAAGCCTCGCTGATGTTAACACGGCTCCTAGCCCTCGACTTATAATCCTTCTTTTTTAGTTTATATTCGTCTGACCTTTTTCTCTTGGTCTGTTTTCAGCCATTCGTCCTCCTTGGAGTTTAGAAAGTTTGCATCAGTCAGATTTGCCATCGCTCTTCTAATGAATTTCCCTGTCGCTCTGCCTCCATCCCCCATTCTGTGCACACGTAAGATCCACCCCATGTTGCTGATTGGCTGGAGTAGTGTTGTGTGGATCGGTCTGATCCACTTTGATTTGTCCCATTTACAGAGCCAGGGCTGTGTACAAATACTAGATTTTTTTCAGCCCACCCACAGAATGGACGGCTAGCAGACTGTGAGGAGATATTTGCAGAATTTGACAAAAAGTGTATTGGATTAGAATTATTAAGTGCACCTTTAATAAATTATGTTAAATGGGGCCTGGGTAGCTCAGCGTGTAAAGACACTGACTACCACCCCTTGAGTTCATGAGTTCGAATCCCAGGGCGGGCTGAGTTACTCCAGCCAGGTCTCCTAAGCAACCAAATTGGCCCGGTTGCTAGGGAGGGTAGAGTCACATGGGGTAACCCCCTCGTGGTCGCTATAATATGGTTCGCTCTCGGTGGGGCGCATGGTGAGTTGTGCGTGGATGCTGTGGTGGATGGCGTGAAGCCTCCTCACATGCTATGTCTCCACGGAAATGCGCTCAACAAGCCACGTGATAAGTAGTTTGACGGTCTCAGACACGGAGGCAACTGAGATTCGTCCTCCGCCACCAGGATTGAGGTGAGTCACTACGCCACTACGAGGACTTAGTGCATTGGGAATTGGGCATTCAAAATTGGGAAGAAAATGATGTTAAATTAGCTTGGAAATTTTTTTCGTAGTAGTTTCATGTATTTGGTTGATAAACACGCGCCGCTTTGTAAAATAAGAGTGAAGGCTCGAAATAACCCCTTATCTTTCAGAAACATTTCAGAATTTAAATAACCCAGTCAAATTCTGGAAAATGATTAAGTCGCTGTCTTTATCTGAGAATAATGTGGAGATTACTAAAGAGAAGTCTGTCATTTTGGAAAGTTTAAATGAGCACTTTATATCCTCAGGTTTTTATTTGATTCTCAGTTAAGTAACTGAACTGTCATTAGCTCTAAAGCAGTATTACCATGTAATGTTGCTTGTAAGTTATCTATGCAACCATTTTAATTTACTCAGTTTTCTGTATTTGAAGTTCATTAAGCTTTGAGTCAATTGGATCTTAATAAGCCTGCAGGGCCTGACAAGCTAGAACCATTATACTTAAAGCTAGCAGCTGATTTAATTGTTGAACCATTGACCTATTTAATTATTCTTACAACTGTCTACAATAAAATTCCGAATTCATCGCAACTGAATAACTATAGGCCAATATCTATAAATTAGTAAATTAACAATTACATTTTTTTGGAACAAATAATTTTCTTTCCCCATTCAGTCTGTTTTTAGAAAGCAACATAGTTTGGTTACTGCTGCTATTAAAGTGTTTAGCGATATTATAAATGCTATGGATTGTAAACAAACTTTCTTTTTCTTGATCTATCGAAGGCTTTTGACACTATTGGCTGTACATTATTGTTTTTTCTGATAAAACTGTTAAATGGTTTACCAATTATCTTTCTGCTCGAACTCAATGTGTGCAGTTAGAGGGTTCTATGTCATCTTTCCTGCTTGTTTCTAAAGGAGTTCTGCAGGGGTCAGTCCTAGGACCAATTCTATTTTCTTTATACCTAAAATAACATTTGTGATAATATTCCTAATGCTAGGGATCATCTTTATGCAGATGATATCACTATTTACTGTTGTGCATCGGCTATACAAGTTCTTCAATATTTTCAGTCAGCTTTTGACATTGTAGAGTCTCATTTGTGTGAACTTAAATTGGATTTAAATTCAGATAAAACTAAATTAATGCTGTTTTCAAATTCCAAAGCCTTACCTTTAAATCTTCCTGACATCATAACTTCCCAAGGTATAAAAATTGTATTTGGGTATTTTATTTGATAGCCAATTATCTTTCAAGTTTCATATTGATAATTTAATTTCTAAACTTAAACTTGGGTTTTACTTTAGAAATAGAAGTTTATTCTCTCTTAGTGCTAGAAAATACTTGGTGTCTGCACATTTTCTACCATTATTGGATTATGGAGATCTGCTTTATATGAATGCTGCAGTACAACATTTTAAAAAAACATTACATTTTCACAGTGCCTTACATTTTATTACTGGTTGTAATTATCAAACACACCATTGCATTCTATATGATAAGGCAGAGTTGCCACCTCTGGATACACTGAGAAGTTTTAATTGGTATTGTTTTATCTAGAAGTCCATTTGTGGTTTAACTCCTTATTTGTCTCTCAGCTCATCCAATACAAATGTACGCTATAATCTTCATTCAAATGACCTGTTATATTTTAATGTTCCTTAGGTCCGGACAAAGTTTGGTATAAAGATTTTTAGTATAATGCTCCTGCTGCTTGGAATAATTTACAAAACATTTTAAAGTTGTCTGCTCCCATCATTAAATAAATTTAAGGTAATTTTAAAAGATATGGTGTTTTATTCTCTTGTGAACTGTTGTTGTGATTCCTGATTTTTTTCTATATTGTACTGTTGTTGTTGTTGTTGTTATTGTAAACTGTTCTTTATGATACTTGTTGCTGCCCTCTTGGCTAGGTCATGCTTGTAAAAGGATTTTAATCTCAATGAGTTTTTAACCTGGTTAAATTAAGGAAAAGAAAAAGAAAAGAAGAAAGGTATTGATACAGATTTCACGATTCGATTCCGATTTGCAAGATCTCTTGTTTACATGTATAATTAGTTCTATTTACAAGTATTTACATTGAAATGTAGAAAACACGCTAAATCATTACTGTCTCTTTAAGACTACCGGCATCAGTCAGTGTGGGCATATTAATGTGAGTATGTGCATGGTTTCTTTACTGCATCTGTGCTAAGTGTGATTAGAATTAAATGTTTTTGATCAAAAACTGAGTGTAAAGAACAGAAATTATATTAAAAGAGACATTATTCAATAACATATGGATTGCATGAATTTCGTGTTTGGACACACATTACACGGAATGAGTCAAACCAAACTTTTACTCTCAGCATGCAATGAAAGGATCTCGATGCTAATAACTTCTTCACCACTATACTACTCATTTACTTGCACTGTAAAGGGTTACTGCATAGTGTAAAAGACTGATCTTGGGTTTTAAGGATCGATATCGAGATTGTTCAAACAAAGATTGCGATGCATCGGAAAATCATTTAGTTTTTTTTGTTTTTTACCCAGTCCTAGTCTTTAAACTACTTTATCTTAATTCACCACTAGGGGTGCTGTGACTAAAACCATTCAATTATATAATTATATCTGATTTCCTACAATTAGTTGTTGAGTTAATGTGTTCATTCACTTCATTTGCTCACAGACATTAACGAGTGTGATGACCCAGAATTCCCAGCGGGCTGCAGCCAAGCGTGTTTTAACTTCCCCGGGAGTTTCACCTGCAGCTGTGAGCGAGGCTTCTACACACACGACAACATACACTGCATAGGTGAGCAAACGTTCACTCTAGGGATGTGCCTGAAGCCGAATAGCTTATTCAGAAAGGCACGAATAATGACTTCATAACGAATAACGGATTCATCCGAATAATGTAAAAAATATTTGTATGACTGATTATTCAAAAAGCACAAGGATAAAGCGACATTTTAAATAAACTTATCTAAAATTACAAAGAATTTATGAATCTGGGCTGCCAATATTTATAAAGTGTAAACCTGTGAAAATGCGCACGTGTGATTTCAGATTGGATGGACGCGGTCTTAACTCTGTTTGCGGTCTGTGTTAATTGTTTGTGTCTGGAGCTTATCAAGTTTAACATTAATTAAGATACAACATCATATACAGTCAATGTTGGGAGGGTTACTTTTGAAATGTATTCCACTACAGATTACAGAATACATGCTGTAAAATGTCATTTGTAACGTATTCTATTAGATTACTCAAGGTCAGTAACGTATTCTAAATACTTTTGGATTACTTCTTCAGCACTGGTAGACTTATTTCACTTGTTTTAACTATAAAAACTCTGCCAGTACTGTAAGATAAAATACACATGTTAAAAATACATTCCTGAAAAACCTAAATATCTTATGCAGTGTTGTTTCTAAAACAAGATAAATAAAATGGATCTTGTTTTAAGGATTTTTAGATATGTTTACAGGAAAACAATACAAAAATTATCATGAATACAATTTTTGCCCTAATATCAAAGGTCTTACTAGAAAAAAGAAATTATTATCCAATGTGAATTTTCTTGATAAAAAAATATGATCGTGCCTGGTAACATGTCCATGTAAAATGGCTAGAAGTAGCATTTTAGCTTAGCGTAAAGCTGACAATTTACACAAGGTTTATTTCTATTTCTTCTGCTTCAGACTTACTTCAAACTTACTTCTTTGTCTGCTCGTATAAATGTAACACATCATAAGAAAGTGTTTCACCGCTGCTCAAACGCTCTTTGGATCATATCATTTATATGTATAAATGTTTTCAATCTGAAAGGACTAAATATTAAATGAAACAAATGACAATAAAATGCAAAGTAATCTCTTCAGTAATCAAAATACTTTTTGAATGTAACTGTATTCTAATTACCATTGATCTAAATTGTAACTGTAGTGGAATACAGTTACTAATATTTTGTATTTTATATACGTAATCCAGTTACATGTATTCTGTTACTCCCCAACCCTATATACAGTACTGTACAAAAGTTTTAGGCACTTGTGAAAAATGTTGCATCTTCAAAAATAAAGACTTCTATATAAAATATTTTCATTTACCAATTAACATCATACAAAGTCCAGTAAACATAAAAAAGCTAAATCAATATTTGGTGTGACCACCTTTGCCTTAAAAACAGCACCAATTCTCCTAGGTACACCTGGATACAGTTTTTCTTGGTTGTTGGCAAATAGGACATTCCAAGCTCCTTGGAGTATTTGCCACAGTTCTTCTATCTATTTAGGCTCTTAGTTGCTTCTGTCTCTTTATGTAATCTCAGACTGACACGATATTCAGTGGGGGGCTTTGTGGGATCCATGACATCTGTTGCAGGGCTCCCTGTTCTTCTATTCTAATCTTTTCTATTTGAAAAAGTAATGTTTGGGAGTCTAACATTTATATTTCCTATTGACACACTAAAGCTGAAGATATAAATAACCATCTTAAGACAAATGCTTTTGTGAAACATCTTATGTGCCTAAGACTTTTGCACAGTACTGTACACGTTCCACTTGTTGAATTGTCTATGTTAATGTGTCACACGGGGGGCCTGGGTAACTCAGCGAGTATTGACACTGACTACCACCCTTGGAGTCGTGAGTTCGGGCATGCTGAGTGACTCCAGCCAGGTCTCCTAAGCAGCCAAATTGGCCCGGTTACTAGGGAGGGTAGAGTCACATGGGGTAACCTCCTTGTGGTCGCATGGTAAGTTGTGCATGGATCGCGGAGAGTAGCTGGGAGTCTCCGCAGTGTCATGCACAACGAGCCACATGATAAGATGCGCAGATTGACTGTCTCAGAAGCGGAGGCAACAGGGACTTGTCCTCCACCACCCGGATTGAGGTGAGTAAACGCGCCACCACGAGGACCTACTAAGTAGTGGGAATTAGGCATGCTAAATTGTGGAGAATAAAAAAAAAAATAAAAAAAATTTATCACACGATTCACACGCAATTCCCATGTGTTCATTTATAGCCTAAACCTGAGCGCGATGTTAAATTCCTGACCTGAAGTGATTTAACATTGGAGCCCATCTATCCATCTTTTAAATTTGACCACATTTATGTTCACATCAGCAATTAAGGAAATTATCTGATTAAGAATTTATTATGAAAAAAAAAGTTAAAATGCTTCATAAAGGTTTAAATGCTCCATAGAGTATTCATCTATTAGGAATATTCCTTCTTATGTAAAACAAAGAAACTGAAACTCTGTCTTTTTTTTTTTTTTTATTCTTTAAATGTGCTTAATTTGAAAATGTTAAGTGTTCTTGAACTCTGGTAAGGCGCTATATAAATGTAACATTATTATTATTAATATTAATATTATTATTATTTAACTAAACAATGGAGTCCTATCGTAAAAATTCCTGATAGACTTACGGTACTTTCACCTGTTTGTAGGCTATATTGATTTTATTTTAATTTCTTTTAATGTTTGAATTTTTATTTATTATTCACAGCAAAATGTGTGCTTGACATTTCAAATTTTGCTTGACACCTCCTGCCTCCAGAATAATGTTGTTATACATGCACAGACAAATGAAAATTCTGTTTCATGCAGATTTTAATATCTGAAATACCAGGAGAAATCACAACATAGTCCACAGTTAATGTAGCCTAAAAATTCAGCTTCATCTGGTAAGAAAAAAATAATAATAATATTTTTTAAATAATAATTGTATAATAATACTAATTATTATTATCATTATTATTAGGCTATTATTATTAAAAGACATATACAAAGCATTTATTTATTTATTTATTTTGGATTTTTCCCCTTTTTCACCCAATTTGGAATGCCCAATTCCCAGTGCGCTTTTAAATCCTCATGGTGGTGTAGTGATTCGCCTCAATCCGGGTGGCGGAGGATGAATCCCAGTTGCCTCCGCGTCTGAGACCATCAACCCGCGCATCTTATCACGTGGCTTGTTGAGCGTGTTGCCACGGAGACATAGCGCGTGTGGAGGCTTCACGCCATCCACCGCGGCATCCACACTCAACTCACCACGCGCTCCACTGAGAACAAACCACATTATAGCGACCACGAGGAGGTTACCCCATGTGACTCTAACCACCCTAGCGACTGGGCCAATTTGGTTCCTTAGGAGACCTGGCTGGAGTCACTCAGCACACCCTGGGATTCAAACTAGCGAACTCCAGGGGTGGTAGCCACTTTTACCACTGAGCTACCCAGGCCCCCCCCAAAGCATATTTTATTAATAGAAACTATAAATGTAACAGTAACACTTAAAAATGGCCGTTTCATTTAGTTTTGACGCACTTCCAGTTTAAGCCCTGCCCACACCCGGTTCTATCCGAATACAGAGACAGATACAGATTATTTTGTTATATGAACAGATACAGATAATGGCTTCGCTGCACACCCCAGTTCATTTGTTAGTGTACTGACTCAAAACTGCACCACAAAATAACCCAACAATGCCGATTCAGAGGACTGCTGGTCTGTAGCAGTAGTTTGTAGTTTTCCTGTAAATTTGCTGGTGCTGTCAGTGTTGCTCTGGAGCATTTGGTTTGAATCCAGATTGAGTTGATTTCACACTGACTTCATGTGTGCCAGATGAGCTCCACCTGCTGTTCCAGGAATTCTGGCATTTTCCTGTAACTGAGAAACTCGAGCCCTGTCCAGCTGTGGGGTCCAACACTAAATGAGAGATTCATACAGTGGAAAACATGTCAACAAAGATTTCAGAAACACACACACAGCGTATGGTCATGTTGTTCCATTAGTCTGTCTGTTGAATGTCACCCAATGTAAAGGCATTAAAGGCTTGTTATGTAACAATGTTTTCAGCATCTTTTCCTTAAGTCTTCATAAAAAATAGTGTTTTCTATGATCATGTGACTGAGTATATTTTTTTGTAGCTAGATAGAGATGCAGTATTTACAGTGTACCAAAGTTTTTCTACATTTAGGTCACACTTAAAAATGTCTTAAAGTCATTGCATTAATATTCCAGGTTCAATAAAAGTTTAGCTCAATCGACAGCATTTGTAGCATAATATTGATTACCACAAAAATTAATTTTGATTGTCACTCCTTTTTTTTTTTTTTTAAAAAGAAAAGAAAAAATAAAATGCCGAAATCTGGGTTACAGTGTGGCACTTACAATGGAAGTAAAGGGGGCCAATCCATACACATTAAAATACTCGCTGTTTCAAGAGTATAAGACGTGAACAATATGCAGGTTAACATGATTTTAGTGTGATAAAATCACTTACTAACCTTTTCTCTGTAAAGTTATGTCCAATGATGTAATGCCATAAAGTAAACACTAAATCCACCATAACAAAACAAGGACTTTACACTTCAAATAATACACAAGTTTTAACAAAAGAATTAATGTACTGTAAGTGCTTTGACAAAATTATAATCTTCACATTTCTGCCTTTTAAACTCTCCAAATATTGGCCCCATTCACTTCCATTGTAAGTGCCTCACTGTAACCTTGATTTTACCAGTTGATTCAAAGTCATTGAGCAAAAATGCTCCATCATGAAGTTAGTTCTGAGAAAATATCCAGCAGCATTTGAGAAATGCAGATCACACTTGTTTTTTTTTATCTAAAGGAATGACATTCACACATTAAATATCCAAATATTACTGTATGTGCAACATGTTATCATATAATGTGTCTCATCCACAGATATCAATGAGTGCATCCTGTATCCCAGTGTTTGTGTGGAGCCTTCTAAATGTGTGAATCTTCCGGGTGCATTTGAGTGCCGATGTCCGATAGGATACAAATACAACACAACCACACGAAAGTGTCTGGGTGAGAGAAACACACACACACCAGGGCTGTTTCTGAGCATATAGGGGCCCTAAGCAAAATCCTATTTACATTTTCTAGTTACAAGGGGGCCTCTATAACTGTCTAATTGAGCCACAACAGCTACCTGAGTTTTACTTGCAGCTTTTAGTATATTTAAAAAAAAAAAAAATTGACCTTGCTTTGCAGGCCCCCTGGTAGCTTGGGGGCCCTAAGCATGCACGTATACTGCTTTTAGATAGAAACGGCCCTGACACACACACACTGTTAGCTTTGAGGTCATCTATATACTAGTGTACACAATACACTTTTAGCAGAAATTTGCATTGAAACTATACATAATAAAACCTGCCCTCGGCTAACAATAATAAGTAGAAAATCATGGTTCATGGCTGTGATGTAAATTAAAGACTTATGAGTAATGGAAGTATGTGTGATAAAAACCATATGCACATTCAACGGAAACAATGGAACTGTGTGTATGTGTGTGTTTCCACCAGATCTGAATGAGTGTGAGCAGGCTGTGTGTGATGGCGAGTGTGTGAATACGATTGGCAGTTTTTCGTGTCACTGTGACGGGCGTGAGGGTGTGAAGCTGGCAGAGGACAGGCGGATCTGCGAGAAGATTCCACAGTGTTTGACTCTGGCTGACAATAAACACAGCGAGATGTTGTATCTGGGAGAACAGTTCAGCGGGTTACCTGTGATATACCTGCAATTCCGCCTGCAGGCCGATTCCAAGTACGGGAATTAACATTGTTCTGAAAGAGATTCTGCTTCCTGTTTCTGAACAATCAGCTCATGGAGGGTTTGGATAATCTATTTAAGTGTTACTTAATATTTATAATTTTCCCATTTCCCAATTTGGAGGACACATTCCGTGATAAAGTAATGTTGATAAGTGATTCTAAACTGGTGGATCGCGATCTAAAAATGTTACTCAGGTCTGTTCTTGTAGGTTCATGGACATCAGGGAAAAATTTGTGCTATATGCAAATAATAAAATGCAACAATAATCATGCATACTTAAGATAACTAAATAACTTTAAAAGAGAGGAGAAAACGCTTCCCATTTGTTTTGCTTTTGATGTCAAAGGTTGTGTGTTCAATCAAAATCTACAGTATTTTGACACAAATTCATCTGTCACTTGGTAGAAGCTCGTCAAATTAGACAGATGTCAACATGGACAGGTTGTGTGACATGAACTCATTCTCAAAAACATAAAATACCACCCAGACTATGTTAAATACAGATTCAGTTGGCAATGAGGGGAAACATGGTTTGTGTCGACCACAATGTGTTTTGTGCAGTAAATGTTGACATTAAAGGGAAAGTTCACCCAAAAATGAAAATTCTCTTCATTTACTCACCCTCATGCCATCCCAGATGTGTGACTTTCTTTATTCTGCAGAACACAAACGAAGATTTTTAGAAAAATATCTCCGTTCTGTAGGTCCATACAATGCAAGTGAATGGTGACCAAAACTTTGAAGCTCCAGAAAGCACATAAAGGCAGCATAAATGTAATCCATATGACTCCAGGGGTTAAATCCATATCTCCAGAAGCGATATAATAGGTGTGAGTGAGAAACAGAGCAATATTTAAGCCTTTTTTTACTCTAAATCTCCACTTTAACTTTCACTTTCAGATGTGAAAGTGAAACTTAACAGGCACCAAATGTGATTTTCAGATGTGAAAGTGGATATTTGAAGGAAAAAAAGGACTTACATTTTGATCTGTTTCTCACCCACACCTACTGTATTATATAGCTTCTGAAGATATGGATTTAACCATTGGAGTCTTACGAATTACTTTTATATTTTCTTTGTGATTTTTGGAGCAACAAAGGTCTGATCACCATTCACTTGCACTGTATAGACCTACAGAGGTTAAATATTCTTTTTTTTCTTCTTTTTTTTGTATTTTTTTGTATTTTTTTATTTATTATTATTTTTTTTTTTTTATTTTTATTTTTTTCTCCCCTTTTCTCCCCAATTTGGAATGTCCAATTCCCAATGCACACTAAGTCCTCATGGTGGCATAGTGACTCGCCTCAATCTGGGTGGCGGAGGACGAATCTCAGTTGCCTCCGTGTCTGAGACTGTCAATCCACACATCTTATCTCGTGGCTTGTTGCGACCATTACCGCGGAGAAGTAGCACGTGTGGAGGCCCATGCTATTCTCCGTGGCATCCACGCGCCCCACTGAGAGTGAGAACCACACATTATAGCGACCACGAGGAGGTTACCCCATGTGACTCTACCCTCCCTAGCAACCAGGCCAATTTGGTTGCTTAGGAGACCTGGCTGGAGTCACTCAGCACACCCTGGATTCGAACTCGTGACTCCAGGGATGGTGGTAGTCAGCGTCAATACTCGCTGAGCTACCCAGTCCCCAGTTAAATATTCTTCTAAAATCTTTGTTTGTGTTCTGCTGAAGAAAGAAAGTCATACACATCTGGGATGGCATGAGGGTGAGTAAATGATGAGATATTTGTCATTTTTGGGTGAACCATCCCTTTAAAGTAGTTTTAAAATTAGTAAAACACGTCTCAAGATCGCTGCATTCAGAATTGTGCTTTGTCCAGCTGTGTTTAAACACAAGAATGCGTTCTCATCTTGTGCTGTCGTTATTGCGAAACAAGCCTTAGGCTGGTTTGTTGTCAGTGTGTTGCCAAACCTCTTCCACTGAAAATTCCACCATCAAAAGTCAAAATTTTTCACAAAAAGTTGCCAAATAAAAAAAGCACTATATATAGACCTACGCATGTTTGTATATAATAAAAAGCAAGGGGCATTAAGCAAGTTCACCAAAAAAGTGTGGGACAATTAAACTTTTTTTTAATTGGACTGCATTTGGTCCTGTGTAATTTGAGCATCTTTAAAACTTTAAAATTTGCTTCACTAGGTGAAGCAAATGAGTCCGTACACACTTGCCTCTGATCAAAAAAGGATTTTGCACTCATGATGTGCTTGGTGATCAATGCATTTTTGTTAGATCTGACTTATCACATAGAATGACTTTGCATGTATGTTTAATAATTCATCGCCCAAAAATCACCAAATACATTTAAATTTAGCCAAAATAGCTCCTTGTCTCAAAACATTAAAAGTCGCAGCAGCCACGAGAAAGTCATTAAATTTGGCAACAAATTCCCCAAATTGGAAACACTGTTTGTTGCTTGAACAGCTGCGTGTTGCCTATACAGCTTGAGTTTTGCTTACTGCCCCCTGCTGAAAACAGGTGATACTTCAAGCCTGAATTGCTCCGATGGTAGTAATGTTCCTTATTACAGTCCGTGGACATGATTAATTGTTACTTAATAAAAAAAAAAAAAACAATTTAATGTTATTTTTTAAATAATTGTACTATATAAATGCATTAAATCGACAGCGCTACTATAAATTAATTATTATTGTTTTTTTGTATGATAAACCCTTTGGTTCTATGTTGTGTTGCCACTTGATTTCCAAAATAAAATCTCTGTCCTGAAGCAATATCAATTAAGATGGACCACTGTTGATCAGTTGGTGCTCCCAAAATAACTTTACTACTTAAAGTCATATTAAATTATATGAGAATGCTGTCTGCCACCAGATCAAAAATGTTGATTATGTACATTGTTTTTTATTTTATTTTGTATAATTGAATACAGTAAGAGCAACAAAAGATACCTCAAATTCAAACTCTTTACTGTTCTTTGTGTTTACAGGTTTGCGGCTGAATTTGATTTCCGCACATTTGATCCAGAAGGTGTGATTCTGTACGCCGAGTCGTCGCCGGACTCATGGTTTATGTTGGGTATACGTGGCGGCCTTATAGAGGTCCAGTTTAACAATGAACATTCGTTCAAAACGACCAGTGGAGGCAAAGCTATTAATGATGGACAATGGCACGTGGTGAGTTCAAGAGAATACGTGACGTTTGAATAAAAGATTCATTATAGAGTAGTAAAACAGGAAATCTGTGTGTCAAAGGTCATGTTGTTCAAAGATATTATTGTTCAAGAACTCGGTATAAGAACTTTGGTGCTGTTTTTTTCTGTTTGTTAATGTAAGGTTATTGGTAAAGTCCAATATGATTATTGATGCTTTTGTGTAGATCTCAGTCGAAGAGCTGCCAGGCAGCATCAGTGTGAAAATCAGTAAAGAGGCCATTATGAGCATTAACAGTCCTGAACAACTCTTCACTCCCGTTAATGACAAAATGGAAATTAAAGTTTACATCGCTGGCCTGCCTTATCGCAATAAGAACCTCGTCAAACCGGTAAACATTCAATCAGTTTGTACACAGCTAACATATTACATCATTAGTTATTGTGGAACTGTTGAATAAGATTGAATGAGGTTTATTTTGATTATGTATGTGAATCAGATCAACCCAAGATTAGACGGCTGTATCCGTGGCTGGAATCTCATGAATCAGGGTGCGTCTGGAGTGAAGGAGGTCATTCAGGAGAAGCAGAATAAACACTGTTATGTGCATGTGGAGAAGGGCACGTTCTTCACCGCTGGAGGATTCGCACAATTCAACATTGACTACAGTGAGTTCACAGCGCTATTATCAATTAACAATAATGTATTGAAGGAATATTCCAGTATTCTGGATTAAATGCCACTTAAAGGAATAGTCCGGGTTCAATAGAAGTTAAGGTCAATGGATCGCATTTGCAGCGTAATGTTAATTACCACAAAAATGAATTTCGACTCGTCATACGTTTTCTTTAAAAATAGCAAAAATTGAGGTTACAATGAGGCACTAATGATGGATATAAAATATTCCTTTTAAGCAACAAACAAGTAACCACTGACAATAATTCAAAAGACAAATAAAAAAATACAATAAAATAGACTTACAATAGAAGTCTTATGGGGCAAGTGCACCTGAGGGTTTAAAAGCAGAAATGTGCAGCTCATATTTTTGTTGAAGCATTTGTTAATTATTCTGTCCCAGAATATGTGTTATTTGAGTTTTAAAGTGTCTAAATTGTTCTTTTTGGTAGGTGGGACTACTTTTCTAGGTGAATGAATTTTAGTTATGTATAGAGCACAACTGTCTGGTTCTGGAAGCAAAAATCCCATTGACTTGGGGATTGATTTTCAAAATAACTTCTCATTTTGTTTAAGACAGACCTACTACGAGTTCTAAGGTTGTTGATCAATGTTACATGCTTCTGTTGAAGCCATCAGTCCATGTAATTTTTAATTTAATTTAAATAAAATCGTGTTTAATAGCAGAATTCCTGGTGAAGAACTACACTACCCATGATCCTGAAGTGAAAGATCCTACTATCAGAGAATCGCTGCAAACAAAATGTGCCAAAAGAGCTCTGCAGCGAACGCCTACTCCCATAATGCATTGTGAATGATGCAATCGAATTACTCTCCCTTCATTCTCAAAATAATTTTATTTTTGTATGCATCTAAATATTTTGCAACAAAATAAAATTATATTGTTTCTGTACTTATAACCAACAATTTTAAATCAAGATTTGTATATTTTTTCATTGTTTTTTATTTAATTATGTCGTTCACAATGCTTCAAGGGATTGTAGTTCATTCCCTCATTAAAGATGTTGAATAGACAGTTTTGTACCTCTGTCTTTTTGTCTGATTTTCAAATACTTTTTGCTTCAAATCAAGGTGTGTAATGTGACTCACCCCAGAGCTGGTTGGTTTGGTTCATGGCTTACAACTTTTATGAAGGACTTAATTAAACTCCTGTGGAAGAAATATTTTCGGAACCAGCACGGCTGGAAATGTGGATGGACACTGCCGAGTTTGCTGCATGTAAACAGTACTTTACAGATAGTTACGTCATGTAAATTTCTTATATCCTTTCACAGATGCAGTATCAAGTTGAAATGTCTTTTTTATCTAGTCGTGATATGAGTTGAAAGATTTGATTATAATTTTACACATACATGCTTATTAAATTATTCCATGTAATGCTTATACTCTCAAAATAATGTGATAGTTGTATAATTTAAATGTTTATTTACAGTACTGCACTTCTAGTTGTCCATTATAAGTGCATTACTGTAAACACATTTTTTATTTGAATTAACCTTCTGAAGGAAGAGATAAAATGATTTTCTAATGTAATGGCATGTCAAAGATTCTGCACATAATTTTCATTAGGTTGAAAATAACCTGAAATATTCCTTTAATCCAGCTGTATGTGTGTTCAGTTGATATACAACAACAGTAATGTTCACTATTTGAGATCATGTGTTTGCACTAGGAAGAACTGGTCAGTGGCGGGTGGATGTTGTGATGAGTATACGTCCTTCAAGTAGTTCCGGTGTATTGTTTGCCCTAGTTAGCAACAACACTGTGCCTCTTTCTGTTTCCGTGGTAACAAAAGGACCAGATGATGCAGTGAGTTTTACCCAACAGACATCAGTTTCTGATTAACACAAGTGAAACATTTGTGACACGTCAACACTCTGTGGTTCATTCTCAGGAGCTGCAGGTGTTTTTGGACAGCGTATCTGTGGTCACTCTTCAGTCTCTGATGCTCTGTTATCCTGATCGTTTCGTTGTGGAGATGAGCATATCAGCTGATCATCTTCACATCACCGCAAACGAATCGTCAGTGTCCTACAGTGATTCTGAGATCCTGAGCGCAGCTTTATCTAATCTCAACAACACCATGCAGAGTCACATCAACACTTACATCGGAGGACTGCCAGGTACATTTAATTCAGTTCACTGCAACACTTTAGCACAACGGCGGCAAATATTTCACGGACAACCACCTCTCTAATAAATGACAGTTTAAGTAATTGACCCTTCGCTAGCCCTTGGCTTCTGTCGCTTTGATAAGTTTTGCAGAACTTCCCACAGAAATGAATGGGAGATTACAGTGACCGGAGCTGTTTTTAGCTAAATATTCTCCTAAACTTAATGGTTATTATACATCTGTGGGCTTGAGCGAAGAGTGACACTGTAAAGAATATTTATGTGTTACTATTTATACATGTTCTTTTGGCAATGAGGGCTTTAACACAGTTTAATCCACAACATGTTCTTCCTAAGATTTATTTAAAGGGATAGTTCACCCAAAAATGAAAATTCTCTCATTTACTCCCCCTCATACGATCCCAGATGTGTGTGACTTTCTTGTTCTGAACACAAATGAAGATTTGTAGAAGAATATTTCAGCTCTGTTGGTCCATTTATTGCAGGTGAATAGTGACCAGAACTTTGAAGCTTCTAAAGGATATAAAGGTAGCAAAAAAGATTCCAGTGGTTAAATCCATGTCTTCTGAAGTGATATGAAACGTGGGTGAGAAACAGATCAATATTTAAGTCCTTTTCTGCTATAAATTCTCGTCTCTGCCCAGTAGGTGGCGATATGCACGAAAACTGCAAATCGGCAAAAAACAAAAGAAGAAGAAAGTGAAAGATTTATAGTAAAAAAGGACTTAAATATTGATCTCACCCACACCTATAATATAGCTTCTGAAGATATGGATTTAAGCACTGGAGTCTTATGGATGAATTAATTATGGTGTCAGATCCTCTTGTCTGTGCATTTTAATCAAAATCACAGCAACAGCATGTTTTTTTTTTCTGAATATGAGGCTCATCATGTTGTTTAATTTCTCTTTATGTGTGTCTGCAGATCTTCCACTGTCTAAAACACCGATCTCAGCGTACTATGGCGGCTGTATGGAGATCAGTGTGAACGGACAGCCGCTGGACTTTGATGAGGCTGTTATCAAAGACAACAGCATCAAATCTCACTCCTGCCCCCCTGTGTTTGCCCCCGAACCCCACCCACACTAGACAGGAAGTGACATCACAGACAATCGCAGGGATACATGACACGGCATGCATTGTCTTCATTTGCCTGATTTTACCTTCTGTGAACACAAATAATCATCTGGTTAAGGTGTGGAGTTGTCTTTTATTGCCCAAACTAGTGCATTGTCTGCTGGATAACGAGGGATTCTGGACTCAACTCTGGCGATAGATTGTGTTTTTTGTTGTCTCACTCTTTTAAATGAATGTTTTTTAATGCATTCATTTGTTAATACACTACTTGTGTTCTTTGATGACTAACCAGTGAAAGTAAGAAGAGATTTAAGAACTTTAAACTAAAGCTTGTCAGCCTTGAATATTTTGCCTTTATTTAAAAGTGGCAAAGAAACTGTGTAGAGCTGAGCTGTGATGGGTTAAAAATATTCAGCCTGATTTGATATGAACAAGACGGATTCAACTGGATTTCTTAGACTAGGATGAGATGGTTGCAGTATTTTTATTACTAACGTCCCTGTTTTTCTGTCTATAAACAAAACAGTTTGCCCTTTTTTGTTTTCAAGTGTTTTGTTCGTACAAATTGGTAAATGGATAAACTTACTGTATTTTTTTTTTTAGAGCAGTCAATATTATCTTGTGTATAACAAACTCATTTGAATGTAAATATGCTTAGGGGCACTAGTATTGCTTTAATTGTTTTAATAAAACAAATTAAATGCTGCCTGTTGCTGTCATGGAAATTTGAATTTGAATTTTGAATTTCATTCAGATTTCACCATCTTAAAGGGATAGTACACCAAAAACTGAAAAATCTCATCATATACTCAACCTCATGCCATCCCACATGTGTGTAACTTACTTTCTTCAGCAGAACACAAAATATGTTTTTTAGAAGAATATTTCAGCTCTGTAAGTCGTATCGACTTACAGAGCTGAAGTATTCTTCTAACATTTTATCATTGTATCAATGCAAGTGAATGGTGACCAGAACTTTGGAGCTCCCTAAAGCACATTAAGGCAGCATAAAATTAATCCATACGACTCCAGTGGTTAAATCCATGTCTTTTCAAGTGATCCAAATGGTTTTGGGTGAGAACAGACCAAAATGTAACTCCCTTTTTATATTTTCTATAAAACTTGACATCAGCAGTTTCTAGGCACAAGCATGATTTCAAGCTCGATTACACTTTATAGTGCTTGACGCTTGCGCAGAGTGCTAGATGGTGCAAAGAACTGTAATTGAGCTTGAAATCATGATTGCCAAGGAGAGTGCTGATGTTAAGTTTTATAGTGAAAAAGGAGATATGTTCGTCTGTTCTCAATCAAAACTGATTAGATTATTTCAGAAAACAAGGATTTAACCACTGAAGTCATAATGATAACTGTTATGCTGCCTTTATGTGCTTTTTTGGAACTTCAACATTTTGGATTCACTCGCATAGTGTGGAACTACAGAGCTGAGATATTCTTATAAAAATCAAAATTTTTAGAAGAACATTTAAGTTAACATTTTTATCTTTATTATCATTAATAAAGATACAAATGCTAACTTAAACACTTCTCTAATATTTAAGTTCTATAGAGTGTAAGCCATAATTGTAAGTTGTGAGAAACAGACTTGACAGAAACTAAAAGTGTGTATCTTTTAACTTCTTTAAAAATGCATAAGAGCTCTATACTGATGATGGTTCTATATTTTGTTTCCAGGAAACAATAAAAACTAGCATTAATTGATGACTCACCCCCTGCCAAAACATCAATGGACTGGAAATCACTTACTGAATGTCCTGAATATTTAAAAGTACAGCTCACCCAAAAATGAAAATCCTGTCATTATTTACTCACCCTCATGCCATCCCACATGTGTATGACTTTCTTCTGTAGAATACAAATGAAGATTTTTAGGCAGCATAAAATGCACTAAAAAAAAAGACTCCAGTGGTTTAATCCATGTCTTCTGAAGTGATATATGTGTGTGAGAGAAACAGATCAAATTTAAGTACTTTTTTTTACTTTAAATTCTCCTCCCTGCCCAGTAGGTAGCAATATGCACGAAGAATGCAAATCTGCAAAAACAAAAGAAGAATGTGAAAGGGAAAGTGGAGATTTATAGTAAAAATTGACTTAAATATAGACCTGTTTCTCCCACACTTATATCGCTTCTGAAGATATGGATTTAACCACTTTTTTAAAAAAAAAAGTGGTTAAGAGTTGTATGTATTACTTTTATGCTGCCTTTATCTGCTTTTTGGAGCTTCAAAGGCCTGGCCACAATTCACTTGCTTTGAATGGACCTTCAGAGCTGAGATATTCTTCTAAAAATATTTATTTGTGTTCTGTATTTCAAGTCTTTCTGTAAGTCATACAATAGCTTTATGCAAGGAACACACCCAAATTTAGGCCGTTATTCACTGAAATGTTTGGGGGTGCCGGAACGTTGTTATGGACCATGCGTGACACGGACGGGCTAAGCTGTTGCGCACCTTCTCCAGGACGTGAGCGGGTCCGACTTGGGGTGGCAAGTATGGAAGCCCAAGAGTGCCATTTACAAAAGAATGAAGGAATAAATTATCAATCTATTAATTTAAAAATGTGAATAAATAAACCAATTTATAAATGGACAAATAAATAGACACATTTAAATGTGTTTATTTAATTTACGTTTTAAAATGTGCTACTTAATGTGCTATTTTATTGCTAAATATAAGTCATTTTGAAATGCACCTTTTAAATAGCATTTTAAAAAGCATTTGACAGTTGCTTTTCTTCATCAATTTTCCAATTTTGCTTTTCTTTATTGTTTGACTTTTCCTTTTTTTTTTTTTTTTACCATTTGTCAATCCATACCAGCTGAAGCCCAGGAGTGCCAATTAAAAATAATGAAGGAATAAATTATCAATCGATTTATTTTTAAATAAAAACATATTTAGGGGCCTGGGTAGTTGCAAGTTCGAATCCAGGGCATGCTGAGTGACTCCAGCCAGGTCTCCTAAGCGACCAAATTGGCCCGGTTGCTAGGGATGGTAGAGTCACGGGGTAACCTCCTCGTGGTCGCGATTAGTGGTTCTTGCTCTCAATCTGGGCGCATGGTAAGTTGTGCGTGGATCACGGAGAGTAGCATGAGCCTCCACATGCTGGGAGTCTCCGCAGTGTCATAAATAAGGAGCAACTTGATAAGATGCGCGGATTGACTGGTCACGCGTCTCGTGGAGGAGGAGTCAGGATGCGCGTCATTGTTTACAAGAGAAACTTGTGCCGTTCACAATCCAAAACAGTCCAAAACAATTTCAAAACAATATAAATACATTAAATTAATATAAATTAAAAGAAATAATTTCCAAATAATAATAATAATTAAAAAAAAAACGATGACTCCTGACTCCTCCTCCACGTGAGGCGTGACCTTACCAACAAGCTTATGTTATCCCTCTCATGAGCGCACGTCACACAGATGTATGGAAAGCGAATATTTGTAGTTAAAAAGTATATAAGTATTGTTTTGTTTCTAAAAATAATCAATCGTTTGCCTTCAGAAGAACTTTATTTGTCGACTGGAGTCGTGTGCATTATTTTGATGCACCCTAAATATGCATTTTGAACTGTCAAAAAATGGAGGACATTCACTTGCATTGTTTAGAGGAGGCAGCCTGAAATGAAATCCTAAAAGTCTTAAATTCTGTTTTGATGAAGAAAGAAACTCAAATACATCTTGGATGGCCTGAGGGTGAGTAAATTATCAATAATTTTTGGGTGAACTATTCCTTTTAATACTGTGGAGGGTGTGGTAAGAGACAGTCTGAAAAGTCCACAAATGGTGGTAAAACTGTGGAGCTCTTTCTATATAAATGTACAATAAGATCAAACAATGTATGAATACAATCATAATGACAAGTACAGGTGAAGGAAAAAAATAAACAAATAATATAAATAAAAATTATAAAAAAAGAAAAAATATGTATTAACCATCCAAAATGTACACATAAATAAGATAAAGACAAATAATCGAAAAAAAATTAAAATAAATATATTTTTAACATATAAATGTATATTTACTTTATTTTTTTATAAGTCATGGGTCAGGAAAGTTCTCATTTTAGCATATAAGGAAGGATATACAATTTTTTTTATTAATAACGCATATTAACAATTCATGTATTGCTAAAACTGTGGAGGATGTGGTTAGGGGCTGTGATCTCCCCCCCCCATTTAAGTGTAAAAGCTCACAAGTCATTAATGAAACAGTCTACACAAAAGCGCTACAGCGCCAGCTCAAAAGGAAGCCACTGGGGCGAGGATAGTGTGTTCGTTAGTGTGTGTGCTGTGGAGGTCCGGAAACAATCCACTGAAGAGTGGTGTGGTGCGAAGCAGAGCCCAGAACAAGTCTCCGAACACGAGGACAGAAAACAAGGAATCTTCCTCGAGCGTGATCACCAGGCAATGGCGATCTGATGGACAAACACCATTGGAGACAAAGCAATCAACAGAACGGAACGTCACACTAAACAGGAGAACAACGTTAAGGTACAGCAAACATACAGGGGTCACACAAGGGATAAAATAGGGCATGCAATCAGAGGAATACAGGTAGAGTGTGTGAGAAACCCATTACCGTAATCGACGCCTCCCCGGGAGCGATCAGCATTCCAATGGAAACAGCAATTAATCTCACCGACTCCACCTGTGAAACACGAGGGAGAGAGAAAAACAAACAACTGAATGAACTGGCAAACGGCAAAAAAATATTTCACAGCAACAGTGAACGAGCCACCATTATCTTCTGATATGTTTCGCATCCGTTTCTTATGCGCAGATCCAGTAATATCATGTAAACTGCTCGTACCATCGTCCAATGACAGGCCGTCTTACATCCTCTTCAAGTGGCACGTGGGAGAGGGGGTGTGTCTTATAACTGCGTCAAAAGTTAATTGGTTACTCTCATGAGTCAGCAGTCCGATGGCATTTTTTTAAACTCGATTCTCAGTTGGAGAAAAAGAAAAGCCATTGACAAATGGATGAGGAAAAGCAGTCGGCAAATTACTTAAGGAAAGCAATTTCCTTCCTTAATGCTTTTAAAATGCATTAAAAAGTGCATTTGAAAGATTCATTAATGCACTCATTTATTGCTACATTTAAAGACATTTTAAAGATGAAATAAATATGATATATTAATGCACAATTTTATTGTTAAATATAATGACATTTTTAAACATTCATTAAATTTACACATTTAAATGTGTCTTTTTATTTTCAGATTGATAATTTATTCCTTCATTCTTTTTGAATTGGCACTCCTGGGCTTCAGCTGGTATGGATTGACATATGGTAAAAGAAAAGGAAAAGTCAAACAATAAAGAAAAGCAATTGGAAAATGGATGAAGAAAAGCAACTGCCAAATTTAAAAGGTGCATTTAAAAATTACTTTTATAAGTACATTTTAAAACATTAATTAAATAAACACATTTAAATGTGTCTATTTAATTGTCCATTTATAAATTGGTTTATTTATTCACATTTTCTATTTTCAAATTAATAGATTGATAATTTATACCTTCATTCTTTTGTAAATGGCACTCCTGGGCTTCCATAGGCAATTGTGGTGGCAAAGCTCATTTTTAAGGTGGCAGCTGCCACCCAGTGCCACCCTTCTGGCCCCGCCCCTGGCAGCGTGAATGTTCTTTTAAACAGCTCCTTTTGTGTTCCACAGAAGTCGTGCAGGTTTGGAACGACAAAAGGGTGAGTAAATGATGACAGAACATTTTGGGCGAACTATGTCTTTGATAAGTTTCTTGACTCTGGGGTTGTGTAGTATACTGCAGTGAGGATCTGCTCTAGCGGAGGAAAGATCTGCATTGGGAACTCCCTGCGAAGCGTGCTGCAACTTTCCACCAATAAAACCGTCGAATCTGCCGCTCACGTTTGGAGAGAGAGAGAGACGCTGAAGAGCTGAGGGAAAAAGAGAGAGAGAGGATTGAGTGTGCAGCAGAAAAGCTTGTGTTCGTGTTCTAGGTTGAATGCAGCGGCTCGAGGAAACGTATCTGATCCAGAAAGAGTGAAAGTTTGACGCAGAAACATGAGAGAGTTTGTGTCGAGCTGCTGCTTGATCCTGCTATGTGTTTGCGGCTCCTCACAGTGTAAGTACACTAAACAACACGGTTGTTCGTGTGTAGTGCACTAGTGTAATAACATTAGTTCAGGTCAAGAACAGTCGATAGGTCACTGTTGTGCTCTTTGAAACGTTTAAGTTTACATGAGGAGAATCCAGTCGTGCTTCGCAGTAAATCTCAGGCGGTGTTAGTTTAACACTCGTCCTCTCTGTGATTTCTGTTCGCCTTTCAGTGTCCTTGTCGCGGGAGGAGGCGAATGATTTCCTCCGCAGACACAGAAGAGCTTACCAGGTGTTTGAGGAGACCAAACAGGGTCATTTGGAGCGGGAGTGTGTGGAGGAGATGTGTTCCAAAGAGGAGGCGAGAGAAGTGTTCGAGAATGACCCGGAGACGGTAAGAGTACGGCTGGCATTCACATCTGTCCGCATACTGCAATATAAACGGCAAGAGTGACGAATACTCGGTTAATCGATGTGGTGAACAAATGAAATATTTCTGTTTGAATCTGTCTGTACGCTGCATACTTCCATTTACTGCATTCTAACTACTGCATACTACCTTAAAATGTCCGTATAGTGCAAAAAGTAGCGAATATTCGGTATCAGTGATGCATTTATCTTTCAGTATACTGCATATTACCATTTACCACATACTACCATGTAGTGCATACTGCAAGAGTAGTGAATAACCGGTTTAGTTGAATATGCTCAACTTTAGATGTTCAGCTTTACTAAAAGAGTGGCGAATTCTCAGTTAATCGACGTGGTGAACATATGAAATATACTACCCTTTGCTGCTGTCCATATACTGCATACTACCATTTGCTGCTGTCTGTATACTGCAAGAGTGGTGAATAAGCAGTTTAGTTCAGTGTTGACAGATTTTTCAAGAGAAACAAGCAACGTGGGCTGGAAAAAGAAGTCAGAAATATACTACCCTTAGTTTTCCAGCTGGGGCCTGGGAGATTTTTTTTTTTTTTTTTTTTTTTTTTTTACATTTTTTCAAAAATGTGCGAGCTGTCACATTTTTACTCCAGTGACTGTTGCGCAGGGTAGGTGGTAAATTGTTCAACACAATCCATCAAAATAAAAATTAAAAAAGTACATTTCTAAAGAAAAAAATCATGACAACAAAATATTAAACCTTTTTTTTTTTTGGTAATCTAATATTGTAATTGATTAAATGCATAATTAATTATGACATAAATATTATTGCACATAAAAAAAATAAATAAAAAAAATAAAACATATGACCTACCTGACAATACCTGTCCTGAGCAAAGTTGCCTGAATGGATGCCAGTGTGCTCACTTTTTAACCCAACTGATATAAAAAAAAAAATAAAATAAAAAATGAAAAATGACTTGATAATTGCCCACTTGCTGTGTAGCTCAACAGCAAGACACTTGCCCCTGGCTGCATTAATCCAAATCCATAAATTTTTTTATGGGCTACAAAGACTCTTAATCTATTGCCTTGGGATATTTCACCCAGAAATGAAAATTATCTCATCATTTACTCACCCTCATGCCATCCCAGATGTGTGATGATTTTTTTTTTCTTCAGCAGAACACAAACGAAGATTTTTAGAAAAATATCTCAGCTCTGTAGGTCCATACAATGCAAGTGAATGGTGATCAGACCTTTGTAGCTCCAAACATCACATAAAGGAAACATAGAAGTAATCTATTAGACTCCAGTGGTTAAATCTATCTATCTTCAGAAGCAATATAATAGGTGTGGATGAGAAACAGATACAAATTTAACTCCTTTTTGTACTCTAAACATGTGCTGCCTGTTCAGTTTCACTTTCACATTGAAAGTTAAAGTGGAGATTTAGAATAAGAAAGGACTTAAATATTGTTTCTCACTCATATTATATTGCTTCTGAAGATATGGATTTAAACACTGGAGTCATATGGATTACTTCTATGTTTCCTTATGTGATTTTTGGAGCTACAAATATCCGACCACCATTCACTTGCATTGTATGGACCTACAGAGCTGAGATATTTTTCTAAAAATCTTAATTTGTGTTCTGCAGAAGAACGAAAGTCATACACATCTGGGAGGGCATGAGGGTGAGTAAATTTTCATTTTTGAGTGAACTGTCTCTTTAATAATTATCATTACAGCTTTATTACTGTCATATTGAAAATATTAGATCACTTAATCTGTTTAATGAATACATGATTTGTATTACACATACCATTGATAAATAATATTGGCATATGTTTATGCTGTAAGGCCAGATGAGGAGGGGTCATCTAAGCAAACATTAACACAAATTTAGACCTACTGTAAATAAAAATACATTGTATGTATAATTTGAATTACAGGTCTCCCAACAGTATCATATCAAATAGTCATCCAGTGAAGACTTTTTACCTCTATTTGTTTCTTGTTTTACCTGCTGAACCAGTTTACGAGGTGAGGCATGAATATGCGCGAGACCACGAGTTCTGTACTTGTCGGTTTTTAATCTTCCTCTAGCCGTATGTAGAGTGCGGCTTGAACAGTAGGCAGGAGTATTTAATAACTGATATTAGTGGTGGGTCATACTTTATTGTGCTTAGTTCTAATCAACCCCAGCAAACCCCTCGAAACACAGATTGAATACTGAAAATAAGACCCAAAATACGTAAACTGTGTCCGCCCATACACAAGCGACTTTCTGAAAAAACAAGCCCAAATTCGCTTATAATAAGCGGAATTGGCAGCTGGTTTAGTTGATAAACTTCAGATTATCAGCTTTACGGCAATAATCATTGATCTTTCGTGTCTGATTGACCTTTTGTGAGGGAAATGTAATGATTTTGTATAGCATTTACATGCCCTAGTAAGTGTGCACTCGATGGTGTTCACTATATTCACAGAATTTGTTGTTTGGTAGCAGTGTTTATGGTAAATCCAGATTAACTGCTACTTGACTATTTTATCATTCTATAGACCATTTATAGAACCAGACATTGGAGTTTTTTAGTTTTAAAGCCATTTGCAACTCAAAATTTTATATTAATTTGATTTTGAACTATTTATCAATTTAATCGATAATCGCCAGCTATTGACAATTTGCATCAGCCTACTCCTGAATATTCAAATATATTTATGCATAACCACCCATATTCAGTTCATACTTCACAGTTTTAGTTTATTTTCTTATAGTGTAAGTTCAGTTTTAGTTTATTGTTTATATTTTATATAGGCACCCAAATTCAGTTTTAGTTGTTTAAGTGAATATATACCTGTGAATATACATAAATATGTAATATCAATGTCAAAAAATATCCAGCTTTACCTGACTTTACCCTATATTATGTGAAAATCAGTCATACATCCTCAGGCTCTGACTGTATTGATGCTATTATTACTGTCATATTTTCCCATGGGGCTGTATGCTGTTCATATAAATAACCCTGCACTGGATGCTAATATTTGCCCTTACGACCTCAAGGGTATTTTGTATGCAAATGAGCCATTCAGTCTGTAGTGTTTTTGATTGGTCCCTGAGGGGCTGTGTTTACCGCGTTGACTGGCGAGCACTGGAATGTGTTTTTGATACAGAAAAAATTTCAGTGTGGCGTGTTGTTTGTCTGAAATCATGAAACAGTAACAAGCTCATTTTGCAAATGTTAACGATCTTAAAACCTCATGAATGCACATATTAGATTTAAGCCACTTCGATCTGCAAATAAGGTTCAAATATTAATGTAGATTGAGCGTGTTTTAAGAAAGCACACTGGAGTGCTGTGTGTTCACCTCAAAGAAAGATTAGTATTAGTATGACTAGTATGACTGAGTATCAGTGCTGTAATACTTACAATTGTTAGCACGAACATGAGAATTTCTGGAATCCACTTTTTAAAAAATTTTTTATAGAGTGCAAGAATGCACACCTATTGCACTCATAAGAACAAAATGAGTGCGAAACAAGAGAAAATGTGGATATGGAAAGACTAGCCAAGATTAAATGATTAAGAGATTTAAGTTCACCCAAAACTGAAAATTCTGTCATCATTTACTCACCCTCATGTTGTTCTAAACTTGCATAACTTTCCTTCAGTGGAACACCAAAGGAGATGTAAGGTAGAATGTTAGTCTCAGTCACCATTCACTTTCATTGAATGGGAAAAAGATACATTTAAAGTGATGAAAGTCATTCAGCAAATTATGACATCATTTTCATTTTTGGATGAACTAACCCTTTAAATGCATGAGGTGATGTACGTTTAAGGTATAGGTGAATCAAGGTGATGCAGAGAGTGTGTCTCTCTTAGCATGTTTGTAAGGTTTGTGTGCTGCTGCCTCATTCCCGGCATGACGGCAGTTGGATTTCCACTCCTGCATGCATTATTCACTGCGAGCGCGTGCGACCTGCATCTCTGACGCTGCAGTTTTCTCACTGCAGTCTGTGTGAGTGAGTCAGCATGCTGGTTACCAGGTTACCTGCAGCTGCTGTAGCCCATCTGGAAGTATACTGTACGTAACAGGTTTAAGGGCTGCTGTGACTTTAATGCGATGTCTGGCTGGTCCGCATGTAATGCATTTTCATCTTCAGAGGAAGTGACATTGATCTGCTTGTGACTGACTGCAGCGACTGCATTTGAAACCCAGAGCACATGAGAGGTCACTGGGGTCAAAATAATTTGCTGTCATTAATGCTCTTTTAAATTATAGTATACTGCAAAGATATTAACACACATAGAAAGGGACAGAGGAAGAGTAAAGTCATCTGCATAGTTATCTGCACAAAAGAGTGGGTGTGTGCTGTATACTGTAGTATTTGGGTGAATACTAGGCTATACTGTAGTATGGTATAAATATACTATACTATATTATATAGTATAGTACTATGGGGTAAATATACCAAACTATTGAGGATGTGGCAAATTCTAGGCTATACAATAGGGGTAAATACTGTATTATACTATACTATAGAGAATGTGGGCAAATACTATTCTATACTGTAGAGTAGGGCTGAAACGATTAGTCGTTGTTATCGACAACGTCGACAATAAAAAATTGTTGACAAAAATTTTCGTTGTCGAATAGTCGTTTGATCTTAATGTAACAAAAGATTATATGAAACTCTAATGATTGCACACAAGAGCAGCACTGCAGCTCGCGCCTGACTGAGGAGAGGAAGAAAACACATCTCACAGTCCAGACGCACTCTAAACTTTCCAAACAGCTTCAGGTGATGTAGATCGCAAAGTATGAGGGAATTATAATGCAAAATACAAAAAAGTAAATACAGAAGCACTCTTGTTGTGAAATAAGCAGAGCCAGAGCTGACGCTCAGCTTAAGCAAAACTTGCGTGTCGAGCGTCTTTAAAGGAAACACCCTAGCGTTACATCTTTAATGCAGTTCTATTTAATGCGTTATAGCTTTATTAAAGTTAAAATAATAAGGAAACTGGCATTTCTCTGTGCGGTCAGCGCCTCTTCTATGAGTTGCACGAAGTGTCCCGATCTAAGGGGGAGAGATTGAAACTGCACCCGGCTGAGGTACACTCTTTTGTGGGGACGCTCATCCCTCGAGTGCGCGGGCTTAATGCAGCTAGATTATAATGCGATGGCAACTTATTGAATCATAATATATGTCACTGTGCATTTCTTATCGTGAAGAAAATTGGCAAAATGCAGCTTTATTAATAAGAGAGAGTTTGTTTTTTTGTGAGTTAAAGATGGATTGAAGTGAACAAAAAGGTGAGAGAGGGTAGTCTTCGCCCCATTATACACTGCAAAAAAATTACGTTTTTATTTGTTTTTGTTTTGGCTTGTTTTCCAATATAAATATCTTATCTTATAAATACCTTAGCAGCTATACTGCAGAATAATTTTTGAATGTCTGAGAATGTTGAATATAATATTAAAAATACAAATATTTTAAAATATCTAAAAATCCTTTAAAAAAAGATGCATTCACCTGAGAAGCAGCATATAAGATATTTAGACTTGCTTTTAGAGAGTAGATCTTGAATATAAGTGTATTTTGTCTTTACTGCACTCGCAGAAGTATAACCAAGTGAAAAAATGCACTTATATACAAAATACACTTATATTTAAGATACATTCTCTTAAAGAAAGTCTAAATATCTTATGTTACTTCTGAAGTAAATGTATCTTGTTTTAAAATTTTAAATGGAAAAAAAGACAAATACACTTGATAACAATAGGATTTATTTGTAGTTAAATTTTTACTGAATTAAACATAATACAATGTATTTTTTCCCTTTAATTCAGTGAATGTCATTTAGAGGTATTTTTAAAAGATGATTTTGTCCTCTTTATTGTTAGCAAGCACGTTTAATACAACCTTTTAATCGGGGCACAAGCTGAATAGTCGGTTAAGAGCTAATGATTAATCATTGCAATAATTGCCTGAATAGTCGAATAATCGTTCTAATAATCGTTAGATTAGTCGATTATCAAAATAATCGTTAGTTGCAGCCCTACTGTAGAGTATCTAGGCAAATACTATACTATATTATGGGGTAAATATTAAACTATTTTATTGACTATGTGGCAAATACTATATTATACCATAGTATAGAGTAAATGTACAATAATATACTGTATATTACAATAATGTGTGGGCAAATACTACACTAAATTATGGGGTATACTATACTATAGAGTATGTGGCAAATTCTAGGCTATATATAGTGGTAAATATTCTACTATATTCTACTATAGAGGAGTGGTTCCCAAACCTTTTTAAACTGCGGCACCCCTTGTAGTGTTTTTTCCCTCACGGCACCCCACCCACTGAAAAATAAACAAATATGCGATTGAAAACACTCGTTATTTAAGAAGTTTAATATTGATATTAATATTAACAAATTACATTAAAATAATGTATCATCAAGCTTTTCTCCTAAACATTGCTTCAAGTTTTTAAAGTAATTATTCAAGAGCTAGTAATAAAATAGAGTAATAAAAAGAGAACAGTGTCAACAGTGCTTTGTTTTTTGTTTTTTAGGAACAGCAGCAATTAATCATTTAAAACTTGTGATATAGAAACATTAAAAAAGTAATTCAATGAAAAATAGAACAACTTAAATTTGCTGCGTGATTATTAGATATACATTAATAAAGATTCAGTGCAGTCAGAGTTTGACTGAAAAGCAGAACAGTCATTGAAATGTATTGGGCTTAAAGCTTCTGAAGTTATCCAGCCAAGAACAGTGAGTGCTTTTCTCTTTTTCTCATCAGTATTGCTGTTTGATTAATATTAATGATAGGCTTATAATAACATCTGCAGCACATCTATTAGGCTGCATTTACACATCGCACAGAACGGATATTTTGACATTTTTGTCCTGTCTATATCACGTAATACATTAATGGCATACATTGATATCGTGTCAAGACGCCGCAGATGTTTGTCCTGTCTGTTAACACTCCTGTAACACATTTGTGTCTGTGTTTACATTCATATCGCGTCAAGAAGCAATATTAACTATACTATACTATACTATACTGTACTATACAATGAGTACAAATGTCCTCCCAAAAGTGAGCTAAACTTTCAAAACCTCCCTCTTGGGTTCCATATGGGGACATCAACAATTGTAAAATTGATTTTTAAATAAAATAATATTTTAATTCTTAAAGAGCAAAAAGTTGTATTTTAGAATTAAGGTTAGGTAGTTATTAACAATTTTTATTGATTCCAATAATAAAACATACAAATACAACATAAAATACGGAATCAATTATTCACATTAAACCCCTCCCCCCGAACATCTCCCCCCACCCAACAACAAACATGCCCTACTGTGGTCACCAACAGCTAGAACATAATATATATATATATATATATATATATATATATACTTTCAAACAACATCAGTAATACACATACCCAACCAAACTACAAATCCCTCTTCACAGCCTCTCCCCGAGAACCCTCCAAAAAAGCCAAATAACCCCCCACTTCCTGACAAACAAATCCCATTTCCCCAGCCTTCTAAAACTCATCTCCTTAAACACCGCCACCCAGCCCATCTCCCCGCACCACTCCCTAAACGAGGGAGGGTGCCCCAGCCGACTTCCATCCCCTGAGGATGACTTTTCTGCCAGTCATGACTCCAGCAACTTTTTAAATATCTGTCCCCAATGTTAACAACCGTCCCATCACCCAGGATACAGAGTCTGGGGCAAAATGAAAATTGAGTGTTCAATACCTCACACATAAAGCTCTGAACCCTCAACCAAAATTCTTGAATCTTAACACATTCCCAAAAAAACATGTGTTGTGTCCTCGTCTTCTGATTAGCACTGCAAGCAGGTGGGTGTGTCTTTAAGACCCAACCTGTACAATCTTAGTTAGTCTATAGTTAGCTTTTATATGAAACAATAACAGTCTATGATATGTCCTCGTAAACTAGATAAATACGTGTTTATAGGGAAGGTTATCACACGTCTATGAAACACAAACATGAGCTGAACATGTCTTGACACATCAGATCACAGGCAGATTCAAACACTCTCATATCTCATCGTCTTTTCTGGGTTCAATAGTTATAATGTGCTTCCTGTGTCCTAATATCTGTTCTAATTACACTTCAGTTCACTATAATTCATTGGCAAAGCCAGCTTTACAGTGATAAATCGGTTGATCAAACATTAAAAACCATTTCTCATCAGTACTTTCTCTCATTCACAGGAATATTTCTACCCAAAGTATCTGGGTAAGTAATGCAGTGTTTTAACTCTTTTCTCAGTGTTTTCATGGTTTTATTTATAAATGGCTACAATGAAACCTGTATCATATATGAAGTGTATCATGTGCTGAAGTCTTCAGTTGATCCTGATTTAGATTTTATTTTCCTACAGTTTGTATGGAGAAGTTTGGTGACTCTGAGAAGAAGAAACATGATCTGATCACCTGCGTCCACAGTGAGTGAACATGCACCTCTCTGTCTGTCTGTGAGTGAGACCCTCTAAAAATGAATGAAGCCCCTCTAGAGAGTGTGTGTGTGACGTATGGTTGCACTCTGTCCATTACGTTGCGCTGACGTCTGTAGGAGGCTCGTCCTGCGCTACACAATTCTGCTGATTTGGAGGCAGCCTCAGCCGGCTCACAACGTTGCACTGTGATTGGTCTGTTTGTGTCCAGCCAGAACACCCTGAGTTAGAGAGAGAGAGTGTTGATGTGTATCTGCAGCTCTCTCTCTCTCCTGATGGCCGAATGTGCACAGACTTATCAAGCACTGTCAGCAAACACATGAGATGCAGAAAAACTACAGGACACCTCTCTGTCTTATGATTTTGTTGTCACATGACAACAGAATGCCTTTCTGTACGTTGGGTAAACCTAGGGCTGCATGATTATGACAAAAATCGTAAATGTCGATTATTTCCCTTGATATTGTAATTGCGATTAATTTCGATTAATTTAATTTACAATAAAATATTTATTATGGGTGGATCAACTGTTTGCTGTATTCTTTATGTCAGCTACACATCCAAAACAATCTGAAAAATGTATTCCTAAATGACTTTATTGTTGTTATAAATGCATAAATAACAAAGCTGTTATTCAAATTTTGAATAAATCATACACAGAATTGAGCAATTGACATATCTCTGATTGGTTAAAATCATCAACTACTAGGGGTGTAACGGTTCATTCATCTCACGATTCGGTTTGGTTCACGATACTGAGCTCAAGGTTCGGTTCAGTTTACGATTCTAAGATTGAAAGTTTTATTATTATTATTATTACTTTAAAGACAAATGCAGAACATTTCAAATTTAGCATTGTTATTAAAAGTGCTAAATGCTCCATCTGAGATGTACTGGGATTAAAAATCAGCCTAGAACAGGACAATGGTGACACCAAATGGAAATATTAGCTAATAATTAGCTTTGCTGAAAATATGGAATAATGTTACATACATACACCGATTAGCCAAAACATTATGACCACTCACAGGTGAAGCGAATAACGTTGATCATCTCCCATCGATGCCACATGTCAAGGTCTGAGTAGATTAGATGGCAAGCGAACAATCAGTTCTCGTAGTCAATGTGTTGGATGCAGGAGAAATGGGCAGGAGTACAGACCTGAGCGACTTTGACAAGAGCCAAATTGTTATGGCCAGTCGACTGGGTCAGAGCATCTCTGAAACGGCAAGGCTTGTGGGGTACTCCTGGTCAGCACCTACTGACAGTGGTCTGAGGAGGGACAAACAACAAACCAGTGACAAGGAGTTGGGCGCCCAAGGCTCATTGGTGCGCAAGGGCAACGAAGGCTATCCCATCTGGTACAAACCGACAAAAGGTCTACTTTCGCACAGAAAATTTTAATGATGGTTACGGGAGGAATGTGTCACAACACACAGTGCATCGCACCCTGCTGCGTATGGGGCTGCATAGCCGTTGACCAGTCAGAGTGCCCATGATGACCTCTGTCCACCATTGAAAGCGCCTACAATGGGCACGCGAGCATCGGTACTGGACCTTGGAGCAGTGGAAGAAGGTCGCCTGGTCTGATGAGTCCCGTTTTCTTTCATGTGGACGGCCGTGTACGTGTGTGCCATTTACCTGGGGAAGTGATGGCACCAGGATGCACTGTGGGAAGACGTGTGATGATCTGGGCAATATTCTGCTGGGAAACCTTGGGTCCGGCCATTCATGTGGACGTCAATTTGACACGTTCCACATACCTAAACATCGTAACAGACACCCCTTCATGGCAGTGGTATTCCCTCATGCCAGTGGCCTCTTTCAGCAAGATAATGTGCCCTGCCACACTGCACACATTGTTCGGGAATGGTTTGGGGAATATGATGAAGAGTTCAAGGTGTTGCCCTGGCATCAGGAGATGCACTGCAGTACTTAATGCAGCTTTCCCTTTGTTCAGGGACACATTATTCCATTTCTGTTAGTCACATGTCTGTGAAACTTGTTCAGTTTATGTCTTAGTTGTTTAATCTTTTTATGTTCATACAAATATTTACACATGTTAAATTTGCTGAAAATAAAAGCAGTTGAAAGTGAGAGGAGTTTACATATTCAGTATTATATGAAGAAAATTAATATTGCACTCATATGCATATCATTAAACCTCTGTAAACTTTCATTTTCTCTCACGCAGTCAGAGCAGATCACTCGATCTTGTGCATTAGACGGACATCAGATCCCTCCTGGCTAAAAAGCCACTTCTCTCTCCCATTACCTGTATTACATTCACTTACATGGTTTCACTTTCAGTTCTCGCCGATTCAGCTAATAATTGAATTTTAGAGCTCCTTGTGTACGTTGAAGCGATTTCTGTGTGTATGCCCGCGTTATGTAGGCGTAGGACGTCACGCAAATTGGATACAGATGCTTGTAAAAAAAAACAAAAAAAAACGTCCAATCTCCACGATGCGTATCGTCACAGTTTTGAACCGCAATGTACCGTGCCACAACTGTTACAGCCTAATCAACCACTGCAAAAACTTATGTTAAATAGAAAATTTAATGAAAAAATTTAATGCAACATGGGTAGAACTATAGATGGCTATAATTGACACTTTTCATGATTAGTTAATGTGCAGCTGTAATCTTGATTATTTATTCGATTAATTGTGCAGCCCTAGTTAAACTGCACCTATATTTGGTATAGTGGACAATAGTTTGTCAAATATTAAGTGTTTTAAAGCAAAACTGTTTCACAGCTTATTTAAATAATAATAATAATAATAATAATAATAATAATAATTATAAAAGATTATGATAAAAAATTTTATTTCACCTTTTAATAAATTTTATACTTCATTATGAACTCAGTTAGGGCTGTCAAGATTATGAAATTTGGCTGATGATTAATTTTCACACAAATAATTGCGATTATCATGATTAATTGATTAATTGAGTTTTAGGGTTTTCATGATTAGGACAGTTGTCATTCAAATTGTCCTACTTAATGTGCATGTGTGCTTCATACACCTTAAGAAATCATTTATTCAAATTTAACTTGGAATCATATAATAAATAGAGATACAGTTGTGCTCAAAAGTTTGCATACCCTTGGAGGAATTGGTAATGTATGTACCATTTCTAAAGAAAACATGAGTGAGCAGGCAAAACACATTTCTTTTATTTCTTATGGGATTCATATTCAACTGTAGGTTATAACAGAATGGCATAATCATAAAACAAAACATGGCAACAAAGAAAAAAATGAAATGACCCCTGTTCAAAAGTCTGCATACCCTTAGTTCTTAATACTGTGTATTGCCCCCTTTAGCATCAATGACATATATATATATATATATATATATATATATATATATATATATATATATATATATATATATATATATATATATATATCTAGCCAAAAGCTTCCCTGCTTTGTCCCCCGACTCAAAGTGTGACTGTCTTGCCCTGAATAGCCAAAACTCCACCTTCCGTGACAAAATAGTATTATATCTGTATTTCAATCAGGTCAATTCTCTGAGGCCATCAGGCAACATTCGGCGCTTCAGCTCTGCCTCTGCACTTTTTATATTCCCTTCCAACTCTACGAGTTCTCGTGCTTTGGATTTTTTGGTGAATGAGGCATACTGTATGATCTGACCCCTAAGAACCATCTTAAGTGCCTCCCAAGCCATGCCCACAGAGGATACTGAGGACCAGTTGGACTCCATATAAACATTGATTTCAGCCTTTATCATTTGTTGGAATTCAGGATTTTGCAAAAGGGATACATTAAAGTGCCAACTATATGATTTATTTTTCTCTGTATGTGGCAACATCTCTAAACTCACCAGGGCATGATCTGAGACTAAGATATTTCCAACTGAGCAATCAACAGCAGATGAAATGAGGGACTTAGATAAAAATATATATATATATATTCTAGAATAAATCTTATTGACTGATGAAAAAAATGTATAGTCCCTACTGGATGGGTTCAAAAGTCTCCAAATATCTGTAAGACCAAGATTTTTACACATCCAGTGTTGCACTAGGGAGCTTACACACTTTTGCTTCACTATGATCAAGGACTGAGTCCATCAATAGATTAAAGTATCCTCTCAATATTATATCATGAGGGGTGCCAGCGGCTTGCAACATCCCTTCAAGATCTATAAAAAAGCCCTGATCATCAGTGTTAGGTGCATAAATATTAGCCAAAATCAACCTTTGGCCCTGAATTTCTGCTAAAACAATAATGACTCTTCCTAATTTATCTTTAATCTGTTTGAGACATTTGAATTGTTGATGCTTACTTATCAGTGTAATGACTCCCTTCCTCTTACTTGAGTCAGCACAAAAGAAAACATGTCCAACCCATATCTTCCCAAATTTTTCAGCTTCCGACGGGGAAAGATGTGTTTCTTGAAGAAACACTATATCATATTTATTACGTTTAAGAAAAGAAATAACCTTCCTTCCTTTTTATGGAGTGCCCCAACCCATTCACATTCCAGACAATCCACTCATATTAACATTTGACATTTTGACATACTGTATTAGAAAAAATAGATTGTGTTTAAAAAATAAAATGATAAAGACCACATTCCAACATTAGTGCAACAATCAAACCCCAAACTTCCCCCTGAACCAAACAAACAGAAAAAAGAAAAACGTGCGCATTAACCCCGCGCATGACAGCGTCCATCCCTCTAAACTCAAACAGTCAGTATACGCCTACAAGAGCCCCTGCGACAACTTAGCCATCGGATTGCTCAAGTCCAGTGTTTCTATACAAATTTTGTAAAACAGAATTACACAACAGAAGATAATCTATAAAACAAACTCCAGCCAGTAGGCGGAATAAACACAAAGAATGTGTAGATTCATCCACATAACTGTCCCGAAGGTGTGTTCCTCCACAAAACAAACTCCAGCCGCTAGCGGAACAAGCATAAAAAAAAAGGCAGTTCATTTTCCTCGGACAGTCAAACGAATGTTCAGTGAGCCGGCCCATTCGACTGCTACATGAGTGCAACATATGACCCAATCACGCCAATGTCCTGCAAGAAATACTCCACAAAACAAACTCCAACCTATAGGACACAAAGAATGTGCAGATTCATCCACAACACTGTCCCGAAGGAGTGATGCTACACAAAACAAACTCCATCCGCTAGGTGGAACCAGCACAAACAGAAACAAAAAAGGTGCTCAGCTTCCTCGGACGATCAAGTGGATGTTCAGAGAGTCGGTGCACTTGGCTGCAATGTGAGTACCACAAAATAACTTGCTCAGTCCATTGACTTTATCAAGGACATCGCTTGCTGGGGACATATAAATACTTTACGGCCATCCTTAGCATCTATTCGCCAGGAACATCAGTGCAAAAGCGACCTTCCGTTGATGTAAGAGTTTCGTGCATTCCTTGAATCAATCACGTTTCTCTCTTGTCGAATTCGCAAAGTCTGGGAACAAGAAAATGCTGTGGTTCTTCCATGAAAGCCTTCTTTTGCTCCTCGTGTAACACAAGATTTTTATCGGATGATCTTAGAAATTTGGCCAGAATTGTTAGGGGCCTGTCTCCCTCTGCGGATCGCCGAGCCGGAACCTCTTTGAGCTCGCTCGATTTCCAGCTTATGGCTTGTTATGTTGAGCAGACTCGGAAAGAGCCTGTCCAGGAATTTCACCATATCCCGACCTTCTTTATCCTCAGGAATTCCAACAGTTCGGATGTTATTGAGCGAACTGCCAGACACATCATCGGAGATGAGCTTCCCTCCATCCAGGACATCTGTTCAAGCAGTGTGTGAAAAAAGCTCGGAGGATCATCAGAGACTCCAGCCACCCGAGCCATGGGCTGCTCTCACTGCTACCGGCAGGTATCAGGCAGGTGTTTGGCAGTATAAGGACCCGCACCAGCCGACTTCATGACAGCTTCTTCCCCCAAGCAATCAGACTTTTGAACTCTTGATCGATCATGATACATATATCAGCACCGCACTTTATTAGCCTCAGACTGGACTCACATTTTATACTTCTCTCAATAACACACTGGCAACTGACTATCAACCGACAGCTGAATGTCAACACAACATTTCCACTGATTACTTGGGGGGGGGGATACAGTGTATTTTTATTGTATACAGTCTTCTTATTTTGTGTATACTGTATATTGTATATTATTAGGTGTATATTGTGTTGTGTAACAGATTTTTAAACTGTGTTATGTGTAAATCAGATTTCCCTATCTGTCACTCACTCGACGTTGTGTCGATGTAGTGACACTAGGGGTCACTCTTGGGAGCCCGAGACACCTCTGGTCTTTGATAAAAGGCCAATGAAAATTGGCGAGTGGTATTTGCATACCACTCCCCTGGACATACGGAGCTGGTATGCAACCACTCATTCAGATTTTCTTTTCGGAGCCGAACGGCCGATGCTCACTGAGCTGAATTCCCATGGCTTTTCATTCACCTCTGCTGGATCTGACGGTGCATTTCAGCGGCTTCTCCCCCCTCTGCACTGGTGTACTGCAGAGAACACCCTGGGCGCTTCGGCAGAAATAAAAGTATTTTTCTCTAAAAGAGCGGCACACACGGAACGTCTTTTTAAAGATGCGTCTTTTTAAAGATGCCTTCCGTTTGTGTGTTATTCCTGGTTGCGCTCGTTATCTCTCGCCCTCTGATGGCCACGATCACTGTCTTTCGTGTCTGGGCTCTGCTCACACGGAGACAGCGTTCGTGGATGGATCATGTACTCATTGCGAGAACATGTCCATGGCAATGATGCGGTCGCGTCTTACCTTCGTAAGAAAGCAAGCCACCCCAGAGGCTCCCCGCCTCGGTCCTTCTACCCACGGGTATGAGGCCAGCACGGCTAGCACTGGGGGCGATTTGGGGACCCCAATGGGACCACCTCCGCCGGGTATCCCCCCACGGACCTCCCATTCCCCAGCATGCTCGTCTGCCCCGATTGGGCTTCCGGATGAATCCGCCGGCTCGTCTCACGGCGAGTTCGACCTCTTATTTGGAGCCCGCGAAGGTGATGAGCTTTCGAGTGCAGCATCGGAGAGCGGGCTCATCCAGTCGGACATGGAAGCCTCAGCTGGGCTCCTCCCTTCGGGTGCGGTCGCCCAGTCACAGGCTGACGCGGAGATGACGACATGCTTTCCCGGGCAGGCGAGCGTCGGGCTAGAGTGGAACCCTCCGCTCTCCCCTGAACCCTTGCGGCTCAATGATTGGTTCCTGGGCTCGCGGCACCGCTCACAGCCACTTCCTTTCTTCCCGGAAGTGCACGAGGAGCTGACAAGGTCGTGGGAGGCACCTTTTACTGCCCGGTCCCGATCTTTCAGCTCCCCCGCCCTCACTACCCTCGATGGTGGGGCTGCCAAGGGCTATTCGGCAATCCCCCCGATGGATAAGGCGCTTGCGGTGCACCTATGCCCGCAGAGCGCCGCCACCTGGCGCGGGCGCCCAGAGCTCCCGTCCAAGGCCTGTAGGTTTACGTCGTCCCTGACGGCCAGAGCCTACGGTGCCGCTGGACAAGCCACCTCCGCTCTGCACGCTATGGCTCTCCTGCAAGTCCACCAAGCCAAGGCGCTAAAGGAACTGCACAAGGGTAGTTCCGCCCCGGGATTGATGCAGGAGCTGTGCTTGGTGACCGACCTTGCTCTCCGGGCGATGAAGGTCACGGCGCGGTCTCTCGGGTGGGCGATGTCCACCTTGGTGGTCCAGGAGCGCCACCTTTGGCTCAACCTGGTCGAGATGGGAGAGGCCGACGAGTAGGGCTGGACCTAACGATTATTTTTTTATTGATTAATCTAACGATTCTTTTTCCGATTAGTTGATTAATCTAACGACTAATTTGCAGATTATTCTAAAGATATTTTATAATTATCACTTGATTAATATAACAATTAATTAACCCAAAATAAATATCAAAAACTTGTCTCATTAATATTTCAATATTTTATTAAATCATCTTCTCTTAAACACAAACAAATGTACAAGAAACAAAGTGTGCACTGCAGGGCATTATTGTGCAACAAAAATAGCCCTGTCTTAACTGGTAATCTCCATTTTACAGTCAAACATAAAATCTCTCCAAAATAAAAGTAAGAACTTGTTCAATTCAAGTAAAAGGAAAGTGCAGTCTACATTTAGCAATCCAACAACAAAATAAATGAAACAAATGTAAAATTCAAGTCACTTTCAGGAGGAAAGAGGACACCTTTTTTTTTTTCACCGGGGGGAGAGGGGGAATAATAGGGTTCAAAACAGCAACTATGAATGCAAACTTTAATACAGTGAAAGAGACACTCTATTAGCATAACAGAAATATATGGAAATTATGTATAACATTCTTTTGAATGTCCATGTTCTAAAATAAAATATTTGATGCCATGAGTGTACCTTCATTAACTATTACTGTTATTTTGAATGGCCATGGAAAATGAAGCAATATGAAAACAATTTTACCTGGTTGTAAAAAGTAGTCTGTTAATTTACCTGATGAACTTTCACCTTTTGCTGACCCTTTATGCTTCGCAGAGCTAATGTGTGCTTCTAAATCACTTGCACCTTTATTAGCAACTGACACATAAATGCCAGCTTTACATGTCATACATTCTGCTTCCCACGGATCTCGACCTGGACGAAAGCATGGGAATTTTTTGTGCAAATCTTCTGTAAATTTGCACTTTCGTTTGGGCATTGTTTCCACTCAGCTGTCATTTGCTGCTACTGTCAAGCAACTGTTTGATGCCGAACACAACAGCGCTTCGCGCGTTCGCGGAGAGATTAACAGGCAGGAATTTGGCAAATAGTTGCTGCAAGCCTCTTATAATTGACCAATTGGTGTGCGAGAAGGTGGGACTTACAAAGAGTTGTTAAAGCAATGCAAATATGCGCGCACACACAATGAAGTATTAGACCAGATGCACATCACAATGCAACTAAAGCCGAATCCCGGACATTTTCGCAAATTTAGAAATCTCTGCCGGACGCTTTTTTAAGGTCTGGAAAAGAGGACATGTCCGGGAAAGAGAGGACGTTTGGTCACCCTACTTTAGCAGCGGTGCATGTACTTTTAACATGGGGGCAATGAGGAAACATTTAGAAAATCAATTTTAAGTGACTACTACTAACAGAAACACATTTGTAATACTATTATGTCATGCTTGGGTGGGGACAAAAAGTAAACAGGACTTACGGTGCTGCCTGCTGCCATCTTGACAAAGCGCTCCGGGATGCTTTCGCTTCAAGTGTTTGTTCATGGCGGTTGTACTGCTGTGATAAGCCATTTCCAATTTGCATAGCTTACACAGCACCACATTGTTGGGGGTCTGGCTAAAATACTCCCATGCTTTAGATGACCGTGGGTGAGTTTTTTTTTAGCTGCAGCTTGTTCTTCGGGGGAATCCATACTTAAACTGGGCGCTGCCATTATAATTACTCCATTGCGACGCGCCGATGCATGTTATGCAAATTGAGAAATTTCTGTAATCGATGACGTCGATTACATCGATGAAACGTCCCAGCCCTACCGACAAGGCACGGTTCCTTGGTGACCCCATTTCCCAGGTTGGCCAGTCCGGTGACACTGTCGAGGACTTTGTCCAGCAGTTCTCAGTGGTGAAGCAGCAGACGGAGGTTATCTGGCACATCCTGCCCCGGCGCGGCTCAAGATCCCGCACCCCATCTGCTCGTCGCCAAGGGCGTCCCCCCGCCCCTGCGGCCCGGCCCCGGCGTGGAGCCCACCGCAGGAAGCAGACACCACCCGTCTCACGGCCGCCAAGAACCCGCAAAAAGCTTCAAAGCGCTCCTGAGACGGGCGACCCAGGGACGACGAAACCCGTTGCTCTGGAGCTGGTAAGCAGACCACTCCATCCCCGGTGGAGGGCCGGGAGGAGAATCTTTTGTCATCACGACCACCATCCACCACTCCATTTTGGCAGGTTTGGCGCTCCAGCGGTGGTCTCCCCGCCCCTGAGCACCCAGCTGTGGCACAAATCCACCCCCGATGTGACAGTCTCCACGGGTTACGAGGACAGGCCTCTTCCTCCCCCGTCCCAGGCTGTTCCGGGGGTGGTCACAAGGAGCCAGGTAAGTACTTCGATGTCCTTGAATTCAGCACGGCCACGACACGTGTGGCACCTCAGGCTCCGCCCCGCCTTGAGGCCCCACCTGCTGGTACGTCCGACGAGATTGTCCCCTTGGTCCCCCTCACCTGGAGCTTGGATGCGTGGCTTGCGCTTTCCAATCCGACTCCGTCCGACTCGGCTACGCGATTCACTTCGCCAGGTGTCCGCCCAGGTTCAGCGGCATCCACTTCACCTCTGTGAAGGGTGAGAACGCTGCTACCTTGCGCGCGGAGATCACTACCCTCCTACGGAAGGATGCGATAGAGCCTGTCCCTCCGGCCGAGATGAAGAAGGGGTTTTACAGCCCCTACTTCATTGTATAGAAAAAAGGCGGTGGGTTGCGGCCAATCTTGGACCTGCGAGTGCTGAACCGGGCTTTACACAGACTTCCGTTCAAGATGCTGACGCAAAGACGCATTCTAGCAAGCGTCCGGCAAGATTGGTTCACGCGGTAGACCTGAAGGACGCATACTTCCACGTCTCGATTCTACCTCGACACAGACCCTTCCTGCGGTTTGCATTCGAGGGTTGGGCGTATCAGTACAAGGTCCTCCCTTTCAGTCTGTCCTTGTCCCCTTGTGTCTTCACGAAGGTGCGCAGTCGGATCGGTGCTTTCCTTCCTGCAGGAGAGGTTGGAAGGGCGGCTGTCCCCTTCCACCTTGAAGGTGTACGTTGCTGCTATAGCAGCACACCACAACACAGTGGACGGTAAGTCCTTAGGGAAGCACGACCTGATCATCAGGTTCCTGAGAGGCGCCAGGAGGCTGAACCCCTCCAGACCGCATCTCATTCACTCATGGGACCTCTCTGTAGTTCTTCAGGGTCTACAGAGAGCCCCTTTTGAGCCTTTGCAGTCAGCTGAGCTTAAGGCACTCTCCTTGAAGACCAAAGCAAGCTGCGTCTTCCTTGGGCAGAGCCCCCTCTGCCACAGTCTCCATGTTTGTAGTAACTCCTCCCCCGTTGGGTAGGATCTACCATGAGACTCTTCACATGGTTGGCAAGACCATGTGACGTATTTTTCCACTTAAATATCCCCCCTCTCTTTGGGTGAGGTGTGGTCTCCACGGTGACCTCCCCTTGGGAGGGACACCCCCCGACTAGACCTGGCGGCCCAGTCGGATAATCCCCCTTCTTTTTTAGGGAGTGGAAAAAAAGAAGGGGAAAAGAGGCCACGACTGGGTTGGCCTGTCTCTCTCTTTTGGGTAGTCGACTTGTCCCCAAAGGGCCGTTCCACACTCATAACTATGTTGGGGGAAGCTACGTGTCGGCCTGGTGCGCTGGCTACGAGGCACACAGTGGTCTGCCCGTCACACACCGCCAGTTCACGTAACACAGTTCAGCCAGTTGCGGCGTTTCGTATAGGGACCCTTAGTGTCACTATATCGACACAACGTCGAGTGAGTGACAGATAGGGAACGTCCTGGTTACTTGCGTAACCTCCATTCTCTGATGGAGGGAACAAGACGTTGTGTCCCTCCTGCCACAACGCTGAACTACCCGCTGAAATGGCCGGACCTTGTCTCGGCTCCTCAGCATAAAACCTGAATGAGTGGTTGCATGCCAGCTCCTTTTATACCCGTATGTCTGGGGAGTGGCATGCAAATACCACTCGCCAATTTTCATTGGCCTTTTATCTAAGACCAGAGGTGTTTCGGGCTCCCAAAAGTGACCCCTAGTGTCACTACATCGACACAACGTCTCGTTCCCTCCATCAGGGAATGGAGGTTACGCAAGTAACCAGGACGTTTTCTCATGGGAACTTTAAGTCGAAATCACGAGAACAAAAGAGTAAATTACGTCGTGATCACGAGAACACAAGACAGAAAAAAGTGATAAACCATGGACAAAATGAGCTTCATTATATTATATTATATTTCACACGTTATATTAAGGGTCTCGGATTAAACTCACAAGCCCTTATTTCTCATGAAGGAAGACTTTTGAGATTCTGTTTGTATTTGAAAATCTGTTTCATCATTCTGTGAGACATTTCATTTGGAGCGCTCACATAATGCAATAACATCGGAAAATATGACACAATATTGTGTCATTCATGGCATGTTTTTAGTTCATGCCACACAAAAACAAACACAAAATTTTAATGCAGAAATGAAAATCATCTTCATTATAGAAGAAGTGTATTATAAATGGCATTTTAATCTAGTTTTGAACAAATTAATACATTCAGACACAAAAACTGAATGTCTTTCTGTCTCTCACTTTCAGATATTCCAGATCAGTGCTCTCCCAACCCCTGTAATCATTTGGGTATGGTGCGCTGTGAGGACAAGAAAGGCGAGTTCCTGTGTCATTGTTTCACAGGATGGACAGGAGTCAGATGTGACAAAGGTACAAACACACCTGCTGCTAGTCAAACAGTTTTGCAACTTTTTAATCACCTTTGATCTTTCTTGCAGTTTACTTTACAAATATTTAATGTAGTCTCTCAATTAATAACATTTAAAATGACACTAAATAGCTTTAGAATGGAGTATAACATCACAGGACACTGATGTCACTAATTCACATGTCACATGTCATGTCAGCTACACAACATTTTTGACATAGGGTCTGTTCCAAAATTTAGTGAGCTGCCTTGCTTTCTCCTGTCTACATAGGTAGCTGTCTTCTATGGCAGCAACCTTGCTGAAATGATGCCTCATAAGAGAGCGATTTGAAACGCTCTACATAGGCGGCAGCTCCGCACATCATTCAAATAGCGCTCCTCTACATCCGATGCTACCTTCAAATTTGGCCGTAACAAGATATCTTAAGAGGCAGCATAATTAAGATACCTACCTTTTGGAACAGCCTTCCTGTCGGGAGTGCGCCTATGATGTCTTAAAATGCTGACTCCGGAGGACACTCACTAGGTTTTGGAACAGACCCATAGTCACACACACACACACACACACACACACACACACACACACACACACACACACACAAGATCATAAAGAATAATGCAAATATTGCATTGCGGTTTCATGTAATAATTTTTGTGTCGTTGTAATGATGTGTTGATCCAATCAGTTTTCTCTGAATGTCATTAAGTCATGTGAGACAGGATCTGTATTCACTGGAGTGATACAGCACATCTTGTCTGTCCTCTCTGTGCCTGACTATTTCTCTGATAAGCGATTTTCATATTAGGTGATTCATGAAGTTCTTCAGTAGCACAGGCTGTACTTGTACATCTTAAGTTGTGGTAAAACTGCAGATTCATCCATCATGTTCTCCAGCAGTAGCAAAGCATCTGACTCAGGACTTTACTAAGAAAGCAGACTTCGCACAAGGTCCTTAAAGTGTTTGAATTTAGCTAAGAGGAATTTAAGTTCTGGAATACCTGGAAAATCAGCTTGTTTTGTTGAAAAGTGCATGAAAGTACTTGAAATTAAAAAGCAACATTTCTTCCATGTAATGTGTGTCCATTAAAGACAAGATTCATGCACTCCACTTTCATTGAATAGGACGATGTAATTGGATATTGAAGTCATCTGACAAATACCCTGATGCCGACATCGATTCATTGTCATTGACAGACGATGTTTGAAAATATCGGAAATTACAAAACCTTGGAGCTGGGAAGTTGCCAAATATATTACAGTAAATAGGAGCCCAGGGTGTGAAATTAGTGCCCGCCACCCGTGTATTACGGGTATTTCATGTGCCGTGACGGGTAATTTTGTGTGTGACACATGACAAGAAATGCTGTTAGACACAAAGACACATGCTTGGAAAAAGCACTCTTTATTTTTTATATTTTTTAAAACAGACGACGGAATAGCTTTCGATGCGCGAGTCTGATGCGCTGTCTGTTCAGAGGCGTGCAGCGCAAGTGTGTCTCATGGAACACGCACATGTAAAGAGTTCACACTCTTTCCTTTTTGTTTCAGTCATCTGAAAACAGTTTGCAAGAATGGTGTCGTCTATAAGAATGCTGCAAATGAGTTTCATTTGCTTTATTTCCTCTGAGCAGTTAACATGCATTGTGAACACTACAGGTTCACTTTATATAGAGTATACAGTACTGTATATATGGTATATGTAACCTATAATGTAAACCTATAAACCTAAAATGTATGTATATTTAAATTATATTATTATTATTATTATTATTATTATTACTATGTTTACATTTATAATTATCTTTAGATCTTAATTTGTATTAAGAGTAATTTTCCACCTGTTGTTGTAGACGTACTTGCATAATGGCAAATGGGAGGTGGTTACATAATTTGACCACTGCATTATTTTTATTTACTTTTTGTTTTGTTAAGTGCAATTTGAATTTAGAATTATCCTTGGTTTAAGTTTTTCATGTTTCAATAAACGTATTTAATTTTTAAAGCAAAATCAATAAAGTAAAAATATTACACACACCCTCGGCAGTGGGGGCAGCGGGGTTGATGATGTAATCGGATATCGCAATATTTTTTTATTAAAATATTGTGAACATATTTCTTGCATATCGCCTAGCCTTAGTCAGTTTTCATTCTAAAAGTAAAAAGGGCCATCAATTTTAAACACACATAGCACAGATGCGGTAAGCAACCACTCTCGTTAATATGCGCTCAAGCAAAACACCTCTGCAAGACTCTCGCTGAACTGCCGCTATTCTTAAAGAGACAGTGCCGTTTGAGTGCGTGGTATACATATCAATGTAAACTCAATGTAAATACTTTTAAATTATTTTAAACAATGACTGCTCATATCATTAATATATATGCAATTTTTAAGTATTAATTGATAGAATGTAGATTATAAAATGTGATTATAATAATGATGACAAAACAAAAAAATTAAATATACACTTTCATATACTATATACTGTATAGATTTGTATAGAGTGCATTACTTTTCCTGGCCGGTTACCCCTTTTATTCAGTTTTAATGGTCCATTCACACCATATCACAATTACTGTAATTACTAGTATCCGACTAGTAAATACTATTTGCGTCACATGTAATTTAAGTTGGATTAACTCTGAATTAATCGAAAATGCCATTTTCTCAATTTTCTACAAAGTCCTTGAGAATGAAAAATTGGTGCTGGAAAAAGTACTCGAAAGTCCCATATTTTTATTCAGTGATGCTTAAATGAACCCTTTTTCATTTTCACCTGGTGGACGGTAAAACAGGTGTACAAATCCCATAGACATTCATTAAAGGAGGGACTCGAGTCAAATCTAGAGACTCTTCATTTGAGCCAGTAAACAAACGTGGGCAAAGAATGCTCACACTTTCTTCAGGACAGGTCAAAATTTGGTTTTATTCCTCTGCAGAATTTTGCACAGATCAGCTGTGACTCATCAGCTGTGTCTAGAGAGAGAAGCAGACGAGCAAACACTGAACATTTAAAGAGGGTTTGAAGTGCATCCAGAGCTCAGCACAGAGCTGCATTCATTCACAAATGCTATATTAATAATCACTGCGGGATGTTTTTTTATTTTTATTTTTTTTAATCCTCTTTTCTCCCAATTTGGAATGCTCAATTCTCACTACTTAGTAGGTCCTCGTGGTGGCGCAGTTACACACCTCAATCTGGGTGGCGGAGGACAAGTCTCAGTTGCCTCCGCTTCTGAAACAGTCAGTCCACGCATTTTATCACGTGGCTCGTCGTGCATGACACCGCGGAGACTCCGCATGTGGAGGCTCATGCTACTCTCCGTGATCCATGCACTATTTACCACGTGCCCCATTGAGAGCGAGAACCACTAATCGCGACCACGAGGAGGTTACCCCATGTGACTCTACCCTCCCTAGCAACCGGGCCAATTTGTTTGCTTAGGAGACCTGGCTGGAGTCACTCAGCACACCCTGGATTCGAACTCACGATTCCAGGGGTGGTAGTCAGTGTCAGTACTCACTGAGTTACCCAGGCCCCCCTGCTGCGGGATGATTTTTAATGTTCAGCTGAGAGGAAAGAGTGAATGAGTTTCTACCAGACCATCAACAACTGAGTCTCTGTTTGACTGCATGACTCCACCCACAAGCACAACCCTTGCCAATCATGAGGTGAGGTTTGAATTCAGTCATCTGATTGGTTAATGTTGGCCTGTGTGTGTGTTTGTGATTTACAGATGTAAACGAGTGCATCAAACAAAACGGAAGATGTGACCACGAATGTAATAACACTGTGGGTAGTTACCACTGCTCCTGTCGTCATGGATACAGACTGTCCGGTCACCACACGTGTCTGGGTAAGTTAGTGTTCTGTATAAATCTGCACGCTGTATTAGTTTGTGAGAATGAGTATTAATGTTGAGACATGTATAGAACCAGTGGCGGAAAATGAAACACACCAGAATGAAAGTTCTGTCATTATGTACTCAAACCTGTAGGCTGTTATTTTCTCCATGGAGGGATTAGATATCCTTCATATTTCATATCAGGAGCTTATAGTAAATGTAAATACACAGATATCATTAAATATCATGTGGAGTGAAAGAAACAAGTGTCCCAGTTAGAGGTCGACCGATAGTGGATTGTGCCGATATGATAACTAAGGTGGTGGGAAATACTGATAACCGATTAACTGGTGAATAGTTTTAAAAATCTATTTTTAGAACCTCAAAAAAAATTATTATTCTTTCCTTTTTATGGTGGGCACAGACAAAGAGTCCAGAATGAACAAAATCCCAGATGCAGTTTATTGTTCAACCAAAATCCCAATAATAACCCGAAAATTCGGTGCATAATGCAGAAATGTTTAGTAAAAACAAGTCCGAAAGGACTTACGGTTGAGCGTGGCGTGAGATGGCAGCATGGAACTAATGCTTCCGGTCATTTAGTGTAAAAGCCCTCAAAAAATCAAGTACTATTTGTCTAAATACCATGATATGGTTGGAAAATGAGTGGGGCGAAACCTAAGAAAGGATTAATGAAACAAAAAACACACAAGGAGTGTAACGAGATCTGATGACAGCGACAACTCTCTACCTGAGAAATAGCATGGTGTCGAAACTTTGCGTGCAGTGCGAGCACTTAGCAAGGACTTCTCCGATTTAAAGAGAGTTGAAAAAGGAGTTAAGTGAATTCAAAGACGAATTTAGGAAGGATATTAAAACAGAAATAGATAAACTGAAGAGCGACATAAATCAGAAGCTATCGCAGGTGATATTCAATCGCACGGCATAAAGATTAACGAGACAGAGGAACGGATCACTGAACTTGAAACTGCAAACCTGGAATTGAAGGATGCGTTACTTCATGACTTGAAACAGCAAAAGGTGGCCCACAGTAAAATCACGGATCCTGAAGGCCGGTCACGGCGAAATAACATTAGTATTTACGGTATCAAAGAGGGAGCGGAGGTTGCATCCATGTTCAAATTCATCAACGCTCTCCTAAAAACAGAGCTCTCACTGGATGGCAGCTTGGATCTACAAATCCAGAGAGCTCACAGGTCGCTGGGACCCAAACCTCAAAATAATGCCACAACGAGATCTGTCATAGTCAACTTCTTGCAGTACAGTACTAAAGAACTGGTCCTGCGGTCGGCATGAGCAAAAGAAATGTGACATGATGACAGATCCTTATTCTTTGCACATAGCTATCCTGTGGAAGTAAATGCAAAGCTCAAAGAATACAAGGAAATTAAAAAAGTCCTTAAGGAGAACAAAATTCGATTCCAGACTCCCTACCTTGCCAAGATGCGAATCCATTGGGACTCAGGCCCTCAGCTTTATGACAATAGAACCAAAGCAGCGAAGGATTTGAACAAGAGAGGATATGCAGTAGAACCGATTGAAACATTGGATCAGTCCCCGTGGGAATAAAGATTAATGCAACGCACCCAATGGCAGAGAGCGGGCAGAAGCAAACATGACCGTATATGAGAAAAGTTACGCAGCTTCCAGAGGCAATCGCTAGTATCGGATTAGGGTATGCTATAGGGGTGTGCAGCGAAGCCATTATTTGTATCTGTATCGGTTTGTATGACAAAATTATCCGTCTCTGTATTCGGATAGAACCAGGTGTGGGCGGGGCTTAAACAGGAAGTGCACCAAAACTGAATGAAATGTCAATTTCTTTTTGTTGTTGTTATTAACTATTTTATTGATTCCATATAATATACACTATATTGCCAAAAGTATTCGCTCACCCATCCAAATAATTGAATTCAGGTGTTCCAATCACTTCCATGGCCACAGGTGTATAAAATGAAGCACCTAGGCATGCAGACTGCTTCTACAAACATTTGTGAAAGAATGGGCCGCTCTCAGGAGCTCAGTGAATTCCAGCGTGGTACCGTGATAGGATGCCACCTGTGCAACAAGTCCAGTCGTGAAATTTCCTCGCTACTAAATATTCCACAGTCAACTGTCAGTGGTATTATAACAAAGTGGAAGCGATTGGGAATGACAGCAACTCAGCCACAAAGTGGTAGGCCACGTAAAATGACAGAGCGGGGTCAGCAGATGCTGAGGCGCATAGTGCGCAGAGGTCGCCAACTTTCTGCAGAGTCAATCGCTACAGACCTCCAAAGTTCATGTGGCCTTCAGATTAGCTCAAGAACAGTGCGTAGAGAGCTTCATGGAATGGGTTTCCATGACTGAGCAGCTGCAACCAAGCCATACATCACCAAGTGCAATGCAAAGCGTCGGATGCAGTGGTATAAAGCACGCCGCCACTGGACTCTAGAGCAGTGGAGACGCGTTCTCTGGAGTGACGAATCACGCTTCTCCATCTGGCAATCTGATGGACAAGTCTGGGTTTGGCAGTTGCCAGGAGAACGGTACTTGTCTGACTGCATTGTGCCAACTGTGAAGTTTGGTGGAGGGGGGATTATGGTGTGGGGTTGTTTTTCAGGAGCTGGGCTTGGCCCCTTAGTTCCAGTGAAAGGAACTCTGAATGCTTCAGCATACCAAGAGATTTTGGACAATTCCATGCTCCCAACTTTGTGGGAACAGTTTGGGGATGGCCCCTTCCTGTTCCAACATGACTGCGCACCAGTGCACAAAGCAAGGTCCATAAAGACATGGATGAGCGAGTTTGGTGTGGAAGAACTTGACTGGCCTGCACAGAGTCCTGACCTCAACCCGATAGAGCACCTTTGGGATGAATTAGAGTGAAGACTGTGAGCCAGACCTTCTCGTCCAACATCAGTGTCTGACCTCACAAATGCGCTTCTGGAAGAATGGTCAAAAATTCCCATAAACACACTCCTAAACCTTGTGGAAAGCCTTCCCAGAAGAGTTGAAGCTGTTATAGCTGCAAAGGGTGGGCCGACGTCATATTAAACCCTATGGATTAAGAATGGGATGTCACTTAAGTTCATATGCGTCTATAGGCAGATGAGCGAATACTTTTGGCAATATAGTGTATATATATATATATATATATATATATATATATATAAAAATAACAGAACATTTGGAATCACATTATATAATTTACAACCCTTACCCCCGAATGTTAACCCCCACCCAACACAAACAGATACCCCAGTGGTCAAATGCCAATTGACACACAAACAGACAATAAAACAGTAGAAAATATTTAGAAATATATATATATAAACAAAAAAAACAAAACATAACTATACGTAAAAAAAAAAAAAGGCTACAACACACACATTTAAAACAATGTCTCCCTCCACTGCCCCTCCCCGAGAGCCTTCTAAAAAGGTTAAATATCTGCCCCATTTCTTAATGAATAAATCAATTTTGCCTAGCCTTCTATGTGACAAATCTTCAAATGTCGCTACCATGCCCATCTCCACATACCACTCAAGAAACGAGGGCACTCCAGCCGAGTTCCATCCTCTAAGGATGACCTGTCTGCCTATCATAACACCGGCCAGGATCCAATTCCTCATGTACTTATCCTCTACATCAATGACCGCCCCATCACCTAAAATACAGAGTCTGGGGCAAAATGAGATTTGAGTACCTAATACATCACCCATAAAACTCTGGACCCTCAACCAGAATTCTTGTATCTTAACACACCACCAAAAACATGGGTTGTGTCCCCATCTTCTGATTGGCACCGCCAGCAGGTGGGTGTGTCTTTAAGACCCAGTCTATACAATCTAGAGGGGATCCAGTTGAATCTATGTAAAATCTTAAATTGCACAAGGCACACCCTTACATCTAGATGTAGACTTGATGTTTTTTAGAATGCTAGCCCACACTCCCTCCTCCAATACCAAGTTTAGATCTTTCTCCCATAATCTCTTGAGCAAAGTTGAAGCTCCGTCCCCCATACTCTGAATTAGCAGGGAGTAATACACAGATGCCTCATGGTCTTTTCCAAACGCAGTAATCCCCACTTCCAGAGTATCTGCTGCTTTAGGGGGGGTGTATGCTACCCCCAAAAATAGTACAGAGAAGGTGGCGCAGCTATAAATACCTAAAGGATCTGGGAATCCTAAAATGTTGAACCATATTTTCAAAATATCTCAACACTCCACTCTCATATAGGTCACCGAGTGTAGTAACCCCCTCACAATCCACACTGACCAGCAGAAAGGGGAATTAATACATAATTTTGGATTCTGCCATATGCTCAAGGCAACATTTAAATAAATGTCCGAATTAAACACTCTGGACACTTTTGTGCATACTGAGTGCAAATGCGATATAACGGGGTGTAACTTAACTTTACCGGTTAGTTTGATAGAAAGACTTTGCAATGGCGAGATAGGGGCAAGAAATTCCTGTTCAATACAAAACCAGGGAGGGGCTCTCTCAGGTGGAAGCGACCAATGAGCCAAATGTCTGAGACCGAATGCATAATAATAAAACAAAATCTTTGTCAATCGCCAAATGTAACTTGCTAAAGTGTATTCTGTGACGTTTACCACTCCGAATGAAGGACTTCGCTATGCTATCAAATTGCTTGAAATAAGAGAGGGGGACATCTACAGGGAGAGATTGTAGCAGGTAGCTGAAATTTGGAATACAATTCATTTTAAAAACATTAACCTTCCCAATCATAAATAAATGAAATGAAGCCCACCTGTCCACATTGCTCGAAAAACTTTTTATTAAAGGGTCAAAATTAACTCTAACTAAATCACACAATTTTGCTGGGAATAAAATGACCAAATACTTAATTGTTTAGGCCACTGGAAGGCACTCGGCTGAAAAGCTGTTACTGGGCAGTACGCTGTCAGAGCCAAAGCTTCGGATTTAGACCAATTGACTCTGTAACCTGAGAACTTAGAAAAGGAATTAATAATTCTGTGGAGGCAAGGCATAGATCTAGTGGGGTTGGTGATGAATAATAAAATATCATCTGCGTAAAGCAAAAGCTCATGTGCCATACCTCCCACCACCACCCATAGAAAATCATCTCCCTTTCTTATCGCGGCTGCTAATGGTTCCAGGGCAAGACAGAACAATAATGGGGAAAGAGGGCAACCCTGCCGGGTGCCCCTGTCCAGAGTTAAAATAATCTGAAATTAATCCATTTGTTTGTACCGCCGCTATCGGGTGTGTATAAAGTAACTTAATCCATCCAATAAAAGAATTCTCGAACCAGTATATTTCCAAAATCTTAAAAAGATTATCCCATTCTACCATATCAAACGCCTTTTCAGCATTAGGTGAGATGGCAGTAACCAGAGTCTGATCATTCGCCACTGACCACATGATATTGTTGAAACGCCTAATGTTATCAGAAGAGCTACGGCCCCGAATAAACCCCACCTGATTTATATGTATAAGAGATGTCATAACTTTACAATATTTTTACGTCTAGCTGGATTAGGGAAATTGGATGGTAACTCTTACACTTGCTTGGATCTTTGTACTTTTTAAGAATCAGACTGATCCAGGTTTGTATCATGGTTGGTGGAAGCTTTCCATTCTTTAATGATTCCATATAAACTTCTAACAAAAGTGGAGTCAGTTCTGTAGCATAAGATCTAAAAACTTCAGCGGCAAAACCATCTGGCCCCGGAGCCTTGCTTTTTAGGCAAAGCCTTAATTACCTCGTTAAGCTCCTCCAAGGTTATCTCAGAATCAAGAGAATTTTTTTGCTCAGTCGTCAGTTTAGTTCTAATGGTTCCACAAAGTTTCTAATATCTTCATCAGTAGATGAAGACGTGGAACTATAGAGATCAAGATAGAATTCTTTAAAAGCATTATTAATATCAATGGCTGAGGTAAATATTTTACCACCATCAGATTTCACTGAGGGAATGGTAGAAAAAGACTCTCTCTGCTTTATATATCTAGCCAAAAGCTTCCCTGCTTTGTCCCCCGACTCAAAGTGTGACTGTCTTGCCCTGAATAGCCAAAACTCCACCTTCCGTGACAAAATAGTATTATATCTGTATTTCAATCGGGTCACTTCTCTGAGGCCATCAGACGACATTCGGCACTTCAGCTCTGCGTCGGCACTTTTAATATTCCCTTCCAACTCCACGAGTTCTCGTGCTTTGGATTTTTGGATGAATGAGGCATACTGTATGATCCGACCCCTAAGAACCGCCTTAAGTGCCTCCCAAGCCACGCCCACAGAGGATACTGAGGACCAGTTGATCTCCATATAAACATTTATTTCAGCCTTTGACATTTTTTGGAATTCAGGATTTTGCAAAAGGGATACATTAAAGTGCCAACTTTATGATTTCTTTTTCTCTGTATGTGGCAACACCTCTAAACTCACCAGGGTGTGATCTGAGACTTATGATGTTTCCAATTGAGCAATCAACGACAGATGAAATGATGGACTTAGATATATAAAAAAAATCTATTCTAGAATAAATCTTATGGACTGATGAAAAAAAAAGTATAGTCCCTACCAGATGGGTTCCAAAGTCTCCAAATATCTGTAAGACCAAGATTTTTACACATCCTGTGAAGCGTCAGTGTAGCTCTAGGGGGCTTACGCACTTTTGCTTCACTATGATCAAGGAGTTCATCAAAAGATTAAAGTCTCCTCCCAATATTATATCAGGAGGGGTGCCAGCGGCTTGCAATATCCCTTCAAGATCTATAAAAAAGCCCTGATTATCAGCATTAGGTGCGTAAATATTAGCCAAAATCAACATTTGCCCCTGAATTTATGCTAAAACATAAATTACTTTTCCTAATTTATCTTTAATCTGTTTAAGACATTTGAATTGTAGATGTTTATTTATCAATGTAATGATTCCCCTGCTCTTACTTGAGCCAGCACAAAAGAAAACATGTCCACCCCATGTCTTCCCAAATTTTTCAGCTTCCTGCGGGGGAAAGATCACATTTCTTACGTTTAAGAAAAGAAATAACTTACCTTCTTTTTATGGGGTGCCCCAACCCATTCACATTCCATGTGGAGAGAGATAACCCACTGATATTAACATTTGACATTTTGACATAGTAGAAAAAATCGATTGTGTGTCAAAAATAAAATGATAAAGACCACATTCCCCATTAGTGCAACAAACAACCCCTGAACTTCCCCCCCAAAAAAATTTAACAGAAAAAAGAAAAACGTGTGCATTAACCCCACGCACGACAGTGCCAACCAGTGTCCATCCCCCTAAACTCAAACAGTCCATGTACACCTACGAGAGTCCCCGCAAAAACTTTGCTCAAGTCCGATGCTTCTATACAAATTGTGTGAGACACAATTACACAGCAAAAAATAGTCTATAAAGCAAACTCCAGCCAATAAACAGAATAAACACACACATTGTGTAGATTCATCCTAGCGGAACCAGCTAAACGAATAAAAAGGGGGCTGTTCAGTTCTTCGGGCAGTCAAACGAATGTTTAGTAAGCCAGCCCATTCGGCTGATACAAAAGTGCAACAAAAGACCCATTCACTCCAATGTCCTGCAAGAGATATTCCACAAAACAAACTCTAGGTCACAGGAGGCGTAAGCACCAAAAACGTGCAGATTTATCCACAAGCTGTCCCGAAGAAAATATATTACACAAAACAAACTCCAGCTAGGTGGAACCAGCACAAAAAGAAACGAAAAAGGACAGTCAAGTGAATGTTCAGTGAGTCAGGCCCACTAAGCAGCAACATGAAAATCACCAAATGGCTTACTCACTCCTTTGTCTTTATGAAGGATAAAGCTTGCTGTGGGCATGTGAATGTTTTATGGCCATCCTTAGTATCTATTCCCAGTTTGGCCGGAAAGATCAAAGCAAAAGCGACCTTCCGTTGATGTAAGTGATTCTTGCATTTCCTGAATTGATCACGTTTCTCTCTTATCGAATCACAAAGTCTGGGAACAAGAAAATGCTGTTGTTCTTCCAAGAAAGCTTTCCTTTACTCCTCGCCTCACATAAAACAAGATCTTTATCGGATGATCTCAGAAATTTGGCCAGAATTGATCAGGACCTGTCTCCCTCAGCGGATCGCTGAACTGAAACTCTGTGAGCTAGCTCGATTTCCAGCTTATGGTTACCCCATGTGACTCTACCCTCCCTAGCAACTGGGCCAATTTGGTTGCTTAGGAGACCTGGCTGGAGTCACTCAGCACGCCCTGAGATTCTAACTCGCGAACTCCAGGGGTGGTAGTCAGCATCTTTACTCACTGTGCTAATGTCGTGCTCAGGTTTAGACTATAAATGAATACATGGAAATTACATGTGAATCGTGTGATACATGAACAAAGACATTTCAAGAATTTGAAAGAGTATATGATGTCGTATCTTAATGTTTCACTTGATAAGCTCCAGATCCACACAATTAACAGAGACCATGCCCATCCGATCTGAAATCACAACGTGCGCATTTTTATTCATAAGGTTTACACTTTAGAAATATTGGCTGCACAGATTCATAAATTCGTTGTAATTTTGTAAATGTTTATTTAAAATGTCACTTTATCCTTGTGCCTCTTGGATAATCAGTCATACAAATATTTTTTATATTATTCTGATGAATCCATTATTCATTTTGAAGTCATTATTTGTGCCTTTCAGAATAAGGTGTTCAGCTTCGGGCACATCCCTAGTATGCTCTGTTGACCTGTGCTCAGAAGAGGTATACAGTTTTGTCTTCAGTTTATGGGTGAACTGAATTATCTACAGACTGTCTAAAATGCTTTATTGTGTGATTAATCACTCCTCTGTGCATAGTTTTGACATGCAAATCGAGTATATGGGATAAATCTGTGTTTTTGTTATAATTTCGAACTGTTTGAAGTAATATTTTGAGATTTGAGAAATGGACCATGGCCCACTGTTTAATTATTCGCTGAGCTACACTAGAAGGGGGGCTCCACCCTCCTCCGATCGTTAGCGAGGGATCCCTACCAGAAGTAGAACTTATTCCCTCATCCCAGGAGAATATCTGGGACTCTGTTGGTCAGTGTTAGACCTCAATTGTGGAAGTCTTTCTTTATTTATAGTTCTTTATTTGTTCAATGTTCTTATAGTTCAGTTTTTGTTTGAAGTTTTGCCAGCATGATGCCATATATCTTAAAGTTAAATGCATCAGAATTATAGAGTTGCATCATCAAACGTAAATGGGTTAAACAACCCAGTTAAAAGGAGGAAGGTTATAGCAAAAATAAAAAGGGAAAATAACCAGATAATATATTTGCAAGAAACACATCTCTCTCTAATTGAACATGACAAACTGATAAGGTATGGGTATAGACAAACGTTTTACAGCTCTTTTAGGACAGGCAATAAAAGAGGTGTATCTATATTTATACACAATTCTCTCAATTTTGAGTTGCTGAAAGAGATTGCAGATAAAGAAGGCCAGTATATTTTGGTACAAGAAAAATTTGATCGTAATCTAGTTACTTTTAACTTATATGCACCTCCTGGGAGCAAAATAGATTTTTTTTAAGCAATTTTGAGCTTTTTTTTACTGAATCAAAGGCAACAGTTATATATGGTGGGAATTTTTATGTTATTCATAAACCGAGGGTTAGACTCAACCAATAGTAAAAGAATTAAGACGCCACAAATAAAAATATTTAAGAAATCATTGGAGGATATAGGAATGGTTGATGTCTGGAGAGAACTCCACCCATCAGAACAAGAAAACGCTCATTATTCAGCACCTCATGATGTTTATAGTAGAATAGATTATTTTTTTATGATCAACAATGACAGACACAGAGTAAGAGAATGTACAGCCTGCTGATATCTCAGATAAATCCTGAATTTTTTATTATTTCCATGTTATAATCCATTGAGATTCAATACACCCAGTTACATATTTGTTCTTTGAGGAAAACATGGTAAAGAAATCAAAATCCTCTGGCTCTGGAGACATTAAAAGACACTTGCGTGCTCAAGATGAAACCTCTGGCGGCCCTGCAGACCGGGGACTCGATTTGGAAGGCGCGATGGGAGGAGAGGTTCAGCGTCAACTGTCCAACATCTCGGTGATGCTGACGAAGGTTGATGCTGACTTGGAGGATCTTGCTGTAATACGTCGATCGATTACAGCGATGGAAGCAAAGTTCTCTGAGTTGGTTACAAGAGTGTCGGTTGTTGAGAAACGGATCTGGAGTCATCCAAAAGGGAATTATCCGTTAATCCACCCGCGACCAAAATAGTCGTGGAAAAAATCTTGGAAAAACTGGAAGATTTCGAAAATAGGAACCGAAGGAATAACATACGAATTGTTGGAATTCCTGAGCATGAAGAAGGCAGAGATATGGTGGGATTCCTGGACGGGCTCTTCCCAAGTCTGCTCGACATAACAGGCCATAAATTGGAAATCGAGCGAGCAGGCCCTGATCAATTCTGGCCAAATTTCTGAGATCATCCAATAGAGATCTCATGTTGCGCGAGGCGAGGAGCAAAGGAAAGCTTTCTTGGAAGAATCACAATATTTTCTTGTTCCCGGACTTTGCAAATTCGACAAGAGAGAAACACGATCGATTCAAGGAATGTAAGAAACTCTTACATCAACGGCTTTTGCACTGATGTTTCCGGCCAGACTGAGAATAGAAATGGATGGTCGCAGGGTATTTATGTGTCCGAAGCAAGCACTGTCTTTTATAAAAACAATGGGTGAGTAAGCCATTTTTGTTTCTTTTTGCGTTGGCTCCGCCTAGCAGCTAGAGTTTGTTTTGTGGCATGACTCCTTCAAGAAACTTTTTCATGGACGGATGATCGCTTTTACACTGAAGTTCCCGGCAAGATTGAGAATGGATACTAAGAATGACTGCAAAATATCTTCATGCCTACACAAAGGATGTCTTTTATAAAGTTGACGGACTGAGTAAATCATGGTGTATTTTTTTATGCAGCCTCCGAGTGAATAATACACACTTGATCATTCGAGGAACCAGGATGCCTGTTTTTTTTGTTGTTGTTTTTTTTGTGCTGGTTTCGCCTAGTGGCTGGAGTTTGTTTGGTGGAATAACTCTGCTTCGGTACAGTTATGGATGAATCTGTTCGTTCTTTGTGCTTATGCCTCCTGTTGGCTGGAGTTTGTTTTTGTGGAGTATTTTCACAGGACATTGGAATGATTACGTCATCTGCTGCACTCATAACAGCTGGTTCACTGAACACTTGAAAAACTTGTTTGTCTGTCTGAGGAAACTGAACGTCTTTATATCAGTTGGAGTTTGTTTTTTGGAGGAACACACCTTCAAGACAGTTCTATGAATGAATCTACATGTTCTTTGTGTTTATTCTGCCTATTGGTTGGGGTCTGTTTTACAAAGTGTATTCTGTTATGTAATTTTGCCTCACAAACTTTGTGCAGAGGCACCAGACTTGAGCATTCCGATGGCAGAGTTGTCGCAGAGACTCTCGTATGCGTACATGGACTCTTTGAGTTTAGAGGGATTGATGCCGGTTGGCGCTGTCGTGCGCAGGGTTAATGCGCATGTTTTTCTTTTTTATAGAATAGTTTTTTTTTTTTTTTAGATCTAAGTCCCTCATTTCTTCTGTTGTTGATTGCTCAATTGGAAAAATCTTATTCTCAGATCACACCCTGGTGAGTTTAGAGATGTTGCCACATACTGAGAAAAATAAATCATACAGCTGGCGCTTTAATGTATCCCTTTTGCAAAATCCTGATTTCCAACAAATGTTAAAGACGGAAATCAATGTTTATATGGAGACCAACTGGTCCTCAGTACCATCTGCGGGTGTGGCTTGGGAGGCACTTAAGGCGGTTCTTAGGGGTCAGATCATACAGTATGCCACATTCACCAAAAAATCCAAAGCACGAGAACTCATGGAGTTGGAAGAGAATATTAAAAGTGCAGAGGCAGAGCTGAAGCACCGAATGTCGTCTAATGGCCGTAGAGAATTGACACGATTGAAATACAGATATAAAACTATTTTGTCACGGAAAGTGGAGTTTTGGTTATTCATTCATACTTTCAGTCAGGAGACAAAGCAGGGAAGCTTTTGGCTAGATATATAAAGTTGAGAGAGTCTTTTTCTACCATTCCGTCAGTGAAATCTGCTGGTGGTGAAGTTTTTACCTCTGCCTTTGATATTAATAATGCCTTTAAAGTGTTCTATCTTGATCGTTATAGTTCCACGTCTTCGTCTACTGATGAAGATATTAGAAACTTTGTGGAACCATTAGAACTCACTAAATTGACAACTGAGCAAAAAAATTCTCTTGAATCTGAGATAACCTTGGAGGAGCTCAGATTCAGCCAGATGGCTTTGCCGCAGAATGTTTTAGATTTTATGCTACAGAACTGGCTCCACTTTTGTTAGAAGTTTATATAGAATCATTAAAGAATGGAAAGCTTCCGCCAATCATGACACAAGCCCGGATCAATCTGATTCTTAAAAAAGACAAAGATCCAAGCGAGTGTAAAAGTTACCGTCCAATTTCCCTGATCCAGCTAGATGTAAAAATTTTGGCAAAAATTCTGGCTAACTGATTAAGTAAAGTTATGACATCTCTTATACATATAGATCAGGTGGGGTTTATTAGGGGCCGCAGCTCTTCTGATAACATTAGGCATCTTATTAATATCATGTGGTCATTGGCGAATGATCAGACTCCGGTCGCTGCCATCTCACTTGAAATGGCATTTGATATGGTAGAATGGGATTATCTTTTTAAAATCCTGGAAATATACGGGTTCGGAAATACTTTTATTGGATGGATTAAGTTACTTTATGGACACCCTGTAGCGGCAGTACAAACAAATGGATTAATTTCAGATTATTTTACTCTGAATAGGAGCACTTGGCAGGGTTGCCCTCTTTGCCCATTATTGTTCTGTCTTGCCCTGGAACCATTAGCAGCCGCGATAAGAAAGGAGGATGATTTTCCAGGGGTGATGGCGGGAGGTGTGGCGCATAAGCTTTTACTTTTTGCAGATGATATTTTATTATTCATCACCGACCCCACTAGATCTATGCCTTCCCTCCACAGAATTATTAATACCTTTTCTAAATTTTCAGGATACAGAGTTAATTGGTCTAAATCCGAAGCTTTGGCTCTGACAGCATACTGCCCAGTAATGGCTTTTCAACCAGGTGCTTTTCAATGGCCCAAACAGGGCATTAAGTATTTGGGCATTTTATTCCCAGTAAAATTAGGTTAATGTTATTAAAATGAATTGTATTCCAAAATTAAACTACCTACTACAATCTCTCCATGTAGATGTCCCCCTCTCTTATTTCAAGCAATTTGATAGTATAGCGAAGTCCTTCATTTGGAATGGAAAGTGTCCCAGATTACATTACAACAAGTTACATAGACCGATTGACAGAGGTAGGCTAGGCCTACCCAAGATTTTGTTTTATTATTATGCATTCAGTCTCAGAAATTTAGCTCATTGGTCACTTCCAACTGAGAGAGCCCCTCCCTGGTTTGGAATTGAACAAAGTTATTGCCCCATTTTACTATTACAAAGCCTTTCTATTAAACTAATTGCAGAAGTTAAGTCGCACCGTTATCTCGCATCTGCACGCACTATGGTCAAAAGTGTCCAGAGTGTTCAATTCAGACATTTATTTAAATGTTGCCTCGAGCATATGGCTAAACCCAAAGTTGCGTATTGGTGAGTCCCCTTTCTGCTGGTCGGAGTGGATTGTGAGGGGTGTTAATACACTCGATGACCTATATGAGAGTGGTGGGTTGAGATCGTTTGAATTTATATAACTGATTATGTATTTCATGTTGTGTTTATTGGTTTTTGTGTATGGAATCAATAAAAATGTTAATAACAAAGACACAATATGGAGGCTCAACACAGGTGTATTATGTAATCGGAAAGTTGTTGCAAAAATTTAATCTGAAATTAAACTATATATGGAAAATAATAAAAAAAGGAGTGGGCAGGGTGTGTGGGGTCCAGAGTGATTCTACGTGCACGTTTCCTCACTCTGGAGATGTACAGGTCTTGGAGGGTGGGCAGGGGGGCACCAATAATCCTCTCAGCAGTCCTGAATGTCCGTTGTAGTTTCCTTCTGTCTGATTTGGTGGCTGAACCAAACCAGACAGTTATAGATGTACACAGGACAGACTCAGTGATGGCTGAGTAGAAATGAGTCAGCAGCTCCAGTGGCAGGTTGAACTTCCTCAGCTGGCAAAGGAAGTACAACCTCTGCTGAAGCTTCTTCACAATGCTCACAAGAATCTATGTGGGTGTCCCACTTCAGGTCCTGAGAGATGGTTGAGCCCAGGAACCTGAATGACTCCACTGCTGCCACAGTGCTGTTCAGGATGGTGATGTGCAGGGGAATTTCTCCTGAAGTCCACTATCATCTCCACTGTTTTGAGTGTGTTCAGCTTAAGGTTCTTGTGACCGCACCAGACAGCCAGCTGTTCAACCTCCCATCTGTATGCAGACTCGTCACCATCGCGGATGAGGCCAGTGACCGTGGTGTCATCTACAAACTTCAGGAGCTTGACAGAGGGGTGCTTTGCAGTACAGTAATTCTTGTACATGGAGAAGAGCAGTGGAGAGAGAACTCATTGCTGAGGAGCACCAGTGCTAATATTGAGGGTCACGGATGTGATTTTCCCCAGTCCCCAGTAGCTGGTGCCTATCTGTCAGAAAGCTGTTGATCCACCGACAGATTGTGATTGGCATGGAGAGCTGGGTCAGTTTGGTTGAGAGAAGATCAGGCATGATGGTATTGAAGGCTGAACTGAAGTCTACAAATAGGATTGTAACGAGTAAAGGATGGACAAGGAGGAGGCGGGAACCAGCAGAACAGTTAATATAACTTTAATGACATAAACGAACTTAAACATAACATAAAACACACAGACAGCACAGCCACGTGCATCTCTCTTTTGAACTGGCGTCCACTCCTCCATCCTCTGACGGACGACAGCTCCTTGCCTGGTGGCGTCCCCGGCTCCTCTTTATCCCTCTCCCGCTGATTGGGCTGATTCAGTACTGGGCATCCATCGTTATGGCCCGGCCATGCCCTCCTTCTCATCACAAGGATCCTTGCATAAGTCTCAGGTCTGTTGAGGTGTTGCAGGATATAATGCAGTTCCATGTTAACAGCATCATCTACAGACCTGTTTGCTCGGTAAGCAAACTGAAGGGGATCTAGCAGGAGTGATGTCCTTCAGGTAGGCCAAATCTCTCAAATGACTTCATTGACACAGATGTGAGAGTGACAGGTCTGTAGTCATTAAGTCCTGTGATATTGTTTTTTTGGGGGGACCGGAATGATGGTGGAGCTTTTGAAGCAGCAGGGAACTTCACACTGCTCCAGTGATCTGTTGTAGATCTGTGTGAAGATGGGGGCCAGTTGGTCAGCGCAGACATGCATACAGGCAGGTGAGATACCGTCTGGGCCTGAAGCTTTCCTAGTCTTTTGTTTCCGGAAGACCCGGCACACATCCTCTTCACAGACCATAAGTGCAGGTTGAGTAGCGGGGGATGGGTGTGAGACTGGGATTTTCAAACCTGCAGTAAAACTCATTCAGTTCATCAGCCATTTGTTGATTCTCTACAGAGCAAGAGGGAGGTGTCTTATACTTGGTAATGCTTTTCAGGCCTTTCCACACAGATGCAGGATCGTTGGCTGAAAACTGGGTTTTCAGCTTTTCAGAGGAGCTTCTTTTAGCCACTCTTATTTCCTTAGTCAGTGTGTTTCTGGTCTGGTTGTACAATATTTTATCCCCACTTCTGTAAGCATCCTCTTTGGCATGACAAAGCTGTCTGAGTTTTCCTGTAAACCATGGTTTATTGTTACTGAATGATAAAAATGTCCTAGTAGGGATGCACATATTTTGACAGAAACTGATATATGATGTCACAGTATCTATGAGCTCGTCCAGGTGTGTGACTGCAGCTTCAAAAACACTCCAATCAGTGCAGCCAAAGCAGGCTTTTAGTTTGAGCTCTGCTTCATTAGTCCAACTCTTTTCAATCCTTACTACAGGCTTACTAAATGGGATATTTATTAACAATGCAGAACATAAAATTGCTTTATACACTGATGATGTGTTAGTATACCTTTCTAGTCCAATGACATCAATTTTTAACTTGTTTTATCTTCTTGAATTGTATGGACAGTATTCAGGATACAAGTTAAATATCCAGAAGACTCAGATTTTGACATTCGGCTTCTCTCCAACAAAAGACCTTAGGCAAAAATTACATTTCAGTTGGAATCAGAGGTCATTGAAATATTTGAGAGTATGGTTAACACAAGATTTAACAAAGTGATTTGAGAAAAATTATAACATCATTAATGCAAAACTCCAAGAGGGTTTTAGTTGTTGGTCCTGTTTACCATATCTGGACTTCAGTTCAAGAAGTGAATGTATAAAAATGAATGTGCTCCCAAGACTTTTATACTTCTTCCAGTCATTGCAGATAGAGATACCCCCCCAAACTGTTTAATCAGTGGGATAAACAAATTTCTAGGTTAATTTGGAATAGAAATAAGCCAAGAACTAGGTATAAAACTTTGCAGCTTGACAAAAACAAAGGTGGTATGTCCCTTCTCAGTCTGAGAGATTATTATGATGCTGCACAATTAAGACCATTGGTGTATTGGTGTGATTCAGAGGTGGAGGCAAAATGGAAGGATATAGAGAGTTCAAGCATTAATAGGCAAAAAAAGTTCATTTTCAAATGCAGATCCCTCATCTTAGTCCACTTACTCAATTTATGCTGAAAATTTGGTTTAGAGTGGTAAAGGATTTGCAATTGGAGAAACATATCCAAATTCTAACCTGGGTGGCACACAACCCCGATTTTATACCAGGGACCCTGGATTGCAGGTTCAAGAAGTGGGTTTATTTAGTTATTTCTTCAGTATGTACAATTATAGATGATGGTAATAATGAAAGCTTCCAAACTTTAAAGGGACAAATACAACCTGGTAAATAAAGATTTTAGATATTTACAGGTACGTCAGTTTTACTTGAAAGAAGTAAAGGACAGTTCTCAGATTAACCAGCTAATACAGATTATTATACAAGCATACAGAAAGGGCACAAGTAGGACTATATACATGCTATATCAAGCTATAACAAGATTTAGGAGACAGTCAACAGAATATATACGGAAGAAATGGGAAAAATAATTGAACATTACCATGGCTCCTGAGCAATGGCACACAATGTGTGCTCAACATATTTCCACAAGCTCAAGAATGTGGCGTGAGTTCTGTTGGAAAAATCGGACATGATTTTTGTTTCTCCAAGAATTAAAGCTATGCAAACTGGTGCCCCCCACCCATGCTGGTGAAACTGTGGAGCTGAGGAGGCCTACCACACACATGTATTTTGGCAATGCCCAAAGATGATTGGTTTCTGGAAAGACGTATGACTTACTATTATTAATATTTTTACTCTTCAAATGGCAAAATAATTTTTTGTTCTTTATTTAGGGGATATTTCAGAAGAAATTGAAAAAACTGACAGTTGTCTGCTTAAGATATTAATAGCAACAATTAAAAAGGCTGTAACTCAAAAATGGTACCAAGTAGATCCACCTACTAAAGCAATGGTAGAAATAGTAACAAAAGTCAGAGAAATGGAAAGGCTTACATACCTACTCCGACTTCAAAAACAAGTTTTTGAGAGCAAATGAAGGAAATGGACAGATTTGTTCTCTGTAGAAAGTGATGATTGTAAACTTGAAAACTTGAAATGTCTTGCAACTATGTGATGCATTGTTGGATATGATTGTAGAATATGTATGAGATCTGGCAACTCTTTATGTTTAGGATGTTTTAATTATTATTTTTATTTATTTTATTTTAATACATTTTTTATTATTTTTTTTTTCTTGTTATTCGTTGCACTGGAAAAGCAAAAAAAAAAAAAAAAAACATGCTTATTTTATATATATATATATATATATATATAAAAAACAAGCCAGAAACACTCTTATTTTGAAATCACGATATGATGAAAAAACTATCGGGATATGTTTTTGCCAATAACCGATGGTTCTAAAAAGCAACTATTGGCACTTATTAATCAGTAAAACTGATATGTCAGTCTACCTCTATCCCAGTGCTGTTATACTGAATATCAACCCTCGTCCAATCAGATTAGAGGACTAGATCTAACTGTTGTGTAATGCAAGTCAGATCTGCAGTATTAACTGCAGTGGTTTTGTGGTTTGTGAGTGTATCTTAATTTTTCCACAGATGTGGACGAGTGTGTGGAAACTCCAGATGTTTGTGGAACAGCGACATGCTTGAACATCATTGGGAGCTACGACTGCCTGTGTGAGGAGGGATATGTGTACGACAACAACACCAAGAGCTGTGTAGGTGAGTTTACATACAGGATCTCACGTGCTTAGAATGAATTAGGACGAGTTCATGCTGGACCACCGAGGTGTCATTTTATAGGAGTAGGTAAAAATATTGATTTTACGATGCATAACGATCTTCATCTCGATATTGATTCTTAAATCTCAAGATCAGTCTTTTACTCTATACGCAGCACTCTATTACAATGAGAGGGAAACATTCACATTTAGCTGGCGCTACGCTAGACTATTTTTCCAGTGATTTTCAGGTGTGAGGTTCATTTACATAATCGTCGACCAGTATGTGAGACGAAGCACGCATTAGCACCTGCCGGCGGGAGGCCGTTAATCACTTGATTGTCGGGACTCCCTGCTGAATAATGGCTTCAAAACTGAAAAAGCACATCAAGCTTGTTTGAAAAAAAAATCATTCTGTCACCATGGCGGGCTCTTGTGTTCTCATCAAGTGTTCAGTGAGCTTCTTCTTTTACTGAAGAACTGACATGACGTCAAGCTGATCTGAACATTTTCATCTCACTCAGCTGCATATCATCCAAACGCTGATTGTAATCCAAAGTGATTCTGCCACCAAGCATTTTAATTACTAATGAAATCAGAAAGCAGAGGCACAGTAGTCTGTTTTTATTGTACATCATTTCTTTACTCACTAAAAGCTGCATATGCACGTTCTATGGCAAGCTTTGAGGGGATGAATACACAATCACACAATTTCATAAGGTAAAGTTACACCATGAATCGCTTCCTAAATCACTCTTATTACAATTGTTTATGCTCACGTGGTACTCGTGTTGTTATTTCAGAAAGCTCCACGTGGCAGGGAGAGAGTTGAGGTGAGTCTGTATATTTGTCACCCCTCCACCATTCTTAATCGGCAAGTGTGATGTACCTGCGACTGAAGAGAGCGAGATCTTAGCAAAACAGTCCACATGTGTGACACCCTTGACCAAAATCGAGTTGTTTGGAGTCTGCTGGTGTGGCGCCAGCTTTTGCAACCAAATTTCACGCCATGCGACTTAAAATGTATATATTTGACAACTGACTGGTAAATGTTTACATTTCACTCACCAGTGAATGTGTAGTATAGTGGTGTAGTATTCAACAGTGATATCCTTTCACTGTGTGTTGAGAGTAAAACTTGTTCTGTTTAATGTGTGTTCAAAGACGAGATCCACGCTAGTGACGCAACCCATTTGTCTGTGAATAATGTCACTTTTAATACCCTTTCTGTTTGAGGCCTGGGTAGATCAGCGAGTATTGATGCTGACTACCACCTCTGGAGTCACGAGTTCGAATCTAGGGTGTGCTGAGTGACTCCAGCCAGATCTCCTAAGCAACCAAATTGGCCTGGTTGCTAGGGAGGGTAGAGTCACATGGGGTAACCTCCTCATGGTCACGATTAGTGGTTCTTGCTCTCAGTGGGGTGCGTGGTAAGTTGTGCGTGGATCGCGGAGATTAGCATGAGCCTCCACATGCTGTGAAATAACAGCATATAATGAGCATACTGAAGTATTACTACTTTTAACTTTTACTCTGTTGTGAATTCCTCACGTATATACAGTTTAAGATATTGCGTTATATATGTAGCATGCTTTTAAGGAAACTGCATATTCACAACGCAAGTTACGCATTCTGACTAGTGCATAACTTAGTTCAAGTTCTCCAGTTCTTTGGCTTCTTTGTCTGTGCAGATGTAAGTTTAGAATAATATGAGGTTTACTGTATGTTGTAGATATTACATATATCATATACTGTATATAGACATAGATAGACATTAATGTCACATATTTAGGATGTGTTTGTGTGAGGTAAGTAACCCATTAGTTATGTTTGTTGTACAGGTGTTCAGTGGGGAAACTGGATTATTCATATCAATTCTTTATAGATTTTTCTTTCTTTAAAAAAAGTATAAATAAAAATAAAAAAAAAACGGATACATTTTTATTATTATTATAGTTTACAGTATCTTTTAATAAATACAGTTTGATTATTGTAAAGCTTATGTGTTTATTTCTTTTGTGGCAATATATTGTTTATTTCTATATTATTCAACATAAGCCTATGATTGGCATACAGTACGCAGCAATCAATTTAGCAACTAAATTTGTGAATCTGTCCAAAGTAGATTTATTATAAGTGCTTTTCTAAGGGGCTTCAATGTACACATGCATCAGATGAATGCTTTTGAAGCGTCTCACTTTGGATGCATCACGTCACACAGTGTTTTTACATCGCTGTGTCAAGATAAACGTTTGAAAAACATGTCTCGAGATCACTGGAATCGTAATTGCGCTCCATCCAGCTGTGTTTAAATGCAATGTCTTCATCTTGTGCTGTCGCTAGTGTCAAGCAAGCCTGAGTGTGGTTTTCTCTCTGTACAGCTGCACGTCGCCAGTACAGCTGGAGTTTTGCTTACTCCCCCTACTACCTCGCTAAGAGAGCTTTCTGGCTAACTATCGGTCCAATAAGGTATCTTACCTTTTGAGCAAGAAAAAGCCATCTCTGTGTCGGTTTTAAATCTTTTCAGATCTCGGAAGTTGTTGCCATCTCTGAAAAAGCCAAACCGATGTTGATACATGTTTTATTATTACGGGCTCTGTCGCTTTCCCTTTTTGCTTGCAGACTCTTTTCGGTTTGAGGTTTCTTTATTTTGAAAATGGGTGATTCCCCAGACTGGTTGCCTTTTGGAATAATCCATGGTCAGTGTTGCTCATGTGTTGTGGCTACAAGCTGTCAGCTTCAAACTACTACCACGCCTATCACCGCACATATACACGTGCTATAGTAGCTAACTGGACCTTCATTTCTTTGTTTACGGACGTGACCTAAACACGCACGGATGAATGAAGTATGGAATTTCCTGCCAAATTTGTCCCGACAGCTCTAAAATAAAATAAAAAAATATTATAGGCTTACCTTAGTGAATCCGGGAAATACATGGTTTAGAAGACGGATTGTCGGTGTACTTGATCATTAATGAAATTTTGTTCATTTCTAACAAAAAAAACTTACATAGTGTAGTTTTAATTGCACTGAATTTACATATGAAACTAAACAAATAAACTCTGAACACTCTGAAAAGTTTCTTGAGAGTAACACGCACACTCTTTATATTTCTTCAGATTTGAGGAACATCTACCTGTGAAAGATTTGATGTGAAGATGTTTAAAGTCATGAAAGAACAAAGTTTTTCCTTTATTTTCTGTGTATTATTCATTTCCATATGGTCAAACCGACAGTACCAGCTTGTGTTCCTGAACTGTTAAATCGTCTCATAGTCTCCGGACAGCACAGTCAGCAGTTTATATCTTTAAATGTGGTGCTTTTGATTACTTTCCATGTTTATAGAAACATTTTCCCTATTTTTTTCTTCTGACCTTTCATACCAAGTCAGAAATGTTTAGGGAAAAAGCATGCAGGTTATATAACAGCAGTTGTACATACTAATTCTCGCTGAACAAATCCAGTTAAGTTGATGAATGGCTGTTTCTTACACAAGGAAAATCCTCTTGGTAATTTGTGGTTCATTCATTTTGATGTCTTTTTTCAAGCATTCCCATCGACGTGCAGACAAAACCTTTCCAAATAAATGCTTAAAACAAAACACCACAATTATTGCCCTGTCTAATCTTATATTTGTTAGTCAAGTGTGTGTGCAGTCTCATTCAAAACAAGGAGAAAGATTATATAATGTGTGTATCTCTTTGAAAGTAATTTTCAAATCTGACTTTAAATCATGTCCTGTTGACTTTTAAAGACACAGAGAACAGGCCACATATGTCATTTTTAATGTTGATAAGTTCTTTGCTTTTAAATGACTTGACTTCAGTTTGTAAACACAAAGCAGAGAGGTAAAAGTGTGAATAATTGCAGCATTTTGTAGGTTAATGTTCTTGTAAATTGTTAGCCATTTAAAGGGTTAGTTTGTTAAAAAAGGGGTAACATCCACTAAGCGAGACAGGTTGTTCCTGCAGGGCTTAGTTAGTAAACAGCTGCCGTCTGTCTGGAGTGATGAATTCCAACTTCTTTCTCGTTAGATGTGGACGAGTGCGAGTCGCATGTGTGTGAGGAGGAGTGTGTAAACACGGCGGGCAGTTTCCGCTGCTACTGTGATGGGCGTCAGGGGAAGAGGCTGGGGCCAGATCAGAGGAACTGTGAGGTAACTGACCTCATCATCATCATTAATCACACAGAATAAACACTGCAGCTCTTACAATAGCTGTAAAACCACATAGACTGCAGTTTATCATGTCCTCATACATTTGTATTTAAAGGGATAGTTCACCAAAAAATTTAAATTCTCTCATCATTTTCTCACCCTCATGCCATCGCAGATGTTTATGACTTTCTTTATTCTGCAAAACACAGATGAAGAATTTTCAGCTCTGTTGGTCCACTCAATGCAAGTGAATGCTGGTCAGATCTTTGAAGCTCCAAAAAGTATATAAAGGTATCATAAAAGTAATCCATTTGACTCCAGTGGTTTAATCCATGTCTTCAGAAGGGATATGATAGGTGTGGGTGAGAAACAGATCATTAATTCAGTCCTTTTTTTTTACGATAATCTACACTTTCACTTTTACATTTATACATATCACCATCTACTGGGCAGGGAGGAGAATTTATAGTAAAAAAGGACTTAAATATTGATCTGTTTCTCAACCACACCTGTCATATCAGAAGACATGGATTAAACCACTGGAGTCGTATGGATTAATTTCATGCTGCCTTTATGGAGCTTCAAAATTTTTGGTCACCATTCACTTGAATTGTATGGACCTTCAGAGCTGACATCTAAAAATCTTCTAAAAATCTTTGTTTATGTTCAGCAGAAGAAATAAGTCATACAGGCTTTGAATAACATGAAGGTGAGTAAATGATGAGAAGATCCCTAGATAGTTCTCCCAAAAATGACAATTCTGTCGTCATTTACACACATTTGTGTTGTTAAAAACCTGTATGACTTTCTTCTGTGAAACACAAAAGGAGATGTTTAGCAAAAAGTTCACGCTGATCTTTTCCATTCAATTAAAGTGAAAGTTGATTCTTTATATACCTTATACTGTTGAGCTCTAAAAAATGACCCAAAAGCTAAATAAAAGTACCATAACAAACCTCTGAAATCATAGGATTGTGATGAACAGACCCAATATTAAGCGGTTATTCACTGAAAATCTTCCCCTCCGCCGTGGCTCTTAAATTGCATTTGTGTTTGCATATATTGAAAACAAGATGCATCACACTAGGTTTGAATATGCAGAAGTGCAATGATGTAGGGGAAGATTTTCAGTGAATAATTTTTTTTTTTCCAGTAATTTTTTATTACATTTTGTACTTTTTTTTTTCAGTTTTATTTGACTTTTTACTTTTCATCTTTACCATTTAAAAATGACTCATTTTAGTTTTATTTCTATTCATTAGTTTTGATATTAGTTTTCCTTCTATAGCATAGCCAAAATAGACCTCTGACTTTGAAAGCACACTTTTATCAAAAATTGCATCATTCACATTCTATTAATTCCTCAACATTCACTTGATACTACCCAGAATTGATTGAAATAACAAAGTCTATCTCTGTAAATCTGCTTAGCTTTTTTGATTTGTTCTGTACATTATAGTTTCTGTATAGTTTTCATTCTTTTCCAAACTCATGTTTATATTTTATTTAACAAAAAAAAAAAAAAAAAAGAATTCCCTGCCAGTTGTTGTTTTTAAAGTAGTTTTTATTATACAATAATAATAATTGTGTTCTTTGTATCTCTTCAGTCCATTGAGTCATATCTGCCGCTGGATATGAGGAGAAACTCTCGATCGCTGTATCTGGGTCGCATGTTCAGCGGAATTCCTGTCGTCAGGCTGCGCTTCCGGCGCCGGGTTCAGACTGGGTGGGCATCAAGTGGCGACCCAACACAGTACCAAGATAATTTCTTACAAAATGCCAACATAATTGTCCTGAAAATCAAACATTGAAATGTATATCATGAACTACATATGCCCAACAATTCAGACCATTATTTTGAAAAACAAAACTGACAATTTTGTGAATAGACAGCAGCAGAAGTGTGATTTGCCACTCTAACTCGTAAAACAGACTGTGCAAAATATTGAATTAGGATTAGCCATATTACCAAGAGGAGTTTGATTGCACGCATGACTGTTTGCGTCATTAACAAAAGATATGGGAATTGTTTTGTCCTTCCATTAAAAATGTTGATAAGCTTAATTATTTTGAAATTAAATGGTTGTGTTGTGTCTTATTTGCATTTAGCATTGTTTTTACCTACACTGCTGTGTGCATGCTGTTCAAATACAGATGTCAGTGTCACTACGCAACATAATATTCTGCTGTATCGTCTCATTTGACACTGGCCTCCTTTTTCCCACCAGCTTCACAGCAGAGTTTGATCTCAGGACTTTTGACCCGGAGGGCGTGATCTTCTTCGCTGGTGGTCACCTGAACAGCTCGTGGATTGTGCTAGTGATGCATCACGGGAAACTGGAGCTGCAGCTGAAGTATGGAGCCGTGAGTCGAGTGACCAGCAGTGGATCAGTGGTGAATGACGGACAGTGGCATAAGGTCAGAGGTCAATGCAGGCCTCAGTGGAAGGTTCATATACTCAAGCAGTCATATGTTTGGACACACATGTCTCAATTTATGTTTCTCATCATCTTTACAACCTTTTGATCTAAAGGCTTAGCTTTAAGGGATAGTTCACCCAAAAATGAAAATTCTCTCATCATTTACTCACCCTCATGCCATCCCAGATGTGTATGACTTTCTTTCTTCAGCAGAACACAAATGAAGATCCATATTTTATGAAGCAATATAATAGGTGAGGGTGAGAAACTTTTGAGAAGTCCTTTTTTGCTAGAAATTCTTCTCCCTGCCCAGTAGGGGGCGGTAAGCATGAAGAATGTGAATCACCAAAAACACAAGAAGAATGTGAAAGTGATCTGTTTCTCACCCACACCTATAATATCGCTTCTGAAGATATTGATTTAACCACTGGAGTCTTATGGATGACTTTAATGCTGACTTATGTAAATTTTGGAGCTTGAAAATTTTGGCACCCATTCACATGGAGTGTATGATAAAGGGCTGAGAAATTCCTCTCAAAATCTTCATTTGAGTTCAGCTGATGAAAGAAAGTCATACACATCTGGGATGGCATGAGGGTGAGTAAATAATGAGAGAATTTTCATTTTTGGGTGAACTATTCCTTTAATTCTTTAAATTATAATAATATTAATAAGTTGTATTATAGGGCTGCATGAAAAATCATAATTGTTAATTATTTCCATTGATATTGTAATTGCGATTAATTTAGTTCCATAAAATTTACGTGAGAACGCTTAATTTATGTGGGGCATCTACATGCCATATTCTTCAAAGGAACAGTTCACCCAAAAATAAAAATCCTCTCGCCATTAGTCACTCACATGTTGTTCCAAACCCATTCCAAAGGTTAGGTTTTTTGGGTGAACTATCCTTTTAAGTAGGCTACATATCCAGAATAAGTGTTTGTGAATTATTTTATTGATGTTTTATATATCAGTTAATTATACACACAATCAAGCAAAGGACATGTCTGTGATTAGTTACAATGCACAACCACTGCAAAAAATAATGCAAAAAAAAAACAACATTTTGAAGCAACGCGAATAGACATACAGTTGAAGTCAGAAGTTTACATACACCTTAGCCAAATACATTTAAACTCACTAAACTTTTCACAAGTCCTGACATTTAATTGTAGAAAACATTCCCTTAGTCTTAGGTCAGTTAGGATCACTACTTTATTTTAAGAATGTGAAATGTCAATAATAGTAGAGAGAATGATTTATTTCAGCTTTTATTTCTTTCATCACATTCCCAGTGGATCAGAAGTTTACATACACTTTGTTAGTATTTGGTAGCATTGTCTTTAAATTATTTAACTTGGGTCAAACATTTTGGGTAGCCTTCCACAAGCTTTTCACAATAAGTTGCTGGAATTTTGGCCCATTCCTCCAGACGGAACTGGTGTAACTGAATCAGGATTGTAGGCCTCCTTGCTCGCACATGCTTTTTCAGTTCTGCACACAAATTTTCTGTTGGATTGAGGTCAGCGCTGTATGATGGCCACTCCAGTACCTTGACTTTGTTGTCCTTGAGCCATTTTGCCACAACTTTGGAGGGATGCTTGGGGTCATTTTCCATTTGGAAGACCCATTTGCAACAAGCTTTAACTTCTTGGCTGATATCTTGAGATGTTACTTCAATATATCCACATAATTTTCCTTCCTCATGATGCCATCTATTTTGTGAAGTGCATCAGTCCCTCCTGCAGCAAAGCACCTCCACAACATGATGCTGCCACCCCCTTGCTTAACGGTTGGGATGGTGTTCTTCAGCTCGCAAAGCCTCACCCTTTTTCGCACCAAACTACGTTAACCTCTAGGAGACAGAATGCGTCTTCTTCCTGAGCGGTATGATGGCTGCGTGGTCCCATGGTGTTTATACTTGCGTACTATTGTTGGTACCTTCAGGCAGTTGGAAATTGCTCCCAAATTTGTGGAGGTCCACAATTTTATTTCTGAGGTCTTGGCTGATTTCTTTTGATTTTCCCATGATGTCAGGCAAAGAGGCACTGAGTTTGAAGGTAGGCCTTAAAATACATCCAAAGGTACACCTCCAATTCAGTACACCTCCTACAGTGCATCCGGAAAGTATTCACAGCGCTTTTCACTTTTCACTTTTTCCACATTTTGTTATGTTACAGCCTTATTCCAAAATGGATTAAATTCATTATTTTCCTCAAAATTCTACAAACAATACCCAATAATGACAACGTGAAAGAAGTTTGTTTGAAATCTTTGCAAATTTATTAAAAATAAAAAACGAAAAAAATCACATGTACATAAGTATTCACAGCCTTTGCTCAATACTTTGTTGAAGCACCTTTGGCACCAATTACAGCCTCAAGTCTTTTTGAGTATGATGCTACAAGCTTGGCACACCTATTTCTGGGCAGTTTCTCCCATTCTTCTTTACAGGACCTCTCAAGCTCCATCAGGTTGGATGGGGAGCGTCGGTGCACAGCCATTTTCAGATCTCTCCAGAGATGTTCAATCGGGTTCAAGTCTGGGCTCTGGCTGGGCCACTCAAGGACATTCACAGAGTTGTCCCGTAGCCACTCCTTTGTTATCTTGGCTGTGTGCTTAGGGTCGTTGTCCTGTTGGAAGATGAACCTTCACCCCAGTCTGAGGTCCAGAGCGCTCTGGAGCAGGTTTTCATCAAGGATGTCTCTGTACATTGCTGCATTCATCTTTCCCTCGATCCTGACTAGTCTCCCAGTTCCTGCCGCTGAAAAACATCCCCACAGCATGATGCTGCCACCACCATACTTCACTGTAGGGATGGTATTGGCCAGGTGATGAGCGCTGCCTGGTTTTCTCCAGACATGACGCTTCCCATTAAGGCCAAAGAGTTCAATCTTTGTTTCTCATGGTCTGAGAGTCCTTCAGGTGCCTTTTGGCAAACTCCAGGTGGGCTGTCATGTGCCTTTTACTGAGGAGTGGCTTCGGTCTGGCCACTCTACCATACAGGCCTGATTGGTGGAGTGCTGCAGAGATGGTTGTTCTTTTGGAAGTTTCTCCTCTCTCCACAGAGAATTGCTGGAGCTCTTTCAGAGTGACAATCAGGTTCTTGGTCACCTCCCTGACTAAGGCCCTTCTCCCCCGATCGCTCAGTTTGGCCAGGCGGCCAGCTCTAGGAAGTTTGTGATTGCAAACTTCTTCCATTTACGGATGATGGAGGCCACTGTGCTCATTGGGACCTTCAATGCTGCAGATATTTTTCTGTACCCTTCCCCAGATCTGTGCCTCGATACAATCCTGTCTCAGAGGTTTACAGACAATTCCTTGGACTTCATGGCTTGGTTTGTGCTCTGACATGCACTGTTAACTGTGGGACCTTATATAGACAGGTGTGTGCCTTCCAAAATCATGTCCAATCAACTGAATTTACCACAGGTGGACTCAAATCAAGTTGTAGAAACATCTCAAGGATGATCAGTGGAAACAGGATGCACCTGAGCTCAATTTTGAGTGTCATGGCAAAGGCTGTGAATACTTATGTACATGTGATTTTTTTCGTTTTTTATTTTTAATAAATTTGCAAAGATTTCACATTGTCATTATGGGGTATTTTTTGTAGAATTTTGAGGAAAATAATGAATTTAATCCATTTTGGAATAAGGCTGTAACATAACAAAATGTGGAAAAAGTGAAGCGCTGTGAATACTTTCCGGATGCACTGTATCAGAAGCTAATTGTCTAAAGGCTTGACATCATTTTCTGGAATTTTCCAAGCTGCTTAAAGGCACAGTTAACTTAGTGTATTTAAACTTCTGACTTCAAATGTAAATGGAATGCTGTAATTTACACTTTTCACAATCAGATAATTGTGGTACCTCTAATTTTAATCTTGATTTTTTTATTCAATGAGTTGTGCAGCCCTATTATATTATATGAATTATAATATATTATACATTGTATAAACTAATATATATATATATATACACACATTCAGCTGACCACTAAGTATAGTCAGGACATTACTGATGTAAAAAACAGCACCATCACTATTTGAAATTTTTTATTTTTGATAAAATCTGGACAGGCCAAAAAAAATTGCCAAAAAAACTGAAAATGTCATACAAAAGTGTACACTAAAGTCTTCAAAGACAAAGGACAACTGGCTCTAACAAGGACAGAAACAGATGTGGAAGGCCAGATGTACAACTAAACAAGAGGATAAGTACATCAGAGTCTCTAGTTGGAGAAATAGACCCCTCACATGTCCTCAGCTGAAAGCTTCATTGAACTCTACCCACTCAACACCAGTTTCATGTACAACAGTAAAGAGAAGACTCAGGGGTGCAGGCCTTATGGGAAGAATTGCAAAGAAATAGCCACTTTTGAAGCAGAAAAACAAAAAGAAAAGGTTTGAGTGGGCAAAGAAACACAGACACTGGACAACAGATAATTGGAAAAGAGTGTTATGGATCTTGACCCCATTGAGCTTTTGTGGGATCAGCTAGACTGTAAGGTGCGTGAGAAGTGCCCGACAAGACAGCCACATCTATGGCAAGTGCTACAGGAAGCGTGGGGTGAAATGTCACGAGTATCTGGACAAACTGATAGCAAGAATGCCAAGGATCTGCAAAGCTGTCATTGCTGCACGTGGATAATTTTTTGATGAGAACTCTGAAGTAGTTTAAGAATTACTGAACTTTTTTTTCCAAATTGTAATTATAATTTTCCATGTTATTAATGTCCTGACTATACACTGTGATCAGTTGAATGCCACTTTGGTGAATTAAAGTACCAATTTCTTTCCATAAGAGCAAAATCTGTATATTATTCCAAACTTTTGGCCTCCAGTATATATATATATATATGTGTGTGTGTGTGTGTGTGTACATGTATGTATTTACATTGTATATACTATATATATATATATTGTATATTGTGCCTACATATGAATTTCTTTACAAGTTTAATTTACTTTCACATTTTTATTCATAACATTATTAAAAGTATGAATTTTAGTGGATTGTGAAGCAAAAGCAATACCAAAACATGTGAACCCCTTCATTAATGTTTAAAAAGCATTTCAGGATGAGAAAATTAACAGAATCTACACAAACAACAACTGAAAATACAAGAGGGCTTTTATTTGTTTCTCTAAATAATTCCAATACTTCCATTTGTGTTATTTCATAGTTTAGATTTTTACAAATAATTACTCTAAAATATAGAAAGAAGATAGTAGATGTGTCCAAACATTTGACTGTTAGTGCTCATGCACGTAGTTGTGGAGTAAATAATCCTGTTTGGCTGCTTAAAAAAAAAAAAAATCAAATATGAGTGCATGCTTTGTAAGAATTCTTTTTATCTGTGTCATATGCATGACATCCTCCTGCAACATCCGACTACACAGATCTCAGTTGAGGAGCAAGGGCGGAGTCTCGTCATAAAGATTGACAGGGAGGCGGTGATGAAGATCGCAGTGAATGGAGATCTGTTCACACTGAATAAAGGCATGCATGAGCTCAACCTGACAGTGGGCGGAGTTCCCTTCAGAGAGGAGGGGCTTGTCAGTAAGGTGAGTTTTAACCTCTAATGATCCGCATGCTGGATTCATGTTGCAAGTTCTGTCATCATTTGAATCGATCCAAACACAGGAAGCATTGAAGCTGCACTTCACCTCAGAATATTTACTGAGAATTAACAAGAAGTCTTTTTTCAGAAAACATATTTCCCAATATCACTATTATAAATGATTACCAACTAGATAAAATCCACAGAAATCAGCAGGAATTTACAGAATATCTTTCAGGATTTTAAATCACAGAGAGCTCACCTTGTGATTTAACTGTCCAGTAGCATTTTAAGACATTTTTCAGGACCATATATAGTATGTTTTTTATTTCTGTGTGTTAGATTCATTTCCCTGCTAAAAAAGCCAGCATTGCTGGTCACCAGCTTAAGTTGTGTTTTGTGTGCTGGTCCCCCAGCATGGCATGCTGGTATGCTGGTGACCTGACCAGGCTTTTTAATTAGCTAAACCAGCTTCACCTGAAAGACCATGCTGGTCAACCAACTTCACCAGCTGGGTTTTGCTGGTGAAAAGCATGGCTATGCTGGTCCACTAGCTAGACCAGCACCAAACCAGCACTAACCAGCATTAACCATCTTAGACCAGCATGGGAATTGCATGCTGGTTAAGCTGAATTTTTGTTTTAGCAGGGTTGCCCTTGACTCGTGTTTGCACTCAGTGGAATTTGAGCCTGTTTCTGACTTTCAGATGTCCGAACACTTTAAACAGCAAAGATAAGGAGAAGATATAATTTGAGTCATGCTTTAATCACAGAGACAAAATAAAAGAAACAGAGACAAACTTCTCATCTAAACATATCACTAGTTGAAATGATAGTTCATTTCAGCAGTTAAATGTTTTTGTATATGTAAATGCAGGTTAACCCTCGGTTAGACGGCTGTATGAAGGAGTGGCGCTGGTTAACCGGTGAAGACACATCAATTCAGGAAACCATTAGACACAATGAGCGCATGCAATGCTACGCCATTGAAGACCACAGCGCCTTCTACCCCGGACACGGGTTTGCCTTCTTCAATCAGAGCCATGGTGTGTGTGTGGGTTTGGGTGGTTTACGAGGACATTTTTTTAGGTTACAAACTCATAATTACAAGGGTATTATGCTATAAATGTGGTTTGAGGACATTTCTAGTGTCCCATTAATTCAAATCGCTTAAAAAAAACAACTAAACAATGTTTTTTTTTTGGAAAATGTAAAAATGCAGAAAAGTTTTTGTGAGGGTTAGGTTTAGGAGTAGGGGATAGAATCTATAGTTCGTAGAGTATAAAAATCATTATGTCTGTGGAGAGTCCTCATAAGGATAGCCACACCAACATGTGTGTGTGTTTGTTAATCTGTTTTTTGTTGCAGTGTTGATAATTAAGCAATCTCACGAAACCTTTCCCAAACCTCAAGAACATTTCTGGTTCAAACTTCACCCCAACTTCATAATTTATATATAAAATCAGGGCCACTCTTGCTCGTGTGATATTGCTTATATATATATATATATATATATATATATATATATATATATATATATATATATATATATATATATATATAATTGTAAAGTCATGGCACATAATGATAGAATTTGTTGTAATGTCTTTATGCTGATATGAATAAAAAACATATTGCAGTATTTTTACTGTTATACATTATATTATAATACACCGTAGTACATATAACATTAAATATAAATGGAGTTACAAACAGACTCAAAAGCAAAATGTCCAGAAGCATTACCATAATGACAATGTGATTTTTTTTCACATCACTGTAATGACAATGATTTTTTTCTTCCACATCACCATAATGACAATGATTTTTTAAAATAACAGTAATGAATGAGATTGTGATTTTTTGACATAACTGCAATAAAAATGTTACCATTGATACTATGATACCAATTTCACATTACAGTAATGAGAATGTGATTTTTATTAATTTTTTCTTCAAATTTTAGTAATGGGGATGTAATTTGTTCACATCACCGTAATGAGAATTCAATTTTTTTCATTACTGTAATGAGAATGTCATTTTTTCACATCACTGTAATGAGAATGTGTTTGTTTTTTTTATAGGTACAGTAATGACAATGTGTGATTATTTTTCACATTACAGTAATATACATTAGATTTTTTTCAAATTACAGTAATATACATTTGATTTTTTTCATATTACAGTAATGACGATAAGTAATTTTTTCACACCACCGTAATGAGAATTAGATTTTTTTTGACATTACAGTAATGACAAGTAATTTTGTTCACATTACTGTAATGAGAACAAGATTTTTTACATTAATGAGAATGTTATTTTTTCACATCACTGTAATGAGAATGTGATTTTTTTTCTTCACATCACTATAAATGGAATGTGATTTTTTTTCACATTACAGTAATATACATTTGATTTTTTCACATTACAGTAATGAGATTTTTGTATGTTTTCACATTAGTTGTTTACAGATGTTTGATTGGCATAAAAATGTCACAATGCAAAAAATCTTAGTAGACATAAAATGTGCTTAATAAGCAAAATATAATTTTTCTTTCCTCATTTTGAGGTGATTATGACCTGATCTTGTTCTTGACAGGCTTTTTGTGGTTCACTGTATCAGTGTTGATGTAGATTTTTCGGTGTATAATGGATTATAATGTTTAGTGTTTAAATTTGTGTAGGTGACAATCAGACCCTCAGTATTGAGCTGAAGGTGCGTGCTGCCTCCAGTATGGGTGTTCTGTTCGCACTGGTTCGCCAGGACAGTGTCCCGTTTTCCATCTCTCTCTCTGACTATCATCCAGTGACACTCGAGTGGACAGAGGTGTGTGTGTTTTACATTATTTATTAAGTTAACATTATTCACTTCACATTGATTTGCTGTTACAGTAGTTTGTGTGTGACCCGCAGCACGTGCTGGTGTCGTTTGGTGATGTGATCGTGTCCAGTGTTGCAGTGAATTTGTGTGATTCAGACACACACACAGTCAATGTGACCGTATCTGGAAACAGCACAACACTGGAGGTGGACGGTCTGATCAGTCAGATGGAGTCTGTGGAGAATCTGGATGCTCTGGATCTGTCCTCTTCATACAGCACTTTTATAGGAGGGATTCCAGGTAACATCTGCGCATCAGTTTTACATCCACACTTGAGTTTACTAACACAGTAGTCTATAAAGAATATTGTTTTATACAGTGTTTTATAATAACGTTAAGACTCGTTAAAATACACAAGGACTACTGTAAGACCAGGGTCCAAAATTAATTTTTGCCACACCTGCATTTCCAACATTGTCCTGTTTCACCATAAAATGTACATTCCATCTAAATATATATATATATATATATATGGATGATTCTTCAACTCCGAGCACTTTGAGGTTTCCAGGCCTTCATCATTTATTTTTGGTACTTTTCAAATGCCTTTTATGTATAGATTTGACTGTTTTATTTTTGTCCCAGGCTTTCAGTATTAAACTATAAAAATCCATTATAAAATACAAATTGCTACATGTTTAAAACTATGATCATCTAAATTAAGAGTGAAATAAACAAACTATATTAATATTTATTGTGTGAAAATTATTTCTATACATTTTTCAAAAATTACGGCTGTCCCACAGTTATGCCGTCATTTCCACCACACCAAAAATGTTTCCCCTAATAAAGTTTTTCAAAAGTTAGTGTACTTGTTAACGAAGTGGACAAAAGTGTCAGTGAAGAGCATGCTTCAGATGAAAAATGAGACGAGTGATTTGACGAAAACAAAGAAAAATCATGAGAATTATCACTTGTAAGCAGAATGTTTTTATCGACCAAGCTGTAATTTTGCCAAATAATGCAAAAAAGTGTGAACATATTGTTTTATTATGTATTTAGGATACATCAAATTTTAGCTACGAAATTAGCTTTAGCAAGACAAAGGAGAGGGCAATTTTATTTTAAAATGTTAAAAACGTAATTTCCCTCAGCGTCATTTCCAGCACAGAATTCTGTTAAACACAATACAGAATTTGAGATTTTCATGACATTAATCTCCTGTGATGCATGTACATACACTGTTGGACATTGTTAGCAGACAATAAAATAAACTTAAAAAAATAAATATTGTAACTGTATTAACTTACTAGAAATCAACACTGCTAAAAGTGCCCAAAGTTGAAGAAACACCCATATACAGATATACTCAGTATAGATTCTTTGTAATTTTTTATTTTGCATATAGCGAATGAAGCCTATTTTAGGACCATTAAGATTATTAGCATTGTGACATTATTTTCATGAAAATGGAGTCAAATTCTCATTACTGCTGTGAAGAAAAATTGATTATATACTTTATATATGCTATATTAATCAGAAAAATGCAGAAACAATTACATTTAAATTATGTATACATCATTTTAGTATTTGTTGTACAGAATTTAATTTATGGGAATTATCATTAATATATACCGAGCTACATGTACTGTACCACAAATTTACCATGGTGTTACTATAGTAAAACTGTAGTAACCATGATTCTTGGGAATTATTTTTATTTCCATAGTTTTGGTTTTCCTGTGGTTTTACTACAAATATAACAGTTAAAATGTGTTTACAGTAGGAAAACCATGGTAAACTTAGTGGTTAGTGTAGTTTTACTACAAATACCATAGTTGAACTATACTTTAAACTCTCTTCAATCTCTGTCTCTTCATTATGAACTATAGTAAAACCATGGTTAAATGTAGTATGCGATGGATAATGCTATTGCGAGGGAACCCAAAATAATTGCGAGGGAACTCGCTGAAAAACTATTTCAGAAAGTAAATGCCCTCCATGTCCTCTAAGGAGCTCTGTAGAAAAATGAAAAATAAATTAATCCATAGAGTCCAACAATGAATCTGGGTCTAATGCTGTATCAGTTTTAATGTAAAGTCTTGATATGTCTGCACATACGGAGTGCTTGTTTTTGTTCTGCAGATGTTTCTCTGGTTTCCACTCCAGTCTCAGCATTCTTCACCGGCTGCATGGATGTGCGAGTTAACGGACAGCTGCTGGACGTGGATGATGCCCAACATAAACACAACGACATCCGCTCCCACTCCTGCCCCCTAGTGAGTGCACTACAATAACACACGCTCACTTGCACCAGTCTGAGCCCAGAAACAAACTGCCAGCTGGACTTGCCATGAAACTAATGCAAAGTGCTTTTGAATCAAAGGGATGCTTAATCTGGATTCACAAAGGCCTTAACAAACCACATCACTAAAACACACCACGTACAACCACAAAGCCCAAATATTAATCTCAATCCACACTCACATCCAAAAGCACAACCCGAAGTGCATACATTCATCACATAGACACTGTATCACGTATATTTATGTATTATTCACTGACACATAGAGATTTACATTAGAGGAAGAAAACACAAGCTACTGAGAACAAGTGTGTGCTGTAATATACTGTATATGTAAATATGTGACTGTAAAATGCTTTTTAGACGAGAGAAAATAAACATCCAACTACCTTTAATCCAGAAATGAAGGCCTTTAGACACCATCAGGCCTCTCGATGTAGGTGCTTAAAATCATCCTTAATTTTGTTCAGTATTTTTTAGTTAAAATAGTTTTTCTAGTTCCTTGTTTGTTTGTGTTCTTTTTTTTAAATCGGTAATGTACACTGAAAAGATGTTTTGTATTTCTTTCATTTGCGCTCAGTGTGTGTCGAACCAGAGACTGAAATGCTTATTGAAAACAAATAAAGACATATGTTATTATTATGCTGAATTCTGTCCTTTTTAAGTCCACAGCTGTCGAGTACACTTTAAAAACACAACACTGGTCAAACATACATACTTGAAGACTGCATTGTTGATCTTGATACTTCATTGTGAGGCAATAAACACTCTACGCAAGTACACAAACACATTGCATTTCAGAACGCAATCTAGAAGCGTTTGCATACTTGCGTAGAGTCTGTTTTGAGGGGAGTTCAATGAGGTGGAGAATCAAGTAGGAAGGTCCCACCAAGTTATAATGGAAGCTAAGAAATACGGTCATCAAAACTGAACGTTTTGGTAAATAGTAAAGAACAACATTGACAACATTTGCTACAGGATGGATTTCCACAATCACAGAGACAAGGAATCTTTCGGAGGTAATTTTTTAGATCCATTACGTGTTGTTTGAGGTGTTTGTTGTTGTATTCAGAGATGTTTAGCAGGCATAGGGTGGAGGTTTCTCGAAGGGCCCTAAAGAGTGTGCATAGAGCGAGGGTGCATTTGGGGTCAGCATGTATCCGCTAGTATCCTGAGACGTGGATTGAGCCGGTACAGCTGGATTTGTGGTGGTCTGAATGGAGGTTTGAGTTTCATCAGATGGTGAGGTTGAGACTTCAGTGTTCAGCTGAGCTGCTGTGGGTGGTGGGTAACTGTTCAGATGCTTAAGGATTAAAAAGAATAAATTAGTAAAAAAAACAAACAAAAAACAAAACAAATGATCTTCACAGAAGTGACACTACTGAAACATTGTTACATGCCTCTCTGGAATACTTGATTGTGATTGGCCAATAGTGACATTCTATCATCAAATACTTTTGTATAATGATGCCAAACTATATACCTGACCGTTGTCTCAGGGAAAAGAATACGGGTTCAGTACAAGTTAAGCTCAGCATTTTTGGCATAATATTGATTACCACAAAAATGTATCTTGACTTGCCCCTTCTTTAAAAGAAGCAAAAATCTGGGTGACAGTGAGGCACTTACAGTGAAAGTGAATGGGGCCAATCCGTAAACGAAATACTCACTGTTTCAAAATGCATGTCAATTTACAACTTCATTGCAATGAGGACGTGACAACGTAAACACAAAAACAATAATTTAAACCACTTTACACTCAAATAATACATGAGTTTTAACAAAAGAATTAATGTTAGTGCTTTTATAAAATTATATGCTTCATATTTCTGCCTTAAAACCCTCCAAAAATTGTCCCCATTCACTTCCAAGTGACTAACTGTAATCTTGATTTTTGCTTCTTTTTTTTTTTTTTTAAAGGAGGAACAAGTTGAAATAATTTTTTGTAGTCATCAACATAATGCCACAAATGCTGTTGATTAAGCTTAACTTGTATTTATCTCCCAGAATATATTTAACATACAGCAGGGTCTTAAGTCTGAGATCACATTGATATTCTGGGATTTAAAATCCCACTTTCACCTGGAAAAAATTTAAGACAAAGAAATAGAGGTCGACCAATATATCAGTTTTACTGATTAACCAGGGCCGATAGTTGCGTTTTTTAACTATTGGCTATCATACAAATTCAACACCGACAATTTCTGATAGTTATTTTTGTTTTCATTTCTCCGTGGTCGGCGCTCCGAGGGTACTACAGTCTGAACTCATTGGTTCAACAATATAATGGTGCCCTCTAGAGGTTAAATAAAAGATGAGCTGGACGATGACGAGGATGATGCTATTTTGTCCACGGCCCAAGTGTCCAGGCCGGTGAGCACTTGGAGTGGTGATTTGCCGTCGACAGTGGTGGATTGTGACTTGATGGAGGTGTGTAAGCGTGCTGCAGCTAAGCTTAACATCTCTTGTCCAATGACTCCTGGGGACCCGGGAGTTAAATGAGATATTTATGATGTGAAAAGGCTCCCTTCTCGCCTTCCTCCAGCTAAACAGTTGCTTTTCGCTTTACCAGCATGTGTAGCTGAAATGAAGTTTGTGGGACAAGCCCTTCTCGCATCGCATGCCCATCAGGGGTTATTCATCGCTTGATGTCAGTAGTATGAAAGAGCTTGGGCTCTCTCATCCACCCACGGTGGAACAGTCAGTGGCTCACCACGTGCATCTGAACAGGCAGACCACTCTCTCATCTGCCAGCACCCACCCCCCCCCCCCTTCCCGGTAAAATGGAACGCTTCAGCGCTTCAGTTTACCAAAAGATATATAAATCATCTGTCTGTAAGGTCACTGGACGCAACTTCACTTGATGGCCTATCAAGCCAAATTATTGGAGGAGCTGGGCACTCAACTGGACTCCAGCAATCCTAATCTGGCAGTTTGGGAGGATATTTGTAATATAATGGACCTTAATCTGTGCACCTCGCATGGTGCGGTCCAAAGCAGCGGCCGAACAATGGCTCTCGTGGTTGTGGGAGAGAGATCCCTCTGGCAAAATATTTTGAGCCTGTGGGACAGAGAGAAATTAGATTTTCTCGATGCTCCGGTTGATTTGAAGGATTTGTTTGGCCCGGCAGTTGCGGCAATGAGACAGATGCGACCTTCAAAAGAAAGAAGGGGAGGACTTTGATGTCTGTCTGCCACGTAAGCTGACTCCACGTCCTCCTGCCCTTTCGCGACCTGCTTAACCGCTTCAGAACAGGAGATTTGTGAATGCAGCCAGGACTCCCAAACCCCAGAGCGCTGAGCAGACGGCTCATCCCTCTGCTGCTCCAAATGGCAAACCATGGGGAAAACAGTTATTTGCGGCGGAGGCCACAAAATCTAGGTTTGCTCACTCTTCTATCAAAAAGAAGAGGGACACCTAGAATTCAGTTTCTGCAGGAAAGGAACAGAGAGCACTTAGAGTTCTCTTATGTTCCCTCTCGAGGCTGTTTTCCCACCTGAAAAGAAACAGAGGATATGGATTTCAGGCAAAAATGTGGTTCAAAGAGGTGTGTTCAGTGGACCACAGCCAGCATTACCACAAGTCCCAATGCTCAAAATACAGCCTCACGCATGTGGTATGGAAAAAGAAAACAAGTTCCCAAGTGTATTGTCACAAAACACTTCAGCCCCTGTGTTCACAAATAAAATACACTCTGTTGCATCCAGACTCGAAGCTGAGGGTGCAGAGACAAAGAAAAAGCAAAATAACAATGAGCCAAGAGATAAAACAGTCTCTGAGCCACACAGATGTCTGCCGTTTTCTTTCTGTCCACCAGATGGCGCCAGAGCTCCATCAACCCTCTCGTGCTTTACCAGGAGGCTTGGAGAGAGTGTTCTGTGCATCCTTGGGTTCTCACGACTGTAATCAAGGGTTACAGACTTCAGTTTGCAAGAAAACCCTCTCCTTTCAATGGGGTCATAGCATCTGTAGCAAAAGGGAAATTGGCTCAAGTGATGGAGGCAGAAATATCCTCCCTCTTAGAAAAAAGAGCAATACAGAGAGTTCCATTGGAGAAAACTCAGAGGGGTTTTTTTCCTCCCGTTATTTTCTGATTCCCGAGAAAGATGGAGGATTGTGCCTGATATTGGATCTGTGTGCTCTAAACAAGCACTTAAAAAAGTACAAATTCATGATGCTCATGCTTAAAACTCTCATTTGCTCTATTCGTCTGGCGACTGGTTCACAGCAGTCGATCTCAAAGATGCTTAATTTCACATAAGCATTTATCCGGCGGGCAGGAAATATCTATGGTTTGCTTATCAGAGCGAAGTTTACGAATATGATACTCTTCCGTTTGGACCTTGCATATTCAGCAGGTGCATGGAAGCAGCTTTATCACCGCAGAGACACAAAGGTCTCAGGATATCTGCTTATTTGAACGATTCTTTGCTTTGCGCACACTCTTGGGAGCGTGCGAAACGGGACACGGGGATGCTGACAACTCATCTCTTAAATTTGGGACAATTACGCCAAGAGCCAATTGATTCTGTCTCAGGAAATAGAGTATTTGGGTCTACGAATAGACTCTATATCACATCACGCTATGCTCTTTGAAAGGAGAGTGGCAGCATTTCGTCAGTGTTTTTCCCAGTTCCGAAGGGGGAGTATGGTTTCTTTCAGGACCTCTCTCAGCCTTATGGGCACGATGGCTTTGTTATTGGCCCCGCTGGATTTACTCAGGATGGGAGATTTTCAGCGGTGGTTTGCTGCAAAGACCCCGTTTCCCCGCTGGCACCTCACCCGCAGGGTGAGAATATCAACGGAATGCATGCAGGCTCTTCATCAGTGGAGAGACCCCAGCATTTTCAGGACAGGCGCTCCATTGGGGGGTAATGACTGACACATCCCTGTCAGGCTGTGTTCCAATGCAGATAGGAAAATGGGCTCTGGACGCCCTGGCTTTGCAACTTTCATATAAATCTTCTGGAATTGATGCCGGTGTTTCTAGCACTGAAACATTCCCTGACGTTCTTACAAGAATGTCATGTCCTGGTCAGGACGGACAACACTACAGTGGTGGCGCCAGGAGGGGACGCGTTCATTGCAACCTCACAATTTATCGTGCAAGCTAAGTGTTTGGGGCAGCATGCAACGCACAACTCATGTCCCAGGGGTACTGAATGTAGGAGCAGACCTTCTCTCAAGTGGCAATTCGTTGTAAGGATAATGGATGCTTCACCCGCAAGTGGTCAGCCAGATTTGGGAGAGGTATGGCAGGGCCTCCGTAGATATCTTCGCCTTGCAAACAGTCACACAGTGTCTGCTGTTTTTCTCTCTCAAATATGAAAATGTGCCTTTGGTTGAGGATGCAATAGCACACCCATGGCCGGACATGCTGCTATATGCGTTCCCACATCTGAGTCTAATTTCTCCCACCCTAAGCAGGGTAATAGAAGGCGGATTGTCTCTCCTTCTAATAGCCCCTCATTGGCTGGGGAGGTTATGGTTGGTGGAGATTTTTCAACTTTTACAGGAGGAACACTGACCCCTTCCTTTACGCAGGGACCTTCTGTCACAAGCAAACAGACAGATATTTCATCCCCACCCGGAACGGGTCAATCTTTGGGTCTGGCCCATGAAAGGTTAAATTTGAATGCGCTTGGACTTCCACTGGAAGTTTTAAACACTATCCAGAGCACTAGAGCTCCGTCTACACACTCCTCTATATGGTCTTAAGTGGCGTGTGTTCAAGGATTGGTGCGCCCGAAGGGGAGTTATTCCTTTTCAGTGTGCGGTGAGTGACATACTCTGTTTTTTGTTTTTTCAGAGTCTTATGGATTGTGGTAAAGCATTTTCCACTATTAAGTTCTACCTGGCCGCTATTTCATCTTGCCATGTGGGCTTTGATGGGGTTTGGTTGGGCGGCACCCTCTAATATGCCACTTTATGAAAGGAGTGAGGCATTTGAGACCAGTGTCAAAACAATTAATCCCGTCATGGGACCTGTCCATGGGACTGAATGCTCTGACTTAGTCCCCTTTTGAATCTCTGGAGAGTGTTCATATTAAGTTCTTAACTTTAAAAACTATTTTACGCCTCACTTTGGTCTCGGCTAAGCAAGTGGGCAAGTTACATGCCTTGACCCGGCATGTGTGAGCTTTAACTCAGATGGTAGTAAGGTTACGCTGCTGCCTAACTCGGCTTTTGTTCCTAAGGTAAGGGAGTCGTCGTATAACTGCACTGCCCTGCAGTTTACTGCCCTCCTTTTGTCATCATAGGAAAAGAATTGCATTGTCTATGTCCAGTTTAAGCTTTGTGTCTATATATAAACAGGACAAGATAATTTAGGAAAAATTAACAACTATTCGTTTCATGGGCTACTCAGCATAGTGGATAGCCCATCACTTCTCAGCGTCTTTCCCATTGGATGGTGGAAGTGATTGGTTGGCTTATAAATCTGTGGGTTTTCAACCCCCTGTGGGCTTAAGTGCTGATTCTACGAGGGGTATGGCTACCTCGTGGGCATTGTTCAGGGGGATATCTGTTGAGGATATTTGTGTGACGGAAAGTTGGGCTTCTCCACTTACTTTTATCAGATTTTACTGGCTGGATGTCACTGCACCATCTCATGCAGTTCTTGAGGTTGGTATTTTGGAGAAATGAGAGGTTATCTTTCATTATTTCCGGGTTTGTTTGGTGGCTTCAGGCCACCAAACAGGGCAATATGGGAGTTGGCCACATCTTTCCCATAGTGAGATACCGAGCAAATGTTTGAAAGAGAATGTTAGGTTACTCGCGTAACCCCGGTTCTCTGAAAACAGAGTGAGGTATCTCACCAAGCATCTTGCATTACACAGGGGAACAGCATGCTTTTTAATGCCGTTTTAGGGCTTCACAGCAGTTTATATAGGAAGGGGATGGGCTCCTTATTACATTTACATTTATGCATTTGGCAGATGCTTTTATCTAAAGCAACTTACAGTGCCCTTAGTACAGGGACAATCCCCCTGGAGCAACCTGGAGTTAAGTGCCTTGCTCAAGTACACAATGGTGGTGGCTGTGGGGATCGAACCAACAACTTTCTGCTTACCAGTTCAGTGCTTTAGTCCACTATGCCACCACCACTTATTATAGCTGTGATTGGTCTGCCCTTCGGACAGATGGGGTGTAATTGGTGCTTCACTTGTCTATCACACCTGAGGCTTTTCCCATAGCGAGATACCTCATACCGTTTCTGTGTGCATGTCAATTAGAAAGTACATTTTAGGCCAATGAGATAATGGAGCACAAATTTTTGGAGCTAATTTTTTTTACATATTTTATAATTCATTTAATTCATTTCTCTAACCATGCGTTATAATGAAGGCTTGTTAGATTTACAGATTTGAATGACAGCAGACACATCAACACAATTTGTTAATCAGTCCATGCGACTCAGTCCTACTACATTTGTTTGAAATGACACATGAGGTACAACACAAAGTCACTCAATAGCACTAAAATATAAATTATCTTGCTAATTTATTTCAATACTGACTACGACCGCATTAGAGTTGAATCTTCGCCATAGTAGGATTAGTAATTTTGCCCTCTGCTTTCAACACGACTGAAACAACAACAGACTGCTCAGTCCGACTCCTACTGCATTTGTTTGCAATAAACTATGAGGTACAACACAATTTCATATCACTTACGAGCTGCAGTGCTATAATAAAAATTATTGGGCTACACATCTCTCCAGGAGTCATCGGGCAGGTGAACAGTGAGCTCTGTGCACTTTGCTAGTTTTAATACCTTTTATGACATAAACCGGTGAGATTCGATACACTCTGTTCCATAACTGTTCTAGGAGGACAACATGTCAAAGAATTCAAAATCCTCTGGAGACATTAAAAGACACTTACATGCTCAAGCTGACACCCCTGAGCAGGCCGCAGGCCTGGGAGTCGATTTGGTTGGAGAGATGCAGGAAATGTGGCGAGAGATGCTGAACATGTCGGCAATGCTGACGAAGGTCATTGCTGACTTGGAGGATCTTGCTGTCATACGTCAATCGATCAGTGCCATGGAGGCAAAGTTTACTGATGTGTCAGTTTTGTGTCAGGTCAGTTTTATGAATGAAGCTACAAGCTCTTCGTGTGTATTCTGCCTATTGGCTGGAGTTTGTTTTATAGATTATCTTTTGCTGTATAATTCTGTCTCACAAAATGTGTATAGAAACACTGGAATTAAGCAATCCGACGGCAAGGTTGTTGCAGGGGCTCTCATAGGTGTGCATGGACTGTTTGAGTTTGGAGGGATGGACGCCAGTTGGCGCTGTCATGCACGGGGTTAATGCGCACATTTTTCTTTTTTCTGTTTTTTTGTTTTGTTCTAGGGGATGTTCGGGGTTTGATTGTTGCACTAATATTGTAATGTGGTCTTTATAATCTTGTCTTTGACACACAGTCTATTTTTCCTTATATGTCAAAAGCACTTAAAGTGGTTCTTAGGGGCCGGATTATACAGTATGCCGCTTTCACCAAAAAATCCAAAGCACAAGAACTCATGGAATTGGAAGGGAATATTAAAAGTGCCGAGGCAGAGTTGAAGCACCGAATATCGTCTAATGGCCTCAGAGAATTGACCCAATTGAAATACAGATATAATACTATTTTGTAACGGAAGGTGGAATTTTGGCTATTCAGGGCAAGACAGTCAAAGCAGGGAAGCTTCTGGCTCTATATATATATATAAATAAAACAGAGAGAGTCTTTTTGTACCATTCCCTCAGTGAAATCTACTAGTTGTGAAATATTAACCTCAGCCACCGATATTAATAATGCTTTTAAAGAGTTCTATATTGATCTTTATAGTTCCACATCTTCGTCTACTGAAGAGGACATTAGAAACTGTGGAACCATTAGAACTTCCTAAACTGTCAGCTGAGCAAAAAATTCTCTTGATTCTGAGATAACCTTGGATTAGCTTGGTGAGGTAATTAAGGCCTTGCCTACAGGCAAGGCTCTGGGGCCAGACAGCTTTGCTACTGAATTTTTAGATCTTATGCTACAGAACTGGCTCCACTTTTGCTAGAAGTTTATATGGAATCATTAAAGAATGGAAAGCTTCCACCAACCATGACACAAGCCCAGATCAGTCTGATTCTTAAAAAGGACAAAGATCCAAGCGAGTGTAAGAGTTACCATCCAATTTCACTGATCCAGCTAGACGTTAAAATATTGTCAAAAATTCTGGCTAACCGATTAAGAAGTTATGACACCTCTTATACATATAGATCAGGTGGGGTTTATTTGGGGCTGTAGCTCTTTTGATAACATTAGGAGTTTCATCAATATCATGTGGTCAGTGGCGAATGATCAGACTCCAGTCGCTGCCATCTCACTTGACGCCGAAAAGGCAATTGATATGGTAGAATGGGATTATCTTTTTAAGATTTTGGAAAGGTATGGGTTCGGGAATACGTTTATTGGATGGGTTAAGTTACTTTATAGACACCCAGTAGCTGCAGTACAAACAAATGGATTAATTTCAGATTATTTTACTCTGGATAGGGGCACCTGGCAGGGTTGCCCTCTTTCCCCATTATTGTTCTGTCTTGCCCTGGAACCATTAGCAGCCATGATAAGAAAGGAGGGTGATTTTCCAGGGGTGATGGCAGGAGGTGTGGCGCATAAGCTTTTGCTTTACGCAGATGATATTTTATTTTATTATTCGTCTCCGACCCTACTAGCTCTATGCCTTGCCTCCACAGAATTAATAATTCCTTTTCTAAGTTCTCAGGATACAGAGTTAATTGGTCTAAATCCGAAGCTTTGACTCTGACAATGTACTGCCCAGTAATGGCTTTTCAGCCGGGTGCCTTCCAATGGCCCAAACAGGGCATTAAGTATTTGGGTATTTTATTCCCAGCAAATTTGTGTGATTTAGTTAGAGTTAATTTTGACCCTTTAATAAAAAGTTTTTCGAGCGATGTGGGCAGGTGGGCTTCATCACATTAATCTATGATTGGGAAGGTTAATGGTATTAAAATGAATTGTATTCCAAAGTTCAACTACCTGTTACAGTCACTCCCTATAGATGTCCCCCTCTCTTATTTCAAGCAATTTGAGAGTATAGCGAAGTCCTTCATTTGGAATGGTAAATGTCCCAGATTACACTTCAGTAAGTTACATAGGCCGATTTACAAAGGTGGGCTAGGCCTACCCAAGATTTTGTTTTATTATTATGCATTCGGTCTCAGACATTTGGGTCATCTGCTGGACAGAGTGGATTGTGAGGGAGATTAATACGCTCTGTGACCTATACGAGAGTGGAGTGTTAAGATCCTTTGAAAATATAGTTCAACATTTTGGGATCCCCAGGTCTCAATTCTTTAGATATTTACAACTGCGCCAACTGCTCTGTACTATTTTTGGGAGTAGCATACACCCTCCCCTAAAGCGGCAGACACTCTGGAAGTGGTGCTTACTGCCTTTGGAAAAGGTCATGAGGCATCAGTGTATTACTCCCTGCTAATTCAGAGTCTTGGGGACGGAGCTTCAACTTCTTTCAAGAGATGATGGGAGAAAGATTTAAACTTGGTATTGGAGGAGGGAGTGTGGGCTAAGATTCTAAAAAACGTCAAGTCTACATCTAGAGATGCAAGGGTGCGCCTTATGCAATTTAAGATTTTACATCGATTCTATTGGATTGTATAGGCTTGGTCTTAAAGACACGCTCACCTGCTGGTGATGCCAATCAGAAAACGGGGACACAACCAATGTTTTTTGGTGGTGTGTTAAGATCCAAGAATTTTGGTTGAGGGTTCAGAGTTTTATGTGTGACGTATTGGGCACTCAAATTTCATTTTGCCCCAGACTCTGTATTTTAGGCGATGGGGCGGTCATTAATATAGGGGATAAATACATAAAAAATTGGGTCCAGGAGGAGGGACATATAATTTGATATAATTTGATTGTGTGTGTGTATGTTCTGTTTCTTCAATCCTGTTTTTTGAATCAATAAAATGTTAATATAAAAAAAAAAACACATCTCCTATCATGTACACAAATAAAAGATGACAGAGCCAATGAGAGTAAGTTATGGGCAGGGTGACACATGTAGACCCATTCTGCAAGCTGCAGCCAAGGATATTTGACTGATTCCATGTGGAGTTTGTTTCGCAACGTGATTAGGCCATTTATAGAGATGGACGCTTCAAACGTGTCTGAAACATCAACAGAAAAATCCAAGGTATGTATAGAGTACAAGTTATTATTGTATATAGTCATGGTACAATAAATCAGTCACTTAAGACAATCAGAAGTGGTTTGATAATTAATTTGGTTATAACTAATCGCTGCACTGGAGAAGTGCATTGCCAACAAGGGGGAAGAGGACACTAATTAGCTGTTTGAATGGTTAGAACAATGTTCCAAAGTCAAGAATGTAAATTGCTTACCTTTCCTCTTAATTTGGCATTTTGAATAAAAATAGTCACTTGTGAATACGTGCAGTTCTGTTATTTTTCTGGGATTGTGGGGTGTCCAATTTGTTCAAGTCAGGTTATAAACTTGAGCGCTCCAAAGAGGTTTTGTGTTGAAGTAGATTAATAAGTTAATCATCAGTAATAAATCAATTTCATGTTAATGTCAACCTAATGTGAAAATGCTGCCTGACTTTTTGCTTTTTTGCTTTCTGTTTTATGGTTTTTTGACTATAAAGTTTTCCAAACTTACATTGTTATTGTGTAGTTATGTTCAAAAGAAACATAATAGCATGGTCAAATTTATACATCTGAAATATAAACTTGATGTTTATGAGAGAGCACACTGATATAATGTACAATGTGTTCATATGAAGGCACATGGATATATATAATACAGAAAATGCCATTCTAAAATGCCATTAAAAAAGACAAGACTTGAGTTTCATTAATTCCAGATGACAAAGGCTTTGAAGAAGGTCCAGTGTGGGAGAAATTTTTTGAAGTATCGCCATGGAAAGCGATACTTACTAAAGTTCAGCACTGTTTTACATTGAGTGGAAAGTTTTCATTCATATTATAGATTTTAAAAACTAACTGCCAATTAATCGGCTATAAGCCTTAGTTTTCAGTATTGGCCAAACCCACTATAGGTTAACCTCTACAAAGGAATGTTACATAAATATATATATATATATATATATATATCAGATTCCACACTAATCAATTATAAGTGTCATTAATCGTGTGAACTCTTGTACAGCTGGACACACAAGAAGCTCTTTGGAGCATTCTCAAATCATGCAGGTTTTGTTCATGCTGTCATTAAAGCAAAAGAGACAGAACTTTCTCAAATTCATGTTTCAGTTCAACTTTTCACTCAAATAGTTATGCTGATAATGTGATTTGTAATGAAAAAAGTAAGAATTAATAAAAATAAAAAGCTATTGAACATTTTGTTTTTGTGCAGGATCCTATACCAGGGCATGTTATCACACTTTATAGGGTAAGTTGTCACAATCCAACCTGCCATTAAATAGTTGCATAAGTTTCATCTTAACATGGGGGGGTGGGGGAGACATGCCCTCCTGTCAACCCCCCAATCACCACCAAAACAAAATCTACACCGCTCTTTAAATCTACACCTGCATTAAACAGACTATTACAGGCTTTTCATCTAGATTTAAAAAGTACAAGGCACAAAACCACTCATGAAACTATACAAACTATACAAATGGAAAAGAGAACATACAAAAATATAAAATCATTGTTTTGGCCAACAAATATTGTTATTGATAAATTGTATAAATTTATGACAGTTGTGACAACACATTGACAACATTCCCTGACCTGACTTGGTGCTAAGAACACATTTCAAAAATCTCCCTTCATAATACAGTTTACCCTTTTCTGAATGTATGCCAGTGTGACTTAATTTATGTTTGCTTGTTAACACGAGCTATAACAAAACTATAATGATAAAAAAATACTTTGGAGTGTAGAATTCACAAAAATGATTCTAATGTGTAACAGTTTTAAACTAGGTGTTTGAAACCAACATAACAAACCTCTGCAAGAGAAAACACATTTGCACAATTGGACTTTTGACTCCAAATCTTATCTTTTCTGAGATATTATCCCTGAGACAACTTTCCTGTGTGACAACTAGCCCCGATCTTCACCATGTATGATAACTGGAGTAAGTTGAGTAGCTGACAGTGCTCACCTGCATGGGTAAGGGGTAACTGGGGTAAGACGGTAGAGTTTGTCCAGATGGGCAGAAGCCAGTGTACGTGATAAGATGTTGTGTGGGGTTATACAGGATGTGAGGTGGCGGAGCCGGACTAGCTGCCGTCTGACTGCGAATCACTGGAGTCTGAAGAGAACCAGAGTTCCGTAAATAAAAAACAAACACAGACTTGTCCATCAATAGCACACTCAAAATCATTTGAAAAATGAATTCATCTGAAAAAATATTTTTCAGAGTGACCCAAAGCATTGATGTAGAAGAGGACATTAAAATATGAGTTGTTCACACAGGATGACTTTTTGCATTTTGCTTGCACTATATTTTAATTGTTGGCCCACATACACAAGCATCATACTGATTTCTGTGGCTGTTGTGTCTTGTCGTACAATTAACATTGCAATTTTTAAGACCGCTTGTCTTTAAAGTAATAGTTCACCCAAAAATGAAAATTCTCTTATTATTTACCATAAATCTCCACTTTCACATTCTTGTTTTTTGCCGTTTCGCATTCTTCGTGTTCTGTCACTAGTGCCCGATATTATTCTTTCACAGATATATCAGTATCTGCATACATGTTTTCCGATATGCGCAGATATGAAAACTTTTTTTTTTTTTTTTTTTCAGAACATATAATGCAGAAAACAATGCTTTGGGTGATTTAGAATTGGTGTCATAACGTAGTTTGTCCAGCAGAGCACGCTCCGACTCCACTATTTACAGAGCTGAGCTGACAGTGGTTCTGCAGACAGTGCGGAGTTAAGCGGTGTCTTCACGGTAAGTTGCTAACTAGTTTGTGAAATACATACTGGACAGTTAATAAACAATGACCCCATCATTTGCCCTTTTCAATATAACTAATATAACATTAACCCTGTCCCATGTCACTCATGTTTATCACATCTGTTTGCTGTTAGCCAGCTATAGTTTGTCAGTAACGCAGTCAATAACGTAGCAGATAAAAAGGTAAACATCAGATCAATTTTTGCAGCTAAGCAGACAACGGTGCGGTGGTGGATTGTTTCTGTTGAGTGTTGATTTCACGCTACATTGTTACTTTGTTGGTGAGATGCAATGCTGGAAAGTAAATAAACAACGTCCGTCTTTTATTCTCCTTGACAACAAGCTAAGCATGTAGCTACTTTCATAACTTGTCAGCTGAGCGGAAGCTAATGAGTAAACATGTATTCACCAAACTGTTTTGTTCAGGATTCGCAGTTTGGTACCCCCTTCAACCGAAGAATTCCAGTCATTGCATTTACAAAATGTAATATTTAAAAGTCTGGTTTTCCACCGTTGAAAGTTTCCCCTGAACTTGTATAGCGAATACGGTATAACACCGCTGCCACTGTTTATCTCTTGACTCGGCAGGTGTAAATGCTTCTTGTTTTACAACCTGCCCCTAATTGACTGGCAGTATTAAAATGGTCAGCATTTGACTGATACTAAACAATGCTACTGATGTATATTTAGCTATTTATTTTATTTTATTTATTCTTTAATTAAATGGTCAGCATTTGACTGATACTAAACAGTACTACTGATGTTTATTTAGCTATTTATTTTATTTGAATTTATTCTTTATTTAAATGGTCAGCATTTGACTGATACTAAACATACAGTATAGATTTTTATTTAGCTATAATTGTAATGTATTCTTTATTGAAATGGTCAGCAACTGACTGATACTGAACATACAGTACTGATGTTTATTTAGCTATTTATTGTATTTTTATTTATTCTTTATTTTCTCAGTGTTCATTTCTAGAATTTGTTGACAATGTATAATAATAATGTCAAATATTCTTTGATAAAAATATTTAAGAAAGCAGCCTTCTGAGTACCTTTACATAGTCATATCAGTGCAAAATCGGTGCACAATCCACATAAAAAAGGTCTGTTTTCATTCCAGCTCAAAATATATATTGGCTACCATATCGGTAATCAGTGAATTTTCTCCCTCTAAAATCGGTCTCAAAAATCCCATATCGGTCGGGCTCTTTTTTGGCTGGTCAAAAGTGGAGATTGATAGTAAAAAAGTAGAGCCCTACTGATATGTGATTTTTGAGGCCGATAACGATTTTAGAGAGGGAAAATTCACCGATTACCAATATGGTGGCCGATATATTTAATTTTTAAGCTGGAATGAAAAAAGATCTTTTCTATGAGGATTTTTCACCGATTTTGCACCGCTATGACTATGCAAAGGTACTCAGAAGGCTGCTTTCTTAAATATTTTTATCAAAGAATATTTGACATATTACACATTGTCAACAAATTCTAGAAATGGACACTGAGAAAATAAAGAATAAATAAAAATACAATAAATAGCTTAATCAACATCAGTACTGTATGTTCAGTATCACTCAGTTGCTGACCATTTAAATAAAGAATAAATAAAATAAATTGCTAAATAAACATCAGTACTGTTTAGTATCAGTCAAATGCTGACCATTAAAATAAAGAATAAATACAAATAAAATAAATAGCTAAATAAACATCAGTATTACTGTTTAGTATCAGTCAAATGTTGACCATTAAAATAAAGAATAAATAAAAATAAAATAAATAGCTAAATAAATATCAGTACTGTTTAGTATCAGTCAAACGCTGACTATATTAATACTGCCGAGTCAAGATAAACAGCAGCAGCGGTGTTACACCGTATTCTGCTATACAAGTTCAGGGGAAACATTCAATGGTGGAAAACCAGACTTTTAAATATTACATTTTGTAAATGCAATGACTGGAATTCTTCGGTTGAAGGGGGTACCAAACTGCGAATCCTGAACAAAACAGTTTGGTGAATACATGTTTACTCATTAGCTTCCACTCAGCTGACAACAATGAAAGTAGCTACGTGATTAGCTAGAAGCTCGTTTTCACGGAGAGTAAAAGACGGACGTTGTTTATTTTACTTTCCAGCATTGTGTCTCACCAACTAGGTAACAGCGTAGCATGAAATCAACGCTCATCAGACACAATCCACCACCACACCGTTGTCTGCTGAGCTGCAAAAAGATGCTCTGATGTTTACCTTTCAATCTGCTACATTACTGACTGCACTGACAAACTATAGCTGGCTTACAGCAAACTGGTTAATGTTATATTAGTTATATTGAAAAGGGAAAATGATGGGGTCATTGTTTATTAAGTTTCCAGAATGTATTTCACAAACTAATTAATTTACCGAGACACCGCTCAACTCCGCCCTGTCTGCAGAGTCACCGTCAGCTCAGCTCTGTTAACAGTGAAGTCGCATAATAATATCGACCGATATATCGGTCGGGCACTAGTAAAAAGGACTTAAATATTGATCTGTTTCTCACCCGTACCTATCATATCACTTCTGAAGACATGGATTAAACCACTGGAGTCGTATGGATTATTTTATTCTGTCTTTATGTGCTTTCTGGAGCTTCAATGTTCTGGTCACCATTCACTTACATGTTATGGACTACAGAACTGAGATATTCTTCTAAAAATCTTTCTGGAGAAGAAAGTAAGTCATACACACCTGGGATATCATGAGGGTGAGTAAATGATGAGAGAATTTTCATTTTTGGGTGAACTATCTCTTTAAAATTTAGTTTAAAGTCATCTTTAATTTAAAAGTAACTTTCAGGTCCAGTCTGAAACTTTGCGTGTATGCTAATTATCTGATAATCATTGGCTGACATTTTGAAAGGTCAGTGGCAACTAGTTGAAACTGTCTGGATTTTGAAGACTGCGTTACAACGCTTGACAGAAATGCAATGCTAATGCTGATGCTTTACTGCAATGCTGAAGCAAGTCATGTTGCAGTTCTTTTACTGGTAGTTTTTATTGCTAGTGAAACTCACAAGGTCTTTGAAGGCTCCTAGTATAGCAGCGGTGATGATGCCCAGAAACACACCCAGAACATTGAGCGACACACACGCCCACAGCAGCCGGTACAGATACACCACGTCCCAGCAGCTGCGCACACCCGTGAACATATAATACTGCGCGTGATAATCTGAACTGGAAACAAAACACACAATAAATAATACACATATAAACACAAACAATCACTGAGTATGTTTAATTGAAAGTTGTGAATATTCAAAATGATATATTCACCTGTCACAGCTGTGTAAGTCGCAGCAGTAGCACGTGTTGCTTTTTAATTTCAGTGCACACTGATTACCGTAAGAGTGACAGTGAACCTATTCAGAGAGATTGACAAATGAAAGGGGTTCAAGTGAATGTATTAGGGTGTACATGTACAAAACTTGTCAAGAGAATGGCCTGTTTTACTCCAAAATCAAAAGAAACAAGAAGTTTTATTTGTATTATATTGAGATTGATTAGTAGCATAAGACTGCAATTATCAACTAATGGGTGAATTTCACGAAATCTGTCAAGAAAATGTCCTGGTCATACCCTGGTCACACCCCTAATAAATACGAAACAATAAGAAATTATATTTTGCATAAGAAGACCATTTTTAGGGCCATTAAGAATTTTTTTATTTTACATTATTTTCATGACCGTTACATTTTACCCCCCAATTCTCATTACTGCAATGCAAAAAAAAAAAAAAACTGATATATTGTTTAAATTGTAAAGTATTTATATGATACATCATAGTAGTTCTCACTTGGTACTGCCTCTCATTTTTGCTGATTTTAAATTAAAAAATCATTTTACAACAGTATGTTTTTACTATAACACAGTAAAACGTGAATGCATTACAGTAATGAGAATCATCATTAAAAACAGTAGGATTGCAAAAGTGAAATGCGTGGACAGTTTACAGTAATAAGAATTGGGGGGTAAAATGTGCCTAAATGTCACAACACAATTTTTTTTCTGGTCCTAAAATAGGCTTAATGCAAATAATAATGTCATAACTTTTTTCGTATTGATTTGGGGTTAAATATGATGGGGACATTTTCTTGACAGGTTCCATGAGTATCACCCATAAATTCATATTTACAGTCTAATGCTACTAACTAATGACAATTAAATCCTGAATGTCTGCAGATAATCACACTGACAATCTTATTGTATTTAAAGTTATACATCCAAAGAAATTCTACAAATGAAAATTGTCCTCAAACTGCAGTGATGATAATTGAGCAGCAGAGGGAGTCACTGCTTTCATCTGAAGATGCGTGAGAACAAACACTGACAGGAATGAGAAAAACATTTGAACACCTACTGTAAAGGTATTACTCATGAATATTTAACATTAATTAGATGCATGCATTCTAACAAACAAACTAGAAATAATACAAACACAGTGTATAGATACAGTCGGCGATGCATCATACTTTGGGGGCATGGTTTAGCGTGGGGGAAAGCGAAGCCTTTTTACCATAGTTACTCATTGATTCCTTTGAGAAAAATGGGGAGAAATATCCAATAGATTTGGCTATTTTGACAACCAAAAACTTGATAAGACGTTGTGTAGTTTTTTTACACTTCAGACAAAGCCAAAAATCCTGAAACTGAGTTTTTACCATCTACCAGTCAACAAAAATGGAAGCCAAAAGAAGACCGCCGTGGATGCAGTCGACAATATGCTGGATGCATGGTTAGTTAATAGTTGAGAAACATCAGACCAGATTCAAGACTAAATCGATCATAATGTCATCTCAACAGCAGTTCAAGCAGAAACATAATGATTAGTTAAAGGGATAGTTCACCCAAAAATGAAAATTCTCTCATCACTTACACTCACTCGGACTCATGGCATCCCAGATGTGGATGACTTTTTCTTCTGCAGAACACAAATTAAGAGTTTTAGAAGAATATTTCAGCTCTGTTGGTCCACACAATGCAAGTGAATAGCAGCCAGAACTTTGAGGCTCCAAAAATCACATAAAGGCAGCATAAAAGCAATCCAAACGACTGCAGTGGTTTAATCCATGTCTTCTGAAGCGATATGATAGCTGTGTGGGTGAGAAACAGATCAATATTTAAGTCCTTTTTTACTATAAATTCTCCTCCATGCCCAGTAGATGGCGATATGCACGAAGAACGCAAATTGTCAAAAAAAAAGAAAAAAAAAGAAAAAGAAAAACATGAAAGTGAAAGAGGAGATTTAAAGTAAAAAAAAAAGAGAGACTTAAATATTGATCTTTTTCACCCACACCTATCATATCACTTCTGAAGATATGGATTAAACCACTGGAGTCAAATGGATTACTTTTATGCTGCCTTTATGTAATTTCAGGAGCTTCAGTTCGGGTCATCATTCACTTGCATTGTACGGACCTACAAATCTGAGTTATACTTCTAAAAATCTTTGTTTGTGTTCTGCAGAAGAAAGAAAGTCATACACAACTGGGATGGCATGAGAGTAAGTAAATGATGAGAGAATGTTCATTTTTGGGTGAACTATTCATTTAACACCAGAAAACATGACAGGATACCTGAGAGAACTTGACAAGAACGGCGTGGATTTATTGAAGGTCTACCAAACTGTATAAGCGTTTTAAACTTGTAAGCCTACTTGCATTGTCCGCTGAGGCTGTGAATTGCAGTTTAAAAATAATTAAGGGTCTTCCACTGAACTCGTATCAGCCACATCACGGGTTTCACTTTTTAAATTTGAGCTATTTTATCAATTTTAGCTTATTTATATGAACAATCATTTCATTAATCATCAATCACATTAAAAGGTCTAAATAAAAGTGTTGATGATGCTAAACAAACAGTTAAAAATGTGTTAGATACCAATCGAATGACAAAATGTTAAGGTGACAATCATAAATGTAAACTGTCTTGAGGTGGCTTGGAGATGCTGAACGGATTGCAGCCACAGCGTCCTTTTTTTGGCTTGTATTTTTGTTGGTTGCAAGGCAATAAAAATTCAGTTCTGGATTTTTGGGCTTTGTTTGAAGTGCAAAAATCTACAAAACAGCTTTTCGTCATGTTTTTTTTATTTTTTTTTTATTGTTTAAATAAATCTATTAGGATATTTCTTCCTGTTTTTCTCATAGGATTGAAAGAGTAACTATGGTAACAGGGCTTTGCTTTCCCCCATGAGTGGGCGGGGCCTCCTTGCTGACTGTATCTATACAATATTGGTAATAGAGGAATCTATGAGTTTTTCAAAGTTATGCAAATTTGACTCATGAAATCTGTTGAACCATGAAAACAGAAAAAAAAAACCCTTTCCCTGAACTTGAACAGTTTATAAGCCAGTGAAATTAATAAAACTAATATGTGAATGTTTCTGCTGTACTCACCTCAGTGTAATAATTCTCATATGAATAACCAGAAGCACTGGAGTAAAACTCACAACGACCTTCCAGGAGCGTTCTTGTGTCCTACAAAGAGAGACAGAGACAAGGATTTATATGTAGATGTAACGCTTCTGCAGTATTTCTTGTTATGACAGTTTAATGGTCTGATGTTCTTCTGATCTTCAATATGAGCTTCAGAATGTTCAATAGCAATAATCAGTATAACTATTATATGTGTAATAAAGAGCAACATAAGGGACTTATTGTTATATAAGGATGAGGTTGAATGACAGAGAAAGTATCATAAAGCTTTTAAAGTTCATTTTTTAAAAACGTAATTTACAGTAAAAACACTATTAGCTAACTTTGAATGAATTTTTCATTCAAATTCATAGTTAGACGGCTTGGAGAACGCCAATTTCCTTCACTGGAAACTATTTCGAAAACATTCTCTAGTCTAATGATTTTAGCAAACTGAAAAAGTTTTTCAAATAAAATGGATTCGTGTGGATGTGGCCTCAGTGTGTATGCTGCAATGTTGAAGGCAAACAAATGCCCTTTATTTTCTCCACTTTTTGGGGGGTGGGGTTGAATTTTGAACACGTGTCTCCTCTAGAGTTTCACAAGAGATCTCAACAGAGTCTCAAACTGCTCAAGTCTGCAATCAAAAGCCAGAGATTTCAATCTGAACTCAAACATTTCTCATCAAACTCTCCCAATGACAAATGATCTGAGCTCTGCTATCCACATTCAGTTTATAGCTCTATACCCTTACTATATGTCAAAAACTGACTCATTTGTGTCTAATTGTATTTTTCATGAGGAATTTTAGGAGAAACATCTGAAACAAAGTTGATACATCAGTTGATACATCTTAAGTTGATACTAAAGTCTCATGAGCTCTGAAAGGGCAATAACATTGTCCTCTGACAGCATTAAATATGTTAACGTGACACTCACGATAAACTTGGCTGCGATGATGCCATCGATGATGGCGCAGAGAAAACATGACACGACGCCGAGACTGATAAAGATTATAGATGCCACCAACTGTCAGAGACAGAGAATACAGAGTTATGACAATCTGCATTACATGCAAAACTTTTAAACTGACTGATTCAGCATTATTGTAACAGTAGATCTCACAAAAACATGTCATATTTTACCCCGAAATAAATAAATAAAAAAATATATCTTGCACAAAGAAAATAAAGCAAGGACCATTAAGAGTTTTTGCATTGAAATTATCTGCATAAAAAACATTGTGCTTCACTATAACCTCGATCTGCTTTTTTAAAGAAAAGGAGGGATGAATCAAAATAATTTGTATGGTAATCAACATTAGGCCAGAAATGCTGTCGATTGACCTCAACCCTTGTACACTTATTAACCTCTAAATTACTCAATTACTCCATTTATGTTCATATAAAATAAGCACATTTTATGTTATGTTCACTTGGATAAAAACCTTAATTTCAGTACACTGAAAGATTTTCAAAACATCAAAATACTGTATGTTATTCATCTCTGGTGACATCTGCTGGAATAAAAATAATAATTACATGAAATGACAACAATGACCAGTAGATGGCTTCAGTGCTCCATGCATTGGCTGATCTCTATAAGCCAATATTGTAACAAAGTTAACACAAGTTATGCATTAGATATATAGATATATATTTATACATTATAAAAGTCAATTATTTGTAAAATTGTAGTGTTTTTTTTAAACCACTTGTTTTGAAGGGTGAGTTTTTGCAATGATGCCACAATATGCTTACAGTCAAACCTGACCATGGTGTGCAGCTCCCATACCTAAGCGTAAGTGTTCACACAGTGGGGTCAGAATAAGACTTTGATCAGACCTTGAAATGTGCGTTTGTGTTCTTGTGGCTGATTGATTTTAATTTGACAAAATAAAATGAAAAATTAGTTCTGTTATAGTCTCACCCAATCATTTCTTTGTTTGTGCATGTGTATGTATGTATGTTTTCTGCGCTGTGGATGTTTTATTGTCTCACTCCTTTATTTATGTGTGTGTGTGTGTGTGTGTGTGTGTGTGTGTGTTCTGCATTGTGTCTGATTTATTGATATTTATTAAAAAAAAAAAAAAAAAAAATATCTTGCGTTATAGTCTTACCTATTCATTTCCTGTGACGGTTGAAATTTCACCCGAACAGTACGAACAGGGGACAGTTTTATAAAACTACCTAGACTAATCGAATCTAGTCCAAATGTTTTTTGTGTTCAAGGGGTAAGTTTAGGAAAAGTCACCAAGCCTTGCACCGCTTAGATTAAGGAAAACATTTTTAATAAAAAAAAAAAAAAAAAAAAAAATATATATATATATATATATATATATATATATATATATATATATATATATATATATATATATATATATATATCTGAACAGTGATTAAAGGTTAACTTGTATTGAACCTGGAATATTCCTTTAAGATTAAGTATGCCATGAACATGTTCTTGACAGGTTTCATGAGATTTAGTCACTATCCTCTCTGAGAGCCTACCCCCAAAAGAAAACTTTTAGCATTTTTAGAAACATTATTTAAATTATTTATGGATCATTTTTCCCAAATGTCCCAATAATCGGATGCTTGTCAGATTCAGCTCACTTCTGGAGACGCATTTTACTGAACTCTTGGTCAGTCACACTGTGCCCTCTCATCTCCTCTCTTCTTTCTGCAGCAAGGTGCTGATGTGTCTGTACGTGCACTGCAGTAATAAAGTAAATGTACGACCACAGCCACACTGCTGGGACACTGCTTTATAGGTAATTTACTGTCCTGAGGAATACAGACATTTGAGGGGGAACAACACATACACGAGAGGTCACTCACATCTGATAGCTCATACATTCACACAAATAATTTGAGTGACGTGTGAAAGTGCTCATTCAGTCACATGAGCTGCCACTGATATTGATCATGACGGACGTCATTGGTTGTAAATTCTCTCGTCAGCTCTGTGTGTTCATTTGATAAAGAGGAACTCAAACTGAAGCTGCACTAATAAAAATCATATTCTGTGCACATGAGAAAAACACACATGAACCACTCCATCTGCTGGACTACTAATTAAAATGAAATGTTAAAAATGCACCTGTGTAAGAACACTGAGGTGAATATTGGTTTTTGGCGGATCATTCTAAAGAAACTGTCTTGTGTAGCCAAACCTAGACAATTTCAGGAAATATATATTTTTTTCATTTGAAGTTTACTTGTAAACTGTGTGCTTTGTAATACAACCCCAATTATGAAAAAGTTGTGACAGTATGAAAAATGCTAATAAAAACAAAAAGGAGTGATTTGTAAATTATATTCAACCTTTGCTATATTGAAAATACCACAACTACACATAATATGATGTTTAACCTTGTGAATTGTTTTATTTTTATTTTTTTGAAAATGTACAGTAATTTCAAAACAGATGATTGCAACACGCTCTAAAAAAGTTGAGACAGGGGCAATTTAAGATTAATAACAATTTGATGAGTTAAAATAACAAGGCAATGTGAAACAAGGAATGTTAGACAGGTGAGGCTATCGTGTCGTAGTATTTAAGGATCCTTCAAAAACAGCCTAGTCCTTCAAGAGCAAGGATCATTCAAAACTTGTCAATTTTCCAACATTTGCTTCAGCTAATAATCCAGCATTTTGAGAACAATGTTCCCCAAAGACAAACTGGAAGGATTTGGGGCATTTCACCCTCTACAGTGCACAATATAGTTAAAAGATTCAAGGAATCTGGTCAAATCTCGGTACGTAAAGGAAACGAAAACCACTTCTGAATGCATGTGATCACTAATCCCTCAGACATCACTGTCTTAAACATCATTCATCTGTAATGGATATCATGAACATGGGCTTGGGATAACTTTAGTAAACCTTTGTTAAGCAACACCATTCGCTGCTGCATCCACAGATGCAAGATAAGACTTTACTATGCAAAGCAGAATCCCTACATCAACACCATCCAAAAGCACTGCCGACTTCTCTGGGCTCGGTCTCATCTTAGATGGAAATTAGAACAGTGGAACTGTGTTTTTTGGTCCGATGAGTCCACATTTCAAATAGTTTTTGAAAAACACAGCTGTCGTGTTATCCAGGCCAAAGAGGAAAAGGACCATCTAAGCTGTTATCAGCATCAGGTCCAAGAGCCAGTGTCTGTATGGGCCAGGGGTGTGTCAGTGCCCATGGCATGGGTAACTCACACATCTGTGAGAACACCATGAATGCAGACAGATATGTAAAAATTTTGGAGCAACATATACTGCCATCCAGCACCGTCTTTTCTAGGGACGTCCCTGCATTTTCCAGGACAACTTCAAACCACATACTGCCCGGATTACAAGTGCATGGCTGTGTAAGCAGAGAGTGTGGGTGCTACATTGGCCTGCCTGCAGTCCTGACCATCTCCAATTGAGAATGTGTGGCGCATTATGAAGCACACCATACGGCAACGATGACCCCGTGCAATTGTGCAGCTAAAGACCTACATAATGGATGAATGGGGGAAAATTCCACTTTCTAAACTTAACAAACTTGTGCCTTCAGTGCCCAAATGATTAATAAGTGTTATTAGAAGAAATGGTGATGTTTCACAGTGGAAAACACTCAACTGTCCCAACTTTTGTGGAGCGTGTTGCAACCATCTGATTTGAAATTACTGTACATTTTCAAAAAAAATAAATAAAATGTAATTCACAAGGTATAACATCATATTATGTGTAGTTGTAGTGCTTTCAATATAGCAAAGGGTGAACATAATTTACAAATAACTCATTTTTGTTTTTATTAGCATTTTTCATACTGTCCCAACTTTTTCGGAATTGGGGTTGTACATTTTTCAAAATATGAATATTCACAACCTTGAAAACCCAAAACTTGCTCAATGATTGTTTGTAGCTGTATGTAGTGCACCTAGTAATAAATAATTAATATTTAAAAATTAACAACCCACAACATTTCTCTTTTTAAAAATGTTTTGTGCCAGCACTGTTGGATTCAAAGTATTTTGGGTTTGAACATCAGTGCAAAAATGTCTAATAAAAACAAACATATATATTAGTATGATGAGGCCGACTTAAAGGGATAGTTCACCCAAAAATGAAAATTCTCTCATCGTTTACTCACCCTCATGCCATCCCAATTGTGTATGACTTTCTTCTGCAGAACACAAATGAAGATTTTAAGAAGAATGTTTCAGCTCTGTAAGTCCTCACAATGCAAGTGAATGGGTGCCAAAATGTTGAAGCTCCAAAGTCCACATAAAGGGAGCATAAAAGTAATCCATACGGTTCCAGTGGTTAAATCCATGTGTTCAGACATGACTTGATAGGTGTGGGTGGGAAACAGATCAATAGTTAAGTCAGTTTTTATCATAAATTCTCCTCCCTGCCCAGTAAGGGGCGATCTTTAGACCTTTTTTTTATTTTATTTATTTACCTATATGACCTTGAGCTTGACAATGGACTTTTATGACTTTTCTTATGAATATTTTCTCAAATACTGAGCCAATCCTCATAAATGATATACCGGTTTAAAGATTAAAGTCTCAAGAAAAAAAACTGTGCTGTCCATTTAAAAAAAAACAAAAAAAAAACAAACAAACAGATGATTACAAGTATAAACACTAGATGGCTGCAGAGAGCTACTTACTCATCGCTGGTTGAAGAGATGATGATTTCTAGATTTTGTCACAAGTTCTGCATTTAGATATACTGTATATTTAAACATTATCAAAGACTACTTTTGTCAAAGCTTAGCATTTTGTTTGAGGTTATTTTTTGTCAGTTTTTGCATACCTGAAAGGAGTAGAATAACAAGTATTAACCTAATTTATTCCTGGTTGTAACAAGATGAATGTGTGTGTGTTCAGCATTGTAGATGTGTTATGGTCTCACCAATTCATTTTGGTGTGTTTTCTGCATTGTGGCTGATTTATTTATTTTTTGGACAAATTTAAAAAAAATTGCTCTGTTTTATAGTCTGACCAGTTCAGTTTTGTGTGTGTGTGTGTTTTGCACTCTTGATGTTTGGTAGTCTCACCTCTTCATGTCTGTGTATATTTTTCTGCATTGTGGCTGTTTTTTAGATTTTATATAATAAGTAATGAAAAAAAAATCTGAGATTTTTAGTGTTTCCCATTCATTTTCTATGACGGCACTTTTGACCAGGAACAGTACAAGTGTAAATTTTTTTTCCCCCTACAACTTAGACTGATCAAATCAACTCCAATTTATTTGTGTGTTCAGATTTCAAATGGACGAAAAGTCACCAAGTCTCGTACCATCAGATAAAGGAAACCAGTTTTATTGAAGAAACAAAATTGATTTCAGTCAAAAATGACCGAACAGTGCATGAGGGTTAAAAAATATCTGATATTTCCACATTTTTATGAAAAGGAACATTTTTGCTCAGGTAATGTGGTGTAAGCCTGAAAACTTCTTTTTTTTTTTTTTTTTTTTTTTTCTTTTTCACCCAATTTGGAATGCCCAAATCCCAGTGCGCTTTTAAGTCCTCGTGGTCGCGTAGTGATTCGCCTCAATCCGGGTAGCGGAGGATGAATCCCAGCTGCCTCCATGTCTGAGACCATCAACCCGCACATCTTATCACGTAGCTTGTTGAGCGTGTCGCCGTGGAGACATAGCGCATGTGGAGGGTTCACGCCATGCACCGCGGCATCCGTGCTCAACTCACCACGCGCCCCACCGAGAACAAACCTCATTATAGCAACCACTAGGAGGTTACCCCATGTGACTCTACCCTCCCTAGCAACCGGGCCAATTTGTTTGCTAAGGAGACCTGGCTGAAATCACTCAGCACACCCTGGGATTTCAGCTAGCGAACTCCAGGGGTGGTAGCCAGCGTCTTTTACCACTGAGCTGCCCAGGCCCCCTTGCCTGAAAACTTCTTGATATTCTTGACTCTTCATTCTATTTGTAAAAATAAATAAATAAAAAACCTTGGAAAATATGTTTGAAAACTGTTTTTTTTAAATTAACGATCTCATTTATTCAAGGTGCAAGAAAAACATTTTAATGCCTTAATGGTTACTCCACATAACATTTTTAAAGTCATTCTTTTTTCTTTTCTTTCCTTTTTTTTTTTTTTGGAAAATGTTATGTTTTTCAAAAAATAAAATTGAACACAAATATTATATTTTGAATAATTGATATTGTTTAAACTTTTTTTTTTCCACATTTTTATCACATTGGACATCCTTATTTGTCAATGACCCATATATTTAACAAGTGAAAATTCAAAGTAGAACTAAAAAATCTGAGATATACCGAAATTAATATGATAAAGATATGATAAAGTCCGAATACCAATATGCAGAACAGATTTCAAATGTTTACTTTATTTATGCTTTTTGAAAAAATTATAAAATTAATAGTCATTAGCCTATGACAACAAAAAAAGTTTTTTGAATAATTTTTTCACAATGCTTAAAAAGTTATTGATTTATTTGTTTATTCAATAATATAATTTAATAATTTATATAAATTATATAAAATTTTATTACAATATTAATAATATTACTGTTGTAAAAGCTATGTCTTAGCTTAAAATGTTACATGTTTCTCATTTGAAAATGGATATAATGGAGATAAATGCACATGAATAACCAAGTGAAGTTTAATTTAACAAGTGGAAAACAGAATTCACTATTTAATCAAAGATTAAGAAAGGAAGCTCTGTAATAGATGCTAGTAAATTATTTTTGATAAATAATACAAACCTATTTTAATTTTAGAGCTGTATTTCAGTAAAATTAAGCTGTTGTTTATGACATAGTTCATAGTCAACTAATGTAAACAAATGACTAGCCCTTTGTACTTTTTATTGTGTATGCAAATAAAGTTGAATACTGTGCATTAATAAATCGTACAGGTTGTGTAAAAGTGATGCAGATGCATTTAGTTATTCTTAACCACTGATATAACACAAGAGCTAAGCTTAATTTGATTAGTTTTGGTCACTTCTGTATTTAGTTTGCAGTTTGAATGCATAAGCAGTTATAATAATGATGAACTATCTTGTAGTCAGAAGTAGGAGTCTTTTAGGTGCGCTTGAAAACACTTGTTGTTTTATAAGACCGTTAACAGGATGTCCAACTGACAAACTCAGAACACGTTAAACATGTATGTGTCTCCAGCAACTCAACACTGTGTCTCTGGTTGCAACCACTCGAGCTCAGTAGTAAGTCCACTAACTAATTGCACCCATGGGTTGACTGAGTTAATTAACAATGAGCATGTTCACATGCACACCAATAGGCTGATATCTACTAAAAATCAGCTTATTAAAAAAAAAATCCAACAACGCAAGAAAACTGTGTTTACATGAGATCTGAAATCCTTAGGTTATTCTCTGCTTTTGACATCAAAATGTAGTTTCATGCTAAGATAATGATATGCATTACAATCCCACAGCATCAAAGCAATTGAGGAATCAAAGCCCATCAAACTGTTTTATATCATTTCTGAGTTCAGTGAAAACTCGAGTAAAAGTGCAGTGAATGTTACGCAACGGTTTTTAAACATCAAGGGTGACTGTAGTAGACTGGTCATTTATTTAATCAGCGCTGAGAGCGAGAAGGTCTGAGGTGAAACGATTACACCTGGACAGAACAGCACTGGAGATACAAGGTGAAGAGAAGGACACCAGCCGCTGAAATACGACATATAAATGCAGAGATAACACTGATTACGACGCACATGAAAGTGTCAGCACTGACCTGACTCAGCTGGAGGGACTTGTGAGGAATTTTAACGATTCTGCTTTTAAATCCATTGACGATTTTTTTAGCACTACTGAGGAAGCACTTCTCTGGCCCCTAACAATTCACTATACTGCAAATAATAATGCAAATAAATGAAAACTACATACAAAAACACTAAGTAAAACCAATTTTAATTTTGGTGATCATTTATTTATTAATTTTTTTGTTTTTAATCAAAGTAACATTTATTACAACCTATGTACTAAAGCCAAAATGCCAGACAAATATATATATATATATATATATATATATATATATATATATATATATATATACACTACCGGTCAAAAGGTTTGAAACACTTGACTGAAATGTTTCTCATGATCTTAAAAATCTTTTGATCTGAAGGCGTACGCTTAAATGTTTGAAATTAGTTTTGTAGACAAAAATATAATTGTGCCACCATATTAATTTATTTCATTATAAAACTAAAATGTAATTAAAAAAAGTTTTTGAAATTGATGACTTGGACCAAATAATAAAGAAAAGCATAGATGGGAACTTATTAAATACTGTTTAAAAAGCATCCCAGGGAGATACCTCGAGAAGTTGGTTGAGAAAATGTCAAGAGTACATTTCTGCAAATTCTAGGCAAAAGGTGACTACTTTGAAGATGCTAAAATATAACGCAGTTTTGATTTATTTTGGATTTTGTTTAGTCACAACATAATTCCCATAGTTCCATTTATGTTATTTCCATAGTTTTGATGTCTTTACTATTATTCTGAAATGTGAAGAAAAAAAAATTGTAATAAAGAATGAGTGTTTCAAAACTTTTGACTGGCAGTGTATATATATATATATATATATATATATATATATATATATATATATATATATATATATATATATCAAAGTAGCATTTAGTATAAAACAAAACTATGCTGTGAATGTGTCTGTAACAATGTTCATTCACAGTTAGGGAAAAGGAGGAAGCGGGAGATTGCGAATCAAACTCAAATGGTCTGTTTATTTTTACACTCAAAATTCACGCATTTCAGCGGACACATTTCAAAACACAAATTAACACCGTCTCTTTCTGCTTATGTCTCTTAACTCTCCATCTCACTGGCGTTTGGCTCGCTCTTAAAGCCAGTCTCCACATTTGATTTCCCAGACTCGTCGTGTGACCTCAAAGGGCCCTTGCCACTATGTGAGCAATTTAGTGCTTGATGTGGGTAATAATACAAGGACTTTATCTCCCTGTGTAAATTCCTGTAGCCGAGCTCCCCTGTTCTACGGCTGGGTCTGACATTCTTGAGCCTGTAGCAAATTCTCCTGTGACAGTTGCCCCAATGTGTGGAGTTTTGCTCTCAGGTCAAGAATGTATTGATTTTCTTTTTTTGCCGTTTGAAGGTCCCTCCTCCCAATTTTCCCTCATGACATCAAAGACACACCATACAATAATTCAAATGGGGAGAACCCCATGGAGGCTTGTGGGACCTCTCGCACTGCGAATAACAGGGGTTCAAGCCACTTACCCCAATTCCGAGCATCTTCATGCACAAACTTAAAAAAAAGTTTTTCAGGGTTTTATTACACCGTTCGACCACTGTTTGCGGGTGTTACACGCTTGTCCGAATCGATTTAATGCCCAATAATTCACACAGCTTGCGTAGTGTACGTGACATAAAAGTAGTGTCTTGATCAGTGAGGATTGTTTTATAAATCCATACTCGGGAGATAATTTTGAAGAGTGCCTCTGCAACACTACATGCTGAGATGTTGTGCAAAGGCACTGCTTTTGGATATCAAGTGGTGTAGTCCACCAGAACCAACACAAAGCGATGCCCCCGTGCCATCCGCTCTAATGGCCTGACGAGGTCCATACCAATTCTATCGAAGGGGACCTCGATCAAAGGAAGCGGGCGCAAAGGCACTCTTGAGGTGGCCGGCGGATTCACCAGCTGGCATTCATGGCATGCCGCACACCATCTGCGAACATCTCTACAAATGCCCGGCCAATAGAAATGGGTCATTTGATGCTTCAGTGTCTTTCCCTGCCCTAAGTGACCCGCCATCGGATTATAATGAGCCTTCTGGAATAACATTTCCCGTCGGTTCTTCGGTATCAATAACTGGGTTGTATCTTCCTTTGTCTGAGCGTCCTGCATCACTCGATACAACCGGTCATTTATAACAGAAAAGTACAGATAGGCGAGTGCAATGTCTGGCTGAAGATAGTGACCACCAATCACTCTTACTTGGTCGAAGGCATGCCTAAGAGTCTTGTCTCGCATCTGGTCCAGAGGGAAATCCCCTACTGGAAATCCTCTAAGGGCTGTGGAATCCGAGACTTCCCCCTCCCTTTCATCATCCTGACGTGGAACTGATGTGGAACTGACATAGATGGCCCCGGCTCCGCCTCCCCAGCCAGCCAGCACATCACAAATCCCACACCGAAACGCTGTTACAGGACCCATCCGCACAAATTTCCCTTAATAACGTGGAAAACGCTGGCCAATTTGTGCATAAAATTAGTGGATGGGTGAGGCGAGAATTAACCGTAGCCTTGATACTATGCTTTTGTCCCCGAAATTGAATCGCCACCGTCACTACAGGATAATCGTGGATATCCCCATGCACACACCTTACCTTAACCTTGTACTAGCACCCAAAGCCTCATCTTGAACCAGGCACTGAAGGATGGAGGTTTGGCTGCAACCCGAATCCACCAAGGCCTGGTATGTACCCCCCTTACTCACAGGTATGCGGTATGTCCCAGCTCGATCAGGGGCACCTGCGGTGCGTCGGGGACCCAAACTAATGTTCCCACCTCCACTGCTCCCCGCAGCTCCAACAGACCGGCCCAGGCTCCGTGCCCGTGATAGCGGGTCCACCACCCTGGGAGTGAGAGTGGAGAGCAGCAGGGGAAATCGGCAGGTAGTGCAATCACCGGAGTCGAGGAGCCGGTATGGGAGGGGCTCCTCCCCGTTTCCAGGGAGGAGGAACAGGACGGAAAGCAGGGGGAGGAGGGGAGACAAGAGAATGAGAGCAAGAGATAGAAGGATCTCAGGGCTTGCCAGCTCGTTTGGAGCGACACCGGGCGGTGGCACTGGACCCACTCCACCGTCCCTCTCGGAAGTCGAGCAATGAACTGCTCCAGTACCACCAGATCGATGACAACTCCGACGTTGTGTTACTCAGCCAGCAACCACCTCCGGCAGGCGTCCCGGAGCTGTTGGGCAAAGGCAAACAGGTGGCCGTGCTCACCAATGGTCATGGAGTGGAAGCGCTGGCACTGCTGCTCGGGCGTCCGGCCGACCCATTGCAGGATGGCTTTTCTCAAGTCGGCATACACCAGGAGGTTCTCCGCTGGTAACTGCTGTGCCGCGAGTTGGGCTTCACCGGACAGCAGTGGAATTAACCAGACCGCCCACTAGGTTTATTTTCACAGTTAAAATTCACACTTTTCAGCGGACACACTTCAAAACGAGCTTTTCAGTGGACACAAATTAACAGTCTCTTTCGGCTTGTGTCTCGTAACTCTCTCCATCTTACTGGCGTCTGGCTCGCTCTTAAAGACTGTCTCCACTCTCACTGCAATGAGCTGTTAGAGACAATCATTGCCAGGTGATGATCCTTACCGTTCTCATCTCCTGATCTCACTCTCCATTCACAAACTGGCGCTCAACAACACCCCCACCACCACAGTGTCTAACTACTGTAAATCGCATTTTGTGAATGTGGTTATGCATTTGTGGAACGTAATTTGTAAATGTAAATTGTATAATGCATTTGAGAATACAATTTTATGAAAATATTAATTTAATTTTGTGAGTGTGAACTATATTATGATTTATGAATCTTATTTTGTGAATATATTCTGACTCAATAAGCAGCATTACAACAATTTTAGTCCTACCTATATCTTAACTATTTATTATTATTTCCTAATTGCGTTTTGAATAGGAGTGAATGACAAATCATTGTAAAATTAAACTAGTGAAAATGCAGTTCAATAATACACAGATATCAATAATGACATCATTTACTACTTGAAATTCCATTTCTGATATAATGAATTTTTTTTTATATCAAGAAGAAATGAAATTTTTGATATCAAAACAATTTATTTTTTGTTTTTTACAAAACTATGTTGTAAATGTGTATCTTAAACTACACATCACCAAATGAACAACTAGTCAGTTCTTAGTTCAGTTGTATAGGACAAAAGTAATGACTTCATTAAATGAATGAGTCAGATGTTACTGCAGTAACCGATTCAACTGATTTAATGAATCATTTGACTGATTTGAACTGCTAACTCAGATTCTTTAACAGATTCATTAAAACAAACCAGCTCATAAGAGTCAGTGCATATCAGACTACACTGATCAGGTGATTCTCATGAAACCTGTCAAGAAAATGTCCTGGCAATATTTAACCCGAAATCAATATATATACAGTTGTGCTCAAAAGTTTGCATACCCTACCCTTGTGAAATTTTGGCATTGATTTTGAAAATATGACTGGTCATGCAAAAAAACTTTTTTTTGTCTTTTATTTAAGGTTAGTGATCATATGAAGCCATTTATTATCACATAGTTGTTTGGCTCCTTTTTAAATTATAATGATAACAGAAATCACCCAAATGGCCCTAATCAAAAGTTTACATACCCTTGAATGTTTGGCCTTGTTACAGACACACAAGGTGACACACACAGGTTTAAATGGCAATTAAAGGTTAATTTCCCACACCTGTGGCTTTTTAAATTGCAATTAGTGTCTGTGTATAAATAGTCAATGAGTTTGTTAGCTCTCACGTGGATGCACTGAGCAGGCTAGATACTGAGCCATGGGGAGCAGAAAAGAACTGTCAAAAGACCTGTGTAACAAGGTAATGGAACTTTATAAAGATCGAAAAGGATATAAAAAGATATCCAAACCCTTGAAAATGCAGTCAGTACTGTTCAATCACTTATTAAGAAGTGGAAAATTTGGGGATCTCTTGATACCAAGCCAAGGTCAGGTAGACCAAGAAAGATTTCAGCCACAACTGCCAGAAGAATTGTTCAGGATACAAAGAAAAACCCACAGGTAACCTCAGGAGAAATACAGGCTGCACTGGAAAAATTGCATGATCAGTCATATTTTCAAAATCAATGCCAAAATTTCACAATTTGTGCCAGGGTATGCAAACTTTTGAGCACAACTGTATATATATATATAATATATATACAGTTGGAGTCAGAAGTTTACATACACTTTAGCCAAATACATTTAAACTCAGTTTTTCACAATTCCTGACATTTAATCGTAGAAAACATTAGGTTAGTTTTAGGTCAGTTAGGATCACTACTTTATTTTAAGAATGTGAAATGTCAGAATAATAGTAGAGAGAATGATTTATTTCAGCTTTTATATCTTTCATCACATTCCCAGTTGGGTCAGACGTTACATACACTTTGTTAGTATTTGGTAGCATTGTCTTTAAATTATTTAACTTGGGTCAAACCTTTTGGGTAGCCTTCCACAAGCTTCTCACCATAAGTTGCTGGAATTTTGGCCCATTCCTCCAGACAGAACTGGTGTAACTGAGTCAGGTTTGTAGGCCTACTTGCTCGCACATGCTTTTTCAGTTCTTCCCAAAATTTTTCTATCAGATTGAGGTCAGGGCTTTGTGATGGCCACTCCAATCCAATCCACTCCAAGAGCCATTTTGCCACAACTTTGGAGGTATGCTTGGGGTCATTGTCCATTTGGAAGACCCATTTGTGAACGTGCTTTAACTTCCTGGCTGATATCTTGAGATGTTGCTTCAGTATGCCCAAATTTTCCTTCCTCATGATGCCATCTATTTTGTGAAGTGCACAAGTCCCTCCTGCAGCAAAGCACCTCCACAATATGATGCTGCCACCACCATGCTTCACGGTTGGGATGGTGTTCTTCGGCTTGCAAGCTTCACTCTTTTTCCTTCAAACATAACAATGGTCATTATAGCAAAACAGTTCAATTTTTGTTTCATCAGACCAGAGTACATTTCTCCAAAAAGTAAGATCTTTGTCCCCATGTGCACTTGCAAACTGTAGTCTGGCTTTTTTATGGTGGTTTTGGAGCAGTGGCTTCTTCCTTGCTGCTTAAAGGCACAGTTAACGTGGTGTATGTAAACTTCTGACCCACTGGAATTGTGATATATCAATTAAAAGTGAAACAATCTGCCTGTAAACAATTGTTGGAAAAATTACTTGTGTCATGCACAAAGTAGATGTCCTAAACAACTTGCCAAAACTATAGTTTGCTAATATGAAATCTGTGGAGTGGTTAAAAAATGAGTTTTAATGACTTCAACCTAAGTGTATGTAAACTTCTGACTTCAACTGTATATTCTTTGCAGAATAGAAAATGATGCCTACATATAGGACCATTCAGATTTTTTCCATTTATTATATATTTATTATTTCGGAATGACTATGTGCACTAGGTATTTTTATAAAAAATATTGAACCAGTTTTGAGTTGTCTGTTGTCTAACAAACTGTACACAAGGTATGGAGTTTGTTACAGATTTTGTTCTCTAAAAGGATGAAGGTCATGGATGTATATTTTGTGAAATCTCATTATCTTTGAATTCAATGTTAATACAATCATAACTCTGCAGCATTTGACCTCTAAACTCTACAACAACAATGTTCTGGTCACTTCCTGTGAGGAACGCAGGGGTCAGAGGTCACTGTACTCTGTCTTCAGTGATGCACAGGAAATGGAACCTGAAGCTGCAGTGTGATATGGGCTAATGCGCATTAATGTGTTCACCTGAGCGGCTCGTCTCACTTTACTATGTGTTTGTGTGCAGGGGAAGTTGTGTATTTGTGCGTCAGATGTGTGTACAGAACTATCTTGTCAAATGGAGTATGTGACTATATAAGTTAATTTTGTGAATGAGTGTGTGTACTTTGTGCATGCTTTATGTAAGTGTGTGTGTGTTTAGTTATGGCCATCGCACCTGTGCATGTGCCAGCAGCACGTTCATTAAATTTTAAAGGCTGTACTGGGACGAGCGCCCGTGACACAACATAACCCTAAGTCCCACACAGACATCTTAACGCACCCAGCACAGGTTGCCATGTTTACCTACAGCACCACAACTTTCCTGCATCATAACAGCAATATCAGTCTGTATAAAAGAAACTGTGTCTGTATACAGAATGCTACACTGAGGTGAAACAACGGTATAAACAGTCAAAAGCTTGTGACCATCAGGGTTCCCTATCTGTCACTCACTCGACGTTGGTGTCGATGTAGTGACACTAGGGGTCACTCTTGGGAGCCCGAGACACCTCTGGTCTTTGATAAAAAGCCAATGAAAATTGGCGAGTGGTATTTGCATGCCACTCCCCCGAACATACGGGTATAAAAGGAGCTGGTATGCAACCACTCATTCAGATTTTCTCTTCGGAGCCGAACGGTCATGCTTATTGAGCTGAATAGCACTGTTCATTCACCTCTGCTGGATCTGACGGCGCATTTCAGCGGCTTCTCCCTCCTCTGCACTGGTGCACTGCAGAGAACGCCCCTGGGCGCTTCGGCAGAAAAACTAGAGAGTATATTTTCTGAAAGAGCATTTTTCCCCTCTAAAAGAGTATATATTTCTCTAAAAGAGCGCACACACTGTACGTCTTTTTAAAGACGCGTCTTTTTAAAGATGCCTTTCCGTTCGTGTGTTATTCCTGGTTGCGGTCGATTTCTCTCAACTTCGGATGGTCATGATCGCTGTCTTTCGTGTCTGGGCGCGACCCACACGGAGGCAGCGTTTATGAATGGCTCATGTTCTCACTGCGAGAACATGACCATGGCAACGTTGCGGTCGCGGCTTGCTTTTGTAAGAAAGCAAGCCACCCCAGCGGCTCCCCGCCTTGGTCCTCCTACGTACGGGTTTGAGGTCAGCGCGGCTGGCGCTGGGGGCGATTTGGGGACCTCAATGGGATCGCCTCCGCCGGGTATCCCCCCGCGGACCTCCCATTCCCCAGCACGCTCGTCTGCCCCAGTCGGGCTTCCGGATGAGTTCGCAGTCGCAGGCTTGTCCAGTCGGACGCAGAAGCCTCAGCTGGGCTTCCCCCTTCGGGGACGGTCGCCCAGTTACAGGCCGACGCCGAAATGACGGACATGCTTTCCCGGGCGGCCGCGAGCGTCGGGCTAGAGTGGAACCCTCCGCTCTCCCCTGAACCCTCGCGGCTTGATGATTGGTTTCTGGGCTCGCAGCGCCGCTCAGACAGGCCGCGCCCCGCTCCAGTGCCATTCTTCCCGGAGGTGCATGAGGAGCTGACGAAGTCGTGGGAGGCACCTTTTACTGCCCGAACCCGACTCCGCAGTTCCCCCGCTCTCACTACCCTCGATGGCGGGGCGGCCAGGGGCTATACGGCGATTCCCCCGGTGGATAAGGCGCTCGCAGTGCACTTATGCCCGCAGAGCGCCGCCACCTGGCGTGGACGCCCTAAGCTCCCCTCCAAGCCCTGTAGGCTCACGTCGTCCCTGACGGCCAAGGCCTACAGCGCTGCTGGACAAGCCGCCTCTGCCCTGCACGCCATGGCTCTCCTGCAGGTCCACCAAGCCAAGGCACTGAAAGAACTGCACGAGGGTAGTTCCGCCCCAGATTTGATGCAGGAACTGCGCTCGGCGACCGACCTCGCCCTCCGGGCGACGAAGGTCACAGCGCGGTCTCTTGGGCGGACGATGGCCACACTAGTGGTCCAGGAGCGCCACCTGTGGCTCAACCTGGTCGAGATGGGCGAGGCCGACAAGACACGGTTCATTGCTGCCCCCATTTCCCAGGCGGGCCTATTTGGCGACACCGTTGAGGACTTTGCCCAGCAGTTCTCGACGGTAAAGCAGCAGACGGAGGCAATCCGGCACATCCTGCCCCGGCGCGGCTCAAGACCCCGCACCCCGTCTGCTCTGCTCGTCGCCAAGGGCGTCCCCCTGCGGTGACTGCACCGGCTCTGCCACAGCCCGCCCCTCCGGCCCGGCCCCGGCGTGGAGCCCACCGCAGGAAGCCGACGCCACCCGTCTCTCAGCCGGCACCGAAGAACCCACGGAGGTCTTCGAGGCGCCCCTGAGACGGACAACCCAGGGACGAGGGAACCTACTCACCTGGAGCTGGTAGAAAGACCACTCCATCCCCCGGTGGAGGGCCGGGGGGAAAATCTTTTGTTGCCTTTTCGTTTGATTTCGCCGTACGCCCAAGTGGCTGCGGTACCCAACAGTTCAACAAAAGAGCGGCTTCCTTCCTCCCTGGGTCACATACCCGCTGTGTACGGTCGTCACCACGACTACCGTCCACGGGCTTTATCTTGCAGGATTGGCGCTCCAGCGGTGCCCTTTTCGCCCCTGAGCGCCCAGCTGTGGCACAAATCCACCCCCGATGTGACAGCCTCCATGGGTCGCGAGGACAGGCCTCTTCCTCCCCCGTCCCAGGCTGTTCCGGGGGTGGTCACAAGGAGCCAGGTAAGTGCTTCGATGTCCCTAGACTCAGCACGGCCACGACGTGCTGTGGCACCTCGCGCTCCGCCCCGCCGCGAGGCCCCACCTGCCGGTACGTCCGACGACGTTGTCCCCTTGGTTCCCCTCGCACGGAATTTGGACGCATGGCTTGCACTTCCCAATCCGTCACGGTGGTTGATCCGGACCGTCCGACTCGGCTACGCGATTCAGTTCGCCAGGCGCCCGCCCAGGTTCAGCGGTACTCACTTCACCTTCGTCAAGGGCGAAAACGCTGTTACTCTGCGCGCGGAAATCGCTACCCTCCTACGGAAGGGCGCGATAGAACCTGTCCCTCCAGCCGAGGTAAAGAAAGGGTTTTACAGCCCCTACTTCATCGTACCGAAGAAAGGCGGTGGGTTGCGGCCAATCTTGGACCTGCGAGTACTGAACCGGGCTTTACACAGACTCCCGTTCAAGATGCTGACGCAAAGACGCATTTTAGCGAGCGTCCGGCATCAGGATTGGTTCGCGGCGGTAGACCTGAAGGACGCGTACTTTCACGTCTCGATCCTTCCTCGACACAGACCCTTCCTGCGGTTCGCGTTCGAGGGTCGGGCGTATCAGTACAAAGTCCTCCCTTTCGGCCTGTCCCTGTCTCCTCGCGTCTTTACGAAGATCGCAGAGGCTGCCCTTGCCCCGTTAAGGGAGGTAGGCATTCGCATTCTCAATTATCTCGACGACTGGCTAATCTTAGCTCACTCTCGAGACGTGTTATGCGCACACAGGGACCTGGTGCTCTCGCACCTCAGCCGACTAGGGCTTCGGGTCAACTGGGAAAAGAGCAAGCTCCTCCCGGTTCAGAGCATCTCTTTTCTCGGTTTGGAGTTGGACTCAGTCTCTCTGACGGCGCGCCTTACGAACGAGCGCGCCCAGTCGGTGCTGGCCTGTTTGAAGGCGTTCAAACAGAAGACAGCGGTTCCACTGAAACTTTTTCAGAGGCTCCTGGGGCATATGGCATCCTCGGCGGTGGCCACCCCGCTCGGGTTGATGCATATGAGGCCGCTTCAGCACTGGCTCCAGACTCGAGTCCCGAGACGGGCATGGCGCCACGGGACACACCGCGTGGCCATTACACCGGTCTGTCACCGTCTTTTCAGCCCTTGGACCGACCTCTCGTTTCTACGAGCAGGTGTTCCTCTAGAACTGGTCTCCAGGCGCATCGTGGTCACGACAGACGCCTCCAAGACGGGCTGGGGCGCTGTTTGCAACGGGCACGCAGCCACTGGCCTCTGGACGGGTCCGCGGCTGCGTTGGCACATCAACTGCCTCGAGTTACTGGCAATTCTGCTCGCCCTGCGGAGGTTCCGGCCGTTGATCCAGGGCAAGCACGTGCTAGTTCGGACAGACAGCACGGCAGCGGTAGCATATGTCAACCGCCAAGGCGGTCTGCGCTCCCGCTGTATGTCACAACTCGCCCGCCGTCTCCTCCTCTGGAGTCAGCAGCACCTCAAGTCGCTGCGAGCCACTCATATCCCGGGCAACCTCAACGTTACAGCGGACGCGCTGTCACGGCAGGTTCCCCGCAGGGGAGAGTGGAGACTCCACCCCCAGGTGGTCCAGCTGATTTGGAGTCGATTCGGTCAGGCTCAGGTGGACCTGTTCGCCTCCCAGGAATCCTCCCACTGCCCGCTCTGGTACGCCCTCACCGAGGCTCCTCTCGGCATAGACGCATTGGCACACAGCTGGCCCCCTGGCATTCGCAAATACGCATTTCCCCCAGTGAGCCTACTTGCACAGACACTGTGCAAAGTCAGGGAGGACGAGGAGCAGGTCATCCTGGTAGCGCCCTACTGGCCCGCCCAGACATGGTTCTCGGACCTCACGCTCCTCGCGACAGCTCCCCCCTGGCAAATTCCCCTGAGGAAGGACCTTCTTTCTCAGGGACGGGGCACCCTCTGGCACCCGCGCCCAGACCTCTGGAATCTCCATGTCTGGCCCCTGGACGGGACGCGGAAGACCTAGGTGGCCTACCACCCGCGGTGGTAGACACGATCACTCAGGCTTGGGCCCCCTCTACGAGGCGCCTGTATGCCTTGAAGTGGTCTCTGTTCGCTAAGTGGTGTTCTTCTCGACACGAAGACCCCCAGAGATGCGCAGTCGGATCAGTGCTTTCCTTCCTGCAGGAGAGGTTGGAAGGGAGGCTGTCCCCTTCCACCTTGAAGGTGTACGTTGCTGCCATAGCAGCACACCACGACGCAGTTGATGGTAAGTCCTTAGGGAAGCACGATCTGATCATCAGGTTCCTAAGAGGCGCTAGGAGGCTGAATCCCTCCAGACCGCTCTTCGTTCCCTCATGGGACCTCTCCGTAGTTCTTCAGGGCCTACAGAGAGCCCCCTTTGAGCCTTTGCAGTCAGTCGAGCTGAAGGCACTCTCCCTGAAGACTGTCCTCCTGACTGCGCTCACTTCCATCAAGAGGGTAGGTGACCTGCAAGCGTTCTCTATCAGCAAAACGTGCCTAGAGTTCGGTCCGGGTTATTCTCACGTGATCCTGAGACCCCGACCGGGCTATGTGCCCAAGGTTCCCACCACTCCTTTTAGGGACCAGGTGGTGAACCTGCAAGCGCTGCCCCAGGAGGAGGCAGACCCAGCCCTGGCGTTGCTGTGTCCGGTGCGCGCTTTACGCATCTATTTGGATCGCACGCAGAGCTTTAGACTCTCTGAGCAGCTCTTTGTCTGCTTCGGTGCACAGCGGAAAGGAAGCGCTGTCTCCAAGCAGAGGATCGCCCACTGGCTCGTTGATGCCATATCTATGGCATATCTCGCCCAAGACATGCCGCCCCCGGTAGGGCTACGGGCCCATTCTACCAGGGGTGTAGCGGCTTCTTGGGCCCTGGCCAGAGGTGCCTCTCTAACAGACATTTGTAGAGCAGCGAGCTGGGCAACACCCAACACCTTTGCAAGGTTCTACAACCTCCGGGTGGAACCGGTTTCGTCCCAGGTAGTGGCACGCAACACAAGCGGATAAGCCCGGGATAGCCGGCCGGGTGTATCGCTTGCACTTAGCGCCTCCCACCTCCTTTTGAGCTGAAGACGTGCACTGCTAATTCCCAGTAGTGTTCACAAAAGTTGTTCCCTGGTTGATTTCCTCCGAGCCCTGTGGCAGTCGAGTCTTCGGAGAAACTCACTGCCGGCCCAGTACACGCGCTAAGAGCCCGGTGCTGGGGTAGGTGCTCCGCATGTGGCGGTTCCCTGTAAGGCTAACCCCATGCGATCTATATCTTCCGCTAGCTCGTTTCCCTGCTGGCAAACGGCGTCTTCCTTGGGCAGAGCCCCTCTGCCCCAGTCTCCATGTTGTAGTACCTCCTCCCCCATTGGGCAGGATCTACCTTGAAGGCTCTCCACATGGTTGGAAAGACCATGTGATGTATTCTTCCACTTAAATATCCCCCCCTCTTGGGGCGAGGTGTGGTCTCCGCGGTGTCCTCCCCTTGGGAGGGACACCCCCCGACTAGACCTGGCGGCCCAGTCGGATAATCCCCCTTCTTTTTAGGGAGTGGAAAAAGAGAAGGGGAAAAGAGGCCACGACTGGGTTAAGCCCGTCTCTATCTTTGGGTAGTCGACTTGTCCCCAAGTAGGGCCGTTCGACACTCATAACTGTGTTGGGGGAGGTTACGTGTCGACCTGGTGCGCTGGCTATGAGGCACACAGCAAGTCTGCCCACCACACACCGCCAGTTCACGTAACACAGTTCAGCCTTGTGGCGTTTTGTATAGGGACCCCTAGTGTCACTACATCGACACCAACGTCGAGTGAGTGACAGATAGGGAACGTCATGGTTACTGGTGTAACCTCCGTTCCCTGATGGAGGGAACGAGACGTTGGTCCCTCCTGCCACAACGCTGAACTACCCGCTGAAATGGCCGGACCCTATATCGGCTCCTCAGCGTAAAACCTGAATGAGTGGTTGCATACCAGCTCCTTTTATACCCGTATGTTCGGGGGAGTGGCATGCAAATACCACTCGCCAATTTTCATTGGCTTTTTATCAAAGACCAGAGGTGTCTCGGGCTCCCAAGAGTGACCCCTAGTGTCACTACATCGACACCAACGTCTCGTTCCCTCCATCAGGGAACGGAGGTTACACCAGTAACCATGACGTTCAAAACAACCAAACCCAAATGTGAGTAAACCCCGCCTGAATGGAAATTACGTAACTAATGTGACATTTGTGCAAAATGACATTTTGAGGTTCATTACATTCATCTCTGCAGTTCAAAGGTGAAATGTCCACTGAGTGGCGCTAAAAGCAAGTAATATTTTCTCCCAAAGATGAGGATTTAAGGTTAATGCTCTATCGAGTTTTAAATCAACAGAACCTACCTTCCTACCTAAACCTAACCGATAATTTCATAAAAGAAGAAAAAATAAATAAATGCTGAAGCAACCACGTTGTTTTATGATGCTTCTATGACACTTTCATCTCACGTGTTGACTTGCGTGCTCTTCAGGACTCATATCCCAGTAATTTACATCACAAGTGCAATGCACAATCAGTTGAGTTACTGTGCAATTTGATAAGCACAAACAAGCTTGTAAATGTAGTTGGTTCTGTAATGCAAATGTTAAAATGAGTCATGTGCTATAGTAAGTGTTTAAATGCCATAAGGTGTTTATGAAAAATAATCTGCCATTTTACTCGTGATTTCTGAAAAAGTCAATGTTGTTGTAGCGCCTCCAGTGTTCATTTCACCATGAAACTGCCGTGATACGTACAGAAAGCTACATAAAAATAATTTTGTATAAATGTAGGTATCGTGATTCTACGAGACCAGGTTGAGTGAAACACGGATTTGGTGAATAAAAAAAACTAAATTGCCAACTGACCTTTAAGTTTATTAAGAATTGCATTATAATACATGATTTAAATCAAGAGGGTCTATAATACCTGTAATAATCTTTTCATTAGCATTCACATCCATCTCAATGGCATATATTCAGTGGTGGAAAGAGTACTGATTTTTGTTACTTAAGTAAAAGCATGCGCATCTTATCATGTAGCTTGTTGAGCACATTACCGCGGAGACATAGTGCGTGTGGAGGCTTCACCCCCCTCTCTGCGGCATTCACGCACAACTCATCAAGCACCCCACCGAGAGCGAACCACATTATAGCGACCATGAGGAGGTTACCCCATGTGACTCTACCCTCCCTAGCAACTGGGCCAATTTGGTTGCTTAGGGGACCTGGCTGGAGTCACTCAGCATGCCCTGGATTCGAACTCGACTCCAGGGGTGTTAGTCAGCGTCTTTACTCACTGAGCTACCCAGGCCCCCACCCCCCTCACATTTTTGTTCATGAAAGAAACTTGTGCTTCTTTTCACCAAGGATGCATTAAATTGATCAAAAATACTGTCAAAATCATTAATTGCCAATTATTATTACGGTTTCAAATAATTGTTTTAAGTGATATTTATTAAACTTTTTCTTTACCCGTGATGGCAAACATACTGTGTCACCTATTCCTTACAAAAGCATTCTAAAGTGCTAATTTGGTACTCAAGAAAATGTTCTTATTATTAGAACAATTGAAAATGGTTGCGCTACCATGCGGAACTCACAATACCGTGGGTGTTTTTGCTGAGGTATTGAGTTTTTACAAGTTGATTTACACTTGCAAGTCAAATTGTTTATAAAAAAAAAAAAAAAATGGTTTTAAAAATAGGCAAATAAAACACGTTTCTCTTGAAATTCTATTTTCTCCTGAAGTCTATTGTTTTAGAGAGATGAAGGCTATTCCATGCATTACTGTTTTAAAAAAATAATCTCTAACCAGGATAGAGTGGGAAGTGGACAGCCAGATGCACAACAAAAAGACAAGTAAATCACAGTCTCTAGTTTGAGAAACAGACTCCTCACAGGTCCTAAACTAGCAGCTTCTAAATGCCAAAGACCTGTATTGCTGCAAGAGGATTCTTGGACAAACATAAAATGTTAAGAATACAACATGTATTTAAACAGAATATCAATTTGTAACATTCTAAATGTCTCTACATCATCTCTAAACTACATAATGTGCATTGTGACAAACACATTCCTATTTCAGGTTTATTCTCATTCACGTATGTCCAAGTATTTTGGCTATTAAATTAACATACTGTACAAAACTAATATAATGCAATATCCAGGGCTCCAGACTGCGACTAAAACGGTTGCAAATGCGACCAAAAATAATTGATTGTGACAATAATTTAACATCTAGTCACCACTGGCAACAGTTGGGTTGTGTGCGTTCACATACGGTTTCATCAGATATCATCTTGTGAGTTATTGAATACATGTATAGAGTGCGCACCATCAGTGTGTCTCGCGCCACTTTCCACCTCTGCATATATTTAATATTAACAATACAAAAAACAGCTTCATAGTCGTAAAAACGATTAACGGGTCGTACATTTTCTCAGTTCACTCGCCAATGGTGGCGAAAAGTTAATTTTAGACCCTGTTTGTGACAACAGAGGAGCAGATGATCCATTGAGCAGGTAATCAGGTTACAGCATCATTAATACATGATCCAGACATCAGTGTGTGAGTGAAGAAACATGTTGATTCTGGACATACACTGCTGTTGAAACATTTCCACTTGTATAAACTGAGCTTCTCAGTGAAATGTGACCTTGCTCAACATGTTTTTGTGACATTCACCTAACAGTGCTGTTGTTGTCAGTTTAGCTGTGAGAGTTGATCAGGACTTTGACTGAAGACGGGACACAGCGACTGGAGCCCAGCAGTCTTCTACTGGGACATTTCCATCATCCAATCATCAATGCTAATCTAATTCATGCCAAAGCTTCACCTGAGCCATCAGCCAATCAGTTTCAGCATTACTGACCTCATGACCAATCAGTGATTGATATTTATCGATCAGCAGATAGTGTTTCCATGTGTTCCCAGGTAAAACGTAGTTTGATGCTTAACATTTCAGTGTAACATAATCTGAAATGTATCATAGAGGGACAAAAATATACAATCCTCTAATGTAATTGTATTGACAAGAGCCATTATGTCGCTTATTAGAGGGAAGATTTGGCCAGGTTGCTGAAATATTCCAAAATGCTCATTCTCTAACAGATGTAAGCTGGTTTTACAACCTAGTCACATAGAATTTATGTTACTATACCAACACGTTTTATGTTTTGTTGCAGTTTCCTGGTGAAATTAACATTTGAGGTGCTACAACAACGGTGCATTTATTCACTTTCACACAAATCACGACTACAGCAGCTGATGTCTTCATAAAGATATCAATTATTTTATTTTTCGCACTATTACTTACACACTGCTATGTTATGATATCGAAACACTTGTACTATAACGCATCATGTGAAAAACTACACATTTTAATGCCTGTACTACAGACTCACCTACATTTACACACTTACTCCAACTTGATTAACTTGCGTGGTAGCTCACCTGATACAGTGTTGGACTTTGAACTCAGAAGGTCATGGTTCAAGCCCAGCCAAACATGCACGCCAATAGGTGAGACAAAAGTGTCAAAAAGTGATACGAAAAGACGTGGTTAATTCAGAACGTGTTTATCGTGTCACATTTGCTTTCAGAACACTATCTGTTAGGTTTAGATGTTGGTTAAGGGTAAGGATGTCTGTTTTGTTCACCTCTCATTTGCTTTTAGGAAACTATTGGTTAGTTTTAGGTTGAAGTTAGGTTAGAGAGGTACATTTTACTAATTAAAACCACCATCTAATATTCACCTTAAACAAACCTTTTCTGATTACAACACCATTTTGCTCACTTTTGGTGCCCCCTGCTGGACAGTTCACTGGGAAACTGCATCAAAACGTGTAATAAATTTAATTTTGCAAAATGTTTTACCACGATCACGTCAATTTTGTGAGATCAGACTGTGATTTAAAGTTTTTACTCACCATCGGTCGCCGATTCTCCACCAGATTCAGTCCAACGACACCCAAGAATGCTCCAAAACTCAACTACAATTAAAAACAGAACAGTTACTTTTCACAGAAAAAACCAAACACTGGAAGTATGTAATCTGATTACAAAGGTATTAGTTACTGTAATATAAATACTTTAAATCAGATAGTGTAACATTACATTTTAAATTATTGTAATCAGATTACAGTAACTCAATTATTTATTAAGTTCATTACTTGGGTTCCATATATTTCCGAAATTATATTTTTGTAGAATCCATCTAAAACATGAATTATGTGCATACACAGTATGTATGTCTGTTTGCGTTTCTGTGACAGCTGAAAAGTCACTAACGAACAGTGGCGTAGCCAAGGGTGGGCCGGGGTGGGCCTGTACCCACCCAAATTAGACCCAGGCACAACTAAAATATTATAGATTCTTTGACTTCAAATACATTATAAGAAAATAGTTTAAAAAATGCATAAATGCTGATTTCTGAAATTTTGAAAGAAATGTTTGAATGCGCCGCTTCTCTGTTAAAGAAAATGTGCTTAAAAAAATTTTGGGTGAAAACTTGGCCCATCCATTTTTATTGAGGCCCACCCAAAAGTAATTTCCTGGCTACGCCCTTGCTAATGAGTCATTGTAAGGCAGAAACACTGTTGTATGAACTGAGAGGACAAAACAAAGAGTTAATTACAGTGATTAAACTTCCATTTCTGTTGGCATGAGGTGAGTGTCACTCACTATTATGCCAGGATAGTATCCGGACACGGCCACATTATCAGTTTGAGTGGCACACAGCAGTCCGATCACCAGAGCCAGAACTGAGAGTCCGAACAGAGCGACAGAGCACCAGAGAGCCGTCCGGCGACGCTTTCCATACTGATCTACACATACACATACAGACACATACTGTACATCAAGACAATACACACACAGATTCACCAGTGAATATATTTAGATAAATGCCCTATATGATAAAATAAAATCTTAAAGAATGGCATGCAACACTTCAAATAAAATTATTTTAAAATGATTATGCTTGCCGTTTTTATGAGCTAATATTAATCCAACAACTACATGGAATATTTTTTACTGTTATAATAGGACTATTGAAGTGAACTGCACAAGCAAGATGAACAACTGAACTGAAAAACAATCTCAAAGGTGATTAAAAATGGTAAAAACCTGAAAAGAAATAGTGACCAGTTACAACAAAATACACTTTCTATCACATAGGAATGAAGGACTATTTGTCACACTTTTTACTTCGTTAATATTTACTTTTTCGCTGAATACTTGGAAAGTAAATTTTGCCACAATCCTTAAAGGATTAGTTCACCCTAAAATTAAAATTTGCTCAATACTTCATCAAATTTGAAGTCCTTTTAACAATAAATCTCCAACTTTTACCAGCCCCAATGATTAGGTGGTGATATACATGAAAAATGCAAATAATGTGAATCGCCAAAAAGTAAAAGTGGAGATTTAATGTAAAAAAGGACTTAAATATTGATCTGTTTCTCACCCACATACCTATAATATTGCTTCTGAAGATATAGATTAAACCACTAGTCAAATGGATTGCTTCTATGCTGCCTTTATGTGCTTTTTGGAGCTTCAAAGTTCTGATCACCATTCACTTGCATTGTACAGAGCTGAAATATTCTTCTAAAAATCTTTGTTTGTGCTCTGCAGAAGAAAGTAAGTCATACTCACATCTGGGATGGCACGAGGGTGAGAAAATGACGAGAGAATTTTTCATTTTTGGGTGAACTTTTCCTTTAAAGTCTTGACTATTTTTTTAAGTTATTGCCCAGGTACAAAAATTGTTATTTTAAAACATTTATTAAAACACAAAACAATTCATTAAGCAACAAAAATGGAAAGTGTAATGCACCAAAACATCAAACTACTGATTCGTTCACCAGTGCTGTCGTTATTAATAAATTGTACCAAGTTACAACATATTTAATTATCAGTTGCTGTAATAACTATAATATGGAGTGTTATTACTGATGAACTCACCTGCGGCATACGCGTTCTCCGCGTGCGTCTGCGGCGCGGGCTGCTGTTGCATCGCGTCTCTGATCTTTCACAGAGAAATTGTGTCCAAAATAAAGTTAATAAAAAAAGACTTTTGGTCAATTTTTCCAAGAATTCCCTCCTAGTACGTAAATATGCGTCAGCACCGCCGCTGAGAGACGCGCCGCTTCGCTCATGTGAACGCGCGCAGGTTAAGACTGAAGTGATGTGCGCGAGACTGACGCTCCCAGCAAAACTCACACGACTGCCGTGATGACGCATCAGCATCGCGATCGATGCGACACAAAACTAGAAAAAAGCTAAATTTGAGAGTAAAAAGTAAAGCCCACTCACAGAATTCATATTAGATTTACTCTATTATGCAGCAGTACATCTGAGACATCATATTAAGAAATTAAGGGGGGCTTGCGGCAGAAATGCCTCCGAGAAAAAAAAAAAAAAAAAAAAGAAGAGCCTGCAATGAATTCTTTTTTGTTTGTAAAATTTTTTCATCAATAGTTCTTAATATTCTGTTATAGAACTAGTTATTTTAGAATTATAGCTCATGTTTAAATGAAAAATAAATTAATACATAAATCACCCTAAACGATGCTAAAATGAAAATGGATACAAACTAATGCTAAAATGAAATACAAGGAGCATATTTTTTTTTCTCATTTATTCTGATTTTTTTTTTTTTTTTTTTTTTTTTTTTTTAAGATTTCATTATGTATTTAAGGATTTATTTAAACATTTCATGATTTACTTTTGAGTAATTTGGCCCTCCATATAAAAAATAAATAAATAAATAAATGCCCTCATAAAGGTAAAAATGCCCCTGAAAATCAAATCCATATATTTCCCCTTAAAATAAATATTCCAGGTTTAATACAAGTTAAGCTCAATCGATAGCATTTGTGTCATAATGCCGATTAGCACAGATATTAATTTCGACTAGTCTCTCCAGTTCTTAAAAATAATAATAATAATAATAATAATTACAATGGTAATTGGGCCAATTTTTGTAGGGTTTAAAAAGGTAGAAATGTGAAATTTATAATTTTATAAAAGCACTTAAATCAATTATTCTTTTAAAACTTGTGTGCTATTTGCGCTGTAACAATTGTTTAAATTAATTTTATGGTCATTTTAGGGTTTAAGGGTTCACAGCGTTATGTCATCATGGCAACGAAGTTGTAAAACTGGATATAACTTTACACAGAAAAGGTTAGCAAGCGATTTTATGACACTTTAATAACTTTAACACGCTTGTTAAGTCTTGTGGCTATACTTTTAAAACTGTGTATTTGAAAATTACAGACTGGCCCCATTCACTTCCATTGTAAGTGCCCGCTGTAACCCAGAAGGGACAAGTTGAAATAAATGTTTGTGGTAATCGACATTATGCCACAAATGCTGTCGACTGAGCTTAACTTGTATTGAAACCCGGAAAATTCCTTTAACCTTAAAAATATCATTTGTTTGGCAAAACATTTAACTCTCTTTTAGCACCACACAGTGGACATTTCACCTCAATACTCCCACGATAACTGTAATGAAGGACATAATATGCTTTTGCAAAAATGTCATCACAGTCATGTTATTTTCATGAGATCAGGCGGAATGCGGTTGTTGTCACTCTTTTTCATAAGGCAAACTGTATGAACTATTGCATTTAGCATTCAAAACACGATGACTTTCTGGTGCTGTGTGCACAATATATAAACCACTCAAAGACTGAATGCAAATTATTCTGTTTCAAAACACTGACTTTATTTACATAAAACTTGCAGACAGAGACAAAAAGCCAACACAAAAATAAAACATATATAGTTTGTAGTTCTTGGTGTACACTGGTTAAAGTATTCACTAGAAGCCATGCTCAGTGCTGTTCCAGTGGTAAAGATGAGTTCAGTTTTAGTCATAAAATAATTCTTAAGTTCTTATATCCTAACAGCATGAGTTCACAAGATCAATATGGCTTTGACCTGCAAGTTATTGCTGGAGATTGCTTTTACATCGGGACACATTTAATGCTGTGAGCTGGAACTAGTGCACTCCAAGGACTATGCTGTGCCACAAATTCAATTTAGAGAAACAGATCATGTCCGTGTGTGCTTTTAAAGTGTGTAGTGGATGTTCATTGTGTTGGGCATCCATTAGCATTCATGCTAGCAGTGGGTTCGCTAGAGGAAGTGTTAGGAATCTTCCACCAGTCATCTACTTGAGCTTTACTGGAACCAACAGCTGCTCTGGAGCTGGAATCTAAAACAAGAAAACAACAGACATGAATGAAGAGCTAGCAGAGAAATCACAATAATACACAGTTGACATCTTATGACGTATTACACACGTCTACACAGGAAGTGACTGATGTTACGTCGCCCTGCAACAGGTTGTCTATACAGTGAACGTGATTTTGCCAAGTTGAACGTGATCCTGGAACAACATCCTTCATATGAACTAAGGGATACTTCAAATGAGATTAGGGATAGAGAAATGATGTAGCACTATCACAGCCAAATAGGGGGCATTTCCCAAAAGCATCGTTAGCAAACTATGGTCGCAAGTTCCATCGTTACCAGCATAGTTCAACGATTTGGTGTTTCCCCAAACCATAGTGCCAACGAGCATTCGCAAACAGCATCACCCAGCTGTGTGGTTGGAACTACAGCTCTTTACCTGTGGTTAGAAGTAAGTTTCTTGTTCCTTTGCTGTGTGGACATTCTTTCACCTCACTGAGGCTTCTATATCTTTCATTCCATAGATATCTTTCATTCTGAAGTGTGCATGTGCGTATGGGCTCAAGAGTGTTCAGGGAACACCGAAGTCCAATGTTGAGGGAAATCCCACTATTGCAGCATATCTCTCTGTCGCATTACACAGTGCACGCAGTTTTCCTGTCTTCAACAGCTCTCTTGCATTTACCGGCTTTCTGGTGTACGTGTAAATGAGATTTTATAATTTAATATTTGCGGAAGTTATTACTCCACTTCCTGCGTAACGTCATTAATGACAGCTCTATGTTCTTGAACCAGTGTGGTTTATACAATGGATGTGCAACATAGTTACTGGGGTGTTGGGAAACAGTCGTGACTAGCTAGTTAATTTCTCCAATGATGCATCAAACTAGGTTAGTTTAGCAGTGAGTTATGTTGTTGTACGGGAAACACACCCCTGAAAATATTTGCTGTTTAATTGTACAATTACCAGGGGCAGATTTTGGACCAATGAGTTCACTGTGGGTGGGACTAGCTAGCAGACGCCGGTGTGTAGATTGCATGGATAATAATTTTGTAGCGTATTTATTTCCAACAGAAATCTAGTGATATATAAAGACGACTTTTTTAGGATACCACTTTAGAACAGCCAAATACTTTTCAGTAACTCACAAGGACAGTTGTATTTTGTGGTCTCTCTTATATGTTTGATACATGTTTAAATTAGCAATGCAATACTACAATATTTTGGCCGATACAGATTTTAACAAAAAAAAATGTAAAAAATAACCACTCCACAGATTTAATATTAGCAAACTGTAGTTTTGGCAAGTCTTTTAGGACATCTACTTTGTGCGTGACATGAATAATTTTTCCAACAATTGTTTACACAGATTGTTTCACTTTTAACTGACTATATCACAATTCCAGTGGGTCAAAAGTTTACATACACCAAGGTAACTGTGCCTTGGAAAATTCCAGAAAATGATGTCAAGCCTTTAGACAATTAGCTTCTGACAGGAGGTGTACTGAATTGGAGGTGTACCTGTGGATGTATTTTAAGGCCTACCTTCAACCACAGTGCCTCTTTGCTTAACATCATGGGAAAATCAAAAGAAATCAGCCAAGACCTCAGAAAAAAAATTGTGGACCTCCACAAATCATGTTCATTCTTGGGAGAAATTTCCAAATGGCTGAAGTTACCACGTTCATCTGTACAAACAATAGTACGCAAGTATAAACACCAACACACAACCATCATAACGCTCAGGAAGGAGACACATTCGGTCTCCTAGAGATGAATGTAGTTTGGTGTGAAAAGTGCAAATCTACCCCAGAACAACAGCAAAGGACCATGTGAAGATGCTGAAGGAAACAGGTAGACAAGTATCTATATCCACAGTAAAACAAGTCCTATATCGACATAACCTTGCAAGGCAATCATCTGTTTTCCGCACTGCTATCAGGTCCTTGAATTAAGTGCAAGGAAGGGGAGCTAGTGGAGTTTCTGGTACCCCCCTAGTTAGTAGGTGCCCTACGCAGACTGCATAATATGCGTATAGGGAGTGGCGGTACTGGGGGAAATTATCTGAAACATTAAAAACCGACACACTTTGACCTCTGAGACATCAGTTTGATATCCATGAAAGCTGAACAACTGATTACTATTACATTGAAACCGAAATGGAGGTATGATGTTGCACAAGTTTAATAAAAATGATTGCGCTCCCTTTCTCCACTGCGATCGGTTTGATTGACGCGGATGCGCTCGCTCGTTTAACCCGCTTGTGGTAAAGACAAACATTTTTGCAAAATGGAAATACGTGCCTGATTATGAATTTATAACGTATAAATAATGAAACGGAGAAAATAGCAGTAAAATGTAAGTCGTGCGCTGTAGAGAAACAACTCTTAAAGGGATAGTTCACCCAAAAATGAAAATTCTCTCATTATTTACTCACCCTCATGATATCCCTTGTGTGTAAAAATGTCTTCCTTCACCAGAACACATTTGAAGAAAATTAGAAAAAACATCTTATCGGGAGTGTAAATGATGAGCTCTGCGCACTTTGCTCGTTTTTTTTTTTTTATTATTTTCATGTTATAATCCGGTGAGATTCGATACACCCAGTTACATATTTGCTCTTTGGAGTAAACATGGCAAAGAAGTCAAAATCCTCGGGCTCTGGAGACATTAAAAGACATTTACGTGCTCAAGCTGAAACCTCTGTTGGGCCTGCAGACCGGGGACTCGATTTGGATGGCACGGCCAGGGAAATTCAGTGATGCTGACGAAGGCTGTTGCTGACTTGGAGGATCTTGCTGTAATATGATCAATCGATTATGGTGATGGAAACAAAATTCTCTGAGTTGGCTTCAAGAGTGGCAGATGTTGAGAAACGGATCGATTATCTGGAGTCATCGGAAAGGGAATTATCCGCTAATCCGCCCACGACCAAAATAGGCCTGGAAAGCATTTTGGAAAAACTGGAAGATCTCGGAAATAGGAGCCGAAGGAATAACGTACGGATTGTTGGAATTCCTGAGCATTAAGGCAGAGATATGGTGAAATTCCTGGACGAGCTCTTCCCGAGTCCGCTCGACATAACAGGCCATAAGCTGGAAATCGATCAAGCTCACAGAGTCCCGGCTCGCAGATCTGCTGAGGGAGACAAGCCCCGATTAATTCTGGCAAAATTTCTGAGATCATCTGATAAAGATCTCATGTTGTGCCTGGCAAGGAGCAAAGGAAAGCTTTCTTGGAAGAATCACAATATTTTCTTGTTCGCGGACTTTGCGAATTCGACAAGAGAGAAACGCGATCGGTTCAAGGAATGAAAGAAACTTACATCAACGGAAGGTCGCTTTTACACTTATGTTTCCAGCCAAACTGAGAATAGACACCAAGGATGGCTGCAAAGTATTTTTATGCCCCCAACAAGCACTGTCCTTCATTGAAACAATGGGTGAGTAAACAATTGGCTGTTTCTCGTGTGAGTGGATTGACTCACTGTTCATCAACTCGACTGTCTGAGGAAGCTGGGCGTCATTTTTGTTTCTTTTTACATTGGCTCCGCCTAGCGACTGGAGTTTGTTTTGTGGAATGACACTCCTTCAAAAAACTTCTGCATTGAGGTTCCCAGCCAGATTGAGAATGGACACTATGGATGACTGCAAAATATCTACATGCCCACACAAAGGATGTCTTTTATAAAGTTGACGGACTAAGTCATGGCGTATTTTTTTTATGCGGCCTCCGAGTGAATTTGACTCTTGACCATCTGAGGAACTGGGATGCCTGTTTTCTTTCTTTTTGTGCTGGTTCCACCTAGCGGCTGGAGCTTGTTTTGTGGAATAACACTGTTTCGGGACAGTTGCGGATGAATCTGTTCATTCACTCCTGCTGGCTGGAGTTTGTTTTTGTGGAGTATTTTTGCGGGACATTGGAATGATTACGTCATCTGCTGCACTCATAAACAGCCAGCTCACTGAACAATTTTTGGATGTCCAAGGAAACTGAATGGCTTTATATCGGCTGGAATTTGTTTTGTGGAGGAACACACCTTCAAGACGTTCTTTGCATTTATTCTGTCAAATGGCAGGGGTTTGTTTTACAAAGTATTTTCTGTTATGTAATTTTGCCTCACAAATTTACGAGGCAAAACTGAGCAATCCGATGGCAAAGTTGTCGCGGGGGCTCTCGTAGGCGTACATGGACCTTTTGAGTTTAGAGGGATTGTCGCTGGTTGGCGCTGTCGTGTGCGGGGTTAATGCGCACATTTTTCTTCTTTTTTGGGGGGAGGGTTTGGGGGGGTTCGGGGTTTGATTGTTACACTAATGGGGAAAGTGGTCTGTATAATCTTGTTTTTGACATACAATTTATTTTTCTATTATATCAAAATGTCAAATGTTAATATGAGTGGGATATCTTTCTCCACGTGGAATGTGAATGGGTTGGGGCACCCCATAAAAAGAAGGAAGGTTATTTCTTGTCTTAAGCGTAAGAAATGTGATATAGTGTTTCTTCAAGAAAACATCTTTCCTCCCAGGAAGCTGAAAAATTTGGGAATATACGGGGTGGACATGTTTTCTTTAGTGCTGTCTCAAGTAAGAGTAGGGGAGTCATTACACTGATAAATAAACATCTACAATTCAAATGTCTCAAACAGAGTAAAGATAAATTAAGAAGATTCATTATTATTTTAGCAGACATTCAGGGGCAAAGGTTGATTTTGGCTAATATATACGCACCTAACACTGACAATCAGGGCTTTTTTATAGATCTTGAAGGGATGTTGCAAGTCGCTGGCACCCCTCATGATATAATATTGGGAGGAGACTTTAATCTATTGATGGACTCAGTCCTTGATCATAGTGAAGCAAAAGTGTGTAAGCCCCCTAGAGCAACACTGATGCTTCACAGGATGTGAAAAAATCTTGGTCTTGCAGATATTTGGCGAGTTTTGAACCCATCTGGTAGGGACTATACCTTTTTTTCATCAGTCCATAAGATTTATTCTAGAATAGATTTTTTTTTTTTTTTTTTTTTTTAAGTCCCTCATTTCATCTGTTGTTGATTGCTCAATTGGAAACATCATAGTCTCAGATCACGCCCTGGTGAGTTTAGAGATGTTGCCACATACGGAGAAAAAGAAATCATATAGTTGTCGCTTTAATGTAACCCTTTTGCAAAATCCTGATTTCCAACAAATGTTAAAGACTGAAATCAATGTTCAGTATCCTCTGTGGGCGTGGCTTGGGAGGCACTTAAGGTGGTTCTTATGGGTCAGATCATACAGTATGCCTCATTTACCAAATAATCCAAAGCCCAAGAACTCGTGGAATTGGAAGGGAACATTAAGAGTGCAGAGGCAGAGCTGAAGCGCAGAATGTAGTCTGATGGTCTCAGAGAATTCTGCTATTTTGTCACAGAAAGTGGAGTTTTGGTTATTCAGGGCGAGACAGTCATACTTTGAGTCGGGGGACAAAGCAGGGAAGCTTTTGGCTAGATATATAAAGCAGAGAGAGTGTCTTTTTCTACCATTGGCCATTGATATTACTAATGCCTTTAAAGAGTTCTATCTAGATCTTTATAGTTCCAAACCTTTGCCCACTGATGAAGATATTAGGAAATTTGTGGAACCATTAGATCTCCCTAAACTGACGACGGAGCAAAAAAATTATCTTGATTCTGAGATAACCTTGTGGGAGCTTGATTAAGGCCTTACCTACAGGCAAGGCTCCGGGGCCAGATGGTTTTGCTGATGAATTTTTAAGATCTTATGCTACAGAATTGGCTCCACTTTGCTAGAAGTTTACACAGATTAATTAAAGAACGGAAAGCTTCCGCCAACCATGACACCCGGATCAGTCTGATTTATTTTTTTATTTATTTCCCTTTTCTCCCAATTTGGAATTCCCAATGTGCTTTTTAAGTCCTCGTGGTCGCGTAGTGATTCGCCTCAGTCCGGGTGGCAGAGGACGAATCCCAGTTGCCCCCGCGTCTGAGATTGTCAATCCGCGCATCTTATCACGTGGCTTGTTTAGCGTGTTGCCACAGTGACATAGCGCATGTGGAGGCTTCACACCATCCACCGCGGCAACTACACTCAACTCACCACGCACCCCACCGAGAATGGACCACATTATAGTGATCACGAGGAGGTTACCCCATGTGACTCTACCCTCCCTAGCAACCGGGCCAATTTGGTTGCTTAGGAGACCTGGCTGGAGTCACTCATCACACCCTGGATTCGAACTAGCGAACTCCAGGGGTGGTAGCCAGCGTCTTTACCATTGAACTACCCAGGCCCCCTTCGGATCAGTGTGATTCTTAAAAAGGACAAAGTGAGTGTAAAAGTTACCGTCCAATTTCCAGCTAGATGCAAAAATTTTGTCAAAAATTTTGGCTAACTGATTAAGTTATGACATCTCTTATACATATAGATCAGGTGGGGTTTATTCGGGGCCATAGTTCTTCTGATAATATTAGGCGTTTCATCAATATCATGTAGTCAGTAGCGAATGATCAGTCTCCAGTCGCTGCCATCTCACTTGATGCTGAAAAGGCGTTTGATATGTTCGAATGGGATTATCTTTTTAAGATTTTGGAAAGGTATGGGTTCGGGAGTACATTCATTGGTTGGATTAAGTTACTTTATGGACACCCTGTAGCAGCGGTACAAACAAATGGATTAATTTCAGATTATTTTACTCTGGACAGGGGCACCCAGCAGGGTTGCCCTCTTTCCCCATTATTGTTCTGTCTTGCCCTGGAACCATTAGCAGCCGCAATTTGAAAGGAGGATGATTTTCCAGGGGTGATGGCGGGAGGTGTGGCGCATAAGCTTCTGCTTTACACAGGTGATATTTTCTGTCTCTGACCCTACTAGATCTATGCCTTGCCTCCACAGAATTATTAATTCCTTTTCCAAGTTCACAGGATACAAAGTCAATTGGTCTAAATCTGAAGCTTTGGCTCTGACAGCGTACTGTCCAGTAACGGCCTTCCAGCTGGGCGCCGTCCAGTGGCCCAAACAGGGCATTAAATATTTGGGGATTTTATTCAAAGCAAATTTGTCTGATTTAGTTAGAGTTAATTTTGACCCTTTAATTAAAAGGTTTTCGAGTGATGTGTACAGGTGGTCTTCATTACATTTATCGATGATTGGGAAGATTAATGTTATTAAAATGAACTGTATTCCAAAATTCAAAAACCTGCTACAGTCACTCACTATAGATGTCCCTCTCTCTTATTTCAAGCAATTTGATAGCATAGCAAAGTCATTCATTTGGAATGGTAAACGTCCCACACTACATTTCAACAAATTACATAGGCCGATTTACAAAGATGGGCTAGGCCTACCCAAGATTTTGTTTTATTATTATGCATTCAGTCTCAGACATTTGGCTCATTGGTCACTTCCACCTGAAAGAGCCTCTCCCTGGTTTTCTATTGAACAGGAAGTCCTTGCCCCTATTTTAACATTGCAAAGCCTTTCTATCAAACTAACCAGAGAAGTTAAGTCACACCCCGTTATTTCACATTTGCATGTGATTTGGACAAGAGCCAAAGTATTTAATTCAGACATTTATTTCAATGTTGCCTCAAGCATATGGCTGAACCCCAAATTATGTATCAATAAGTCCCCTTTCACTTGGTCAGAGTGGATTGTGAGGGGGATTGCTGCACTCAGCAACCTGTATGAGAGTGGAGTGTTGAGATCTTTTGAGAATTTGGGTAATCATTTTTGGATTCCCAGATCTCAGTTTTATAGGTATTTACAGCTACGCCACATGCTCTGTACGGTTTTTGGGAGTAGAACACCCACCCACTGCTAATACCCCTGTATTACTCCCTGCTAATTCAGAGTCTGAGGGATGTAGATTTAACTTCTATCAAGAGATTATGGGAGAAAGATTTGAATTTGGTATTGGAGACTAGGATTCTAAAAAAATGTCAAGTCTGCATCTAGAGATGCAAGGGTTCACCTGTGCAATTTAAGATTTTACATAGATTTTACTGGACCCCCTCTAGATTATATAGTCTTGGTCTTAAAGACACACTCACCTGCTGGCGTTGCCAATCAGAAGTTGGAGACACGACTCATGTCTTTTAGGAGTGTGTTAAGATTAAAGATTTTTGGTTGAGGGTTCAGAGTTATTTGTGTGACGTTTTGAGCACTCGGGTTTTACTTTGCCCCAGACTTTGTGTTTTGGGCAATGGGGCGGTCAAAAAATTGGGGGACAAATTTATAGAAAATTGGGTTCCGACAAGTGTTATGATTGGCAGACAAGTCATTTTAAGGGGTTGGAAGTCAGATGGAGCAGCATCATTTCCAGAGTGGTGTGCAGAGATGGGAAGGGTGGCAGCTTTTGAAGAAGAGGTATCTAGAGGATTGGGTAATTTGTAATTTTGGGAAAGTGGGTCAAATATCTGGCATTTTTGGAGGGCTCTCGGGGAGGGACAGTGGAGAGAGAGGTGTAGATACTATGTGTGTTATTATCATACTTTAATTATATTTGTTTTTGTGTGTCTATAATCATGTGGGACCACTGGGGTATTCTTGTGGGTGGATTTGGGGTGAGGGGGTAGTAGTAATAGAGAGGGTTAAGTATTGATTCTGTTTGTAAATGTTCTTGCTTTTATTTGTTAATATATGAATCAATAAAAAATGTTAATCTGAAAAAATATCTTAGCTCAGTAGGTCCTTAAAATACAAGTGAATGGAGATTTATCTTTTGAAGCTCCAAAAAAAAAAAAAATTATGATCTTCTTTGAAGTGTTTCTAAAGTGCTCTCGTGTGCTGGACAACTTGGGTCGTGTTTTTCCACTTCAACTTGTCTCAGTAATTTTTCAAACAAGGTTCATCATGCAAATGTAACGGACAGAGATTATCCATGCTCGTGGCATATATCCAACTGATTGATAATTAAATTCATTGTCAATGATTTTCATTATCGATAATTATCGATTAGTTCTTGCATCTCTAGGTGCATCCCTAGTTTAAATAAATAAATATTTAGCCATTTTCCTAAATGTTTGAATGTTTAATTTTGGCTACAATTTGACATGCATTATTATCATTTTGCACAAAATTATCAACTAAAATGTTATAAAAGTAAAATCGTACGCCACAACTGACAAAAATTAATGAATGACATGACAAAATATGTATTAAATTTAAAGGCCATTATTGTCAAAAGCCTAATACTATGACTAATACAAAAAAACAAAATTAACACTGCTTTACAGCAACTAAAGACTTGTAATATGACAACATAATGGATGTTTCCACTGTATATCGCTCTGTTGCTTATAATGGAAGAGATCAAGTTGTCACATCCTGCCACAAATTGGTCTAAGAAATCCATAAACACCCTTGAAAAAACACCACATCTTCAAAAGAGCCACTGTGGAAACCAGTCAGTTGCACCAATCATAGTGTGTTAGTGTAAAGCACAATTATTAACACCCATCACATGCACATTACCCTCTTCATCACTGTCTGAAGACTCCATGTCAGGCTCGGACATTAAACATGACACCTCTGATATGACAAACATCATAATGAATGACCTGTAAACAGTCAAATGAACATTGAGAGATGTATTGTAGGGGTGTCATTACCTGGCACAGTCCCGAGACTGGAGTTATCAAAGAACTGTGTGGGGCAGTTGAGGCTGATGGGAACAGAAGAGCGCACGTCAAAGAACTTGCTCTTAGGAGAGTCCAAAAACATCTTCTTCGGGGAGTTCACTTCGGTTTCGGTCAGAATTGGCTGCCGTTTGGTTGGTGTGCACAGACCGTCCTTTTTACTCTCCTTCATCTTATAAGCTCTGCGCTTCCATTTACTGATCTCTTCTTGCTGCTTACTCACCAAACTAAACACGAACGACAACAACTGTTATTTGACATTTCTCTCTTTGATTGATGGACAGCAGAGGTGAGACAGGAAATAAGGTGGCCAGAGAGAGCACAGGTGAATGGGATAAGAACATCATGGTCCAGATTTTGGTGTAGAAGTGACAGTGTGTGTGTGGAATCTGTCCGAATTACCTCTCAATCTGAGCGTTCTTCTTCTGCAGCTCCTCAATCTTCTTCTCTTTGAGGGAAGCAAACGCTCGGATGTTTGAGCCTAAATTAATATTGGCCTCATCGCTGTCCAGGACTGTTGAACACATACTTTAAGTTATGAGTAGCTCTTGACTTAGGAAGCGACAGTTTCAAATAAGCTTCCCTTACACTGTTAAAAGTGACTGTGAAAAACATTCAAAGTAGGGATGCATTGATCCGACACCTGGATCGCAATCGGCTCAGAAACTGAACTTTTTAGACTGAACTGTGTGTTAGTCATGGCCGTTACTGTCCATAAAAACACCATTAAAATAGTCCACTTGACTAGTGCATTTTATTTAAAGTCTCTTGAAGACATACGATAGGTTAGTGAATTTCAAAAGGCTGTGTTTAATAAATAAATTGAAAGTCTGCATGTGCTGCGTGCTTTAGAGTGAATGTGCACCACTTTGCATCAAACACACTCAACATGCACAGGGCTCAAGATGCACTGCTGTTTTCAGCTCTCAGAGCGGCATGCAATATGAGAGTGCTTCACATGAACTACATCTCAGATATAGATGCTCGATAAATCAGTTTGCTTAATACATGTACTGATTTCAAAATCGGAGCAGCAATTCAACAGATTTTAAACGAAAAGCATATTTAAAGAGATTGTTCACCCAAAAATGAAAATTCTCTCATCTTTTACTCGCACTCATGCCATCGCAGATGTGTATGACTTTCTTTCTTCTGCAGAACAAAGATTTCTGGAAGAATATCTCAGCTCTGCTGGTCCTCACAATGCAAGTGAATGGTGACCAGAACTCTGAAGGTCCAAAAAGGACAAAGGCAGCATAAAAATAATTAATATGACTCCAGTGGTTTAATCCACGTCTTCTGTAGTGATATGATAGGTGCGGGTGAGAAACAGATCAATATTTAAGTCCTTTTTTTAAATCTACAGATTCACTTGAACATTCTGGTGTGGAAGTGACTTTCACTTTCACAATCAGCCACCTACTGGTTGAGGCTGGTCAAATGTGGAGATTTATAGAAAAAAGGACTTAAATATTGATCTGTTTCTCACCCACACTTATCATATCGCTTCAGAAGACATATATTAAACCACTGGAGTCTTTTACGCTGCCTTTATCTCCTTTTTGGACCTTCTGAGTCCTGGTCACCACTCACTTGCATAGTGAGGACCAACAGAGCTGAAATATTCTTCTAAAATCTTCATTTGTGTTCTGCAGAAAAAAGAAAGTCATACACAATTGAGATGGCATGAGGGTGAGTAATCAATTAGAATTTTCATTTTTTGGGTGAACTTTTCCTTTAAGTATTATGAACTAGCTAGTTTCAAATTTAAGAAATTACAACTGATATACATCACTATTGTATAATTACATTCTAATGTTTATTAATATTATTCATAAAGACATTAATATGAATTTTAAAGAGCACCTATTATGGTTTTTCAAATATTACCTTTCATGCAGTGTGTTATATAGCTGTTTGTGAATGTAAAAAAGTCTGCAAAGTTTCAAAAATCAAAGTTCACGACAAATGGAGTTATTGACTCCTAAAAGAAAGAACCGATTCTGAACACCTGAAATGAATCGTTAGTAAATCCAGACTTACTTCCTGTACTAACCTACGTAATTTGGTAACAAAAAACCCACCTCTGGTCTTCATTGGCTGCTCGTGAACAGCTTTGACCCGCCCTCAAACACTACACTAAGCGGTAGACCAGTCACAACAGACTGGGAAATCTGACCAATCAGAGCAGAGTAGGCTCTCTGAAAGGAGGCGTTTAGAATGAATCCTTTAGAACGAGAGTCGTTTTTGACACTGGGAAAAAAAGGTAATGCTGCAGTTTAAATTATGAGCAAATTAAAGTGTTTTTTGACCTTGGATGCATGTAAATCTATTGTATGAAACCTTTAAAACAAAATTAGGCATGATTAAAACCCATAATAGGTGCTCTTTAATAGTACTTATAATTATTATTATTATTATTATTACAAATTAATCATTTTCAAGTTAATTAAATATCTAAGTGTTCCAAAAAAAAAAAAAATATATATATATATATATATATATATATATATATATATATATATATATATATATATATTTTTTTTTTTATCGGAACAGAAAACGGTATCGGTGCATCCCAAGTTCAAAGAGGACATCATCCTCTCAGCTGTCAAACACACTTACAAGACTGCTCGTCTTCCTGTTGCAATTTCCTGAGGGTCTCTTTGAGCTTGCGAATGACCTCTGCTCTGTGCTCCAACACTGAGCTCATCTGTGAAATCCTAGAACAAAATACATCACAGAAAACTACTATTTAATGCCACACTCCCAAATTAAAGTGTAGAACTTCACTACACAACAGGTAAACACAGTAGTTAATGAATAGGCATCATTGTTGGGAGGTCAAATTAAAGTAAACACACTCTTTCTCATGGCTTGTGGTGACTGCAATGTGATCCAGCTCCATTTTCACCAGTTTGTCCTTCATAGCCTCCAGTTCAGCAGCTCCAGGTGTCAAGTTCCTCTTAGCCAGTGACTGCAGGACATAATCGGAGAGAGAAGCATGATGATGTGGATGCTGAGAGAACTAGAACCCTCTCATGGCACCACAAATATGACCAGCATAAACAGAAAAACAACCAATCATTAACACACCTCTGACTCTTCAAGTTTGTTCTCCAAGGTCTGGATGAGTGTATGCTTCTCCTTCAGCTGGACATCAAGTTCCTGGAGTTGAAGCAGATGTTTCTGGTTTGAGGCATCAGCCTGGGCCTTCAAATCATTCATCTGCTCCTGAATGACCTGACAGACAAACACAACTGTTTTACTTGAAATGTTTGAATGCCCTTAAAAATGAGAAGCAACAAGGGAGAGCAAAATGGTGAAAATGTCCTATTTAGGAAAGTACCTATTTAAAAAGTTTGATTAATCAAAATTGCAATATGATTTGAGTTAAAGTGATTTTGGCTTTTTATAGTAGAAGTAGTGCAAATCAAACAGCAAAAGTTGTGGATTAGGTGTGTAATTGATGATTTACGTCTTTTATTCTCATGCTGCCTGATGAGATTTATTATCATGATTGGAAATGTCGCTTGTTTGCATCTGTCACCTCATAAAACAGCTAAATGAGGAGCATTTTCTAGTAAGCCTCATCACTGTTCATCAACAGTACACAAAATAAATAATTGTGCTAAATTGAGTCAACTTTCAGTAATATCAGTTTGTGACCAGTGACCATTATTAATTAGCTTACTCCATGATTCTTTGATTGACATGCCCCAAATGAGAAATCAGAGACTTAAAGAAGATTCCACTCTTCAGTGATAAAGAATGCAGAAATTTGAGGACGTGAGTGAAGCAGTTTTTTTTTAGTTATACCTGCATCTGTTTGTGTGTTTGCTGCAGCTGCAGTGACAGGCGTTGATTATCCTGCAGGAGTTCAGCCTCCGTTTTGGGCAGGGTGCCGTTTTGAGTCTGTAGCAGAGCTAAAGTCTCTCTCCTCTGCTCCTTCAGATGCAGCTCAGACTCCACCGAGGCTGATTTGAGGAGGGACATCTCAGAGTGACACTCATGTAACACCGCCTGAAAGACAAACACAATGGTTAGAAAAGAAATGCAGGCCAAAACAAACAAATAAAACATCAAAATAAAAACATGACTTACGACATGTGTGTTCAGACACTCGGTCACTTTCATACGCTGAAAAGCGTGTCGCTCCAGCAGCTGTATGATGGCAGCAGTGTCTGGAGATCTGAGCAAAGCACTGAACTCCTGTATCGCTCGAGTTCTCTCCTCATGCTCCTCTGACACGGTCAATGTGTGTTTGGACAAACCGTCCTCCAGAACCTTCACAACACTTGCCATTTTCTGATCAAAATTAACACAATGGCACCTTAGTAACACACTTTGAGAAAGTTATCATTTATTGTGAACTACAGAAGTCAACCAATTGATTATCATCAACTACATTTTAGCATTTTCTGAAGAAAACGTGATTGGGGTTCGCCCATGCAAAACTGAGAACTGAGAAAGAATTGAGTCCAAAGTGAAGGTAAGAGTAAATAGCAGAATCTAACTGAATTTGACAATTAATCAATTAATTAATCGGAATAATTCAAAAATCGCGATTTAGCCTATTTGTGATTTTTTTTTTTTTTTAAACACAAAAGGATTTACTTAAATGTATAGTCTGCACGCATGGGGAGATTATTAAAAACTACCGTCGAACACACACAGGAACTCAATGGACTTCACTACAAAATAAAATAAAAGCCGATTTAAATGGATGCATGAAATTGAAGACATTTTAACAGAAATATAATTACTAATGTAAAGAAAGTAATATTTAATGTAGTACTAATTAGAGGTAGACCGATATATCGGTTTTACCAATTAATCAGTGCCGATAGTTGCTTTTTGGAACTAATGGTTATCGGCAAAAATAGATGCAGATATATTTTTTCTTTCTACAGCGTAACAGCGGCCTCTAGAGGTGAAATAAAAACAGCCAATAGCCTAGTTTCCATCCGCTTTTCACGCTATTTTGTTATCGACAAAGTGAAAATGCGTAAAAAAAAGTTTGGGAAATTTGCCGTCTTCTGCCTGTTTCAATTCAAAATGACCTTTTATTGATAAAAATGGTGTGCGTGATGACGTCATGCCTAAAAAAACACTTTGTCGCATAAGTTTTGGTTTATCGCAAAAGAAATCTGCCCTTAAGCCGTTTCCATACAGAAATGTGTGTTTATCGCTAATTCGCCTCCCAGATGTCCCTGATTTTTTTCCTCCAAAGTTTTGTAAAATGGGGAGAGTATTGAGACAATTCATTAAAATTAGACAGCTTACTGTCATTTTCATTTCACAAATAACAGTAATCAGAAGAGGAGGAATTGCAATCAAAAGGGAGCTGCTGCCCTTCTGATAGGACTGTAATGTTGGTCCTGATGTTGCACCTATCATAGGTTGCCACCGGTTCTGACCCGAAAGTGAATCATCATGGCCCTGTTCAAGCTGGCAACCTGCACCAAGTAGTGGGGACACTTTCAGTCTTAGTATATGGACCATCCATCGATGTGTATATGCTGTGTGCACAGCTATTAAAGAAAAACTGATGCGGTGTAATATCAGGGTTTACATAAGATATATTACTGATATTCAATAGGCTATTTTTAACAATCATCTAATCTAAAGCATTGCCATCACAACTGCATTATGTCCCGTATATTTGTCCAGCAATTTTTAATGACCAACTGAACTTGATTATCATCTTAAATTAATTTTAGCATCATAATGCAATTTACATTTTCTGAAGAAGCTCAGCAAATGCGATCCGAGGTAAAGAGTGTTAGATTTAAAATATTTAAAAGTTTTAAAATGTTCAAAAGCTAGTTTTCTGAAAGTGAACTCAGCATTGGACAAATAGTTCTGAAAGTTTATAGTCTTGAAAAAAAGTTTAGAACATTCTGAGAATGTCATTCAGCCGACTTTTTTCATCTACAGGACAGGGTAAAGCTAATTTAATTTTGTGTAAAGAAAAGGCATATATAGGTCTAAAAATTTTATTTTTTCATTTGGTAATTAATTATTTTATTTAATTATTTATTCATTTGGTAGGCTAATTTATTTTATTTAATACAGGGAATTTTGCCGGCATTTTTTCAAAAGTATGAACAATAATTTCATAGAATTGGGTTATGTTAGTGTTCCAAAAAAGAACACTGATGCTTTTCTCCTAGTATTGTGTATTTATTTTTATGTTAAAACATCTTTGTGAACAGAAATTATATGTTTTTTTGTATTATGGGCTAATTTCAAGACTGCCGTCTATTAATTTGAATGGTGTGGAAAAGCAACTTCAATAAATAAACGGATGGATTAAATTAATCGCAAACAGTGGCCATTAATTTGTTCTCCGTGCACTTATCGATGTGCATGATATGAGATATTTGTGTTGGCACTCCTAGAAGTGTCATGTTTGCAGCATCGGATCTGTGATATGCCGTTAAGATCAATCCATAATCATGTACAATAAATTGGCTTTCAAGGATACTATACCTTGTCGTCATGATTAACACAGACTAATGATTGGGGTAAATTCTGTCACATGACACTACATTTTTGCATTAATGCCAATTTTCTCGATAAAACGTGTTTCCAAACCAGTTTTTCGTGACATTTGAAGTATCGACATAGTTTATGCGCTAGAATTAAACGGAAAAATGTTATGTCGACATTTGTGAAATTTTAGCGATAATTTGCGTTTCCATCAGCTTTATTTTGATGTGCTAAAACTTTTTTCGCAAAAAATCCTTGGATAGAAACGTAGTTAGTGACACCTTGTGGGGATTTGTTATATCGGTCTCCAATTTCATATCTTGTGAATAATAGTTTTAAAAAAAACTTAATCTGGTAAAATACATATACACAGAACACCTCATCTGGTGAAATATATAGGCTAATAAAAACTTAATTTGGTAAATTCTTTATTAAAGAGTATTGTAACGGAGGCAAGACTCCGTCATTTAAAAATAAGAGTCACCGGTATGTTTCGGGCTTATTTATAGTCAAAAGTTCACGTTATGCAACAAATCTTTTTTTTCTGTTTATTGTTATTATTTTATTTTGTAATTATTATTTTGGTTCAACAACTGGACTGCATCTGGGATTGTTGTCCTTTTGGACTCTTGTAGCCTCTGTATCTGTTCCCGACACAGAAAGGAGGACCAAGAAATGTTCTATAAATTTACAATCTATAAATATATATTTTAAATATATTAGTTATCAGCCTTTTCCATAATTTTAGTTATCAGCATATGCAAAATTCACCATTGGTCGACCCCAGTACTACTAATACTACTACTACTACTACTACTACTACTAACACTCATATTATAATAATTGAACATTTCATTGTTTTATATGAATTATATTATCATTACTATATTTAATCAATATCACTTGAGCAAGAGTGCAGAGAATATCAGAACACTGTGATTCAGCCGTAGCAATTTTGCTCCACAGGAAATCAAAGATTTTTTTCCATCAATGTTTTCATACTGTGAAGCTCAGTCGTACAGCACTTTGTTTGACCAAAAATAACAGCTTTTTTATTTTTATTAATGATTATACTTGATTAAAATTTTATATATTTGTTTGATTAAACACCCATCTGATAATAAAATAGAATGTTAAAACATGGAATAATTTTATTTTTATTTTTATGGAAAACACAATTTGAGAGAAAAAAAATGAAACAGACTTCATAGGGCCCTACTATAATGGTCAGATATGACTAGAGTCCCTCCAATATAAGTCTATTGGATTTTTTTTTTTCTTCAAGTGAAAAAGGCATGTGTGATCTCTTAGTAAGTAACAGCACACCTCTCCTCAACAAGACACATGATTTGAGGGATCATTCCTGTCTGTAACAGGATGACTTACACACTGAATGTTTAATATTTACTGTTTGTTTGGTATGAGCAACAGTAACAGTGATGCTTGACTCGAGTTAGAAACTACAGCCACCTAAAGACTTGAGTTAGTACAAAAGAAACAAGTTTGAAATTCACAGAAAGGGTCCTTGTTTCCAAAGAAAACACATGATGATACCTGCAAATAGTGTTGACGTCTGTCCAGCAGATGTGAGAGTCTTTGATCCCAGAGCTGCTGAAAGTCCTCCTGGAGTGATCGTAGAGACTGTAATGGATTCTGAGTCATGAGGATGAGCAGATCCTGCAGTCGGCTCTCCTCGAATGATGCCACATCACACTGCACCTGCATCTCAAAGTGACTCTTGAAGTGCTCCGCAAATTTCTTGTACGCCTCCTACAATATTTGACACCTTCAGTTAACAACTCTCAATTAAAGAAACAAAAAAAATAAAACAACAAATGCCTCTTGGGCTACAAGTATCTTAGCATTTACTGATCAGAAATCAAAGTAAAAACAGTTGTTCATCATGCGGACTCTTACCGCAGTCACGTGAAGTTTATCGTTCAGCACAGTTGTATTCATGGTGAAATTTGCATGAACTTTCCTCTGAGACTTTGGTATAAATGGCAGCAGATGATAGCTGGCGGTCCATTCATCACAGGTCACATCATTTAAATGATTGTATGGACGCTCAATAATCAACTGGAACTTTGTGAAGGCCGCCTATTCATGAAGAAAAACCTTATGTGAGATTATTGAAAAGAAAACTTCATTGTTTAAAAGTACTGTTTAAGACACCGTGAGCTCACATCAACATTAGCACTTACCTGCAGCTTCTCGTTTGATGCGTCAATCTCAGCGATTATATCTGTAGATCTCGGCTTGGTCTGAACGTTACTCTGATCCATTCCAAAGGATACGCTACAGTTGACCTCTGTGAGAGACTGAAATAAAATAATCACATGAAATAAAGCTTTGCCTTACTATTCAAAGTGAGAACACAGAGCTTCAGAACAGAGCACACACCTGTCTGAGTGTCAATGACAATGTTAATTCAAATGTAAAGGTACTGATCATATTGAGCAGGCATAAAAAATTTTCATAAAGATTTTCAGACTGTTAATCACACTTTGTTCCAATTCTTGATGGGAAAACAAGTTCAATTTAACCCCTACTCCATTGTTTCATTTGGTCCTGAACCTCAGTAACGTAGACTCACAAATACCACTATGCCTACGTTCATACCGCAGCTGAATGAGGCCAACATCAGATTTTCTGCTCAAATCTGATTAAAAAAAAAATACATTTGTAAGGCTTTTCACAGTAAATTTTAAATGTAGTCCACATCAGACACCGGCCTGAACAGCCAACATTACTAAATGTATAATTAACTTAAAATTAGAATTAGCCATTATTTTGAACTTTTTCCACATTTTATCTAATATATCAGTATGTATTGGAGAAAAACCTTCTTGATGCAACCCTCTACAGACAAGTTGGTGAAAGAATCACCATTGGCTAGTACATTTTTGTTTTTACTCGTAAGACTTTTGACGACATGTAAGCGTACTGCAACTAAAAACTGAAAAAGATATAAACTGAGAAGGGGGCATCTTCAAATACAGTGCATCCGGAAAGTACATGTGATTTTTTTCCGTTTTTTATTTTTTATAAATTTGCAACTATTTCAATCAAACTTCTTTCACATTGTCATTATGGGGTATTGTTTGTAGAATTTTGAGAAAAATAATGAATGTAATCCATTTTGGAATAAGGCTGTAACATAATAAAATGTAGAAAAAGTGAAGCGCTGTGAATACTTTCCAGATGCACTGTATATATATATATTGTATTCATATAAGACTTTAAGCAATATAGTATGAGCAATTGTACATTTTGTCATATTGTGCTTTTTAGTATTACAATCAAAACAAAAACAAAAAATTTGTAAGTACAAATTTAGCATTTTATCAATTTATAGGATTTCATGAAATTGCATTTATATTAATGATACAAGCGGTCACATTTAAAAATAAAAATAAAATAAAAAGATAAATAAAATAAATAAATGTTGGTACCTAATCATGGAAATATAATTCCACTTATAACAATAATTAAAACATTTTTTTATAAAAATAATTTAAGTGCTACTATATCAAAAGTACAAAGTAAAAACTTTAGGTTTTGTAAAAAAACCTTTCATAGATTTGAATAGCCAATCTGCATAGCCAAGTTGTCAAATTCTTCCATATTTACAGCGTTTTTTAAAGTTTATTAAATATTTCATAATGTATGATTTTCCCTTTAAATATTTATATTTACACATTTATTACACTTACTACATTTTGTAGTATGGACCCACTGCAGCCAAATAAGGTCAATTTCCTTCAGAGTGTGCGCTCATGTGACACAACACGCAGGTTTTTAAATCGGCAGCTTTTTATTCAGTAAAAGGATCGCAGTGCTTAAGTTCTTCTTCACCACTACACAACACAATCTGTGTCGAGTAAAAGATTAATATTTACTAGCCAGTGGCTAATAACAGATATATTTTAGTTGCAGAGCATAAAATTTGGTTGCATATGCAAGTGATTTACTCACAATGTAGAGGGTAGTGATGGATAATGTAGTATTTATAAGTCATTTGCTGAAGTAATTTGAAATGTAATTATTATCGAAGCTCACAAATGCAAGGCAAGTTTATTTATTTAAAAATGATAAAGAAAACATAAGATTGATATAAATCCATTTTAAAACCAATTAAGAACAAAGAATGAGAATATAAAGTAATAAAATAAATTACTGAAATGAAATTATAAATATATATATACAGGTGCTGGTCATATAATTAGAATATCATCAAAAAGTTGATTTATTTCACTAATTCCATTCAAAAAGTGAAACTTGTATATTATATTCATTCATTACACACAGACTGATATATTTCAAATGTTTATTTCTTTTAATTTTGATGATTATAACTGACAACTAAGGAAAATCCCAAATTCAGTATCTCAGAAAATCAGAATATTACTTAAGACCAATACAAAGAAAGGATTTTTAGAAATCTTGGCCAACTGAAAAGTATGAACATGAAAAGTATGAGCATGTACAGTACTCAATACTTAGTTGGGGCTCCTTTTGCCTGAATTACTGCAGCAATGCGGCGTGGCATGGAGTCAATCAGTCTGTGGCACTGCTCAGGTGTTATGAGAGCCCAGGTTGCTCTGATAGTGGCCTTCAGCTCTTCTGCATTGTTGGGTCTGGCATATCGCATCTTCCTCTTCACAATACCCCATAGATTTTCTATGGGGTTAAGGTCAGGCGAGTTTGCTGGCCAATTAAGAACAGGGATACCATGGTCCTTAAACCAGATACTGGTTGCTTTGGCACTGTGTGCAGGTGCCAAGTCCTGTTGGAAAATGAAATCTGCATCTCCATAAAGTTGGTCACAAGCAGGAAGCATGAAGTGCTCTAAAACTTCCTGGTATACGGCTGCGTTGACCTTGGACCTCAGAAAACACAGTGGACCAACACCAGCAGATGACATGGCACCCCAAACCATCACTGACTGTGGAAACTTTACACTGGACCTCAAGCAACGTGGATTGTGTGCCTCTCCTCTCTTCCTCCAGACTCTGGGACCCTGATTTCCAAAGGAAATGCAAAATTTACTTTCATCAGAGAACATAACTTTGGACCACTCAGCAGCAGTCCTGTCCTTTTTGTCTTTAGCCCAGGCGAGATGCTTCAGACGCTGTCTGTTGTTCAAGAGTGGCTTGACACAAGGAATGCGACAGCTGAAACCCATGTCTTGCATACGTCTGTGCGTAGTGGTTCTCCCCCACATTTTTGAATGGGTTTTGTTTCACAATCCTCTCCAGGGTGCGGTTATCCCTATTGCTTGTACACTTTTTTCTACCACATCTTTTCCTTCCCTTCGCCTCTCTATTAATGTGCTTGGACACAGAGCTCTGTGAACAGCCAGCCTCTTTTGCAATGATCTTTTGTGTCTTGCCCTCCTTGTGCAACGTGTCAATGGTCGTCTTTTGGACAACGGTCAAGTCAGCAGTCTTCCCCATGATTGTGTAGCATACAGAACTAGACTGAGAGACCATTTAAAGGCCTTTGCAGGTGTTTTGAGTTAATTAGCTGATTAGAGTGTGGCACCAGGTGTCTTCAATATTGAACGTTTTCACAATATTCTAATTTTGAGATACTGAATTTGGGATTTTCCTTAGTTGTCAGTTATAATCATCAAAATTAAAAGAAATAAACATTTGAAATATATCAGTCTGTGTGTAATGAATGAATATAATATACAAGTATTCACTTTTTGAATGGAATTAGTGAAATAAATAAACTTTTTGATGATATTCTAATTATATGACCAGCACCTGTATATATATATATATATATATATATATATATATATATATATATATATATATATGTATTATAATTTTTAATTTTTTAGACTAAATGCTATATTAAACCAGATAAATCAAGCATGCAAAAGATGAATGTTGAATTAAATTGATAAAAAAACAAACAAATAAATAAAATCTGATTTGGGCCATGTTGGATACGTTCACACAACAGCTGATTGTGGCCCAAGATTTTTCCATCATATGGGACACAGGTCAGATTTAATGTGATTTTTTACATCAAACTAACTGAACAATCATTACTTGGACACTTGATTTACATGTATTTTAGTTAACGTATTCGGTTCCTTTTTAAGGAAAAAAATAAATAAAATTACAGGCTTCAACAGATTAGTTTGGATTACACATTATAAAATATGAGCATGAAAATATACAGAGGTAGATTTATGTAACAGTGCTCTTTGCTTGTGACACTAGTGCAGAAACCAAAGTTTCTATATTTCTGAAACTTTAACCTATCAAAATGTGAATCAAGCAAGTAAATGGAAAACAGAAAACATTTAGAGAGAGACAGATAGATAGAGAGACAGATAATTATTGATAACTCTACTTAGTTATCCTGCTGTCCTTTGATTTTATGGTATGTTTTGCTCATAAGAAGACCTAATTTTACATTCTTAACACTCTTGAGCTTCGATGATAATTCCAACATACAGTTATAAATTACTTATTTAAAAGTGTTTTATCAATCAAGATGACATTCTACATCATTTGAAGATACACTATATTGCCAAAAGTATTCGCTCATTTGCCTTTAGACGCATATGAACTTAAGTGACATCCCATTCTTAATCCATAGGTTTTAATATGATGTCGGCCCACCCTTTGCAGCTATAACAGCTTCAACTCTTCTGGGAAGGCTTTCCACAAGGTTTAGGAGTGTGTTTATGGGAATTTGTGACCATTGTTCCAGAAGCGCATTTGTGAGGTCAGACACTGATGTTGGACGAGAAGGCCTGGCTCGCAGTCTTCGCTCTAATTCATCCCAAAGGTGCTCTGTCGGGTTGAGGTCAGGACTCTGTGCAGGCCAGTCAAGTTCTTCCACACCAAACTCGCTCATCCATGTCTTTATGGACCTTGCTTTGTGCACTGGTGCGCAGTCATGTTGGAACAGGAAGGGGCCATCCCCAAACTGTTCCCACAAAGTTGGGAGCATGGAATTGTCCAAAATCTCTTGGTATGCTGAAGCATTCAGAGTTCCTTTCACTGGAACTAAGGGGCCAAGCCCAGCTCCTGAAAAACAACCCCACACCATAATCCCCCCTCCACCAAACTTCACAGTTGGCACAATGCAGTCAGACAAGTACCGTTCTCCTGGCAACCACCAAACCCAGACTCGTCCATCAGATTGCCAGATGGAGAAGCGTGATTCGTCACCCCAGAGAACGCGTCTCCTCTGCTCTAGAGTCCAGTGGCGGCGTGCTTTACACCACTGCATCCGACGCTTTGCGTTGCACTTGGTGATGTATTGCTTGGATGCAGCTGCTCGGCCATGGAAACCCATTCCATGAAGCTCTCTACGCACTGTTCTTGAGCTAATCTGAAGGCCACATGAACTTTGGAGGTCTGTAGTGATTGACTGTGCAGAAAGTTGGCGACCTCTGCACACTATGCGCCTCAGCATCCGCTGACCCCGCTCTGTCATTTTACGTGGCCTACCACTTCGTGGCTGAGTTGCTGTTATTCCCAATCACTTCCACTTTGTTATAATACCACTGACAGTTGACTGTGGAATATTTAGTAGCGAGGAAATTTCACGACTGGACTTGTTGCACAGGTGGCATCCTATCACAGTACCACGCTGGAATTCACTGAGCTCCTGAGAGCGGCCCATTCTTTCACAAATGTTTGTAGAAGCAGTCTGCATGCCTATGTGCTTCATTTTATACACCTGTGGCCATGGAAGTGATTGGAACACCTGAATTCAATTATTTGGATGGGTGAGCGATATAGCAATATATTTTGGCAATATAGTGTATATTATTAGATTAGCTTAAGTGTCCCATCCATGTTAAAGATAATGGATAATTACAATTTGAATTATAACATGCCAGGTTTTGTCATCTGCATGCTCAGGAAATGTTATAAATGGATCAGCCACAACATTAAAACCACCTGCCTAATATTGTGTAGGTCCTCCTCATGCCACCAAAACAGTGCCAACCCGCATCTCAGAACAGCATTCTGAGATGATATTCTTCTCACCACAATTGTACAGAGCGGTTAACTGAGTAACCGTAGGCTTTGTCAGTTTGAACCAGTCTGCCCATTCTCTGTTGACCTCTCTCATCAACAAGGCATTCCCGTCCACAGAACTGCCGCTCACTGGATGTTTATCGGAGTAAATTCTAGAGACTGTTGTGTGTGAAAATCCCAGGAGATCAGCAGTTACAGAAATACTCAAACCAGCCCACCTGGCACCAACAATCATGCCACACTCCAAATCACTGATATCAATTTTTTTCCCCCATTCTGATGGTTGATGTGAACATTAACTGAAGCTCCTGACCCGTATCTGCAAGATTTTATGCACTGCTGCCACCTGGCTGGCTGATTAGATAATTGCATGGATGATTGTTGGTGCCAGATGGGCTGGTTTGAGTATATCTGTAACTGCTGATCTCCTGAGATTTTCACACACAACAGTCTCTAGAATTTACTCCGAATGGTGCCAAAAACAAAAAACATCCAATGAGCGGCAGTTCTGCAGATGGAAATGCCTTGTTGATGAGAGAGGTCAACAGAGAATGGGCAGACTGTTTTAAACTGACAAAGTCTACGGTAACTCAGATAACCGCTCTGTACAATTGTGGTGAGAAGAACTGCATCTCAGAATGCTATTCTGAGATGCAGGTTGGCGCTGTTTTGGCGGCACGAGGGGGACCTACACAATATTAGGCAGGTGGTTTTAATGTTGTGGTTGATCGGTGTACATATGCGGGTCAGTACATGAGCATCAGCTTTTCAGACCAGTATCTGATATGGGCTGCATCTAAAATATCATGTGAACAAACAACACATTCCGCTGCAGTTGTGAACGTAGCCTGAGAACTAAAGGCAGCTGTTTACTACTACAGTACTGCACTGACTCAGGAGGAGAAAACGCTACAAATGGAAAGCAACTTTCAATTCCTCCAATGCTGTTGCATTTTTGGCTTGAAAAGAATGCATGACAAGCAGCAAAGAGACATTTCTAGTAAGTGATCCTGTGCAAATTATAAATCAATAGTTTGTTCACTTGAGAAAATTAGGCCGAACTGCTTTCATACTAACTGTGAACTGTACTGTACTTTTCAAATGAACTCGGATGCAGTTCAATTATGTGCAACCAAGTCCAGTAAACAGCTTTAACACCAACCAACCAAACTGAATGTTATTCAAACTCTGGTCTACAATAAGTGATCCAGTGCAAAGACTGATTAGCCAGAGACTGACCACCGGTATTAAAATGAATGGGAGAAATTGGAACAGCCAACGAATGTAGAGAAGGAAGTCCCACCTTACAGGTAAAAGAGCCAGTTACCTTTTAGATACAGACATCACCTGTCAGTTAACTCGAGAACGCGCATGCTTTTTTGCTGAACCAGCCTGAAAAACAGTGTTAATTAGCGTGATCTGAGCTAAAAAAGCACAATTTATGAGAACATAGCTGTAAGATTTTACTGCTGATTTTAAATATGTTTTTTGATTGTAATCTTGATTAGAGGTGAACCGATAGTGAATTTTGCCAAAATGAATATTAAGGTGGAGGGAAAGGCCGATAACCAATTAATCGGCCGATTGTATAAATCGATTTTAAAAACTATGTAAAAAAAAAATCTTATTCTTTCCTTAGAATATGATGGGCACACAAAAAGAGTCCTAAATTAATAAAATTCCAGATGCAGTTTATTGTTCAACCAAACTCCCAAAAATAGCCAGAAAAAAATTGGTGCATAACGTTGGACTTTTAAAAATAAACAAGCCTGAAACACACTGGGGACTCTTAGTTTGAAATATGAAAAAAACTACCGGCAACTATCGCCATAGATTTTTGCCGATGATGACAGTTCCAAAAAGCAACTATCGGCACCGATTAATCAGTAAAACCGATATATCAGTCTACCTCTAATTTTGAGCAACTGTTTGGGAGATTTCGGTCTCTCCATTCAAGTAGATAGGAGCTGTACTTTTATGCCACTTATTTACATAAATAGCTGCCTGGGAGTGTTCCAAAGATGGCCGCAGAGTGGACCGACTTGTCATGAAAGTGAGAGATTCTCAGACCAGTTTGAAATGGCATACTACCCATAAAACTCTTATTACTTCTACCATATCTTGCATGGTAGTATGGCATTCCGACCTCGACCAAGGAGTAATTAACTTACCAGCAGTATATTACAGAGCACTGACTGTTTCCCAGATCACCTTCTTTGAAATATTTTAAGATATACTGAAAGTTCAGTGACATCTGCACAAAAAATTAGGTTTCTCACCTCCTTTATCTTCCCCTCCAGTTCTTGTTTGAGTTGATCTCTCTCTTCTGTGATGGCTCTTAAAGACTCAGTGATCTGCTCAGTGTGAGTCTTCTCATTCTCCAGCTGCTCTGTCAAACCACCAAGAGACTCGTACTCCACAGTCAGCTGGTTTCTCTAAAGAAAGAGTAAATCCAGTTAAGAGACAGGATGCTTTCTTGCCAGTGTGAGTGGTGAAAACTTAAAATACTGTGATAATGATACACCATACTGCAGCTCAGTTAACTTCACAGGCATAACCATTTTTTAATTTTGAGCTTAAGTCCCTTACCGTCTCCTCACTCTTGTGAAGATCACGTCTCAGCACGTCACTCTCCTTTCTGGCTCTCTCTAGCATGTCCTGGAGCTCATCCTTGTCTTTATTAAGTGAGGTGAGGCTTGATTTGAGGTTCTGGATCTCGGAGTCATGTTGGTCCCTTACGGTTTTCAAAGTTGAAAGATCTACACTCATTTTACTCAACTAACAAGAAACAGAATAAGAGACTTTCAGCATTTAATCACCTAACTGTAACAGATAAATCAATAAACCTCAAAACAGCTGACCTGTTGTTGAAGTTGAGACTCCTTTGCAGCACTCTGGGTCATTAGGTCAGCGTTCTCTTTCTGCTGTTGCTTTAGTTCTTCTTTAGTGATGTGAAGTAACTCCTGATAGGTTTTGGACTAAAAAGAAGTAAACAAAAGGCAATTAAATAAGTAAAAGGTTGTTTTGTTTTTTTTCGGAGCTCTAAGCAAATGAGTGAGACAATAGGTGACCAACAGTGCTGCTTACAGTCTCAGCTGCCTCTTGAAGGTCTTTCCTGAGTACCACACTCTCATTTCTTAAAGACTTCATCTCCACACTGAGTGCTTGAATCTGGACAAGAATAAAAAGAAACAAACATTTGTAAAATCAAATCACACAAACACACTAATCTCATGCAGCCAGACGTTTGACTATCAGCGTAAAGTCTGGTCAACTTTTCAGATTCTTTTGAAATTTGTATTCTAGCAGCCCAGGAGCTTGTAAACAAAATACTGTTTCATGGCAGACCATTTTAAACCTGTATAGCCTGACACAGAGAGCTGCATACAAGCCAGCCAATCAGATTGGAACACAGATGATTTAAATCAGCTTTTGTTGTTTGTGTGCACACAATGCATGAAATGGCCCATGAATGTTCTGTGGACTTGCCATAAACACACACCTGCTCAAGCTGAGCTTTCTGCTTCTCTTGTGGACTCGACGGACCAGACACGAGACACTTCTTCTGTTTGAGCTCTCCTTGGACCTGAATAAGCTGAAGAGAGATTTTAAAAGTAAACAATTTCACACTGTTTAATATTAAACCTCCAAGGGCCTAATAATAAAAAAACAAAAAAAAAACAACACATACACAATTTCATGTTAAAAGTGTCAAACAAATGTCAAAAAAGCAAAAATTGAAAAGCATGCTCTCATTCATGTGCTTGTCATTGTTAGATGATCTGTATATAGCAAACAGTCCTGAATGGGATTTATTTTAAGAACATTTTTTAAAAATGTTTGTTTATTTGCAATCACACTTTTTGACCAGTGAATTTCCATGACTTGTTTGTGATTTCTGTAAACTAATTTTTAAAACAAATTGTGATTCAGACTGATTCGCTAATGAACCATTCAGAACATTAACACTAACTAAAAAGAACCTGCTCAAATTAAAAATTAACTAAAACATTTATTTTAACAAATTGGACACAACTATGGCTTGGAAGCAAGTTTTACAGGACACGAGTTCTAACCAAGAGCAATATTTAGGTTATTAATTTCTTTAGAACAGAGCGTAAACAGAAGCATCTATATTCACAATAGAAATTCCCATGACTTCTCCAGGCCTGGAAAAACCCTATTCTAAAATTCCCTGATATTTCCATGTTTTCCAAGAGTGTGGGAACCCTGCTATGTTCACATTTAAGGCCTTTACACACCAAACACAAATCTTTGCTGCAATTAACATTTTGAATCAAAACAATGGATTCCTAATGAGCCATTCACACCTGGAGCAAAAATTCGTGCTGAATCGCACAGTGACGACGCGAGACTTTTTTTTTTTTAGAGCGAATATACTTTTTTTCTTCGTCGGTCGATGAAATGCCCTGACCAATAAAATATGAGCTTTGGATCACTAGTCAGAAGCCATTGCAGTAATCAAAACCAGCACAACAGGAGGCGCTAAACCACAGAAAGCTGTTTTGACCACCGACATTGTTATAATTAATAATTATAATTTTCTTTATTTATCACATTATACATTTGCACATATCCCAGCTAGGCTGGGGTCAGAGTGCAGGGTCAGCCGTGATACGGTGCCCCTGGAGCAGATAGGGTCAAGGGCCTTTCTCAAGGGCCCAACAGTGGCATCTTGGCGGTGCTGGGGCTTGAACCTCCGACCTTCTGATCAGTAACCCAGAGCCTTAACCACTGAGCTACCATTGAAGGAACGTTATGGGCTCAATACAAGTTAAGCTCAATCGACAGCATTTGTGGCATAACGTTGATAATCACAAAAATTCATTTCGACTCATCCCTCCTTTTCTTTAAACTTACAATGGAAGTGAATGGGGGGCCAATTTTTGAACAAAAATACTAACTTTTTCAAAAGTATAGCCACAAGATAAACGATATGCATGTAACCATGCCACTTACAAACCTTTTCTATGTAAAGCCAATTTTCCAACTTTGTTACCATGATGATTTAATGTCAACAAACCCTAAAACAACTGTAAAAAAACGACTTTACAACTCAAATACATGAGTTTTCACAGAAGAATTAATGTGTGTGCTTTTATACAATTATAAGCTTCACATTTCTCCATTTACACCCTCCAAAAACTTGGCCACACTCACTTTCATTGTCCCCATTCACTTCCATTGTAAGTGCCTCACTTTAACTTCGATTTTTGCTTTTCCTTTTTATTTATCCCCTTTTTCTCCCAATTTGGAATGCCCAATACCCACTACTTAGTATGTCCTCGTGGTGGCATGGTTATTCACCTCAATCTGGGTGGCGGAGGACAAGTCTCAGTTGCCTCCGCTTCTGAGACAGTCAATCCGTGCATTTTATCACGTGGCTTGTTGTGCATGACACCGCGGAGACTCCCAGCATGTGGAGGCTGATGCTACTCTCCGTGATGCACGCACAACTTACCAGGTGCCCCATTGAGAGCGAGAACACTAATCACGACCACGAGGAAGTTACCCCATGTGACTCTACCCTCCCTAGCAACCGGGCCAATTTGGTTGCTTAGGAGACCTGGCTGGAGTCACTCAGCATGCCCTGGATTCGAACTCACGACTCCAGGGGTGGTAGGATTTTTGCTTTTTTTTAAAAAGAGGAACAAGTCTAAATTCATTTTTGTGGTAATCAACATTACGCCACAAATGCTGTCGATTAAGCTCAACTTGTATTGAACCTGGAATATTTCTTTAAACACTTTTGGAACTCAAGAAAGATATCCTGAACCAGCAGTGAGGATGTGCATTTCCGTTTGCATTAAATTGCTGCATTACTGCCTTCATTCCCTTTAAAATGTATCGGATTTTATGTGGATTGTCTTTACAATTTATTCCATATTGCTGCATATATTTATTTTTTTTGCCTTTGCATTCAATCTTATGTGAGTTCTCTTGCATCTCTAATATATATATATATACTGTAGCTGCATCTTTGCCTTTGTATTACTTTTTTTTAATAAACAACTTTTATAGACCTTAAGTGTTTTTCTTGCCAAATATTATTACTATTGCTGTGACTTGGAGTGCACTGCAGATATGTCTTTGTATTCAAAATGCTTTTGTATACCAAAAATGTGGTGGTATAGGAGGATACAATTAAGCATTTGTTATAACAGTCATTCTGAGTGCACATTACGCAGTGATTTTAAACAAATGTACTTTACACAAGTATATACAGTATGCATGCCAGTGGCATTTAATCACTCGTTCCAAATTATAACATGTTTTATCCATTAATATTATATTTTTTTACACTCGATTCTTTCTAATCACCCCTCAGACTGTGTACACATAATAATACTGCCAGTCAACTTGTCCAGCAGGAGAACAGGAATAGATTTTGTGATGGGCGGACGGCAGACCAGCTGATAGATGCATTGCACCACCGACCGTTAGAGGGGTAAAACTGCTTGTCGATTAACGCCACCTAATGTTAAGTCGTGAATGTGTTCATACGTCGGCGATTTGCCTCTCACAATCGCGTCGCCTTTGGTGTGCAAAGTCCTTTAGTATGATGCATTAGGATGGATAAGGATATATTATAGATTAGGATGATCTATTCATGTCTTTATAAATGAGGCCTCAAATATAACTTGGCTTCTTCTAGTTCTTTACCTCTCTAACACCCTGCAGTATTTCCTGGAGGTCTACTCCATCATTTGATGTCATACTGGAGGAAGCGTTCGATACGTTACATGCAGCATCTGTCTCTTTCTCAGCCAACAGACGGTCTCTCTCTGCACATGTGGTCTGCAGCTCCTGTCTCAACTGTACCAACTGTGAAGGTTATGGAGAAACATTTAGCTAACAGAATAAAACTCTGCAGAAAATAAGCAGATTGCATGCATGGACATCACATTACCATCTGATCCTTCTCCTGCTGATGCCTCTTCAGCTGGTCTTTCTCTTCTCTTACGGCCTGTTGTTTCTCCAGCAGCTGGTCTCTCTCTTCAGTCAGAGCAGTGATGTTAGCTGCAGCCATCTCCATCTCTGCTGATTTCTCCTGAAGTTCTCTGTTCCTCTCAGAAAGCAGCTGCTCTTTCTCTGCACAAGACAACTCAAGCTCTTCTCTCAGTTGCAGCATCTTAAGAGGAAAGAGATATCAGTAATGTTCTGTCAGATGAGAAAAATCACTTAGTAACGTAAAAAAAAAAAAAAAAATTCCACTTTTTTAACCATGCGGCGAGAGATGCGGAACATGACGGCAAGTCACTCACCATCTTCTCTTTCTCCTCCAGGTCTTTCCTCAGCAGGTTCTTCTCCTCTCTGTTAGTCTGCAGTCTCTCAAGGAGCTGCTGTCTCTCCTCACAGACAGAGGCGAGGCTTGTCTGCATGTCCTCCAGATCATTTGTGCTCTTCTCAGACAGCAGATGGTCTCTCTCAACACAGGCAGACTGCAGCTGCCCTCTCAACTGAGACAACTGGAAATCAGGACAGAGCAGTGATGTTGTGTTGTTAAATTTTGTACAGATAGAAATAAGGTCTAAATTGAAAAGGGTCTCACCGTCTCATCCTGCAGCTGCTGATCTCTCTTGAGCTGCTCTCTTTCTTCTTCAAGTCCCTGTAGAGTCTGCAGAAGCTGATCTCTCTCCTCAGTCACACAGCTCATTCTGAAGTTCATCTCCTCCATCTCTCTGATCCTCTCAGATGAAAGATGGTCTATCTCAGCACAAGATGACCGAAGCTCTTCTCTGATCTGCACCACCTGTGAGGGGTTTCCAAATGAAGGTCATACACTTTCATTGACAGTTCTCCAGCATATAATTCAAATTCTTTTAAACAAAAATTGTATTGCAATTATACATACAGAAAGACAAACAAAAAGGAAGGTAAACACAAGAGATTGATAAATACAAATAAAGAATAACAAATATATGTGTAGCATATATATTGATATAGTTTCAAAAGATAAGGGGGAAAAAAGGTAAGAGAATAACAGTGAACAAAGATCAATAAATATATGTATATATTACTTTTAGAAACTTGTTAAACAAATAAAAGGTAGGTATATGGTACAACATTAGCAAATTAACTTTTGTATATGTATTTTAATATATGTATAACAACAATATGTACAGAGATGTAATAATGAGAGAAAAAAAAAACTGTATATATTGGCTTTGCAATAAACAAGAGGTGTGTATGTATATGTATGTGATGTGGAATACGAAGGAAATTTTGGACAATTCTATATTTGCTATTAGCTCCAGGCTACCATGCGTGCAGTGATCCAGGGTACACGCCGCTCTGATGTATTGAGCTCGTGTATTTTCCATTTATACGGCCCAGGTGTTGCAAGGCTTGTGTTCACAGGATGGGAACATAATAGGACAGGTCCACTGTTCTATAATATATATATATATCAGTGGGCAGGCCATTTACTTCTGGCAGATTTAGGTCGTTAAGTGAAACGAACCCTCTCGAGAGTAATTCGCCGCAGAGGCCCACCACGCAGAGCGAGGGCCCCAGTACCCAACCAGAGACAGGCCATAGCCCACCGCTCATGCAACCACAGCCGGAACACACACGCCCCATACCAACACCACGCACAGCAGTCCGAGGTCATCAATAAAGAATAACGCTCAGTAATTGTGATGTTATAATTGGGTAGGTCATGGGGTAGAAGTGAACTTGAAATGTCTATATCTATCGAATTCAAATTCTTGAACATTTCAAAAACAGGTCTACCTCTACAAATTTCTTACCATCTCCTCTTTCTCCTCCTGGTCTCTCCTCAGCTGCTCTCGCTCCTCTCTGAGGCCTTGCAGTATCTTCTGGAGCTGGTCTCTCTCCTCTGTGAGAGAACTGATGTTGGCCTTCAGCTTCTCCATCATCCCAGTCTCATCGAGAGAACTCATGGTCCTCTCAGACAGAAAACGCTCTCGCTCGCTACAAACACTCACCAGCTCCTCTCGAAGCTGCTTCATCTGTGACAGATGTACAGAATAAACATCTTTCACACCAATTTCTTGTAAAAACTAAGTACATTTACAAAGGACTGTTTATCAAAACAGAATCACATGATTTGATTCAATTCCGATTCACAAGCTCTCGATACAATTTGATTTTGATTCATTTGGGTGTATTTTAGCTATAATATCCATTTTGCTCACAGGGTTTTTCCTGCATTGAAAAATTTTTGGCGGTCACCGAAGAAAATGTTATGACATGAAGCGCCGAAAGCAAGATGAATACACACTAAATGCAGTATGCTTCTCATGTGGTACGCAGATGTGATTGAAGACTGGTATCACTTGCGTGTCGTGCAATCCACCGAGAATATCTCGGGTAACAGGAACAAAACTACTTTATAACTGGTCTTCACTGTTTGATAATACATTCATATTTTTTTTAAAGTTATCAAGCCAAGAGCAGTGTGTGGTTCTCATTTTCTTGTTATTGTTGTTTGATTAATTGTATATAATATCGTTAATATTGGATAAAATTAAAGACATACTAGGATAAAACATACTAGACAGTGGCAGGTCTATTATGATGCATTTTCACTTAAATTCCAAAATTTTGATACTAATCCACTTTTTTGTCCTGCTGTTTTTTTCACTTTAGACACAAATGTTTGTTTACATTAATATGTCACAAAGATATGCATTTTCAGAATTTTGAAGTGCATCTTCCAATTTAGGCACGTTATGCGCATTACCGCAACTTTGTAAGCGCTCAGAGCACACACATCTTAGCCAGGGTCAGAAATTAACAGGGGCAAAAAAACTACTGCTGACATTTCTCTCTCTACTCTTTTCCTTTTTGGCCTGTTAACGAGATCAACAACTGGTTGTCTTGCGATCGACTGGTCGATTGTGATCTGCGAATTGAGCACCCCTGGCATTGAGTAAAAGATCAGTCTTGTAGTTTTAAGAATCAATATCGGAATTGTTCAAATGAAGATCGTGATTGATCTGTAAAATCGATTTTTTTACCCAGCCCAACACTTACATTTCAGACACTATGTTTCTATAGTTTACAATAATTAAAGGGATAGTTCACCCGAAAATGAAAAATCTCTCATAATTTACTCACCTCATGCCATTTCAGATGTGTATGACTTTATTTCTTCAGCAGAACACACAAATTTTTAGTAGAATTTCTCAGCTCTGTTGGTCCATACAATGTAAGTGAATGGTGACCAAAACTTTGAAGCTTAAAAAAAAAAAATCACATAAAAGTCCACATAAAAATAATCCATAAGACTCCAGTGGTTAAATACACGTCTTCAGAAGCGATATGATAAGTGTGGTTGAGGAACAGATCAATATTTCCTATTTTACTATAAATCTCCACTTTAACTTTCATATTTTGAAAGTGAAAAGTGAAGATTTATGGTAAAAAAAAAAAAAAGACAAACATTTATCTGTTTTTCACCCACACTTATATCGCTTCTGAAGATATGGATTAAATTACTGGAGTCTCATGGATTACGTTTATGTAGCCTTTATATGCATTTTGGAGCTTCAAAGTTCTGGTCACCATTCACTTGCATTGTATGGAACTACAGAGCTGAAATATTCATATAAAAATCTTCATTTGTGTAGAAGAAAGTCATACACATCTGGGATGGCATGAGCATGAGAAGATGAGAAAATTTTCATTTTTGGGTATACTGTCCCTTAAACATATATTATTACACTTGATGAGAAGCAGTACATTGAAGCACATTTTTCTTTGAAAAAAAACAACAACAAAAAAACAAAACATTAATGAGCACTAGACATCAGTTAATGACAATTGTCAAATACCTGATTCTGAAGCTCATGGATCTGCTGTAGTGATGTGTTCTCAGAGTTCTGCAATTTGGAGTCCAGCTCTAGTATTGTGTTCTGCAGGTCTTTCGCCTTCTCAAGAGCTCCTCTCAATTCCTCTTGATTTTCTATCATCTGCATAAAAAAAAAAAAAAAAAAAAAAAAAAGCATTTCACGTGATGTTCCCCTCATAAAATTACTGTAAAGTCTTTGTAAGATGGGAAACATTTGCAAAACAAATCTCACCATTTCCACATTCTCCTGTAGATCTGATTTTAACTGCTTATTCTCTTCATAAACTTCGTCCAGTTCCTCTTTAAGCTGCTGTATCTGTGAGACAATTCACATAGAACAAAATCATGAGCAGTATGTGATGATCTAATTATTAAATACAGGGCCTGAAATTTCTGAAAATGGGGGGGATTTAAGCACTTTGGGGGGGGGGGGTCTCGTAACACTAAAACATCCAAAATGTTACATCAAACTCACCTAAATCTCACATGAAGCTACTTTTCTCAATTACTTTATAGGTCAGATAGAACCAGGGTCAGAAATCAACTATTCCATTTAGGGGAAATATTTGATTTCCAGGGGCATTTGTTCCCTTCACAATGGCAATTTCTTTTCTATTCTAAACTTATAAAATGACCATTGCAATCCTTTTATATTATAATTTAAACAATTAATTCATTTATGAAAATTTCAATAATTACAAAATTGCATGATCAGTTCAATGCAAATGTGCATTGTTACTGAAACAAAACAAAAAAAATCTTATTCGTCATATTTTCATCAGTCCAGATTTTTTGGGTATTAAATTAACGGTCTACAAAACTAATGCACCGACATGAAGATGACAACATTTCACCAGATGTGGAATGAGAAGCTTAAAATCTTAGCAACTCATTCATGCCAATTGAATAAAACAATGCAAACAACTTCTTTCGGCTGCTCCCATTAGGGGTCGCCACAGCAGACCATCCATGTATTTGACTTGGCACAGGTTTAACACCGGATGAATAAAACAATGCAAACTAAACATTTCAAAATGAAAATTAGTCAGAGATTTGATTCATACACTAAAAGTAGTTAATGTAAAATTATTATAGTATCATTAATAATGTTTTATTTAACTTCATGGCTATTTATCCAGATATTATTTTTTGGCTTTTCAAACCAACCGGCAAGTGAGATGAGCCGGTAGACAGGGAAGTAGGCTATAGCACAATGACAGATAGTGTTACTAAATAGGACAGTATATTTTGAATGAAAGGAGTGAATGATCAGGTAATTCAGCACTTGAGCACGATGCCAAATATTGCGGAGTGTGAGAAGCGGATCGTGCCCGTCCGAGATGTAACAGGTGTCTCTCTTCACCAAGCAGCTGGTACACAAAGCATTTTTGCTATTTCTGCCTTTCATGTCAAATGTGCTGCATTATGACTAATGATGGAGCATCAAGACATGAAAGGCGTCAAACAAGTTCGCTCCAACACCACGCGCTTGCAATGTTAACAGCTATGTAATTATAAACAGGAGCGATAGCTTTATCACGTCACTCACTAACGGAGGGGCAATATAATGCCATTTGCATGTCGAATTAATAGGTTTAGAAAGGTTTATACATCTATCTTCATTTCAATAACTAAGCTACAAAGCACTTACCCACTGCGTGCACTCTCACTAAACTCAACAAGCGCTCAACGTGCTGCTAACAGTGGATTTACTCACGCAGCTTCTGGAATTACAGTTTGAAACAAAACCAAGTTTATTGATTTGATTTTTTCATCTATATTAATTTGTTTAATAATTTGCAGCTGGGGAGGAGTCACGTGACGCAATGTGAGGATTGGACATGTGAACAGCAAGCTCTGCGCACTTTGCTAGTTTTAATACTTTTAATGAAATATACCGGTGAGATTCGATACACTCTGTTCCATAACTGTTCTAGGAGGACAATATGTCAAAGAATTCAAAATCCTCGGGCTCTGGAGACATTAAAAGACACTTACGTGCTCAAGTTGATGCACCCGTGCAGATGCAAGCCTGGGAGTCGATTTAGTCAGAGAGGTGCGGGAAATGCGGCGAGAGATGCGGAACATGACGGCAATGCTGACGAAGGTCGTAGCTGACTTGGAGGATTTTGCTGTGATAAGTCGATCGTTCACTGCCATGGAGTCGAAGTTCACTGATGTGGTTACAAGAGTGGGGGATGTCGAGAAACGGATCGATTATCTGGAGTCATCGGAGAGGGAATTATCTGCTAATCCGCTAGCGACCAAGGTGGATTTGGAGCGTGTCTGGGAGAAGTTGGAGGAAATGGAGAACCGTAGCCGGCGGAATAACATCCGTATCATTGGAATCCCTGAGGGAGCAGAGAACCAGGATACGGTGAAATTCCTGGATGGGCTCTTTCCGAATCTGCTCGAAATAGCAGGCCATAAGCTGGAAATCAAGCGAGCTCACAGGGTTCCTGCTCGGTGATCCGCAGAGGGGGACATGCCCCGATTTATTCTGGCCAAATTTCTGAGATCATCTGATAAAGATCTTGTGTTACGCGAGGCGAGGAGTAAAGGAAGGCTTTCTTGGAAGAACGACAGCATTTTCTTGTTCCCAGACATTGCGAATTCGACAAGAGAGAAACGTGATCAATTCAAGGAAGAAACTTTTGCACCAATGGAAGGTCACTTTTGCACTGATATTCCTGGCCAAATTGAGAATAGATGCTAAGGATGGTTGTAAAACATTCACATGCCCACAGCATGTCCTTCATAGAGTCAAAGGAGTAAGTAAGTCATCTTGTTGTACTTACGCTGCAGCCGAGTGGACCGGCACAGTGAACGTTCGCTTGACTGTTTGTGGATTCTGTGTGCTTTTTTTTGTGCTGATTCCACCTAGCGGATGGAGTTTATTTCGTAGAATAACACACCTTCAGGACAGTTTTATGGATGAAGCTACATGCTCTTGTGCTTATTCTGTCAATTGGCTGGAGTTTGTTTTCTAGATTATCTTTTGCTGTGTAATTCTGTCTCACAAATTTTGTATAGAAACACCGGACTTGAGAAATTCGACTGCAAAGTTGTCGCGGGGGTTCTCGTAGGCATGCATGGACTGTTTGAATTTGGAGGGACGGATACCAGTTGGCGCTGTTGTGCGTGGGGTTAATGCGCACGTTTTCTTTTTTCTGTTTGTTTGGTTCTGGGAGATGTTCGGGTTTTGACTGTCACACTTAAGTTGGAATGTGGTCTTTATAATATTGTTTTTGACACGCAATCTATTTTTTCTAACATGTCAAAATGTCAAATGTTAATATGAGTGGATTGTCTCTCTCCATGTGGAATGTGAATGGGTTGGGGCACCCTATAAAAAGGAAGGTTATTTCTCTTCTTAAGCATAAGAAATATGATATAGTGTTTCTTCAAGAAACACATCTTTCTCCACAGGAAGCTGAAAAATTTGGGAGGATATGGGGTGGGCATGCTTTCTTTAGTGCTGGCTTGAGTAAGAGCAGGGGAGTCATTACGCTGATAAGTAAACATCTACAATTCAAATGTCTCAAACAGATTAAAGATAAATTAGGAAGAGTCATTATTGTTTTAGCTGAAATTCAGGGGCAGTCTTATTTTGGCTAATATTTATGCACCTAATGTTGATGATCAGGGCTTTTTTATAGATCTTGAAGGGATGTTGCAAGCCGCTGGCATCCCTCATGATATAATATTGGGAGGAGACTTTTGATGGACTCAGTCCTTGATCATAGTGAAGCAAAAGTGTGCAAGCCCCCTAGAGCAACATTGATGCTTCACAGGATGAGTAAAAATCTTGGTCTTACAAATATTTGGAGACTTTTGAACCCATCTGGGAGGGACTATACATTTTTTTCCATCAGTCCATGAGATTTAATCTAGAATTGATTTATTTTTTTTTATATCCAAGTCCCTCATTTCATCTGTTGTGGATTGCTCAATTGGAAACATTTTAGTCTCAGATCATGCCCTGATGTGTTTAGATCATCATATAGTTGGCACTTTAATGCATCCCTTTTGCAAAATCCTGAATTCCAACAAATGCTAAAGGCTGAAATCAATGTTTATATGGAGACGAACTGGTCCTCAGTACCCTCTGTGGGCATGGTTTGGGAGGCACTTAAGGCGGTTCTTAGGGGCCAGATCATACAGTATGCCGCATTCAACAAAAAATCCAAAGCACAAGAACTCATGGAATTGGAAGTGAATATTAAAAGTGCAGAGGCAGAGCTGAAACACAGAATGTCGTCTAATGGCCTCAGAGAATTGACCCGACTGAAATACAGATATAATACTATTTTGTCTTCAGTCAGTAGTCTTTTTCTACCATTCCCTCAGTGAAATCTGCTGGTGGTGAAATATTTACCTCAGCCACTGATATTAAAAATGCTTTTAAAGAATTCTATCTTCATCTTTATAGTTCCACATCTTCGTCTACTGAAGAGGATATTAGAAACTTTGTGGAACCATTAGAACTTTCTAATCTGTCGGCTGAGCAAAACAATTCTCTTGATTCTGAGATAATCTTGGAGGAGCTTGGCGAAGTAATTAAGGCCTTGCCTACAGGCAAGGCTCTGGGGCCAGACGGTTTTGCCACTGAATTTTTTAGATCTTATGCTACAGAACAGGCTCCACATTTGCTAGAAGTTTATACAGCATCATTAAAGAGTGGAACGCTTCCGCCAACCATGACACAAGCAAACGATCAGACTCCGGTCGCTGCCATCTCGCTTGACACTGTAAAAGCATTCGATATGGTAGAATGGGATTATCTTTTTAAGATTTTGGAAATGTATGGGTTCGGGAATACTTTTATTGGGTGGATTGAGTTACTTTATAGACACCCAGTAGCTGCAGTTCAAACTAATGGATTAATTTCAGATTATTTTACTCTGGATAGGGGCACCTGGCAGGGTTACCCTCTTTCCCCCTTATTGTTCTGTCTTGCCTTGGAATCATTAGCAGCTGCGATAAGAAAGGAGGATGATTTTCCAGGGGTGGTGGCAGGAGGTGTGGTGCATAAGCTTTTGCTTTACACAGATGATATTTTATTATATTTCTCCAATCCTACTAGATCTATGCCCTGCCTCCACAGAATTATTAATTCCTAAGTTCTCAGGATACAGAGTCAGTTGGTCTAAATCCGAAGCTTTGGCTCTGACAGCGTATTGCCCAGTAACGGCTTTTCAGCCGGGCGCCTTCCAGTGGCCCAAACAGGGCATTAAGTATTTGGGTATTTTATTCCCAGCACATTTGTGTGATTTAGTTTAGTTAATTTTGACCCTTTAATAAAAAAGGTTTGAGCGATGTGGGCAGGTTTACATTTACATACATTTATCTATAACTGGGAAGGTTAATGTTATTTTATTAATTGTATTCCAAAATTCAACTACCTGCTACAATCTCTCCCTATAGATGTCCCCCCTCTCTTATTTCAAGCAATTTGATAGCATAGCAAAGTCCTTCATTTGGAATGGTAAATGTCCCAGATTACACTTTAGCAAGTTACATTTGCCAATTGACAAAGATTTTGTTTTATTATTATGCATTCGGTCTCAGACATATGGCTCATTGGTCGCTTCCACCTGAGAGAGCCCTTCCCTGGTTTTGTATTGAACAGGAAGTTATTGCCCCTATCTTGCCATTGCAAAGTCTTTCTATCAAACTAACCGGTGAAGTTAAGTTACACCCCATTATCTCGCATTTGCATGCGGTATGGACAAAAGTGTCCGGAATGTTTAATTCAGACATTTATTTAAATGTTGCTTCGAGCATATGGCTGAACCCAAAATTATGTATAGATAAGTCCCCTTTCTGCTGGACAGAGTGAATTGTGAGGGAGATTAATACGCTCGGTGACCTATATGGTTCAACATTTTGGGATTCCCAGGTCTCAATTCTTTAGATATTTACATCTGCGCCACCTGCTCTGTACTATTTTTGGGAGTAGCATACACCCCCCTAAAGCGGCAGATACTCTGGGAGTGGTGATTTCTGCCTTTGGAAAAGGTAATGAGGCATCAGTGTATTTCTCCCTGCTAATTCTGCATCTGGGGGATGTAGCTTCAACTTCTCTCAAGAGATTATGGGAGAAAGATTTAAACTTGGTACTGGAGGAGATCCTAAAAAATGTCAAGTCTGCATCTAGAGATGCAAGGGTGAACCTTATGCAATTGAAGATTTTACATCGATTCTACTGGACCCCCTTCTAGATTGTATAGGCTTGGTCTTAAAGACACACCCACCTGCTGGCAATGTCAATCAGAAAATGGGGACACAACCCATGATTTTTGGTGGTGTTTTAAGATCCAAGAATTTTGGTTGAGGGTTCAGAGTTGTATATATGATGTATTGGGCACTCAAATTTCATTTTGCCCTTTTGTCTGTTCTTAAAAATTTAATAAAGTGTGTTTCTTCAAGAGTGTGTATTTTTGACTAGCATTTCTCGTAATGTGTCACTCCGAGACGTCTTACGGGTCACCCGCCTGTCGCGGGTAGATGAGCAAAATTACTCGCACATGAAATACATTTGAAGGAGGAGCTCATGAACTGGATTGAGCCTCATCGCATTTGGTAGGAGGCGGGTGCTATATCACACCCTGAGCACACATAAAAAAATAACGAACGTTCATAAAATCGCTCGTAGAAAATGCTCTTAACAGCTAAGATCAATAGTTATTGGGAAAGGAGGCCCAGAACTCTATGAATGTGCGTGTCTAGGAGAAGCACTTTCATTGCATTCGTGAACAGTGGAGCTCACTGCGCACATCAGTTGAGCATCGGTGGCGCATCGGTGGCTTTTCTTTCGTCTGTTCTTCAAAATATAATTACACGTTTTGTCAAACGTGTGTCTTTGTGTCTAATTTCTTGTCATATATCACTCCAAGAAGTCTCACTGGTCGCCTTCCACAGTGGCTGGTACATAAGCAAAATACTCCACATGAAAAATCCGCATTTGGTGGGTGTTCATTTCAAACCTTGTTCATCAGGAGTAGACTGTATGACAAATTTGGGAGAAAGGAAATAAAAACAGTGTCATTGACTTCAAGCTTTGCAATCGCACCCACACTTTCTGCTGGAAATTATCTCTAGAAAGTTTTGGTGAATGGTGAGACACCTGGCGAGCCACTTGATTTTTAACAAAGAGCCACTTGTGGCTCGCAAGCCATAGGTTCCCGACCCCTGATATAGAGAGAGAGAAAATTACCCCTCAAAAATAGTCAGTAAGAAGCTTTCTCTTCCCGTCTGCGTGTGGAGGTTTATTATTCTCCATTTTTTAGCTAAAGTTAGCTTCACCGGAGCGGGGCCAAGCAAGCAGTCATGTCAACGATGTCATGCGCTTAGCGGTCTTTAGATGTGGGGCGGGGTGTTTACATTTTAAAGAGACATGACAACTAGCCTATAAACAAACTTAATATAAATTATTGTAAATAATTAATTCACGAAATTTACCATATCCACTGCATGAATTTAATCAGATTTGTCTTTATTATTTTTACTAAAATATAAATATCTTGGGGACCCCCCAATTCTATTTTTTACTTCTTATGGGGGGTCCCTAATGCCACAAGAGTGATTAAATGATGAGAGAATTATAATTTTGGGGTGAATTTTCCTTTTAAAGGGATAGTTCACACAAAAGTGTAAATTCTCTCATCATTTATTCACCCTCATGATATCCCAGATGTGTATGACTTTCTTTCTTCACCAGAACACACTTGAGGAAAATTAGAAAAATATCTTAGCTCAGTAGGTCCTTAAATGCAAGTGGATGTTGATTTCACTTTTGAAGCTCCAAAAATCACAGACAGTCAGCATAAACGTCATCGATACGACTGAATGTCTTCTAAAAGCGACACGATCGCTTTTGGTGTGAAAAAGATAAATATTTAGTACTTTTTTTAAACTCTAAATCATGCTTCCGGTCAGCAGCGGTATGCGCGTGTGACGTAATCGCATTGGCACTTGAGACACGTGAGAACTGACGCATGTGCGACACAGCTGGAAGAGCAGCACTGTTCACAAGTGAGGAGGAGGAACGCTGTACAGTTGCTTGGTTGGTTTTGGTTTAGATCTGTATTATCTGTTTCTTTACACACAATGCTACGTTTGTGTGCTTATCCTGGATGTCTCAACCAAGTGGAGAACATGAGATTACATCTGTATCATGGCAACACGAATACATCACACCAGAGACTGCTTGAACTCCACCATCTCATGAAGCTTACCGGAAGTGTTGGATTATAGTTAAAAAGTACTTAAATATTTATCTTTTTTCACACCAAAAGTGATCGCATCACTTTAGAAGACATTCGTTTAACCACTGGAGTCGTATTGATGATGTTTATGCTGACTGTCTGTGATTTTTGGAGCTTCGAAAGAAAAATCACCATCCACTTGCATTTTAAGGACCTACTTAGCTAATATATTTGTCTAATTCTCCTCAAGTGTGTTCTGGTATATAATGAGAGAATTTTCATTTTTGGGTGAACTATCCATTTAAGTAGCTTTTCTAGAGTCTCAACATTGAGACTGTTCTCCAAAGAACATACGCATGGCTCACCTGTTGAGATGTTTCTTGAAGGTTTGATGCTAGCTGATTTTTCTCCTCTGTCAAAATCTCAAGCGCTTCCTTCAGTGTCTGGATCTGCATAATACATTAGAACATCTCTGAGTGATTACACCACACAAACACATGCATTCATGTACACAAGCAATAAAATCACCGTCACTCACCTGTTGAAGCTGAGTGTCACTCTCCACACTGGAATCATTTTGTTCTGTGTTCAAATGCTGCTGCTGTGATTTTAATTCTGACTGAACCTGCAGCATCTACAAAAAGATTCCATTATAAAGAATCTACCATCTTAGACTATCATCTTAGGTCTGGTCCACAATAATTAATTTTAGTTTGAAAACAATAATTTTGCTAAGTTTATCATAACATCATATCATAATTTTTCATTCTCGTCCACAATAGAACGGCATATTCCTGCACCAAAAGTGTTTCGAAAACACACTCCATTACTGAATTCTGTTGAAATGACTTGGAGTTGTTGCACTCAAACTAATCAAAATAATTTGACTTCAGGTGCGTAGAGCCAAAAAATCAAAAGTTGCTAACCGCACACTGAATTGCAAAACAGACTGAAAAGGGTCTAGCAAAAAATTTGCAAAGTGAGTTAAAAGCCAGACCAACAACTAGAGCAGACGTTTCAGCACATTGCTTTCTTCAATGCTGAGAAAAAAACAGTTTGGCCAGAACTTTGAAGCTCCAAAAAGCACATAAAGGCAGCATAAATGTTATCCATAAGACTCCAGTGTTTTAATCCATATCTTCAGAAGCAATATGATAGGTGTGGGTGAGGAACAGATAAATATTTAAGTTCTTTTTCACTATAAATCTCCACTTTCACTTCCACATTTAGTTTTTTTGTTTTTTGGCAATTCGCATTCTTCGTGCATATCACCACCTACTGGTCGGGGCTGGTCAAAGGTGGAGATTTAAAGGAAAAAAGGACTTAAATATTGATCTGTTTCTCACTCACACCTATCATATTGCCTCTGAAGACATGGATTAAAACACTGGAGTCTTAGGATAACTTTTTTGCTGCCTTTATATGCTTTTTGGAGCTTCAAAGCTCACCATTAACTTGCATTGTATTGACCTAGAGCTGAGATACTGTTCTAAAAAATCTTAATTTGTGTTCAGCAGATGAAAGAAAGTCATGCACATCTGGGATGGCATGACGGTGAGTAAATGAGAATTTTCATTTTTGGGTGAACTATTACTTTAGTTTATCCTATGATACTGGCCAGAAATAATGGCTATCAGTAGTGGGATATTACAAACCATTATAAATTTGTCATCATGAAATCTAATTTACACGAGGATTAATTACATTCAAATGGTAATTCATTTACACAGAATAGAACCCAAATCACAATTTGCAGAACATGACCTGCCTAAATGATTCAGTCAGATTTAAGGAATAGAAAGTGTTTGTGTTCCCATCACTACATGTGCAACTTGCATCAAGTCCGACAGACGTCTTTTTCACAACATTATTTTATATGTTGATAATTAAACTTAGAGTGCAAATTACTGTGCCATGTACAGCATGTCTGTGGAATATAGATGTTGTTTTTCAAGTGCTGCTATGGATTTTCGGGTCATTTTTCCCCCAGTGTCAACAGACAACTACACAGTTTTTCAAATCTATGTAATCGAATTTAATCTGGTAATCGTGACAGCCTTAAACAGAATAATTTAAGTGTAAGATCGGGCCTTGTTGTTTCATGGAGGTTAAAGTAGTTTAGTGCTTAAGGTACTCATACTACATATTTTAGTGTGGTAAAAGAATCATCAGCACAGTGAAGATAATCATGCCAATATTTTCCCTCTCTCGTACCATCTCCCTCTTCTCATCCAGATGTGTTTTCAGCTGACTGCTTTCTCTCTCAAGCTGTTGTAGTCTCTCCTGAAGCAGATCTCTCTCCTCTGTTATTGACATTATGCTCGTCTGTATCCTCTCTAGAACTTCATGATGCTCAGATCTCTCAAACAGCAGATGGTCCTTCTCAACAACAACAGCACAGAGCTGCTCCTCCAACTGTTTTATCTGCAAAAATACAACATTTAACATTTGACCTTCAGAGCCTAAAACATTTGACCATCAGAATGGATTTCCAAGTACCTGATATTGTAGTTTCTCCAGTTGTCCATCTTCGTTGTTTCTCTGGTCATCATGTTGGCCATCCGTCTGAGCTCTCTGTGATTCCAGATTGTGTATTTTACTCTGAAGTTCCTTCACCTTCTCCTGAGCATCTCTCAGCTCTGACTGACTCTCGATCATCTGCGGTGAATAATAAAGTAGGGTTTTATTACATTTGTTCAGGGTTTATAAACCATTAACCCTACATGTTTCATCTGGTTCCATGAATAATCGCTTACCATCTCAACGTTTTCCTCCATATCTGTCTTGAGCTGGTCTCTCTCCTCTCTGAGGGTCTGTAGTATCTCCTGCAGTTGGTCTCTCTCTTCAGTTATTGAGCTGATGGTGTGATGTAGATTCTGCAACTCATCTGAGTCTTTCTGATGGTCATCTGTCTTCTCCGATAGCAGCACGTCTCTCTCTCCACGAACACACTCAAGCTCTTCACCCAAATGTACCAACTGACACATGATAAAAACACAGTTAAAACTCATAATCTGTAGTGATGCTTGTGTGTGCGTGTGTAAATATTCAAACAGACCTTCTGTGTGGTGTCCTCTAAAGATCTCATCAGTGTGCTGTTCTCCTGTGTGATGTGCTCTAGATCAGTCTGGATCTTCTGGAGCTGCTCTCTCGTCTCAGTGATCTGTTGAGTCAGTTCAGTTTCCTTCAGCTGCGCATCAGTCAGATCATTCTCCATCTTCAGCAGCTGATATTCAGCGTCTTTCAGTCTCTGATTATCTTCAGTTAAACTGGACTGAGCAGATATCAAACTATCTCTCTCCTTTTTAACAGAACACAGCTCTTCTGTCAGACCGCCCACCTGAGAAGGAACCATGAGAAACAGACATTTAGTCATGAAAAAAAATTCCTAAAATCTTAGGGCAAAGAAGCTTGGCAGATGTGTGACTGACACAGTACTTCTTACCCGTTGCAGTAATTCATCCACTTTAACAGGAAGTGTCTCCATCTCCTCCATCTTACTCTGTAGAGATCGCTCTTGCTCACGATTCTGATCGAGCTCCTTACGCAAGTCAGAAAGGCTTTTCTCCAACACAAGATTATCTGTCAAATCTGTGAAAGAGTGGTCATCAAAAGCAACAAAACATACGTAAAAATATATATATTAAAAAAGTCAGTTATTTTCTTATTAGGTTACTTTGGTTAGAAAGTGTCTTCCAGGAACATACTGAAGTTCAGGGTATAAGTAATTTTATATCACAGTATATAACATGAAATACATTTTATTTACTTTTAGAAAATCAACAATCTTTTATTATATATCCATGTAATGGGGTGGGAGATAAGCAAAAATTATATATCGATATTCTTTTTTGTTTTTATCCCCTTTTCTCCCAATTTGGAATGCCCAATTCCCACTTCTTAGTAGGTCCTCGTGGTGGCGTGGTTACTCACCTCAATCCTGGTGGCGGAGGACAACTCCCAGTTGCCTCCGGTTCTGAGACAGTCAATCCGCGCATCTTATCACGCGGCTCATTGTGCCTGACAGAGCAGAGACTCCGCATGTGGAGGCTCATGCTACACTCCACGATCCATGCACAACTTACCACGCACCTCATTGAGAGCAAGAACCACTAATTGCGACCACGAGGAGGTTACTCCATGTGACTCAACCCTCCCTAGCAACCGGGCCAATTTGGTTGCTTAGGAGACCTGGCTGGAGTCACTCACCACACCCTGGATTCCAACTCGTGACTCCAGGGGTGGTAGTCAGTGTCAGTACTCGCTGAGCTACCCAGACCTCATATATCGTTATTCTTAAAAGTTTTAGTTGATAAAGATATACATGAAGATTCACACTAGCCTTATTCATATATACCTTATTCACACTAGCACCATCTTTGATTTTTAATGGAAATGACAACGAGACTTACAGTCTCTTCAATGGGCTGTACTGCAGTTTAAAGTGTTTTTGGGTCGTTCCACGGCAAAACACTGATAAAATATCTGTCCAAGAACATTCAGTATACAAAGAACTCCAGACAACATGAGTTGTGGAAAATCTGATGTGATCTAGGAGCTTTATACAGCTTTATACCATTCGTGCCATTGAAGAGACGGTAAGTCTATCCCTCACAGCCGCGTTGTCATTCCCATTAAAAATCAAAGATGGCGTTAGCATGAATAAGGTAGCCTACATTTACATACATTTTGATGGAAAGTGATCAAAAATTTGACAAAAAGTTTATTTTATTCAAAACTATGTCCAAAGTAGGCTTCTCTGTAATTGAATATTAGCATTCTGGAGCAAACCCCTCCATCATGTATTTGAATTTAGCCTTCCATTAGACACTGCAAAACTTTTTGGCAACTATATGGCCTACTACATATAAATGCACGGTTGACTAAGGTGTCATTTATTTATCAATTCCTGAGGGAATTTAGTCAGTGTGATCACTTCTCTCTCCGTGTTTGCGGAAATACAGATGAGGGTAGGAAAGCTTGACGGCGTCAGCAACACTTTAAAGAGCAGCAGGGCTTTTAGCCGAGGGTCCATTTCACATCACAGATAATTAATTATTTTTTCTTTGTAAAGTGATTAGATCCTGAAGCGTGCTCTCTCTTTCCCCCTGCGCATGCATGTCAGAAAGAGCGCTTTCATCCATGAACGAGAAAATGCCGCCTTTAAATGCAACAAAAATAAATTCCTCCTCCTGAGTTGGACTTGATTTTGAGTCATCCCGCATTCGGTGTTCATCTTTCTCCATGTTCGTCTCTCACTATCAGTCTCACGTGCAGCCAGGATGAGCGCACACAGATATTTATATACCGCGATAAAGACGATATAGAAACATTCTCTACCGGTTGACATTTTATTCTGTTGCCACGATATATATCGCCATACCGCCCAGCCCTACGTCATAGCATGAGATAACCAAGTGTCATCAGTTCAATCAAACGCTGCTGGAACTACTTTTGCTCAAAAACTTTTAATCAACTTATGTCTTGGTGATTTTTAGTGGATGTATGAAATCAGTTCCCCTTCAGTTCACAAAAGTGTCCAAGCAGAGTAACAACAGATGGAGTTCAGCACACTATGCTGACTGAATGTAATCAGCTCCCTACACCAGCACCTACGTTTTGGCACCTTTCCATCCAGAAGAGCAGTTAGTTTGGTGTTTTCATCAAAGGCACCCATTAGTTCTTTTTGAAGATCTGTTTGCATTTTCTTGAAGCGAGACTTCTCCTGCTCAAGCTTGTTTTGAAGTGTCTTCACCACGTCTTCCATCTTCTCATAGTCTGCAGTCAGCGTTACCTGATTCAAGCACAGATTCAGTCACATGACATGACTCAAACAACAACTCTCAACATAACTGTGTTGACACTGAAGTTTACAAGAGCCAGACTCTACTCACGTCTCTCTCTTTAAGGGAAATGTTCTCACTGCGCAGGAAGGCCCACTCTTTCTTGGTCTCCAAACTGAGGCACTCAGCATCATCTAAAGAGCGCCGTAGCTGTGTTACTTCCTGGACAAGATCCTTGTCACTCTGCACAATGGAATATACAGTTGTGCTCAAAAGTTTGCATACCCTGGAAGAAATTTTGAAATTTTGGCATTGATTTTGAAAATATGACTATGTCTTTTATTTAAGGGTAGTGACCATATGAAGCCATTTATCATCACATAGTTGTTTGGCTCCTTTTTAAATCATAATGATAACAGAAATCACCCAAATGGCCCTGATCAAAAGTTTACATACCCTTGAATGTTTGGCCTTATTACAGACACACAAGGTGACACACACACAGGTTTAAATGGCAATTAAAGGTTAATTTCCCCACATCTGTGGCTTTTTAAATTGCAATTAGTGTCTGTGTATAAATAGTCAATGAGTTTGTTAACTCTCACGTGGATGCACTGAGCAGGCTAGATACTGAGCCAGCTCAGTAACAAGGTAATGGAACTTTATAAAGATGGAAAAGGAAATAAAAAGATATCCAAAGCCTTGAAAATTCCAGTCAATACTGTTCAATCACTTATTAAGAAGTGGAAAATTCAGGGATCTCTTGATACCAAGCCAAGGTCAGGTAGACCAAGAAAGATTTCAGCCACAACTGCCAGATGAATTGTTCGGGATACAAAGAAAAACCCACATGCTGCTCTGGAAAAAGACGGTGTGGTTGTTTCAAGGAGCACAATACGACGGTACTTGAACAAAAATGAGCTGCATGGTCGAGTTGCCAGAAAGAAGCCAATGCCACAAAAAAGTCTGGTTACAATATGCCCGACAACACCTTGACATGCCTCACAGCTTCTGGCACAATGTAATTTGGAGTGATGAGACCAAAATAGAGCTTTATGGTCACAACCATAAGCGCTATGTTTGGAGAGGGGTCAACAAGTATTGTGCTCCTTGAAATAACCACACCGTCTTTTTCCAAAGCAGCCTGTATTTCTCCTGAGGTTACCTGTGGGTTTTTCTTTGTATCCCACAATTCTTCTGGCAGTTGTGGCTGAAATCTTTCTTGGTATACCTGACCTTGGCTTGGTATCAAGAGATCTCAGAATTTTCCACTTCTTAATAAGTGATTGAACAGTACTGACTGGCATTTTCAAGGCTTTGGATATCTTTTTATATCCTTTTCCGTCTTTATAAAGTTCCATTACCTTGTTACACAGGTCTTTTGACAGTTCTTTTCTGCTCCCCATGGCTCAGTATCTAGCCTGCTCAGTGCATCCACGTGAGAGTTAACAAACTCATTGGCTATTTATACACAAACACTAATTGCAATTTAAAAAGCCACAGGTGTGGGAAATTAACCTTTAATTGCCATTTAAACCAGTGTGTGTTACCTTGTGCGTCTGTAACAAGGCCAAACATTCAAGGGTATGTAAACTTTTGATCAGGGCCATTTGGGTGATTTCTGTTATCATTATGATTTAAAAAGGAGCCAAACAACTATGTGATAATAAATGGCTTCATATGATCACTATCCTTAAATAAAAGACAGTTTTTTTGCATGATCAGTCATATTTTCAAAATCAATGCCAAAATGTCACAATTTCTGCCAGGGTATGCAAACTTTTGAGCAGAACTGTAACAATGGAAATGAAGGTCACCATAGCCATTGAGAAACACTGTTAAAAAACAGCTTAAAAACGAATGTTACAGGTTTAATGCGAGTCGAAATTCTTTTCTGTGGTAAAATCAACATTATGTTAAATGCTATTGATTCAGGTTAACTTATAATTAACCCAGAGCATCCCTTTAAAGGGATAGTTCACCCAAAAATGAAACTTCTCTCAACATTTACTCACCCTCGTGCCATCCCAGATGTGTATGACTTTCTTCTGCTAAACACAAACGAAGTACGTCCTCACAATGCAAGTGAATGGTGATCAGTGAACTTTGTAGCCCCAAAAACCACATAAAGGAAACACAGAAGTAATCCATATGACTCCAGTTTTAAAATCCATATCTTCAGAAGCAAGAGAATAGGTGTTGTCAAAAACAGATCAAAATTGGAAGTCCTTTTTTTACTCTAAATCTCCACTTTCACTTTTACATCTGAAAGTGAAAGTGGAGATTTAGAATAAAGAAAGGAATTAAATATTGTCCTGTTTCTCACCCACACCTATTATATTGCTTCAGAAGATATGGATTGAAACACTGGAGTCATATGGATAACGTTTATGTTTAATTTATGTGGTATTTAGAGCTACAAAAAGGTCTGATCACCATTCACTTGCTTTGTATCAACCTACAGAGATGAGATATTCTTCTAAAAATATTTGTTTGTGTTCTGTTGAAGAAAGAAAGTCATACACATCTGGGATGGCATGAAGGTGAGTAAATTATGAGAGAATTTTCATTTTTGGGTAAACTATCCCTTTAATGGTTATAGTGGTCAACCGATTTAAGTCAATTAAGCTAATTAAGTGGTTGATATTTAGACATTTTCAGATAACTGGCATCAGTTGATAACAATCCCTTATTTGCCAGTTAACAGAAGTGTTAGCTCCCTCTTGTGTCAATCTACCAACTGCATCAACAACAGATAATGTGGAAAATTTCTTGAAATTTTAATATCTTTAGAGTAAAATTAAAAATTTATAATAATAAAAGAATCAATCATCCACTAACTAACACTGCAGCTGTTCAGCTTTATAATCAGTGTGGTGACGTACAAAACTCTGCAGTTCAGTGGTCAGTTCGGTCTTCTTCTTAAGCTCAGAGGACATCATCGCCAGATCAGCCTGTGAAGAACACCGAATTTCTCTTTTACAGATGTGTAACACACACATTTGGTTTAGATGAGCAGCATTGAGTAAAAGAATGTGAACTGACCTCCAACTTCTGAATCGTGTCGTCTGATTGTTTTGAAGCTTTCTGTAGTCTGGAGATTTCTGCTTCTAATTCTCTCTAGAAGACATTTTAATTCAAATTAAAAAAAAAATCATTTGGAGTACAGGTATGACAATTCAAACAATCCATTGATTATTGGGGAAAGTAAATTAACGTGTAAATGAATGACACGCCCTGCTCACCTCGTATTCTTTCTTGCTCTCCTGCTCTAGTTTCTCAAACTCATCAGCATCTCTCCTCTCCTCCATGTCTTTCTGAAGTGAGTCTTTATCTTTCTGAAGTGAGTCTTTCTCTTCCTTCAGAGTCTCCAGGTCTTTTGTTAAAAGCTCAAGAGTGTATTTGATCAGGTCTCGTTCTGCAATAATGGCATCCTAACAAAAACAGTTACAACAGAGACTATATCCAGTGTTCACAAAACACAGAACATTTCATTCACCCATTTAGTTTATAAAAGCACTCCATGTCTACCACCCTTAAGAGTTTAAATAAATACGAAAGAGTTAACACAAAGTATATGTATGAGGTTATTCACTCACTTTCTCAAAGCCAACAGTCTCACAGAGCTGAATGGCCTCTTCCAGATCTCTCTTCAGCTGCAGACAGACAAAACAACATTTAGAAAATGTTTAATCACCACGCCTGCTGCTTTTAAAAATAAATGTAAAAAAACAGATGACCGTCCAAGAGAGAGAAGATGAAAAGCTTTAAAGTGAACATGCAAACTACTTAACCCTGAAAAGCTTGACATATGAACTTATTGTCAGGAAATTCTAATTTTTTTACATTAAACTGTTTTAGTACCATTAGGCAAAATATATAAAGAAATCATAAAAAAATAAAAAATAAAAAAATAAAAAAACATTTGCATGTTTTTTTATGTATCATATTTGATACATTCTAACAAACACTGACGAGGAAAACAATGTGTCATGTGCCAACAATTATGCATCATCTGTGATGCGGGTTTTTTAAACAACACCTCATCACCCTTAATAAAATTCAGTTCGAATGATGTAAGATATTAGAAACAAAAAACGGCTTTGCTTTCAGATATTAGAATATTGTCTACAGAGATGACTTAAGAGCTTAATGAAGTGTTTTTTTTTATCAAGGATAGGAAGGATATTTTTTACTCATGAATTACTGCATTTGTTGCATTGCTTTCAGATGTCAAGTTTCTTGAGGAAAGTTTTACAATAATACTACTAGTTAACAATATCAGACTGAAATGTGAAATTTTGCATTGTTGTAAGGTTGATTACCACTTTTTGATTACCTCCAATTGATTTTTTGAACTCTGACTATGTTTGTCAAGTTCCAAATAAAGAGAAATTTATACAAGAGGAAGTAGTTTTCATTTTATAAAAGGTATTTAATTAAATGACTGGGTTTTAAAAAAATAGGCATTACAATATAGTTATTTAATATATAAACCAATTTGTATTGATTTTTAAAAAAAAATTTAACTACAGTACTGTGCAAAAGTTTTAGGCACTTATGAAAAATGTTGCATAGTGAGGATGTCTTCAAAAATAATGACATAAATAGTTTTCATTTATCACTTAATGTCATACAAAGTCCAGTAAACATAAAAAAGCTAAATCAATATTCGGTGTGATCACCTTTGCCTTTAAACCAGCACCAATTCTCCTAGGTACACCTGGACACAGTTTTTCTTGGTTGTTGGCAGACAGGATGTTCCAAGCTTCTAGGAGAATTCACCATGGTTCTTCTATATATTTATCTCTTTATGTAATCTCAGACAGACACGATGTTCAGTGGGGGGCTTTGTGGGGGCCATGACATCTGTTGCAGGGCTCCCTGTTCTTCTATTCTAATCTTTTCTATTTGAAAAAGTAATGTTTGGGAGTCTAACATTTATATTTCCTATTGACACACTAAAGCTGAAGATATAAATAACCATCTTAAGACAAATGCTTTTGTGAAACATCGTATGTGCCTAAAACTATATATATATATATCATATATAATCACTGCACCGTTTAATTTCAGTAATCTTCCTTATAATATTCTGACTGTCCTGTTTTTTTTCTACATAGATTAAAGAATGTAGAGGCATGCATATCATATTTTTTTTTCTGATTTATTATTTATATCATTTATTTGTCTATTACAGCATGTCATATTTCAAATTTGTCATATTAGAAATCAGAGATACCTTTTTGACCTCTAAATACAAATATAATAATTTTCTTATAGGTTTAACACAACACTTTTTTTTTTCTTCATTATAACAAAGTTTACCATTTAGTCTTTCAAGAGGAAAGAACAATAATATTATAAATATAACACTTTGTAAAGTTTCTGTCAGATAAATAACAGAGTGCTATTGGCATATTTAACACGTAAAGCCTAATGTATCAAATATGATGCACATAATTTCAACATAGTAATTTATTAACTTAAACATAGTTCTTTGAAACAACGATAGGCTAGTCTTACAAAGCAAACATTTATTGTCAAAAAATGTCAACAACTTTGTTACCTTGAACTTTAAAGTAAGCTGACATTTATCCCAACAGTCACTTTTCACGCAAGTCCGCCACCATTTTTTAACTGACCGATTTTAATTAATTTTAAATTAATTTTTTCCCCCACAAATAACCACTAGATGGTGCCACAAACATGTGAAACAGCATTTTAGGGTTAACCAAAACCTCAAAAGAACACTCTAGAGCAGGGGTGTCAAACTCGGTTCCTGGAGGGCCACAGTCCAGCAGAGTTTAGCTCCAACCCTAATTAAACACTAATCAAGGTCTTCAGGAGTGCTTGAAGATTACAAGGAGGCATTTTGGAGCAGGGCTGGAACTAAACTCTGCAGGGATGCGGCCCTCCAGGAACTGAGTTTGACACCCCTGTTCTAGAGGCTACAGCAACTGATGTACCTGTTCACAGGTGTGCTGTGAGCGTGAGAGGGCTTCAGAGGGTTGCTCCAGCTCTGCCACCTTCAGTTCCAGTGATGAGCTTTTCTCCTCAGCCGTCTGTCTCTGTTCAACCTCTGTCTGCAGTTGATGCTGCAGTGCCACCATCTGTTTCTCCAGCTCATAGTAACCCTTCATCTCCTCAACTGATGGTTTGACTTGAGCTTCCTGCTTCCTCTCCAGTTCAGAGACCTTCTTCTGAAGTTCTGAGCTCCTCTCCTCAGCTCTCTGTCTGCTTTGAGTCTCAACCTCTAACTGATGCTCAAGAGACGCCACCTTCAACAGCAGCTCATTCGCTCGAGGCGAGTCCATGAAATGACTCCTGTACAGGGAAGAGACACAAGAAATAATAAACATTAACTTATGCAGCAGACAACACTCGTCTTGTTTCCCAACAAAGCTGGGAAACAAGACACCCAATGAGTGGACTCTCTATAATTTACAATTTAATGCTAGAACACTATTTTCTTCACTTACACAAACATCAAGATGATGCTTAGGTCATATTTTATATTTTGCACTGACTGCTAAAACAGTTAGACAGTAAAAGTGGTAATTATAGAGAGAATAATATTGTCTTCACCCTTCTGAGGAGCTGCGGACAGTGATGCTGCTCATCTCCATGTCCATGTTTGGTTCTTCCAGAGCAGTGAAATCAAAGCGGCTGTCAAACTCATCCATATCTGAACAAAACAGGAAAGAAAACATCTAAGCAAATGCTGTTTTTCTAGAAGCTTTAACAATATGCATCAACACATTTTCAGTAAGAGCACTTGATAACACAGATTTCATACATTCTCCGTCCTCAGGTAGAGTGTAGTCTGCTCTCCTCTTCTTGATGTATGGCTCAGCAAAACTCATACCAGGTGATCCATGAACTTCATTCAGGAGACGTGCAGATCTCAGCAGCTTGCCACCCCATGTTACTCTCCTCTTGGGAACCTTTTCAAGAAGAAAAAAAAAAATAACACAAAAAAAAAAACAACAACAAAAAAACACTAAACAACTAACTTCAACACTTGGTTTCAAAATTTAAAAGTTAACATGAATCATGTTCACAGCTCAACCCATTTTATTCCTGTAACCTGAGGTATTTCAGAGAGAAACAGGATACTCTACGGAGAAAAAAAAAAATGAAGGGCAGGACTTGATTTTATCCATAGGGAGTTAATTGGATGATGTAAAGCAGGGTTTTTTTAAACTTTTCAATATCAAGGTTCCCCAAATATGACACCCTTGTGAAGGACTCCTCTTCTTAAAGGGTTAGTTCACACAAAAATGAAAATTCTCTCATGATTTACTTACCTTTAAGCCATACCATATGTGTATGACCTTCCTTCTTCAGCAGAACCGAAGTGAAGATTTTTATGAGCAGATTTCAGCTCTGTTTGTCCATACAATGCATGTAACTGGGTGCCATCAGGCTGCTGGCTGTTAGACGGTCCAAAATGCATATTTCGGCAGCATAAAAGTAATCCATATGACTCCAGTCGATCAATTAATATCTTCTGAAGCAAATCGATGGGTTTGTGTAAAAAATAAAAAGCAGCGAGGTAGCTTACTAAGTTTTGGAACGGACCCATTATATATTTTGTATAAAGTTTACAGTGTATCTTTTCGTATCCTCTTATTTTCACTATTGTTTGTATATAAACCTTGAGAATTTTTTTTTTATTAAATTCAAATGCACTTATAAATGTACAGCATGTATCGCACTTTTACAATGAATATTGTTCCAAAGCAGCTTTACTTAGAAAACAGCTTCACAACTAGGCATGTGATGGTATATCACGGTAATTAACATGCCCGATATTGTTATTGTGGGCACTTCAAAATACCTTAAATAATTCCAGATAAACTTTTGGCCAAATTGTTTATGTTTTTATTATATTATTATAAACAAAAGTTACTTCGTACTCTTTAATCAAAATGTCATAAGTTGGTCTTCCGGTGAAATGACTGGCTCTTCTCTAATGATGTATGCAAGACTACTCTGCAGCTATTGGTCAACAGCCAAATTATTTTCATTCAGTTTTAATTTCACCCCTTCATGTACACAGACCTTGCATCAAATCAGCTATGCAGAAATGACAAGGTGTATTTTCAGCTGTTTCTTCCCAAAACCATGTTCCCTACCCCAAACTACACTGATTACTGACCCGCTGGCTTTTACATTTCAAAGGAAGTGGACAATGGCGAATTTCACGTCTGAATGCATCCAGAGCCGATCACTTTTCAATGGGCACACGTCGGATGGAGAAACATTACTTGAGTTTATTCATATTTTTTTAATGCAGGCATATTTTTGGAGGCTTTCTGAGGTGTGCAGCACTAGTAACACCCAGTATACACCAGACACAAGCGGCGCGTTACACGGAACAAGTCAAACCAAACTTTTTTATTCTCAACATGCAATGATAGGATTTTGGTGCTTATAACTTGTTCGCCACTATACTACTCAAATCACTAATGAGTGAAATCTGAAAGTTTACCAGCCAGTTGCTAATCACAGACATTTTTAGTTGCATAGCATGAAATTTGGTTGCATATGCGAGTGATTAACTTGCATTACAGAGGATTGCCACAGAGTAAAAGATTGATCTTTGGATTTAAGAATCAATATAGAAATCGTTCAAACGAAGATTGCAATGCATAGGAAAAAATCAATATTTTTACCCAGTCCAATTAATAAGGTCAATTTTGATTGCATGTTGACTTTAAGGTTAGTGAAATCTGTTACCTTAGGTATTAGGGCAACATTTGATGCAGTAACTAGTAGCTTGGTCAAGTTCTTGATTCTGTCCTCTTGCTCTCTCTGGAGCTGATCTTTCTCCTGCAGAAGTTGACACAGCGACTCTCTCTCGGTCACAGTTGTTTTTGTGACAGAGGAAACCTGTGAAAGGAGAGGAAAACAATCATTTGAGGACACTATTTATCTGAATGATTTTCAGGCCTGAATAGACAGTGAAAAACTTCAAGTTTACCTCTTGAAGCCGTCGTTTAAGATCAACAATCTCATTGCGGTATCTTCTCAAAAGAGCTCTTTCATCGGAGACCTCCGTAACGTGAGGGTCATTCTTCATGCGTTTTGCAGCGCTAGCAAACTTGAATTGTGGTAAAATCAGTGACATTTAATTTAACTAAAATTGTCATAGCAAACTACGAAAAACAGTAAAGGTCTTCTCTCGTACCTGTAAGGTGCTTACGGTCTCTTCGACAGTGGCTGTGGTGATTGTGCAGATGATGACAGTTTTTGCATTGCCACCCAAAGAGTTCTGTAGAATTCGGGTAAGTTTGCTGTCTCTGTAATTCAAGAAGCCCCTTTTGATGGAAGGGAAAAAATACATTATTTTAATACAGTTAGCAAGACCAAAATAAATTCAATGATGGTAAAATGGTGATGTATAACACAAAGCTAGTTCATGTCTATGAAATGTCTCACTTCTGACTCTCATCAGATAACTTCTTGATGACTTGACCCAGCGTGAACAAACTGCGGTTTATATTACAGCCTTCTTTAAACCGGGCTCCTGTCATGAGAGTTCAAACAGAGAGGTTTTAACACAGACAAAACAAAACCTGAATGGAAATGTACAAAAATGCTCATCTACGTTGTATTTTCACATTATATATTATACGTATTGATGCTATAAAAAAATCTGACAAACTAATAGAATAAACTGTCACAGAGAAAATGTTACCCTCAGCTCCTGTCTGACTTGCCCGTTCAGCACCAGCAAGATCTACCAAATTCTACAGGAACAGAAAAAAAAAAATAAAAGACTAATTATAATAAATGCAGCTTTCCTACATTATATGAATGCAATCATATAGACATTTTTCAAGGACAGTTCCTCATTTATTTTGAACTTACCAAGTGTGACACTATGATAGCTCCATCAGCATTTTCTCCAGACGCTGGGTCACTTCTCTCTCGGCTCTCCAAAATCTAACACATAAAATAACCGCTACACTTCAGATATGAACCCAAAAATCAAACTCCAAACACACCCTGGAGTTCACCACGCTTCTTACCATGCGAAAAATTGTGTGGGAGCGGCTGCTACGCTGGTTCATTTTTGTCTTTCCATAATGCCGGTTTTCTGTGTGAATCAAATGATAAGAAAATATTTCAATATACCGCGAAAGCACCAGACCAAAATAAAGAATGATGTATGAAAATAGAGGTGAGTGATTTAAGAGCAGCTGTACTTTCTCCTTTGACGATCCAGGACAGGGCCTGCTCTGGAGATGTCACCAGCTCTTCTGTCAAATCTGCTACATACACGTTTTTCTGTAGACAGTCAGGTAGTTAAAAGCTGAATCTATGCATTTGTGTACATAAACGCATTCAAAATCTTATTAAACAAAATACTAACATAGTTTCCTTCACGAATTTCCAGAGGTTTCCTCTTCCAGCTGTCGCAGAGTAAATCTGTCACGGTTTCGTTGTATATTTCCATGTAGCTCACACGAAGGAGAAACTCTTTCTTTGGACACTGGACAGAGATTGACACACAAAGAAAATAAATTATGTTTTATTTCATTGATAGAAAGACTGCTCATGAAAGTTACAAAAGGAATGTGTTTGCACAGTAAACAAGACCGTATGCCATTTTTGTCCAGGTAGATGTCAACACTTACATTTTTAATAGTTTTAAAGACATCAGCCATGGCGAGCGGTATCACACCAGGGTTATGTTCACTACCCATCATGGTGAAGGTCTTTCCGGAAGAAGTTTGTCCATACGCAAATATCGTCCCTATAAAAAGAGTTGTTTACTGTGTTATGAACTACCAAAAAAAATAAAAATAAACGACTGATTCTTTACACATTTCCATATGAAAAAGTCTCTAGACTGATTTCAAGAAATAGTTCACCCAAGATTGAAAATTCTGTCATCATTTTCTCATCCTAAAGTTGTTCCAAACCAGTATGCTGTTATGTTTTCAGTGGAACACAAAAGGAGAATTTCACGAAGTTCTTTTCCATACAACAACAGGTCATAGCAACCACAAGTTAGATGAAAAAGGACAAAAAGCATCGTAAAAGTAGTCCATGACCCCGTTTGCATTTAGGGTGATCTGATCACAGGTGGTCAGCGTTAAAGGTGCACTCAGTAACTTTTTGCTTGTGTCATTTTGGACTAGAGTCCTCGTATCATGTAAATGCTAATGATTTTATACATACGTTTCAAAATTACAATTCATTTCATTAGGAGCAAAACTTTTTTAATGGGGAAAAAATGACTGAGTGCACCTTTAAATACAGGTGTAAACGAGGTGCAAAATGTTTTGTTTAGTCAAAAACACATGAGATTACATCGCATTTGAGCTACAAATGCCACGCCTCACCTGTCAATCAACTGCTGCACTAAAACAAGAGTTTAAACTTTGCAGATTACGAGTCGCTTTAAAAGGAAAACACCTGTTAAGAACATTTGAAAATGCGGATACATACACAAGCATGAGATCTTCTTCAGTGTGTCTGATACCAACATGCAGGGATACAGATAAAAAGCAAGAACATCTGAAGCTACTGTAATACATGTAATCAACTAAAATAACTAAGAATTCTGCTCTGAATTTTGCATTTTTGCTTGGACTCTGCATCATGGAGAAACAGCGCTTTTTTGCGATTTATTATCACGCAGTAACAGACTGACAAAGTTATTGATGTATGTAGGGATGTAATCAAAGACCCTCCCCACGAAATCCGAGCACAAGTGGTCACAGGAGATGCATTTAAGCGACCAGGTGTAAACAGTGATGTGTCAAGCCTGACCACATGTGATCAGATCACCTGAGATGCATCTTAATACCACGTGTAAACAGGGTCCCTGTGACTCGTGCGATATATTCCAAGTCCTCTGAAGTCATTTGACTGCTGTGTGTGAGGAACAAACCCACATGGTAGCTGTTCACAGGAAGCTTGACAGTCCCTGGTCACTATTGTCATTGCTTGTAAAAGAGTAGCATGAACATTCAGCTCAACATCTCCTTTTGTGTTCCATTCAAGAGAGTAAGTCATACAGGTTTTGAAACGACAATAAGGTATGTAAATGATGATAGATTTTTCATTGGAGTGAATCATGTCTTCTGGCACGCACCATTATAACCTTCAACAGCTGACACAACCAGAGGCTTTGCGATGTCCTGATAGAGTTGACTGGTGGACTCATCAGCACTGAAAACACGGTCTAAAATACATATAGGCCAGAATATTACAAATTCATAAATCACTCCTTTACTTCATCAGTCAATTTATAAAATAAACTGCATTTGAACTGACCGAAGCTGAAGCTCTTGGTTTGATTTCCATCATCATCGATCTGATGTATGGCCTGTTTATCTGCTCTCCAGAACAACTGCACGGGCTCTGAGGTCTCTGATTCCTCCCTGAAATCATCAAATAATTTTCAGGACATTATAACTGAGTCTTAAAAACAGAGAGAATCGTTGCGTCACTCATGTCAGTTACTGCTGTCCTCAATAACATTGATCCAAATCGACTGGTAAATCATCGAAACATTAATATTCCTAGTCTGAAATGAGTGTAGTCTTTTATTAATTACTTTTAAATAAGTTTACTACAGAAAAGTGAAAAAAAATCAACCTATTTTATTCTCATGACGTCAATAACTGCTGACCATAAAGAATCCCTCAGCATTAACTGACGACTTTTTGTGTTATTTTTAGTAACAGATCTAGTAACTACGTTTTTCTTACCTCTTTATAAGGGGTCTGACCCTAACACACACTTTAACAGCGGATTCTTCCGTCATTTTTGCTTCATTTAGGGATAAGTGACCTATTCAAACACACTGACTGACTGTCACTGAGTGCTCACAGTGAGATTTAAAATTGTAACCGATTTTCCATTGGACCGAGCGATCACGCGCAGAGTAACGGTCGCACAGAAGCTCCGCCCACTTAAGTTGAACCCTTTCTGCTACGGTTGTTTCTATCGTTATGCATTTATGTTTCACATTTTAATAAGGCACACAGGCTTTTGGTGTATTCAAATATTAATTAGTATCATTCACTTGGTTTGAGTTTGTAGGAGTTCCAAGAGCAGAAATCGACTTAAAAAAAGTAGTTTTAGGCGATTTTCCGTTGTGATTTAGTTGCCATATGGCAACACTTCACAAAATGAACCCCTTATTCACTTTTTATCTTGTGCTATTGGAGCCCTCAGCTGGTGAAAGGGCTTGTCAGGTGGATATGATGTTTTACTCAGATAAGTGGGCAATAAAGGTGTCACAGAAATGTTGTGTTTGTAAATTATGTAACAGGCATTAAAAGATATTGTCTTCGATCAACAATGAATTCAGACATTTTTTGGGACAGTTAATCCTAAATTTTAAATGATCTTAAAATTTACTCATCCTCATTCTATTCCAGATGTCTAATGACTTTCTTTATCCTGCTGAACACAAACGAGGATTTTTATAAGAATATTTCAGCTCTGTAGGTCCATTCAATGCAAGTAAATTATGGCCAGAACTTTGAAGCTCCAAAAAGCACATAAAGGCAGCATAAAAGTAATCCATACGACTCCAGTGGTTTAATCCATGTCTTCTGAAGCGATAATAGGTGTGAGTGAGAAACAGGTCCATATTTAAGTCCTTTTTTACTTTAATCTCCACTTTCACTTTCAAATTCTTCTTTTGTCTTTGGGAATTCACAGTCTTTGTGTATATCGCCACTTACTGCCTACTTTCACACAGTCGGTGTTTGGGTTTGACAGCCGTATTTACTTACAGGTGTGAGCAGGGCCGTGGGAAGATGATTTATGTTGGGGGTGCTGTAGCGGGAGGTGCATTTTTGCGTGTGCATGTCATGTAGTGTGACCAGATGACCACAACAAAAAATCGGAACAATACATTCAAGTTATGTAATTTTATTTGTAGCCTACTTCTGGAAAATATGTCACAAAATGCGGGGCTACACTTTTCCTAACCAAAAGAAAATATGATCCTTTCTTTCTCTTTAAATAGTTAACGCTGGCTGTTGCATATATGGGTTGATGCAAGCATTTATTTGAGGATGGGAAGCGCGTCTTTTCATTTTCTGGTGTCTTTGACCAATGACTTTATACACAGAGAACTTCAGAAGCAACAATAGTTAAGGTGCTCACAGACAGCACAGATTCGCTGGCTTTTTACCAGCATGATAATTCGCAGTGGTCCACCTTTACCAAGGTTATTTTTAGGGCATTTTATAGAAAATAAAAACACTGTAATCTTTATTGTCGCGCGCGTTCCCGTATTTTTATTTTATTTTTATTTATTTATTTATTTTTTGCTATTTGATTGCCTTGACCTGTGCTATTATCATCTCTCCCTCCTTGGTTTTTGGCTTCAAGCGGATGAGTAAACTTTTCTTATGAGCATCACAGGTGGGAGGTGGTGATAATTAAGGGGGAAAGTTCAGCACAGCGGAAAAAATAATCACCGCTGATACTGAGACTTTGGGAATGAACGATTCTCTCATTTTCAACACAGAAAAAGCATGAAGCACAGGAATGATCATTTTCGTAAAATATAAGGCTAAGACTGATTATCGGGACAAAAGGACACGACTCGTAAAAGTCCCGATTTTATCAGGACAGTTTTATCTGTAGCTACATGGGTTTTTAAGGGCCGCACATAGCACTGGCGCAGACAAATACAGGGGCATAGATTGTGGGAGAGGTAACCTCCCCACAATAATCAAAACAAGCAAGTACAACCCCCCAAAATTTATACAATGATCAATGAAAACGTAAATTCTTCACACTGTAACCCCCCAGTTGTATTTGCAATTGTTTTTTCTATTTGTGGACGCATAAATTGTGGCATAATCCAAATGCAATTGTAAATTGCATATTACCGTTTGCCATTTCACTTCCTCGACGTCCAGTATGGAGCCTGCCAAAATTCAAATGGAATCGCAATTCCCTTTGCACTTGCATTTCCGATGACACACAGACACCTGTCAATCAGTTTTGGGGGTGGGAGTTTATTCTGTGGAGCGTGTTTGTAATTGGAAGTGACGTCAGTCACAAACGACCGCATTTTAGAGCACCTGTGGACTGTGTGAAAAACCCCATTATCGTAAAGAGTAGGGGTGTAACCCCGGTGTCCTGGCCAAATTTCCCCCATAGGCCCTTCTCAATCATGCCCTCCTAATAATCCCCATCCATTAATTGGCTGTATCACTCTACTCTCACCTCTCCACCAATAGCTGGTGTGTGGTGAGCATACTGGCGCACTATGGCTGCTGTCGCATCATCCAGGTGGATGCTGCACACCGGTGGTGGTTGAGGAGAGTCCCCCTATACTATGTAAAGTGCTTTGAGTGCCTAGAAAAGCACTATATAAAAGTAAGGAATTATTATAGGAATTATTTTTAAAACATGAATCGTATTAGATGATCTTAGGAGCACAAACCATAAATTAATACCCTATATTACAATGTACAAATCTGCTATGACAATAATTTGGTTTCACATTGTTACAGTGCAGCGTGTCTCTCACTGTACATGACTTAACTAACAGCTAGTTGTCCAATACGGTTCTGTTCACACAGCACAGGTTTGCCGAGAACGTGGTTGTGAGACCTGAACATTTGCGGGTGTCAGTTCGGGTATAGAATGGGGTTGTCACACCCATAAATAATGTGTGTGAACGTAACCGTATTAAGCACTCAAAACTGGTCTGACAACTGTATTCTGCTGCTGTGTGAACATGGCCACTGGTCAGGGAGCAGAATTTATAGTAAAAAAGGATTCAAATATTGAACTGTTTTTCACCCACACCTATCATATCACTTCTGAAGACATGGATTAAACCAGGAAGACAAGCAAAAGAAAATTATACACATCTGGAATGGAGGGTAAATATATAATGAGAGAATTTACATTTTGAGGTGAACTATACCTTTGATCTCCATTTTTCCCATTTGAGCGCAGGGTCTATATATTTTTCTTGTTGGCATTGACACATCAAACTGCATGATTTTTTCCAATTAAAAAGTGCAAATATGTGTTTTATTCATGGCCAAAAATGCATTATTTGATCAATAAGTCCTGAAAAGTTATTGACAACAATAAATCAAGACAATTTTATAACTTTTTTACTAACAGGCAAAATTGTAAAAAATGAAATTTTGAACAGGTTTTTGTGTTTTTCATAGCCATTTTTCTTCTCATTAAATCTTTTGTGCAAAATATTCTGGTGATTCTTTTTTAAATAAACAACATTTCAGAATAAAAACCCAAACACAGATTACTTTGCTATTGTCTTCATTTGGACAAAAAAAAACAAATAACATTTGCATCCATATTTGTATCATTCATTCAGTTGATCTGTATACACATCACAGATTTGCATTAATACTCTTTATACAAAATACACTGTTCTCCCTTCTTAAGGTTTCTGTGTGATCAAAGTTCCTTCATCAATTACTGAACTAATCAAACATAAACAGGAAAAGTTACTAATAAGTCACATTATTGCATACTTCATACTGTGCGTCTGGATCAGTTTGAGTTTTAAATTCTTTCACAAAAGCATTACTTTGTGATATAAAAATAAATAGCTATCCATTTTGCGGGGAAAACTGTATTAAAAAAATTATAAATATTACCATTAAACCATGCATCACTTAATGAGTTACAGTTGTACGAACATCAGGATGAATCACACATGTCCTGCTCATATTTCACTGCAAAATCATACTGTTTGTATTTGTGTGTGTATATATATATATATATAACACCAATCAGCAGGGCTCGACATTAACGCTTGTCCGGGACAAGTGGATTTTTGAAGGGGCAAGTGAAAAGAGAATTTTACTTGCCCGACCAGACAAGCAGACTGATTAAAACGTCAATAACAAAAAAATAATCAGCTATATTTGTGATAGACTAGGCCTGTGTCACTTATTAGAAAGTTCATATTCTTATTCTGTTGTTGAAAGTAATCCAGAGCATGTAAAATATAACTCGCTAGTGATCTAGTAACAGCGGCGCCCTGTTTGATTGACAGGTGGTGTACGTGTGTGTGCTGAACATGCGCATGTGTTCCGAAAATGCTTGTGTTAATGCGCACCTGAACGGTCAAATACATTTAAAAATTCTGCCAAAATGCCCGTCTTAGTGAGGTATTCATGTAAACACAAAGAGATGTCTAAAGTGAACGTAAACCGTGGAGAAAAAAGCAGATTTGTATTCAAATGTCAGACTTGTAAGTATAAATGTAAGCTAACAGATCTGCTGCTGTCTAGTGTAGTGTTTCATTATAATAATCAATACATACATAACACATAACAAGAAATCAAGAAAAAACTCACTGATCTTGACTGGATAACTTTAGTAGCTCTAAAAATTATGAATGTATTATAATCATACAGTAAAGACCAGTAGTAGTTTTATGTTGCATTTCATCCTGAATGTTTACTTGAATACTTAATAGCCTACTGCTGTTAAAAACTTGTAAAGCTATTTAAAAAAGCACTAAATTGTCTTATTTTGTATTTTGGTAGATCTTGCTGCAATAACATGATGAGAAAGTAGATCTCATTATATAGAACTATGAGCATCCCTGCTGTTAATCGTGGCAATGGAGACTTTTCGTTATAAGTCCCAGGAGCTCAGCAGTTACAGAAATACTCAAACCAGCCCATCTGGCACCAACAATCATGCCACACTCCAAATCACTGAGATCACATTTTTTCCCCATTCTGATGGTTGATGTGAACATTAACTGAAGCTCCTGACCTGTATCTGCAAGATTTTATGCACTGCACTGCTGCCACACGATTGGCTGATTAGATAATCACATTGATGTTTGTTGGTGCCAGACGGGCTGGTTTGAGTATTTCTGTAACTGCTGATCTCCTGAGATTTTCACACGCAACAGTCTCTAGAATTTACACAGAATGGTGCCAAAAACAAAAAAACATCCAGTGAGCGGCAGTTCTGCGGATGGAAATGCCTTGTTGATGAGAGAGGTCAACAGAGAATGGGCAGACTGTTTTAAACTGACAAAGTCTATGGTAACTCAGATAACCGCTCTGTATAATTGTGGTGAGAAGAATAGCATCTCAGAATGCTATTCTGAGATGCGGGTTGTTGCTGTTTTGGAGGCACGAGGGGGACCTACGCAATGTTAGGCAGGTGGTTTTAATGTTGTGGCTGACTGGTGTATATATATATATATATATATATATATATATATATATATATATATATATATATATATATATATATACTGCATAGGGTTGTGGTTTAAACACATTAATTTAGTGCGATTAAATATTAATTATTTAATTAATAGTTAATGAGAGAATATTAATTAAACAGAATGTGACACAATTTTCAAAGTTTCAAAGAATTCAAACTACTAACTTTATCTTCATACAGCATCCTAAAAACTTAGCATTTATGACACTGAAAACCATTGAGACGCTCCACATATTCTGGAGTATATATTATGCACACAGATCGACAATTAAAAGCACAAATGGAACACAAGAACGCTTCCTGTGAGAACAAGACAGACTGACCAACTCAACTGCAAAATGGATTGCTGTTGATTGCAGGCTTGTTCAATGATATGAGAATAAAACAATTTTGAATTTCCTTCTGAAGCCACGTTTTGTATCGTCTAATACAGCTTTACTCATTTGCCAAAATAATGCAATATCTGAATTATTATATTTATTATATAATATATAAGCAGATTACATTTATAATCATTTTAATTACTATGTATTATTTAGATTACATTTTCTATATAAGGGGGCCTTTTTCAGCAAATATTGATTATATGCGATTAATTGCAATTAATTAATCGGCATGTCAGGTAATTAAAAGAACATTTTTAATTCATTGTCAGCCCTGATTTTTTGCATGAAGCCTACTTTTAGGATCATTATGATTTTTTGACATTTTCACATAAATTAAACGCATTCTACCCCCAAAATTCTCATTACTGCAATGCATTCAGCTGTTTTACTTTTTAAAATTCTCTGTATTCTTGAAGATATCAATTATTGTATTAAAATACATGTAATACAGTATCTGTTACAGACAATTTCTGTAACTTTTATTCTTAAATCAGCATTAAAGCAGTCCAACAAATGCTACAATGATTTATAAATACAATTTAAATGATATATTTATTTTTTTCACATTACAGCAATGAGAATTCTTTTGGGGAAATGTGTCTGATCATCATGAAAAAAATGCTACAATGCAACAAAAATCCTCATTTTCTTCATTCAAAATATCATTTAATTTTTTGTTGTTTTGATTTTGGAGTGAAATATGACTTGAACATTTAACAAAAAAATATGAAAAAGTAACATTCACATCAAAAATCTCCATAAAGTCTTTGATATTTTATCAATGAAACACACTCATTCAAACACAAACACACACACATACTGTAACCTGCATCTAAAAGGAAAATATTACGGCTTCATAAAAGACGTAATACACAACACAACGTACAAAAGACACAAATTTCCGGTAGAGACGTCACCAGACAATCTGTTTTTATCACAAAATGTTTCTTAAAGTGGATAAATTACCACAACCAAACAAGATTTGGTAATAGAAAGCAGTGATGCTCAAAACAATTGGACCCACAAACGATGATTAATAAAACTCATGCCACATGCTTGAAATGACTTGGATAATTTTGGCATGCTGCAATCCACACAAAACTACATTTCCCACAATGCAGCATTTTTTCAGTCGCCGTAATGATTGGCTGACATGTAGTACACTGGGGGGTCGTTCACAAAGGGGTGAAACAATACTGAAACGTCTGAACGAAGGGCTAAAACAAACAGATCAAAATATTTCATATTATTTTTTATAAACATGGTTACAGTCATCATTCGATTCAGTTTCAGGTCCTCGCTGTCAATGACTGAAGATCTCATTTTCAAGCGGGCATCAATGAGATGCATTCCACTGACAAAAACCCTGTTGAAATTTGGTCCTGAAGATTGGAAGTCAAATGGAATAATCAGTTTATTAAAAAAACATCTCAGGTCCATCTCTAGAGGATCTCTTGTCTTCTAGTTTAAAAAAAAGAATCATAAAATGTTAAAATCTGCCATGAGGCTGAGCTACATCATCCACGGGCTCTAGTGTGGTATAAAGTGCGTGGCTGCTGACACAGCGCTCAGTGAAGAGCTGTTGATTCGTTATTAGATGAAAAAAACACTCGAGATATTAGCTTTTATTTCGTTTTCTACTTCCTGTCACAAATGAAAGAGTATCCTTTGTTTGAGGTGCAACTGGAGGTGTGAATGAAGACAGAGCGGAGCTCTGTAGTGGGCGTGGTCATATGGAGTAGGTGGAGCTTTCTGACTGTTGGCGAATGTAGCACTGGAAACTCTGATCACCGATTGGATGCTCCCTGCAAACAACACACAAAACACAAGATTAATTATACTACGTTCCGTTCTAAAAAAAGAGCTGGAATTTACAACTTCCTGCTTGGAAAAATGCAACAGAACAGGGGTTTTCAAACTGGGGTTTGCGGAAATTGTCTAAAAAAAAAAGAAAAAGAAAAAAAAAGAAACAAGTTGACATTTGCCAAATTTGGAAGGTATTACTGATTCATTCTGAAATCATGAAGTTAATCATAATAATTTTATTCTATACTGACAGCCATAGTTTTAACAGTACGAAATAAAAACAAATCTTCGTATAGTTTCATGGATACTTATTTATTTCTAAGTGTTCATCTCTCCTTCGCAACTTACTGTTTATACTTTCAGGAATAGTTTGTTTTTGTATTGTAACCTTCTATGGGTTCTCTCTTTGTCATTGTAACCATATTCTTAGTTTTTAAAATCAAATTTAAGACTTTTTAAGATCCGTTTAAGATCTGAACAAATTAAAGTAATACCGTATGTATTTATTTAATTACATTAAATTACATTTGCAGTTTAATAATCACATTAGGCCATTATATTATGATTTCTGTCTATCTGTCCCCAAATTTAAGACCTCTTCAAATGATAATTAAGACTTTTTATAAACCATTGAAGATATTTAACACTTTTTATGGCCTTAAATGTTGAAAACAGAATTTAAGACATTTTAAAGACTTTTTAAGGACCTGCAGGAACCCTGAATATTTATTGTGAAAAGTGCTTTACAAATAAATGTAGTTTCTCTTCAGGTTTATAAATCTAACATAACTCTTAATAGTGGGCAGAAAACACATATACAGTCAACTTCATACAAAGTTAATATTTTCCAGATAATATTTGAACAATTTCTTTGCTTTAGTCCAATGACAATATAAAAGCCATTTGGTTAGGTTAGGTTAGGTTATACTTTATTGTCCTTTAGGGAAATATTTCTTGGACTCAGGAGTTGCAGTAATACAAAAGTAACATACAAACAAACAATACATCAAAAAAGTTAAAAAAAATAAAAAATAAAAAATAATAATAATAATTAAAAAAAAAATACAAATAAAATTAATAGTAATACTAAAAATAGTAAGGCAGCCCCAAATCTCTCAACATTTTACAAACAAAATGTTGTCTTTATTATGTTTACCATTATTCTCTCACAATATAAACTGGTTTTTATACATGAAAATTAGGGGTGTAAAAAATATCGTATCATATTGTAAGTGAAGCTTTGCATCTAATCGTATTGTGAAATTTGCAACTTTTATATTTTAGGAAGGGGATTCCTCGCAAAGGGATGATTATATTTGGGGGTCCTTGGCATCAAATCGTTTGAAAACCCATCCAATCAAAAAGCAGTAGAAATTAGACTTTCACCTTGTGTGGAAATACACAATTTGTGTTTTGAGAGCGACATGAGAGTGAGTAAATGATGACAGGAACTAAATAAAAAAAATAAAAAAACACTAGCTACTTATCTCCATCCTAAGAGATGAGTAGTTCAATAATTAGTCATAAATTACTGGTTAAATCTTGAGTGATACTCACTGGCTGCCATACTTGGTTTTCCGGAATTTGTCTCGTTTGTACTGCGTGTGCTGCTGTTCCAGCGTCTGTACGGCTGAGATGATGAGTCTCAGAGTTTTATATGTTTCCTGAGGATCATCGATGACAAATGTGGAGTATTCCTCCTGCTCAGGGCCATCATACACAGATCTACTGCCACACGCCTCTGAAATACAGAGAAAGACATTACAAGACTGCAGTATCTGCAGTATCACCGGGTCTGACAGTTTAAAAAGAATCACATTAGAATCAAGTCTGACAGTTTAGAAAGAATCACATTAGAATCAAGCTATAACATGTTTAGTTAACCTTCTTGTGCTTCTCGTTGACCTTCTATGTTTCTCTAGTTCTTTAACTGTCTTTTTTCTGTCATTGTGGTGGGCAGAAATTCTTCAGCAGTCCATCTATCTGTGTTAACATCTATATTTATTTCCTGTGTACTTTTTTTACCCTTTACACCAGATATGAGCATCCAACTCGGGCGATCTGATCACAAACAGTCCTACATTTTGTGATCTGATCATTCAAACCATATTCAGAGGTTAGAAACACTTGTGTCATTGCATTTTTAGTGTCAACACTAATCTGTCCTGATGCATTCTGGACAGCAGCAAAGAACCACCTACTCACCTCACCTGTCAGTCAACCACTGCGATAGAACAAGAGTTTGCTGGTTAAGTGCAGCTTTAAAAGGAAATTACCGTGCACATATACATGCAATGAAGCTCAATAAACCATCCTGTCATGTACAGGTCATTTTGGACCTGTTTTAACAGCCAAAAACTAACTTAATCTTGTATTTGGTCTCAACAACAATGAATAAATGAATAAGAAAAAATTTATTATGTTTGTATTATAATTGTTTGTACTCATGCAATTTACAAAATGTATTAAATTACTAAGTGGTTATTAAAGCAGGGTTTTTCCTGCATTGAAAACTTTTCGCCATCTGCCGAAGTGAAATTTTGGGCCGCAGAAGCAAATTTTATGATATTCATGTTGCTTTTGGCGCTTCATAAATGCTAAATATGCTTCTCATGTGGTTGCGGGATGATTGAAGACTGATATCGCTTGCGTGTCGCACGATCCACCGAGAACCTTTTGCGCAAGTGATGTGCTCTTCTCTATCCTACTATTGTACTTCAGGAGCACATAGGTGCGCGCACCTCAACCGGGCTTAACCTCGATATGTGAGATCCGGTAACAAAATAGTGAAGAGCAGATCACATGTGCGATTAAACTGGGCTTCCCTCGATGTCATGACAAACCTAATGCGTCCCATTTGAATCCTACATGAGAATGTTCTATTTTAAAGCGCTATGGAGCAATTCATGAACGGCACTGACAAGAGAAAGAGAAAACACTATGCGCTCACTGCCCTTCACCAGCAATAATTACAAGACTTTTCACATCTTCACATCAACACCCTTACTAACATTTATCACAGTAAACTTGAATAGATTTTTTCATTACATTACAACGGTGGTAGTTGCATTAAAAAAGTTAACTTTTTAAATGTGTCAAGGCTATTATTTTTTTCATAACAAATAAGCAGTTTATTCCACCTAACTAACAACTGAGGAGCAATCCATGATTTTAACTACAGTAAACACAAGGTCAAGTAGGCTACAATGTAGAATAAAAGTCTGGACCTTTATAAATTATGAAGAAAGTCATGTGGTCAAAAAGAGTCCATACAAAATCTCTATGGCATCCTAGAGATGTCTTGGAACGTTTACAACGGAAGTCTATGGGATTTTCTGGTCATTTTTCGTCCGCAAGACGAACATTTACAGTATGTTCTGAAATAAACATTATTCTTTTAGAATATAAACCAAGATTCAAATAGATACAATGTGTAAGTATTCCAAGTATCAGCTTTTTTTCACTCCAAAATTTTCGCTCAATAAGAATTGTACCATATTACATATATTGGTGGTGCTCTTTTCTGATGAAATGCTCCAATCAAAGCTTGAGTTTAGTGTGAAAAACAAGCCTATGCAAATTTTCATGTTTAGAATTGATACATTTGTGTAAAAAATAAATAGATAATTAAAACGTTATTAACTTTTAAAAAGCGCTTCCTGCCTGTGGTTGACACATCGCTTAGCTGTCGCGTGACGCAAGCGCATTGGCGAGTTCACGCAATAAATCGAAGCGGCACTTATTTTCCAACAGAAGAAGGAACGTCATGTGAGAGTTCGGCCATTTCAAACAGCATCAGAGCCCTGGACGGAAGCGCTGATTTAAAGTTAAAAACATTTTAATTATCGACTTGTTTCTTACATAAATGTATCGATTTGCTTCAGAAGACATTCATTGATCAACTGGAGTCGCATGGATTACTTTTATGCTGCCTAAATGTGACTTTTGGACCGTAAAATTGATGGCACCCGTTTACTTGCATTATAAGGACCTGACAGAGCTCTATCTTCTAAAAATCTTCATTGTGATCTGCTGAAGAAAGATTTTTGGGTGAACTATTCCTTTAATACAGGTACTCCACTAAAATAAGAGAATTCTGCTCAAAATGTCATGTTTGTGCTTGGAAGGTGCACTCAGTGTTTTTCTCACTAAAATGTTTTGCTTCTAAACAAATGAGCAATAATGTAAGGATCGCATGACCAGCCGAATACTACTCGCTTAATCTCAGATTTCAACTTGTCATTGGCCACTTTCACTCTTGGATTAAATGAATCATGGCTAACTCTTAATAGTGAATGGCATCAGTAACTGAACATTTTTGTCTTTGAATTAGGGCTGCACAATATATCAAATGTATTGAAATATCACAGATGTATATATTGAGATATGCATATCGCAAGGACTTGCGATGACTGAATAATTTCAATACTTTCAATTTAAAAATAATGTTTACAAAGTAATGTTTACTGTGACACAGATAGCAGAGAATAGACTGGGCGTGCGATTGTCACTTGGTGTGTTTGCGTGCATACTATGTGCATAAGCACACATCAATGTGTCTTCCACCAATTTCAACCTTTCTGTTGAGATGAGCTCGCTCCACGCAACAACTAACACAGCGCAACGTAAAATTCACGTGAGGACACATATTGACAACTGGTTTTCTTTGTAAGAGACAAGGGGGAAAGTCTGTTTTAATAATACTGGATTATGTGAATACCGGACATTTATTATGTGATCGCAGATGATCTTCTGTTGATTAATTATTGCTAATGTTTTTTTAATATCAAATTGTTCACTTTGTAGTGTTTATATTGTAATATATTGTAAATGATTGTAAGAGTACACATTGTATTCTCTCTGTGTATTTCGGGGATGGTTTATAAATTAAAGATCCACATTATGCGTATTTATTGGGATTTTGGTTGCACAATAAACTGCATCTGGGATTTCATTTAATTTGGACTCTTGTTGCCTCTGTGTCTGCCTTGTCACAGTACAGAAAGAACTTTAACACATTTTATGTATACTGATTTTAAAAAACGAATCAGCAAATTAATTGGTTATCAGCTTTCTTTGTTTTCTTCTGCTTTCTATCTTGCTCCTGAAGCCATCTAAATCAAGCAGTTCTGGAAATTGGCAACTAAAACAGCAATTTAGAAACTAAGTAAGGAGACTTTTTTTTATTTTTCCCCTTTTTCTCCCAATTTGGAATGCCCAATTCCCAATGTGCTTTAAAGTCCTTGTGGTCGCGTAGTGATTCGCCTCAGTCCGGGTGGTGGAGGACGATTCCCAGTTGCCTCCGCGTCTGAGATCGTCAACCTGTGCATCTTATCATGTGGCTTGTTGAGCGCGTTGCCACGGAGACATAGCTTGTGTGGAGGCTTCACGCCATCCACCGCGGCAACCAAGCTCAACTCACCATGTGCCCCACCGAGAACGAACCACATTATAGCGACCACGAGGAGTTTTACCCCATGTGACTCTACCCTCCCTAGCAACCCTAGGCCAATTTGGTTGCTAAGGAGACCTGGCTGGAGTCACTCAGCACGCCCTGGGATTCGAGCTAGCGAGCTAGCGAACCCCAGGGGTGGTAGCCAGCGTATTTTACCACTGAGCTTCCCAGGCCCCTGCCACCTTTAAATATTAAGTATAATTTGGGAGTGACAGTGTAGTAACACACTAATGTATTGAGTGATGCATCTCAGAGACCCTCCCGTCGAAATCTGAAGCAATGTCTCCCGCCTGTCCACTTCAATTCACCTGAGATGGCTCTTAATACCAGGTGTAAACAGAGCCTGAATGAGATGAATATAATGCTGTAGGTGCACTCTCTCTCTCACTCACCCTGCATCTTCACTAATTTAGACATGTAAGTGCTGTAGAGGGAGTAGATTCGCTCAGTCTCTCTGTCTCCGTCCACGTCCAGCTGAATGTTTGCAGGAAGACCACTACGTTAGAGAGAGACAGACACAATGTCAACACTGACAACCAGACTCAACAGATTCAATACAGAGAACGACTTAGAAAACAAGTTAACACGAAATGACATTCACAACTCATTTTACAGTCCTGATTTCTTCTGTTTTTATTTATTTTTCATACTAAATTGTTTTAGATCTTCAAACGAGATATAACATAAAACAAAGGCAACCTGAGTAAACACAAAATACAGTTTTCATATATATATATATATATATATATATATATATATATATATATATATATATATATATTTTTATTGAAGCAAAAAACATATCCAACACCTATATCACTCATGTGAAAAACTAACTGCCCCCTTAAACTTAATAGCTGGTTGTGCCACCTTTTGCAGCAAAAACTGCAACTAAACGCTTCCGATAACTGGAGATCAGTCTTTCACAACACTGTGGTGGAATCTGGCCCATTCTTCTTTGCAGAACGGCTTTAGTTCAGCCACCTTGGAGGGTTTTTGAGCATGAACTGCCCATTTAAGGTCCTGCCACAGCATCTTAATCGGGTTCAAGTCAGGACTTTGACTAGGCCACTCCAAAACTTTAATTTAGCTTCTTTTGAGCCATTCAGAGGTGGACTTGGACTTACTCCTATGCTTTAGATCATTGTCTTGCTGCATAATCCAGTTGCGCTTGAGCTTCAACTCACGGACTGATGACCGGACATTTTCCTTTAGGATTTTCTGGTAGAGAGCAGAATTGTTTCCCTCAGTTATTGCAAGTCGCCCTGGCCCTGAAGCAGCAAATCAACCCCACACCATCACACTACCACCACCATGCTTGACCGTAAGTATGACGTTCTTTTTGTGGAATTCTGTGTTTGATTTACGCTAGATGTAACGAGACCCCTGTCTTCCAAACAGTTCCACTTTCGACTCATAAGTCCACAGAACGTTGTCCCAAAATCTTTGAGGATCATCAAGGTGTGTTTTGGCAAAATTCAGATGAGCCTTAATGTTCTTCTGGGTTAGCAGTGGTTTTCACCTCGCCACTCTTCCATGGATGGCATTTTTGGCCAGTGTCTTTCTGATAGTGGAGTCATGAACAGTGACCTTTATTGATGCGAGAGATCCTGGATGAATCGTCACTGTGCTCTTGGAGGAAATTTGGCATAGTGTGCTACTAGGTGAGACCTTTTAGACAACTTCATGCTGCTGAAGAAGTTATATTTAGGTGTTGATTTGATTGAACAGGGCTGGCAGTAATCAGGCCTGGGTGTGTCTAGTCCAGCTGAACCCCATTATGAATGCAGTTTCATAGATTTGGGCAAATACTTTTTCACACAGGCCCAGTTGGTATTGGATAACTTTGCTTCAATAAATAACATTATAATTTAAATACTGTATTTTGTGTTTACTCAGACTGCCTTTGTTTTATGTAAGATTTTGTTAGAAATTTTGAAACAATTTAGTATAAGGTATACACAAAAACAGAGGAAATCAGGATGGGGGCAAATACTTTTCCACAATACTGTACTTACATAATATAGCTTTTTTTTTTTTTTTTTTTTTTTTTTTTTTTGTGAAACAGGACATTCAATGAGAAAATAATGAAGAACAGGACTTGACTGCAACCATTAGGAATTGATTGGATGGTGAAAAGTGAATGTGAGTTCTGCAGTGGATTTTGTTTTTCAAATCTATCGTAATTCTTGCCATAACCTTTGTTACATTAACTGTCATTAAATTACTGCATTAACTACAACAGCAGCCTAAAACAATTATTGAAGAGCTATTTGACTAGTTTACATTATCCAATAGTGCGCACCAGTCTGGTTCCAGAAGGGAAAAATTTCATTCATTTATTTCCATAAATGGCATAAAACTCTTTTCTGAAGGATTTTATGAAATCCCTATGGAAGAAATTAATGGTAAAAAATACTTGAAGTAATTGGTAATTAATAAGTGAGATAAATAATTGATCAGAGTCCATTTTGATTTCATGTGGACTGTAAAAAGTCAAATATTGGACATCATATGTTTCCAGCATGTTTTACCCCTGAAATGAAAGTGATTCATCTTAGGTAGTATAAGAAACTTATAAGATGGAACACCAGTGTTGTTATTTAAAAAAACACATGAACGTGGCTGTAAACTGTAAACAAGGTGTGTTGACGCGTGTGACTCACCCCGTGCAGGGCGTGCAACCGGGCGCATTGTCTGCAGACAGTTTGCAGCAGAGCCAGTGTCCATTGAGGTACGCAGACGGGTGATATGTGCTCAGACGCTTACGGTTACACTGACTCACTTTAGTCAGAATATCGATCCAGTCACGTGCATCCACACAGTTATTGGCCTGGATGTAGAGCGCCCTTTCAGGCTGGATGACCTGGAACATCTGGAAGAACAAATACAGTATATTCATAATACTAAACTGGTGTATCAATGCTTGTTTTCACAAATAATAGCAAACTTATTATTTTTAAGATTATGACTGCATTGTTTTTAAATTGGGATACTGGATTGGATGTGATATGTTAAAAAACCCTTTGTGGGGGGGCCTGGGTAGCTCAGCGAGTAAAGACGCTGACTACCATCCCTGTAGTCGCAAGTTCGAATCCAGGGCGTGCTGAGTGACTCCAGCCAGGTCTCCTAAGCAACCAAATTGGCCTGGTTGCTAGGGAGGGTAGATTCACATGGGGTAACCTCCTCGTGGTCGCTATAATGTGGTTCGCTCTCGGTGGGGTGTGTGGTGAGTTGTGCGTGGATGCTGCGGAGAATAGCGTGAAGCCTCCATACGCACTATTTCTCCGCAGTAATGTGCTCAACAAGCCACGTGACAAGAAGCGCGGACTGACGGTGTCAGATGCGGAGGCATCTGAGATTCGTCTTCCGCCGCCTGGATTGATGCGAGTCACTACGCCACCACGAGAACCTAGAGCGCATTGGGAATTGGGCATTCCAAATTGGGGAGGGGGAATAATAATTTTTTTGGACAATTTCATATACACAAATGCAAGCTTACTGCTTTAAAATCCAACTTTAGGCTTTTTTAAAATGTATTGATTTAAAATTATTGTATGACTCCCCGTGTTCTTTTTCCAACAAGGAAGCAATCAAAATAACTATTTAACCCTTAAAGCTCAGATGGGCCAGAGAGAAAAAAATAATTATCAAAATATTAGTAACTGACTATAGTCTTGACCAACACTAAATGGTATCGTTTACAGCTTAGAAGCTCTACTTTACATTGTATGTAGGCATTATTACCAAAACTGAACAAATGCTTTGAAATCTGCAGACAAATCAGAAGTGTTCCATTTTGATCATTTATTAATAATTTTGCACTGTACATACTATTGTAATTGGTAAAAACATTAAACTGATCATATAACCATGTGTCTTATGTTGTTAGAAAGCTCTCAAAGAATACAACCAGCCTATTTGTTTTACTCACAGAAACAATATTGTGAGTAATAGCTAAGTATATATCTTTGACATACATGTGACATGTGAACAGGTGTTGCTTATGTCACATTTTCGCTTATAACATCATGAAAAATAAATAGAACATACAACACACAACAACAACCATTACTTAGAGGAGGCAATTATCTTTCAAACAAGCCTAAACACAAGGTAATCAGATGCAGAGATCATTAGATAATTGACACAAAGCACAATGTACACAGTGTCTGGCATCTTGCAATCTGGCTAAAAGCATTTTAGCTTTCTTGGATCAGATGACATCATCGGAAATGCTGTAGCATCATGGAACCATTAACCAATCAGATTGGGTTCAGATCGAAGCAAAAAGTCATCCATATTTGGGCAGGGACATACATATGATTGGTGACTGTTATGGCCACTAGGAGATGGCGCCAAGTACATGAAATAGACTCAACGATGACTCAGATGGCACAGAATGAAACCCATTCTGTGAAATCTCATTACATCATGTCTGCATCTCATAAAATCATGTCTGCATGCTTTGAAAAGAGAAAGCAAAGCTTTAGTCATTGTTGTGTTTGCATGTGTAATTAGAACTTATGTGCAATTGTTATGTTTTATTTGTTTGGAGAGGCTTTTCAACAATTGTTGAAAAATGTTTTTGGACACTTGGATCAATTGTTTTTGTAATGCTATAACTTTTTATTGATTTGATGAATCAACAAATTTTTTAACTCAGTTACAGGTGACATAATTGGGAACAAAACAAAAGCAGGTATGTGTAGGTATATGTAAAATCAGAAAAATATTTGAACAGTTTCTTTGGCTGAGAGTCTTAGAATTTATCGTAATATATATAACTAAAATATTCAAAAAGTTATCTTTAAATTTATACCAAACACTTGTTTTTTTGTTTGTAGAGTTATAAGCCTTTACTTTTGGGCAAGCCACTTAAACAGGAATTCTTTAATAACATCTTCAGAGCTTTAAAGCTTATTTGAAAATAATTATTGACTCATTGGAAAGATTGTGTTATCTGAAGATGTTTGTGTGTGTGCTTTTTTTTGTGTGTGTGTGTTAAAAAAGATATATATATATTTTTTTATTATTATTGTTTTATATTGTAACTTTATGTGCTGTATTCTTATTCATTTATGTTGTGTTAGGCTGACTGAGTTGTATTCTGTGCTGTACATCCCCTGTACTGTTTCTAAATTCAAAATAAAAGCATTAAAATACATCTAAACGGGTGCAATTTACCAGCAACTATAAACACACTAAAACCAGCTTTCAGATATCACTTCTATGTACTATTTTGAGAGATTTTGACATGACAACACTGTGCTTATTGACTTCAGACTTTCTGAAATGGTAACACTCGATATGGAAAATATTCATATGCTGCCTACTATTATTACTACTATAATGCCTACTAATTATTCAGTTTAATTGCATGTCTAACAGTATACAGTTTGCAATAATAAAAAATTCTAACAGTAGTATACTACTATGTTGTCACATGACCTCATTGTGTTAATGTTTATTCTCAGAAATAAAAATGGTCAGTATGCCTTTTAGTCCAATTTTGTGTAAAATGTCTTTTGATCAAATAATGAGTCAAGAAAGTGATGTTAAAAATCACAGCTGATATTCCTTCCAATTCATTTTTCACACTGGAATATCATTTTGAGTACATTGCATTTTTTGACACTGTATTCCATGCATTGCACAAAGATAATGCGCATCTGTGCTCGATAAACATTCTAAATACTTGTGAAATAGTGTGGTAGCAGTGTGCTTTTTATTCAAACTCATTGGCTAACTTCGGAATAGCGTACTACTATACTACTCTTACAGTTTCTGCCATATGAAGAATATAAAAGTAAAGGTACTATAGTTGTATGCTATTCCAAACATAGCAAAAAGGTGCATACTTTTCTCTTACATTCTTCATTTTGAAAGACTCTTCTTCTAGTCTCTCTACAGCCAGGATGTTCTCTATAGGGATGCTGCACAGAGCGCCCTCTCCTGGACAGACACAATACAACAACAGACACACAGAAGTGTAATAAACATATCAATAATGTCATAAATACTGGAGGACAACAAACACACTTTCATGACACTCACTACACGATGGGTGTATATATGAGTAAAGAGAAACATCTGAATGATTAGCGTGTCTGTAGTGTTCTCAAAAACATTGGGAAATGTTGTTTGCAAATGTTCTGTATGAGCAACACTGATTTTAATAATGTTACACATTATATAATCTAATAATTTTTGTTCATGTTAATAAAAGTTATAAAGGGATCTAAATTGTTTATAGTAAAGAAATATATGTAGGTTCTTTTCAAATTATCAACAAAACTTGTTTTAAAAGGCCTGTATGATTTAGTCTTGCATGTAACAGGTTGATGAATACACATCCTTACACGTTTAACACACTTCTAAACCGTGAGAAAGGTGGCCTTTAAAAAAATACCATCAGACATGCAATATGGGTATTTACTGCTTAAATGATTGGTCCATATACACAACATCCAATGCAAAGACACATTTTAGAAGTAGTATGTTATTTTTATTTGAATATTTGTGCGATTCCTTCATGAAATGTTCAAATCTCCCAACAGCAGACACGATAACAATGATGGTGATCTGTGAAATATCATAATTTATGTCAAATACTGAGTTTATCCTGATCCTGATGGAAATCTAAAGAATCCCACATCTCCGAGAATCTTTTGGAAACGGGGTGTTTCAACCCCCAAAACAGCACATTTCAGCTCAATTTGAAAGCAGTACCCATTGACAGTTTTTTTCTACGTGGCGCCACCGAGCATAGAATTCAAATGATGTGACGTGTGTACATCAGTGTATGACGGCTTGTGTGCATCAAGTTCCAAATAAAAAGAGAAAATAATCAAATGAGATGATTCTTTAGTAAAGGATTAGTTGTGTAATATATATATAAAACATTTCTGGGTTGAATTTTCAGCAAAAATAACTCTACGGTGAAATGTGTGTAAGATATCATGTGATGTAGTCACACTGAAAACACACCGATACAGAACGCTTCATTAGTTCACATATAAACATACAGACGGTACTGATGACACACAAACAGACATCTGGCACACCTGTAGTGAGAGTATGGGACAAACCTTTTGCGTTACCTTTGGTTTTATGGTAGGTAAACTCGTGGTTAGTGAGACGAAACCATCTCTTCTTAAAGTTCTTCAGACCGAAACGCTTTCGTCCTTGAGCTCGTTTGATCATGAACCTGAGAGAAAAGAGAACGTTAGAGAGCAAAACCTCAGAGCTGCTCCTGTTAAAGACAAACTTAAACTCAAACTTCCCTCTAGTCTAAATCATACACTAACTGCATTTTGTTCCGGCTAATATTATTAATCAACTCATTTTGATGTCGTAACATGATCAACAGTGTTAAAAAGTATTCAACCTTCATGCAATGTTCGGGTCATTCTGACCCATTTAAGAAACAGTAAAAAATGAATCTTAATCTTCTATTTGATAAAATGGTTTACTGTATATCTACTTTAAAAGAAAAGTAACACTAATAGTAACATCTTGTTGTAAAAAGCTTGGTTTATTATGAAAAAAAAAAAAAACTGTCAATGTTCATGTTTATAATCAAACAGGAGGTGTCCTATACTGTAAATCTACTGGACTCTACCATGTCTTTCTTGAGCTGAACAAAACGGTTGCTTGGAGTTCTCTCCAAAACAGAAGGGTTAAACCAAATTATTTCAACAGAAACATCCTTCTATGTCCAGGACTAGATCATTTTTTGGATCCTTTTGAAAATCTTTTCGATGACATATATTTCCAGAGGAGTCTGAGACTCAAATTCTTCCAAGATCAAATGATCTGAGCTAAACTATCCACATTCATTTTATAGCTCTATACCGTATGTCACCAGCTGACTCATTTGTGTGTTTTTTCTCTCTTACAAGGAATAGTTAGATCTTTCATCATATACTCACCCTCATGCCATTCCAGATGTGTATAACTTTCTTTCTTCTGCAGAAAACAAATGAAGATTTTTAGAAGGATATCTCAGCTCTGTATGTCCATACAATGCAAGTGTGGTGTCCAGAACTTTGAAGCACCAAAAAGCACATAAAGGCAGCATAAAAGTAATCCATTAGACTCTAGTGGTTAAATCCATATCTTCAGAAGTGATATGATAAGTGTGGGTGAGAAACACTAAAAGATGTTTTACAAGAAAATAATATTAAAAGATCAATATTTGAGTCTATATTTATAGTCTTTTCTAGTTTAAAGTCTTTTTTTACTATAAATTCTCCTCCCTGCCCAGTAGGTGGCAATATGCACAAAGAATGCATATCGCCAAAAACAAAAGAAGAATGTGAAAGTGAAAGTGGAGATTGGTAGCAACAAAAGGACTTCAAAATTGATTGGTTTCTCACCAACACCTATCATGTCGCTTTATCCACTGGAGTCTTATGGATTACTTTAATGCTGACTTTATATGCTTTTTGGACCTATAAAGTTCTGGTCACCATTCACTTGCATTGTATGGACCTACAGAGCTGAGATATTCTTATAAAAATCTTAATTTGTGTTCTGCAGAAGAAAGAAAGTCATACACATCTGGGATGTCATGAGGGTGAGTAACTGATAAGAGAATTTTCATTTACAAGTATTCCTTTCAGGAAAATGTGAAACATCTGAGACAAAGTTGATCATTTAAATAAGTTCAGTATTCTGAGTGATGAAAGAGTCTCATCTGAGCAATACAAATTTCCTCTGTGTTTGTATACACCTGCATTATATCAGCCATCAGTAACACTGCTCTAAAAATATAAGCATTGGCCATTAAAAAACCCATAATGGTCGACAACTAGAGAGGGTGTGTGACAGCAGTATGTTACAGGTTGTGACAGTTTCTCTGCTCACAAACAGGGAAGGGAAGTAGGAGCACTACAAGGTCACAGACAAACGACATGGAAGAACAAAGACAAACACTTCATTCTGTCTGTGTATTAATATTCTGTCTTTTATCGTATTATCATATTAATTGATCACAAATACTGGGAGTCTATAAAGAGGGCAAAGAGGTCATATTGAGGGTCAAATGTCACAGTGGCACCAAACACAGGTGTGTCTTACCTGCCAGAACTTTTTGCATCAAATCTCTTAATAACAAATTTAACGCTCCTGCGTCCAGCAGAGAAACACAAACACACACACACACACACACACACACATGCTGAAGAGTCCTAACGCAAACACACTAATAAACGTGCCATGACATCGGGTAGCATGCATCAAGGAAGTGAGTCTCTCACCCCTCCTTCAGCATGATGGAAGTCTCGATACTCCTCTCGTCCCAACGGCCCGAAGATGAAATCAGATCCAGAAACTGAAATACACACAGCATCAAACCAAACAAATGACATTTGCTTCGATATTTTGTAGTCTAATGCAATCACATGACATTTTTAAGTGTGACTTAAGCAAACAAATACTTTTTAGGGCCATTGTAGAATAATGAATGAAGAATACATTACAGATACACACAGACATATATTTGGATTAATAAATGATAAAAACAACAGATATATAAAATGGTAACACTTAACAATAAGGTTGTATCCATTAACAATAGTTAACTACTAAGTTATTAGTGAACCAATAGTGAGCAATACTTATACGGCCTTTATTAATCTTGGTTAATGTTAATTTCTACATATACTAATGCATTTTTCCATATTTAAAGTTGTATATGTTGACATTAGGTCATGTTTTATGAACCAACATGAACAAACAATGTATTAGTATTTTGATACATTAACATTAGCAAAGATTAACAAATACTTTGAAAATACATTGTTCATTGTTAGTTCATACATTTACTAATGTTAATGAACAGAACCTTATTGTAAAGTGCTACCAATAAAAATGAACAAAGTTCAGCCATGCAACTCTATGTGGTGCAAGCTGATAGGTTCTTTGATCTTGTAATCTGTTAGCCAATCAGCTCGCTCACATGTGACATGTTAAGCCAATCGGCTCACATGTTGTAAGCTGATTGGTCCTTTGATCGGGTAATCAGGTAGCCAATCAACTTGAGCCTCTCTCATTGTCTAACATTTAAATTGCTCAGTTTTGCAGATAAGCTGGTTTCACCAGCTTTTTTCCTCTGAAACCCACTTCCACCTGTCTAGATCTGCTACATGGGGATTGTTTGTAATGTCTTTTTGTGCAGCAGCATGTCCTAAATGCTCGATGGTTAAAGTCTTACATTTTGTCTATATGTGCATCAGCAGCTTATCCACATGCTTTACTCATATTTTCTAGCAGTATAGTGTATTTTCTAGCAGTAGCAAGTCTCCATTCTTGCTCTGCAGCAGCAGCAACAGCAGATCTAGTCCGCCAAGACCAATATCCTTTCAATATGTCATACCCACAGTACCATGCTTAATCTTCCCAAGAGTTGTCATGACTGAACTATATATAAAGATTAATGGAAATCTACAAAGAAGAAAAACTCACATTTTTCACAGCATCCGCATATTTTTGTTCATTGAAGTAATCGTAGAATGCAGCCATGTACGATTCTTTGAAATTGGCCTTTCAGAGAGAAAGAGAAAAGTGATTTGTATCATTGTGTTTTTAATAGCAGAGAGGAATCTCATGATCTGTGAAATACAGACTTACAGATTTGGATTTGGCGAGGCTTCCCAGAGTCTGGATGGTTTTGGAAATGAGCGTGAGGGTTCGTGATGTGCACGGATCCTTTATGAAGACAATAAGAGGATAGAATCATTCAAAACATTTCTGACTGATCAGAACAAAGCTTTAGATGAACATGACAAAGATAGAACAGAGCATTTTAGTGTGTGAGGAGGATTTACACACACCGGGTGATGCGGTCTAAGGTGGAACAGATTCGGTGACAAGATCGCAGGTGCAAAGAAACGCAGGAAGATGAAACTACTGACAGCTGTGTACCGCACGTCTGGATCAACTGCAACAACACACACAGCACAAACATCATCATCATTAGGATGTATTACATGGTATTACTTCATTCCCCATAATGAAATGTGTTATCAATCATTAATCATTCATGAGGAATCAAGCATTTGATTCTTTCTGCAGTATTCATCAGTGACCTGTAGGTGGCGGAATGAACTTCAAGACACCATAAAGCAGGTTTCAAAACAGTGTGAAATACTTTATGTTGATAAACCAACCTAGTTTCATAAAATGAACGTTACTATAACAACATTTTTGCAAACTGACATTTATGTGCAACGTTTTACATTTTGCAGCAGTTTCCTGGTGAAATTAAAACTGGAAGCACTATAACAACTGTGTGTATTATTCACTTTCACACAAATCACGACTACAATGGCTGATTATGACTTTATTAACACTTATTTTTAGTACTATTACTCACCCCCACTACGTTATGATATCAAACACTTTTACTATAACATATCATTTGAAAACGATACATTTTAATACTTGTATTACAGACCCACCTACATTTACACACTTACTCAAACGTGATTTGCTTACATGGTAGCTCACCTGATAAAATGTTCGACTTTGAACTCAGAAGGCCGTGTTTCAAGACCAGCCAAGCATGCAAGCTGACACGTGAGACGAAAGTGTCATATAAGTGACACAAAATGACGTGGTTGCTGCAGACAATTTGCTTTTCATGTCGCATTTGCTTTTAGGACAATATTGGTTAAGTGTAAGTGTTGGTTTAAGGTAAGAATGTCTTTTTTTCACCTTTCATTTTCTTTTAATACACTATTGCTTACATTTAGGTTCAAGTTTTTGGTTAGGGAGGTAAGTTTTACTCATTAAAACTTAGTCTGATTACGACACCCTTTCACTTACTTTTGGCACCCCCCCCTGGACATTTTACAAGGAAACTGCAGCCAAACGTGTAAAGAAGCACATAATTTCGATTTGCAAAAATGTTGCCAGGGTCACGTCATGTTTATGAGATCAGGCTGTTATACATGTGAGATTTCTTGCATTTCTTGTGAGATTTGTTGATGTGAAGTAGCGTTGTACATTTTATTTAAAGAAATGGTATTGCAATAATTTTATATTTTTTATTCAAGAGGACTGAGATTTCAAAACAAGCAGTGTGAAAGGAAAGTGCGCTGAGATCTTATGAAGTGGATTTAAAAAGGAAAATGAATTCACTTTTAAATTCAGATAAAATGTGAATGCAAAGACAACTGGCTTCTTTATCGCTCAGTTCACTATTGGCTCAAATGAAAATGTGAACGCTCTTATAGAGAAACAGGTTTTATTAACTATGCAGGAGTAATCTGAAGGTCATGTGTGTGTATGGTGGTGAGTGTGTGTTTACCTTGAAAACGGGATGCCGCAGATTCTCGTAGCGAGAAGAAGATGTCACACATGACTGTGGGGCAGCTGACGCCTGAGCTGGTGATGACATTAAAGATACGATCGACATACTGCCGCAAGTTTTCCTGAAGAGAAACACATGCAGTGTGGTTAGATGATGTCAGATCAACACTAATCTGAAACACTCCAAAACATGTTACTAAAGACAAACATGGAAAAATTACAAGAATTTTTCAGTGTCACTCACAGAAAAATGAATGGGAGAAATCGCAACACTCAATATGGCGGCTGTAGGAATGCAAATCCTGCCTTTCAATTAAAAGAGCCAAACGTCTTTTTAGACAGAGGTAGATTTCATTGCTGATTTGAAATACGTCATTAAAATGTATTGTTTTTTTTCTTTTCTTTTCTTCTCCCCTTTTCTCCCCAATTTGGAAAGCACAATGTGCTCTAAGTCCTCACGGTGGCGTAGTGACTTGCCTCAACCCTGGTGGCAGAGGATGAATCTCAGTTGCCTCCACGTCTGAGACCGTCAATCTGCACATCTTATCACGTGGCTTGTTGAGCATGTTACCGTGGAGATGCAGAGCGTGTGGAGGCCCACACTATTCTCCGCGGCATCCACGTAGAACTCACCATATACCACACATTATAGCGACCACAAGGAGGTTACCTCATGTTACTCTACCCTCCCTAGCAACAGGGCCAATTTGGGCCAATACATATAACCATACAGCACCGTGTTATATTATTGCAAAGAACATTCCTGGCTGTTAAAAAAACATTCCATTTTAAACTAAAGTGCATAAAATAAAGATTCATATTCTCAAATTTTAAGTCAGAAGTAAAACAAGGGGGGGAACGCTTCAATAGGCAGTTCTGTGTTAATAGAACATAAAAAAAAATAAAATAAAAAAAAAGGAAGGACGAGTCGAAATATATTTTTGTGGTAATCAACACTATGCTACAAATGCTGTCGACTGAGATTAACTTTTATTGAACCAACAATATTCCTTTAAGCAATAGCATTGAGTTTGTGTTCTACACCAAATATTCTCACAGAACTGTGTGACTCACCCTGTTTGTGTCCAGATTTTCAGACTCTTTCAGTTTGACGGGGTCAATCTCACATGGTTTGTGATCAGTGCAAATCTACAAAGACAAAATAGCCGTATAAGCAGAAATACACTTAAAAAGAGAGTCCAAAGTTGAGAAACAAAAGAGGCGAGTAAGAAACGGAGCACTACAAACTCACTTCATCAATGATGGGTTTGAGCGTGACCTGCAGGTAATGCATCCCTGCTAGTTTCATGGTCTCATCAATGCATTTAGACGTGAGCGAGTTTCCACGGAAGATAGTGTTCGGATCCCTGGAGGAAACAAACGGCACATGACACAGAGGAAATGTGTTGAATCACTCTGGGTTTATTTTGTCATGATGACCGACTGATTGCACATGATCACTTGCATCCATGCTGGATGTTTAACCAGCCAGTCACTCTGGACAGACCACAAGTAAGCTAACTTGAATAAAAACTCCCTTTCTATTATGGTTAGTCAGTAGTCATTTTAATTAGCTTTAAAAAGCAGTACTGTGTGCGTGTGCTCACTGTGTGCGGTTGATCTCAGCGTGCGCAATAGCACTGAGAAAAGGCACTATTTTGCCATAGTGCAGGAAGAGTCGCACCAGAGGAACGGCCGCTTCATGTTTCTCTCGACATGCCTCGCCCAAGATGTGCGCCGCCGATGCTGACACAGGCTGCAACACATACACATGCTTGTTTACACAAATCAACAGGGCTCTATCGCATATAGACATCTAAATACACACACACCTGTACATGTGCAGACTGCAGCAGAAGGTCTCTGAGCGGGTTATAATGCTCCGTAGAGAACACATGATCTTCTGTGTAAACGATGTTGAGTCTTAACGAGCCCAGCTCATCAGCTTTCACCGATTTATTCCCATTATCTCTAGGCTGCAGGAAGTACCTGAAACACAAAGAACAACTGAGGAGCTGATACTCTCATAACATGACTCATTTCTCAGGGCTCTTTTTGATTAATTTCTTATGACTTATGGGGTGACCTGATATGGCTTACTACAAATCATTGCATAGAGATGCCTGGGCAGATTTACATTTGTATGTGAGGTACCAGACTTCTGAATTATTAGATGTAAGCGATTATACTCATTAGTATACAAATGTCTGTAATTTGTACACTGTTATTTGTTTTAGTCATTGAAATTGTCCCTTAAATTTAGTCAATATTTTGTCATCATATTTATTAATTTTAGTCAGTTTTAATTCTACAAAAATGGCATATAATATTAGTGTTGATACTTACAAATAAAGTTACTAAGCAACGTGCTGAAATAGATATAACTCGAACAAAATATCACTATAATGAACTTGGCAAAAAAAAAAGAAAAAAGAAAAAAGGAAAAGGCTCGATATATAGACTCTAAAAATAAAGTTCCATTTGTTAACATTAGTTAACAACATTAGTAAACATGAACTAACAATAAACATGTCAGGATTGTATTTTGTTCATATCTTTTACTTTAAATTAGTTCCATGCCATGTTTGCTCCTGTTTCCTTGTCATGTGATCTTGTCGTGTGTTTCCCATGTTCTTGTGTCTTGTCCCCATTGGTTCATTGTTTCATTAGGTTGTCAGCAGTCTTGTTATCTTGTTTAGAGTCCTAAGTGTTCATTTGTTATCATTTTCATGTGTTCTCCCAAGTCCTAGTATTTAACCTTCATGTTTGCCATTGTCCATTGTCGAGTACTGTTCGTGTAATGTTGGTTCCATGATCAAGTCAAGTCATGTTTATGTTTTATAGTCAAGCCAAGTCATGTCAAGTTTAGTCAAGTCTAGTTCATGTTTATGTTTTGTGTTCATGTTTGGATTCATGTTTTGGAATACACCTTGTTTATAAACTGCACTTGGGTTCATCGCACTTCATCTTCGTCTACTTGTTGCCATCCTCGTTACAAAACAATACTTATACAGCATTTATTCATCTTAGTTAATGTTAATGTCAACATATGCTAATACATTTTTTTTTAAATCAAAAGTTGTATTTGTAAATCTTAGTTAATGCCTTATGAACTAACATGAACCAACAATGAACAATTGTATTTTTATTAACTTACGTTAACAAAGATTAATACATGCCATAAAATGTATTGTTCATTCTTAGGTCATAATACCTAACACATTAATAATGTTAATGAATGGAACCTTATTTTATTTTATTATTATTTTTTTATTTTTTTATCCCCTTTTCTCCCAATTTGGAATGCCCAATTCCCACTACTTAGCAGGTCCTTGTGGTGGCGCGGTTACTCACCTCAATTTGGGTGGTGGAGGACAAGTCCCAGTTGCCTCCGTTTCTGAGACCGTCAATCCACGCATCTTATCACCTGGCTCGCTGTTGAGAGCGAGAACCACTAATCGCGACCACGAGGGGGTTACCCCATGTGACTCTACCTTCCCTAGCAACTGGGCCAATTTGGTTGCTTAGGAGACCTGGCTGGAGTCACTCAGCACGCCCTGGATTCGAACTCATGACTCCAGGGGTGGCAGTCAGCATCAATACTCGCTGAGCTACCCAGGCCCCGCGAATGGAACCTTATTATAAAGTGTTAACATTTTAGTCAATAAAAATAACATATTTAAAATGCATGTCAAACTGAAACAAACCAAAGTTTAAAGAAATATTCAAACATTTAAAAATGTGTATGAACATTTAATAATTTAAAGTGATAGTTCACCCATAAATGAAAATTCTCTCATCATTCACTCTCCCTCATGCCATCTCAGATGTGTATGACTTTCTGTCTTCTGCTAAAGACGAATGAAGATTTTTTGACTCTGTAGGTCCATACAATGCAAGTGAATGGTGATCAGAACTTAGAAGCTCCAAAAATCGCATAACGGCAGCATAAAAGTAATCCATATGACTCCAGTGGTTTAATCCATGTCTTTATAAGCAGATTTAATAGGTGTGGGTGAGAAACAGAACTATATTTAAGTCCTTTTTTACTATAAATCTCCACTTTCACTTTCATTTTCACATTCTTTCACATTTTGAAAGTGAAAGTGGATAATTATGGTAAAAAAAAAGTTTCTCACCCACACCTATCATATCGCTTCAGAAGATATACATTTAGCCACTGGATTCTTATGGATTACTTTTATGCAGCCTTTATGTGATTTTTGGAGCTTCAAAGATCTGGCCACCATTCACTTACATTGAATGGATCAACATAGCTGAGATATATTTCTAAAAATCTTTGTTTGTGTTCAGCAGAAGAAAGACAGTCATACACATCTGGGATGGCCTGAGGGTGAGTAAATAATGAGAGAATTTTCATTTTTGGGTGAACAATCCCTTTAAACATGTATCAAACATATAAAAGATACAACAAAATACAATGTGAAACCTAAGTTCCTGAAATAATAGAATAAAATGGCATTAATGGCAGTCAACTAATGGCTCAACTTTTGCGGCTTGTTTTAAGCAAATTAATAAATAATTTGACAGATACCATTCATTTATAAATCATTTATACCATGAATAATTGATGCAAGTGTATTCATTTATGTTTATTCACTGGTGCAACAGAAAATTAGCGTCGTTCACTGTGTGTTTGTTTGAGTTTAGCTTCTTCCATATTTTGTTTCCCACTTGAATGCGTTACATGTCGTTGTAACGAATACCCAACACGGAGGTAGGAGCTTCCTAGATCCACTTGAAGGCAGCATATGTTTTAAGTAAAACCGTTTCATTATCGTCATGATCAGTCTTTTTTTTTTTGTCTCGTCTTAGTTATTGTTGACAAAATAAATAAAAAAACTTTGTCAACTAACATTTTTGTCAGTGATTTTGCTGATAAGAACACTGCTTGATGGACAGACAGATATTTCACACTGGCATACAGGAACATTTTGCTCTACACAAACACTCACTAAGAGGAATATCTAGCCAGTGAAATATTTTACTATTTAATATTTAAAACTAGAAACTTTTTTTTAATTTAATTAAAATTTGCTTTTTTAATGGGATAGGGAAAATAGAGAGGTGACAGGAAATGAGAGGGAGAAGAGTGGGAATAGGATCGGGAAAAGACCTCACGAGTCAGGACTCAAACTCAGGTCACCCGCGATGCATCAGCACCACATGTCATGAGCGCAGCCCGCTAGGCTACGTCTCTGACATGTCAATGACTTTTTAAGATTTTACTTATTTCCATGACTCTTCAAGGCCTGGAAATCAAAACATGTGATGAGGGTCATACCATGCATCATGAACGCCCGACTGTCCCAGCACCTTCAGCGGCACTCGTACCTCTCCCAGAAACTCGTCTCCAAACTTCAGATTGCTGGCATTCCACAGATCCACCCTGAGACAGAGAGACAGAGAGAGAGAGAGAGAGAGAGAGAGAGAGAGCGAGAGAGAGAGTACAGTTAAAACTCAAACCCTTCTGTTTACAACTGATTAAACTACATTGCTGTTTCCTGATGAATCCATGTGTATACTGTTAAATTATCTTTAATTAACCTCAGCCAAAAGGGTCATGCAAACAACAATTGACAGCATAAAGCCCAAAGTATACTTCGGTTTTGACGTAAATGCTTAGTGGCTGCATACACTCGAACGCTAGCCTTTCAAAAAATACTTCATTTGACTGTGCGTGCATACACAGGTGGTTGGTAGGGGTGTGATGATTCGCGATCGCGATGCATCGTGAAATCTGAAACAAGTAATAACAGATGAAATATCATGTGCAGGCAGATACAATCCAGGTTTTAATGGAGAAGGCTCAGCAGGGTCATAGAATGAAAAACTGTCTATTATTAGCATGTAAAGACCGCAGTAAAGATATTTTGAGATTTGAAATTCAGACTTCAATTGGCTATAAATCCGCTATGCGCTGTGGTAGACATGTAAATAATGTTGCATTTTATTCTTCATGATTTGTGAATTCGGATGAAATAATCCTCCGCTCCGCAATTGGTAGTTAAAATTTTATGACTCTTCATTTTCTAACCCAAATAGCTCCAAAAGTTGAACACCTAGAAGACTGAAACCACTCTCATCTTGACCAGTCTGATTTGTGAATTTTTTCACAGCATTTTGTTTTCCTGTCAAACCTTTTTAAGTCAGGAAGGTGAAAAATAAGTGCTCTTCACATTTAACGGCTATTTCCAGCCAACACACAGTCTGGGTTCATGCAAATTCACTTGTATTAGATAAAGCCTGTTTTGTGAAAACATGTAAAGGCGGTAACATGGTTTGTGGTAACCGTCAGTTCCCTATTCATTTTGGGATAGGGAAAGAGGCGCCTAGCGGCTAAACGGAGACGCCTCCACTTGTCAAGCCCATTCAGGAGAATTGTATCACATTTTCATGCTGGACTGTTTGCGGCACACACTGCAAAAAATAAAAAAATGTTTATCTTTTCACAGCTGCCGCGTGTCAATGACCAATCACAGGTGACTGTAATCAACTGTGTTGGGCCTCATGTATTCAGATAGAAGACAAAGGCAGGCCTAACACAAGTCGTAAAACCTAACTCAGCCCCCACACACCATGTCGTAAATCTTACTGATAAAAATTGCGCCAAAATCAAACAAAGGGAGTCCAAAACAGACTACAAATCCATGAAGCCTTGCTCACTAAAGGATCGAACTCTCAACTCCTATTGGATGAGGCACACAACAGAACATCCCTCAAACATGACATCATCAGGAGTTGAAATAATTCTTCTGAAATGCTTCCAGAATTTACTTCCAGCGACTTTGTTCACCGAATATAGACGTAGTTTTTTTTTGCTGCTCTCCGGTGCAACCTCGTGGCACAAGGAAGTAATGTCCGACTTGAAACTGTGGCCATACAATCTCCATCTCGCTGGACGAGTTGAGATTACTCTGTGTTCAACCGAACACTCTAACGGATCCGAAGGAGACCGCCGAGCAATCCGCATCTTCATCCGTTTGCCTACAGAAGTGAAGAGATTAAAGATTTCTCTTCCATCTTCAATCAAGTCGACATTTCTGAGTTTTCCGCCAATCCGCCGTGAATCAACAGCCGGACCGCCCGCCGACAGAGCGAGGAAACAGCCTCCCGTCATCACCCGAGCCTCAAGGAACCGGGTCAGAGTTAAAGGACGGAGGAAAACACATTATACCTGTGTCCTCATGCGATACAAGTAAGAGGTTTATGTCTGGGCAAAGATAGAATGTTATAGTGTGTTATTCTTGTGTTTCAAGGTTTTTGCTTGTACAGTTTACGGACCGCCATGTCCGCTCATTATTAATACTCAGGGTATTAATTATCACAAATTTGTTTTGCTGTATTGTGGTCCAGCCAAATTGGATTGTGCAATTTCGCCACCGCGGGTGAGACAGCAACTGAGTTCATCCATTAAAGAGTCAAATAACGCGGGACTGTTTACGAGCCGTCCACCGCGTCTCTGAGCGATGAACTAAACAGCTGCTTTCTCTCCCACGATCGCGAAATCAGCTTTAGGACTGTCACTTAATCATCTCTCTCTCTCTTTCTTACTAATCACACACACACTGTCACACACACACACCTTATGTGTTATAGGATTATTTTGATTTCTATATCTAATCATGTCACTGTTTAGTTTGTAGTTGGAAGTTGGAAGTTCATTGACTGCATTGTACTAATTATTAATTGATATTACTGCATAAATAAACTTTGTTTATATTACAAAGAGAAGTGTTTTGGTTTGTTTTGCATACACCTGTGTCATGCTGACGGGATGTCAGTGCTCGAATTCAAACCTTCATTCATTGTTTTTTTCCCGAAAATCGATATTCTTCGGATGTCGATTTTCCTAAGAAAACAATCTAATATTGAGACTGTTTTACTATTTGGTTATTAGTCCCTGATTTCAGGGTGGTGCCCCGTCAATGTTAATCCTTATTAATATTCTATTGATTTTTGATAATTGATAATTATCTTTGATGATTGAATTTGAATGATCAATAAGCTAGTGTTAATTTTAATTAATGTTTCATCGATGTTAACAATTAACGATTATCTTTGATAACTGTTGATTTAAAGGATTTAAAAAGCTAACATTGATTCTCATCAATGTTCTATTGATTTTAATAATTAATAACTATCTTTGATAATTATTAATTATTGCTAATAACCAAACTTGCTCCTAAATGTAGCGCACTACATTTACTGGAGCCCCATATGAGGTTTTAATGAGTTAGATCCAATTCATTAATTTAAATATTTTTATATTATTTAGTTTAATTAATTTAAATATTAAATATTAATTATTAATTATTTCTGATAGTAACACTGATCTAAACAACCAGTAAAGTCCTACAACTGATTAGTTCCCTTCAGAACAATCTGAAATCGCTTCCTATTCTGTAGCATTCACTAAAGAGAATGAATTAATGAGTTAGTGTTTTCCTTCACAGCAAATGTGTGACCAACATAAGTTCATTGTTGGTGCCTTCTTCCCTGATTGTGATATGTTAATATTGCTTTTGTATCTCCATAAAATGTGTAATTTCTCCATAAAACAGTTTAACCATGAATAGAACTTGGTTTAAATCAGTGGTTCCCAACCCTGTTCCTGAAGGCCCCCCAACACTGCACATTTTGGATATCTCCCTAATCAAACACACCTGATTCAACTCATCAGCTCGTTAGTGGAGACTCCAAGACCTGAATTGGGTGTGTCAGAAAAGGGAGATATACAAAATGTGCAGTGTTGGGAGGCCTCCAGGAACAGGGTTGGGAACCACTGATTTAAACCAAGTTCTATTCATAGTTAAACTGTTTTATGGAGAAATTACACATTTTATGGAGATACAAAAGCAATATTAACATATCACAATCAGGGAAGAAGGCAACAACAATGAATTTACGTTGGTCAATGGATGCAAACAGTTTTGAATAATGACACAGAAAGCTGAACTATCTATCTATCTATATCCATCCATCCATCCATTCATTTTATCTTATATAGGTTCACGGGGTGAACTAGGCTGCATAAATGTTCTTTATTTAAAAGTTTTCTTTCCCTTTAATCTCGCGTACTCCGCTCCATGTCTGCTGCAAGAAGGTCTGTGTAATATGAGACACTGGGTATTAATTTATAATGTTAATCAATTCTTAAATTTCGTAATCGATGCATCGAAATTTCTTTAATAGATCGATACACCACGATGCATAAATGCATTTTTCCACCCCCAGCAGTTGGCGCATGCATGCTACGACTGCTATGAGATACTGGACTATTTCTCTTCAAGAGTTTAGACCCATAAAATGTATTTATTTTCCTTTAGACTCAAGTTATACAAATGCAGGTATCTCCTGAACTCCTCACACACACGCTCTTGACATGCACATCCACTGTTGTTGTTTCCACCTTCATCTCCTGATGTTTAACGCCGATTACATCTTCTTGCACTTCTTTGTGAAAGGAATGGCTCAACTGTGTGTGTTGCCACCTTGTGGACCCACTAATTAGTGCAAATATTACTAGGCGCATGTGTATTCTGAGTGTTCACAGACAAGCGGTTAGAAAAATTGGGCTGCACGAGTTCAGTGCTCGAGCATTCTGCTGATGATGAAATTTGTGTCACAAGTCCTGTACGCAGATGCTCAGCTTTACCCGTATGACCTTTACCCGTATAATTTTTTTTCTGTGTTACGTGAAATTAATGGAAGAAAAAGTCAAACGGGTTTGAAACAAGATGGTGAATAAATGATGACAGAATTGTCATTTTAGGGTGAACTATTGCTTTACAACGTTTTCAATTTATATGTGTGTTGATCTCTAAGGCTATGAGGGTTAAAATGTACCAGGTACACACTCACTTGAGAGCGAGTTTATCAACATCGTCTTCTTCCACGTCAAACTGTCGTTTGGTGTAACTGAGGGGTTTGGTCACCTGTGTGAATGCGCAGAAACAGATATGCATCAGAATGATAAGATTAATACAATTACACAGCTGAAGACCTGCATAATGGATGAATGAGAGAAAATTCTGCTTGCTAAACTTAACAAATATGTGTCTTCAGTGCCCAAATGCTTAATAAGTATTATTAGAAGAAATGGTGATGTTACACAGCTGAAAACACTCGACTGTCCCAAAAAGAGCATGTTGCAATCATTTGATTTGAAATGAATGAATATTTTCAAATAATAATAATAATTTGCAAGGTAAAACATTAAATAATGCATTGTTGTAGTACTTTCAATATAGCACAAAGTGTAAAGAATTTACCAATCACTTCTTTTTATTTTTATTAGAATTTTCCACAGTGTCTGAACTCTTCCGGAATTGTTGTTGTGTAATTATACATATAAAGTATATATACTGTATATATATACTGTATATATATATATATATATATATATATATATATATATATATATATATATATATATATATATTTAAGCAATATCACACAAGCAAGAGTGCGATATGGCCCTACAGCCCCAACAGTGCCGTAGGCAATCACAGCAGTGCTGATTTAGGGCCATATAGCGCACTTGAGAGTGTGATATTGCTTATATACAAGAGTTTAATGAACAAGTAAATTTTAAAAAATTAGGAAAAACTGAATACGGTCATAAAAATGCATTTCATACATTGTGTCTCTAAGCTGCGATGAACCTTAATGCTTAAGTTGTTAGTTATAGTCGTTTAAAGCTATTTCCTAGCTTTAGTAGTGTAGTCGTAATCTGAGCGATCACGTAGTGCTGATGAATGAAAACACTGACTGATGCTGACTCACTTCACGCCACCTAACTGGCTTATATTACACACAAAAATGTTTTTTGCTGCCACCTGCTGGCTAAAATCTGTATTGTCACAAAAATAAATGTACAGGTGCATCTCAAAAAATTAGAATGTCGTGGAAAAGTTCATTTATTTCAGTAATTCAACTCAAATTGTGAAACTTGTGTATTAAATAAATTCAGTGCACACAGACTGAAGTAGTTTAAGTCTTTGGTTATTTTAATTGTTATGATTTTGGCTCACATTTAACAAAAACCCACCAATTCACTCTCTCAAAAAATTAGAATATAGTGACATGCCAATCAGCTAATCAACTCAAAACACCTGCAAAGGTTTCCTGAGCCTTCAAAATGGTCTCTCAGTTTGGTTCACTAGGCTACACAATCATGGGGAAGACTGCTGATCTGACAGTTGTCCAGAAGACAATCATTGACACCCTTCACAAGGAGGGTAAGCCACAAACATTCATTGCCAAAGAAGCTGGCTGTTCACAGAGTGCTGTATCCAAGCATGTTAACAGAAAGTTGAGTGGAAGGAAAAAGTGTGGAAGAAAAAGATGCACAACCAACCGAGAGAACTGCAGCCTTATGAGGACTGTCAAGCAAAATCGATTCAAGAATTTGGGTGAACTTCACAAGGAATAGACTGAGGCTGGGGTCAAGGCATCAAGAGCCGCCACACACAGACGTGTCAAGGAATTTGGCTACAGCTGTTGTATTCCTCTTGTTAAGCCACTCCTGAACCACAGACAACGTCAGAGGCGTCTTACCTGGGCTAAGGAGAAGAAGAACTGGACTGTTGCCCAGTGGTCCAAAGTCCTCTTTTCAGATGAGAGCAAGTTTTGTATTTCATTTGGAAATCAAGGTCCTAGAGTCTGGAAGAAGGGTGGAGAAGCTCATAGCCCAAGTTGCTTTAAGTCCAGTGTTAAGTTTCCACAGTCTGTAATGATTTTGGGTGCAATGTCATCTGCTGGTCTTGGTCCATTGTGTTTTTTGAAAACCAAAGTCACTGCACCCGTTTACCAAGAAATTTTGAAGCACTTCATGCTTCCTTCTGCTGACCAGCTTTTTAAAGATGCTGATTTCATTTTCCAGCAGGATTTGGCACCTGCCCACACTGCCAAAAGCACCAAAAGTTGGTTAAATGACCATGGTGTTGGTGTGCTTGACTGGCCAGCAAACTCACCAGACCTGAACCCCATAGAGAATCTATGGGGTATTGTCAAGAGGAAAATGAGAAACAAGAGACCAAAAAATGCAGATGAGCTGAAGGCCACTGTCAAAGAAACCTGGGCTTCCATACCACCTCAGCAGTGCCACAAACTGATCACCTCCATGCCACGCTGAACTGAGGCAGTAATTAAAGCAAAAGGAGCCCCTACCAAGTATTGAGTACATATACAGTAAATGAACATACTTTCCAGAAGGCCAACAATTCACTAAAAAAAATTTTTTTATTGGTCTTATGATGTATTCTAATTTTTTGAGATAGTGAATTGGTGGGTTTTTGTTAAATGTGAGCCAAAATCATCACAATTAAAAGAACCAAAGACTTAAACTACTTCAGTCTGTGTGCACTGAATTTATTTAATACACGAGTTTCATAATTTTTGAATTACTGAAATAAATGAACTTTTCCACGACATTCTAATTTATTGAGATGCACCTGTAAAGAGACACATAGCTCACCTTGTGACACATATACACTGCTCTTACACTTTAGTTTAGAATGGCACAAGCACAAGCGGAGTGATACACACAGTGAAGCGTTCGAGTGATGATGTACTGAGACGTCAGTACTCCTGGAACGTCTCTCGTCCAATCAGATTGGAGGACCGGAACTAACAGTTGTATATATATATATATATATATATATATATATATATATATATATATATGTATATATATATATATAGTGTGTGTATATATATAGTATATGTATATATATATATATATATATATATATATATAGTGTGTGTATATATATATATATATATATATAGTATATGTATATATATATATATATATATACAGTATATGTAAACATCAGCAGCAACAGTAGACCGATGTGCTTTGTTTCATGTTGCTGCACATTTTGCAGTTGAACTATCGTGTACCTTGCGGGCACCCTTAGAGATGGCATTCACTAGATTCTTTGAAGCAATTAAGTTCAATATGTGAGCTGCACGCCATTGGTGAAATTTAATTCTTAAAAATGAAATTATCTCTATAGATCCAGTGGTTAAATGCTGAGGTAGACCGCTCCATCTTCACCCGGCTGACTAGTAGCGAGCACCAGTTCTGAGTGCACTACACACAACCCTCCCCCTCCCCTCCGAACACTCGAAGACTTACCGAATGTATATCAGTGGTGTGCTGATTTAGAATGAAAAATGTAAAAGATTGATAAAAAAAAAAATGATTTGAAGGATTATTAATAATTTACTTCCATTGCCTTGTTAATATATAATTATGTAGTCAATAAAAAATAACTGTAGTCCAATTACAAGACTATTTTATATATATATATATATATATATATATATATATATATATATATATATATATATATACACACACACACACACACACTAGTATATACTGTATATATACTTGGGTTAGTCTACACATAAAAACAATAGAACTCTAAGGTATGTATCTATTTACATAGCTAAATAAACTAAGTTTGTCTGTGAGTGTGTGTGTGTGTGTCAGTGTGTGTGTGTTTCATTCATTCTAGAGACACATGAAGGAAGTGTGGAGTGAGAGAGGAAAAAGATAAAGCACCTCATGACTTCTGGTAGTTCTGCTTTATTTACAGTAAAGTTGAGCATCATTTTGAAGTGAATGCTGTGTTTTTGTGTGTGTTTGGTGTGTGTTGTGTGATGACTGGAGGGTGTGTAAAATCTTAAAGTGAGAAACCACAAGCTATGAGTATTATAAAACTCTAAACACCTGAAACATCAGATATAACGACTCTTATTTTCATGTTAGTCCCTGAAAGCAGCCTACGCAGAGCACTTCTAAATAACAATTTCATGACAAATCTTCGACTGAAATTTCACACTGATAAATAGTGAAATGGCACTGATATATCTCCATCTGTACGAGCAGACTGTAGAAGTACCTTTTTTGTATTTCTTGTAACCCTTCAAAGATTTAGCTTTTTTAATGATTTTAATAAATGTCTAAGTGTCATTTGAATCGTGACTGTCAACACATGTCTTGTCAGAAGCTGGTTATATTAACAGCAGTATCTTTATCATCAGACAGGAGAATGAGCTCTTGATGAAGTTCTCACCTCAAAGAAGAAGATCTCATCAAACTGAGGGTTGTTGTTTTTACGTTTGACCTTTGTCTTCTTGGCCTCAGACCTGTGAGAGGTGAGAGAAATTATGAGAGAGATGGACAGAATTAAGTTTTTGTTTTGCTATATTATGCCATGTTATGATATTTTATGTTATGATACGTTATGTTGTATGTTATGTAATGCTATGTTATAATATGTGATGTTATATGTTTTGTTGTTGTGTTATGATACAGTATGTTATGTTATTTGATGATATGCTATGTTGTTATGTTACATTATATGTAATGTTACGTTATGTTATTATATATTATGTTATGTTATAATATGTTGTTATATTATGATACTTTATGTTGCTGTATTTAATGTTATATGTTTTAATATCTTTTGTTGTTGTGTTATGATACACTGTTATACGCTATGTTATGTGATAACATGTTATGTCAAGATCCGTTAAGTGGTATATTTTATGGCATGCTGTAATGTTATGATTTGTTATGTAAGGCTATGTTATGTAATGATGTAATGTTATGATAAATAATTATACAGTATATGTTTTGTTGTTGTTATGGAAAATTGTTTTATGTTAAGTTATGTGATGATATGCTATGCTGTTTTGTAAAATGAAATGTTATGTTTCGATATGCTGTTATGTTATAATATGTTACAGTATGTAATGATATGTTACTGACAGGTTATGTTATATGTTATGTTATGTGATGACGTAATGTTATGATATGTTAAGTTTTCTGTTATGTAATAATGTTATATGTTATGTTATGATGGTATGTTATGATTCATTGTGTTATAAGATATGTTATGACATGTTATGACATGTTGTTATGTTATGATTCATTATGTAAGGCTATGTTATGTCATGAAATGTTATGTTATGTTGTTGTGTTATGAAACATTATGTTATACTGTATGTTATGTTATGTGATGTCATGTTATGTTGTTATATGTAATGTTATGTTATGATAAGTTATATGTTATATTATGATTAGGGGTGTAAATCGCAAAATCTCGTATTGATTCTCTTAGCCAGCGATCAGATTTGTTTGCCAATACCTCAAAGTCCGCCACGATGCGATTTTGATTCGATTTAGGGGTCTGCGATTGATATTACGATATTATGTTCACGTTTTACACAATCAATAACATTTATTATCTCACAAATGCAACCAAAATATCATTTGAATATTTATTTATTTTATTTTTTTTGAGCTCCCTGAACAGTGCAAACCCAGTATCCACACTGGGAAATCCACAACAAAATCAGGTACTTCATTTGTTAAAAAAAATATACAGATAAATAAATAATATAAAAAATAACGTCACACACACAAGTGATTATCAATGGTTTGATGACAGCTCAGTGCCTTGAGGAATGAGGTAAACACTACAATGACAATCTGTCATCTTTACAACAGTCAAGCAAGTCTTTCAATCCGAAATACTTACATAACCACAACTTGTTTCCAACAGGAGAATATGTGCTGTTCGTGTTTTTTCTTGGCTACAACCTCCACAGTTGTACTGTGATATATGTTAGTAAGTGTGTTGACTTGAAGATGTGAAAAGTCTTGTAATTGCACTGGTGCAGAGCAGGTGTTTTCTCTTTCCCTCGTCATATTGGGGCTGTCTAGCCATAAAGCATGGCTGGTTTGCTGCATAGCTCTTTAAAATAGAAAATTCTCATATATAATTCAAATGTGTCACATGTGCCACGGTATCGAGGGAAGCCCGATTTAGTTGCGCATGTGATCGGATCTGCACTATCCTGTCACTGGAGCTTGCATTGAGGGAATTGCGGTTGACGGCGCCGCGCAGAAATAGAACAGAGCGCAACTTCAGGCTTCGATCACCCCGCGCACATCCGTGCCCCACACAAGAAGCATATTTAGCGCTTATAAAGTGAGATAAATATCATAAGGTTGCTGCACCTTCTGATGGAAAAGCGTACGGACGTGGCTGGCATGAGAATGTCAAAATAAAGGCGCATCTTAAAAAATACAAATCGATGTTTACGCGTTGAATTGATGACATCGCATTGTTGGTTATTTGATCGATGCATTGATCCAGATTTTCTGTAAAGAGGCTTTACAACAATATGCATTGTAAAAAGCATTACACCAATAAAATAACAGTGGCAGTGAGTATTGGATGCTGCCATAAACAAATGTTTCAATAATTAGTTCCCATTGTAATGTTGATGTGTGGGTTAGGTTAGATAAATACTGACTTCCACTTGTATTATGTTTCTATGGAGAAGTATTTAGACAATATGTGAATTGTAAGAAGCACACATTTGTTTTTTAGAGGACAAACGCGATACGTCTTCACCGTCCCTGACTGTCATGGTAATCGAGGCCACTGGACAGATTTAATTGTCAGTAGTAAATTGGATGAGCAGAGATGTTGTCAGGTATGTGAGGTCTGATCTTACCTGGAGGGACCCAGTAACGACACAGCGGCGTATGGGTCACACTGACCGTTCACTATCGGCAGATCCTGACACTCCAAAACACTGCGAATGGAAAAAACAATACGAGTTTAACACAGAAACAAGAGATCTTTGGCCTTACCGTCATCCTCAAAATTACAATCTGTGAATTTGGCTCAGTTCAAAACCTAGTGAGCTCTCTTGCTGTCTACTGCCTTCATAGGCAGCTACCTTTTAAGGCAACATCCTTACCGTCAAGTGAGGCACACAAGAGACTCCACTAACACACGAATATTGGGTCAAATAGTATATTTTTAATCAAATTGAACTATTTAAAATTGATAACTTTCAGTATAAATGAAATAGTATATTTATAGTCAAAATTTCCCTTGGCTTTAATTTAAATGAATAAAAATGTGATCTACATGTGGAGCTATACACACATTATTAGTGTGCAAAACGTATAAAACATACCAGTAATGATTTCTCTATATAATAACACATGATGCCATTGTGGAAAACACATCACAACTGCCTCAAAACAAACTGCAGCTATTTTGTGTAATGCCGTCCTATATGATGTCATGTATGGCAGAGTTGAGCTAATGCTGAGTTCTGAAAGGATTATTAAAATCACCAGCTGAATGACACAAACACTGTCCTGAGAGACTGGTTCAGATGTTCACTCCGAACACACACTGACTCAAATCCCAGCATTCAGAACTCATTCACACACATAGTGATTCAGTCAGCAAACCAGATTCGCATGACATCAGTCTGTATGTAAATAAAACATACAGGCCAATTATTTATTATCATGTGTAGATAAATCAGTACTCTGAATGTGGATGTAGGTTTAATGCTGATAATGAATGAACAGGATTTACAGCATCTCTAATACCTGTCGATCCTTCAGGGCATTTCCTGTGAGTTAAGCCTGTTTATATAACCTTGTGCTGTCCTGGTCACACAGTCGCCCATAAATACACCAGCCGTGATGCTCAGCACGGGGCTAACTGACTGAGACACTGATGTTTGTGTTTATAGTGATATGGCCTATTCCATGTGTCAAACACAGCTCTCAGACACTAATTTAACTCATATCGTAAATGGTCAGAGCCGTGGTGCTCATACAGGCAACACAAGTTCAAGTCTGATCTGAATTGCCCCTCTCCTCAACATCATTTTCTGTCCTTTCTTAAATATCTATATCAATAAAAGTGGCAAAGATAACCATACATGACCATTCATGCCACAGTTGTAAATTTTAAAGAATCTTAAAGTACACACCCTGAGCTTTTCTGAGATAGAAAATGCTTCCTCTCCCTGGTCTTTAAAAATATTTGACATCACAGTTCAGCACATTTTATGGAAAGATGAACATTTAATGTATTAATTTGTATTTATTAATAATATTAAATGTATTTTTATTTTTTATCAAGAAAAATTCAAGAGTTTTCAAAGGATAAGATTTTCTTTAAAACGTCTATACGGTTTTTTTTTTAAACGTCTAAGACTTTTTTTTTTTTTTTTATGAATTAAAAAAAAATCCTTTATTTTTACAGTACCTGGGTCCTGATGTCAAATAAAATATGAATACTTTTTTTTATTTTTTTGATATGTTCCTTATTGACATTATATTATAAACATAACAGATTATTTTTCCCCCTTTTTTGCTGGGTCTCAGGAGGATATACAGTATCATAATATATCAGGACATATCAAAATTTTTCATTGTGCATGATAGCCAATATGATGACATTTTATTAATCTATTTTGTTTTGTCTGATTTGTCTTTTTAAAAAACAAAGCGTAAACACTGATATCTCTAATCTAAAATTTTATGGACATCAAACATTTTACAATAAATGTAAAATAGAAAAAACTGACAACAGTTTGTATTTTTGAAAATGGCACCAATATTTTTTGTGATGTTTGAATTGGGGAAAAAATAAGCTCTGATATTTTCTGCTTTCAATATCCCTCAAATCAAACTGATACTGATAATGAAAGGAAAGTTTCGGGTACAATACAAGTTAAGCTCAATTGACAGTATTTGTTGCATAATGTTGATTACCCAGGGTACCAGACTGTGACTAAATGGTCGCATTTTGCGACCGTATCCCAACCGGTGCGACTGAGTTTTGTTACAGGTCGCACCAGTACGACTACAATGTTGGCCAACTCTCCCTCAATCTCTCTCCATTTATGCGCTGCTGTTTTCTATTAAGCAATATCAAAAGGCAAACACATCAAATGTGGAATGAAACAGCGCCATCCGATACCCGGACCAATTATCAGCATGGCTCAATGGACAGAGCAGCACAATCACAGAACAGGTGCGTTCACTCGCGGAGCGTACATAATTACAGCGCTGCAAGAACCTGTGAGAAACACAGTGCGAGCACGGAAACGCTGCATTTACTTGCCGAACCGGTCTCGAGCTCTCGACGCACACCACTGATCATTACAGTGCTGCCTACGAGAACCCAGTGAAGCTCGGAGTGAGTCTCGGAAAACTTTTGAATTCGGCACAGAATTCTCAGGTGTAAACCTCTATGAAAACCCTCAGTCAGTAAAGTAGTTTCATAAGGCCAAATGCAAAATATAATCAAGGGCTTTAAAGCCTGGACCTTTGTGAATTATGGACAAAGTTTGTTTTCCTTCTGTGTAAAAATTTGTTCTCTTCAAATGCTCTCTGATTGTAGAAAAATATAATTGGTTTTGTTTGCCTTCAAATTTCCAAGAATCAACAAAAACCTGATGAAAGGAGTCCCAGTTTAGTTGCACTGTCAGAATAATTTAGCCCTACATAAATTTGGTGTTAACTTTTTACTTTTTTTTTTTTTTTTTTTTAATTTTTCCCCTTTTTCTCCCAATTTGGAATGCCCAATTCCCAATGTGCTTTTAAGTCCTTGTGGTCGCGTATTGATTCGCCTCAGTCCGGGTGGTGGAGACGAATCCCAGTTGCCTCCGCGTCTGAGATTGTCAACCCACGCATCTTATCACATGGCTTGTTGAGCACGTTGCCACGGAGACATAGCGCATGTGGAGGCTTCACGCCGTCCACCACAGCAACCACGCTCAACTCACTACGCGCCCCACCGAGAACGAACCACATTATAGCGATCACAAGGAGGTTACCCCATGTGACTCTACCCTCCCTAGCAACCGGGCCAATTTGGTTGCTTAGGAGACCTGGCTGGAGTCGCTCGCCCTGGGATTCGAACTAGCGAACTCCAGGGGTGGGATAACCTTCTTGTTGTTACAATTTACATCTGCATCCCAACTCAAAATCAAAGCCTTACTGTCGAATGAGCATTTCAGTTGGGAAAAATATTCAATATTTTTGGTAATTAGACTTATTTTTGTAATATAATTATAATAATATCCCTTTTATTATTAGTTTCTGTCTTTAAACTTTTCATTTTATAGGCCACAGAACCCCACCCCCCACCGGTGCTACCAAATAAGGTGCAGGTGCCACCAACTGTAGAACTTGGTAGCACCAGTGCCACCGCTTGCAAATGTTAGTCTGGAGCTCTGTTACCTCAAAAATTTTTTTGACTTGCCCCTCCTTTTCTTAAAAAAAAAAAAAAAGCAGAAATCTGGGTTACAGTGAGGCACAAAGAAATGAATAGGGCCAATCTGTAAATGTTAAAATACTAAAAGTATTAACACAAGACGAAAACAATATGTGTGTAAACATGATTTTAGTGTGATAAAATCACTTACTAACCTTTTCTGTGCAAAGTTAAAGCCAGTTTTACAACTTCGCTGCCATGACGATGTAATGTCAACAATCCCTAAAACCCTAAAATGACTGTAAAAATGACAATTTAAACAACTTTACAGCTCAAATAACACATGAGTTTTAACAGAAGTGCTTTTATAAAATGATAAGCTTCAAATTTCTGCCTTTAAACCCTCAAAAATTGGCCACATTCACTTCCATTGTAAGTGCCTCATTGTAACCTCGATTTAGCTTTTTTTAAAAGGAAAAGTCAAAATTATTTTTTGTGGTAATCAACATTATGCCACAAATGCTGTTGAGCTTAACTTGTATTGAACCCGGAATATTCCTTTAATGTTTACGCACTGGCCCCATTCACTCTCATTCTAAGTCCATTCCTCTAACTGTGTTTTTTGCTTCTTCTTTTGTTTTGCTTTTTATAATCGAGGGAGGATTTTAAATAATTTTTTGCGGTAATCAACATTACGCCACAAATGCAGTCAACTGAGCTTAACTTGTATTAATTTCGGAACATTTCTTTAAAAAAATTTAAAACAAACAAACACTAATACTAACTGACTATGATATGCTGCACATCAATAATAATAGTAATAATAATAATATAATTAATGTGGAATGCACTCATTTCTTGCTTTTATCCATTGTAAAGTCTTGTATAGTGTCTAACATCACAGAATCACAGCAGCAGTACTGCAGTGAAACTCATTTACTGAATGGATCAGTGTTGAATGAGATGTGCTGATGTAGTCTGTGTCTGTGTGTGTCTGTGTGTGTGTGTGTGTGTGTGTGTGTGTGTGTGTGGCATCCTCACTGTGTCTTAAAATGGAAGCTGCATAAATATCGTGTGAATGAGAGCGCTGATATAAGCTCATTACCCAGAGTGCTCTAGTGTGGGATTCTGTCCAGACACGGACTCACTGATGCTGTGACAGCACATGTAAAGACATGCATGTGATCTCAGATGTCAGTGTGTGTATTTACTCTAAGTTTGAGTGTTAAGTCAAGTGTGACCCTTTAAATTAAGTGTCAGCCGCAAAGCATCACACCAGTGATTTTCAATGTCAATGTCGATGAAAAAAAGCTTCAGTCTTTGTGTTCTGAAATATAATCAATGAATATTTCACAAAATTCATGGTGAGGAGGATGTTCCTGTAGTTTCATCAAATGCCACATGCACACACAGCCCATGTCTTCTGCTCAATTTCCACTCAGCGATCAATAAATTCTTATTTTATCCTGTCTCAGACAATTTATCACCCATCACCCTTTCCAGAGCTCCGCAATTCTCCATACGTTTATGATGGCGGTATTGTGCTAAGAAAAGTGTTTAGAATGGTCCTAAAACTGATTTCCTACAACAACAAAAAAACACCCTCTTAAACTCACTGAAAACACAAGACTGCTCAATATCAAGGTGATTTTTAAAGATGTAGATCTGCTGAACTGAAACGAGGGCTACCACTTGAGAGCTGCTATTGGCTGAGAGATGGCTGTGTGAAACTTGTGATTGGTTGCCTCACCGTGTTGCCAGCTTGTGGCAGATGACTCCACTGTCAGTGATAACCTCACTGAGACGTAGCTCCAGGTGAACCTTCCCCTGTGGAAAAGAGAACAGCGTTACCATGGTTACACCCAAAGAGAGAGAGAGAGAGAGTGAGAGAGGAGCAAAACAAGTGAAGAGAGAGAGATGAGAGTGAGTCCAGAGAGATCTGCGCTGGTTTGAGCCATCGATGATTCATAGACGACACACAGTAACACACGGCAAATAGTCGCAGGGAGATATCTCTTGAACATCTCAAATGTTTCTCCTACACAGAATTGAGATGAAATGGAGCACAAATAGAGACTTTTGCATAAGTCTTACGCCTCTTTCACACTGGACTCGGAATCAGAGCGTAAGAGGCGCTTATTTTTTTTTTTGCCGCACATGTTAACTGGTTAGAGCATTCAGATAGGAAGCGTTAGCAGCACTTTGGAGAGGCGCGCGAGTGGCATTGCAGCAGGAGTTTCAGTGTCAAGTCTATTTTTGCTGCGCTGCTCACGCTGAATTAAAGTGCCAGTGCACTGTTGATGGATATCATGAAGATGAGTTGACACGATAAAACAAATATTGCACAGAATAAGCATGTATTCATAGTCTAGTGTGTTTTTGTATGAATTACAGCTCATAGGAAAACAAAATAAAATAATTTAAAAAAAATTAAATGACAAAAATTTTTTTTTAAATATTTTAATGATTTAATTTAAGCAGACATAGGGTTTTATCATTTAAAATTACAGTATACTTCAAGTCGTAGGCTTAAACAAAATAAAAATACCCTATATACTATTAAATAGAGAGCAGGTCTAAAGGGTTAACAGCAACACACATACACAGCCCAGTGCTAATAGCTGAGGCAAACAAATGAACGTGACAGCACGTGTGCTGGGTAAATTCAAAACTTACCTGTCTTGTACTGAAAGACACTTGTATTGAAGTGCTCTATTATGCTCAGCGTTTTACAGTATAAAGATTAATTAACAAAGGAAAAAACGTGGGATGCTGTACCTGGATGCTGGTGAAGATGGTGAGTTAACATATTGGAAGCGCGTCCTTTTTGTGAGGAAAGTACTCAACACCCAAAGGTTTTGGATGTTGTTTGAACAAATAGATATAGCTATTCAATGGTTGTGCATAATTACTTATTTCTGGCTATATTATTTAGCTATATTATTGATTAATGACTGCAAAAAACCAAGTGATCAAACCGTCTTCTCTTGTGCAAAACACGTTCAGGCTCATCGTCCTCCCCCTTCCACTAAATAATGATATTTAAAAATGTGCAGAGCTCACTGTGTTGGCTGTAACTACATGAAATAATTCTACAAGACTGCATTAGATTACACCAGCATCATGTCAATATGATTTCATGATGATCACGTTTGTAACACTTAACAATATCTCACTCTTGATAACCATTTTATAACTTTGTTTTCTGTGTAGAGCACAGCTGTTTCTGCAGCAGAAGTGCTGCTTGTGAAAAAGCACACGCGTTGTTTGCAGCGACATTGTCGCGATGCAATGTTTCAGTTCTGCGCACACGCTGCTTCGGCGTGCTATGTGAAAGAGTCGTTTTGCTCCTCAAACTTTTCTTCTCAGAAAAGACTCCACTGTGTCTCCTCTAGACTGTCGCGATCAGGGCTGGGTAAAAATATTGATTAATTGATCTTCATTTGAACTATCCCGTTTTTTATTCTTAAAATCCCAAGATCGCTCTTTAATTTTAAGTTTGAAGATGTGAACGATTGGTGCTGAACTAATTATAACTAATTTAGCATTTGCAAATATAAAAAAAAGCATATTATTTACTAGTTGCCATTCATTTGTTGGTATCATGAATGCATATTTACACTAGTAACAATGTAAATATTGATATAAAAAATGATCTAGATCACTACTAAGAAGTGCAGTGATGATATGTGAAATTGGAATTTCAACTAGTAAGAAACTGATCATATATATATCTGTAACTGTGTTTTGAATAGGAGTGAATGACAGATCATTAGCAAATGTCAAAATGCAGTGACAAGCTCTGACAAGCTCTGCAGAACACCCCACTGGGATGAATGGGAGATTGCCGTGAACGACGCAATTTTTGGCTATTTAAAAAAAAAGAGAGAAAAACACTGCGTGTATCTTCTCTGGTTAACTCGTGTCACTATTACAAATGACCCAGCAACAATGTGTTTTAATTCTTTTTGATTATTTTGATAAAATCCTGCTTAAAAGTACTCAAACACACATTACTTCCATAGGCTGTCATTGGAAAATAGCTAACGTGTGTCAGAGTGATGGCAGCAGGGCAACAGTTGCTAAGACAGGATTGGTCAGAAGCACTTTTAAGGCGGGCCTTAGAGAAGGGTCAATTATGATTTCATTTTTACTAGTTTAAATTCTATTTTTTATTTCAAGAATGGGTATTTCCAATAATTAACACAAACCAAATTAAGGATTAGCATTTTCACTAGTAAAAACTGAATTGTAGATATTTACAATTCATATCCTGCATGTGACTAAGTGTCTGAAAGTGCTTGCAATATTATAAATGCAAATTTGCATTTATTTTTATTTCTCCTAAGGAATTTTGGGAGAAACATCAATGACAAAGTTGCTCAAATGAAACACAACCAAGATCTCCATTTACTCTCGTGAGCTATGAAAGACAAACCCCATAGCAATCAAATGCTCCTCTGAGCTGAAACAATGTTTCTCTGTTTGACTCCTGACATCATCAATATGCAAATGACCTTTGTGAAAAACATGAACCGCTCACACACCCCACAACAATGAGCACTCTATGAGAGATACTCTGTGCTCTTCATTATACACACACACACACATACACGCACACACATCCTTCCTTTCTCACTGTGTGAATGAATGTGTCTGGTTTATGTGTGTATCTGCTGTAGAGGGAATACATATGTACCAGCTTAAATACTGTATGTTTAAAGGGAACATTCTCTCATATATTGTGAATGTTTGAAGAATTTAGTGTTTTAAAAAAACACTGTAAAAAAAGGTTTGAAATGAATAGTACTTTTGAGAAATCTTGAGAAATGATGTCCATTCACATGAGATAAAGACTCAAGTCATATCAGTAGCCTAATAAAAGCTAATTTAGCCAAGCTGACATCACATGACCATTTGCACACCGTTTTATCTCAGTAACTATTATCAGACATTTTCAGCTGAGGAATAAATTAAACATGGGTGACAAATGTGATGTGAATAAAGCATTTCTACTACTAGCAATGGGTCTCGTCTCATTCGCTAACTGTGCGTACGCACGTACTTGTGTATAAAATCTGCGTACCAACATTTCCATGCAGAATAATCCTTCACCAATATGTTTGCACTAAAATGTATTCTAAATTTACGTTAAAATTTAGAACCAACTGCCACCACATGTATGCAAAAATAACATACGTTGGGTCTGTGCCAAAACCTTGTGAGTGTCCTCTGGAGGCAGCATTTTCAGACATCATAGGCACACTCCTGATGGGAAGGCGATCCAAGAATGCACTGTGATGTGCTTGGTGGAAACCCCCCCCCCATTTCAGGCCTTCATTATTATTATTCAGTATTATATTACAAATATATCATATTCACGTTGACTCGGTTCCAAAAAGTAATGATGTAAAAGTGGGTCTGATGAATCCTTCATTCATGAAATTACTGATTCAGTGTTGTTCAATGTTCATATGACAATGAGCAGCTAGCTACAGATAAACTATTGCAATACATTTTTTGTTATTAAATAAACATTGAAATGTTAATAATATATAATATAAATAAAATAAATAATATATAAATTAATATCATATAATATAATTACCAGTGTTTATCATTTTCCCCCTGCTGCAAGAACTGAATTCTGTTGGAAACACTGATGCACACTCTGTGTTGAAATTCGCAGTACCCAAATGGCACACACACAGACAGAAAGACAAGCTGGTGTGAAAGCAGCGGTTTTGTACTGATGTAAATACAAACACACACACCTGCACCTCTGAGTCTGCACTGACGGGCTGCAGTGGGAACCAGTGGTCTTTACCGTGGTATTTCTGCAGGTCTTCTTTCTTCACAGCCACTTTACCTGCAGGAGCACGACAGATAAGAGATGAGCTCAACGTGTCATATAAAACAGACTTGAACTGAGACTTCAACCCTAAAACACAATACAGACACACTACAGGAAGTGTCACATCACAGGCGCTTCAATGACAATAGTGTACACAGAGATGGAGATTAAAGAAACACTTGAAAACAAAGAACATCTGAATCTTAGGGGGTATATACACTTGGTCACTTCATGCTTTTTTACTGATCGGATTGCTTTTCAATTAAATACGCATATTCCATTTACACTTGGTCACATCAATGTGTTGTTGCCAAACAGATATAAATCGGATCTTCAGTTCCTGCGCTATATGCAAATAACACAAAGTTCACTTCCGTGATTATGATAATGCCGGGCAGGGCTGCCGATAAGGGGGGACAAATGGACCTTTTGTCCCAGGCCGGACTGGAGGGAGGTTCCACATTGTAGGACTGGCCCATTAACAGAATTTTATTTTCAATTACAATTTTGGCTTCCAACGATTATGAAAACAAGATAATCGAGATAAAACTATTATTGTGCTGCATTCCGTTTAGCAATGTAACACCCCCGCATTATATCTTTAAAGCATCCTTAATTAAAGTTCAAATAATAAGGAAGCGGGTTATGACTATAAACTCCGAAATTGGCATTTCTCTGTGCTGTCAGTGCCGCGCCTAAGAGTTGCGTGAAGTGACAGGGGAAAAGACTGAATCTTCTCCCGGCTTACAATCTGGCACAGTGACAATCATTACTCGCTCGCATTTTCTGCATCGAAATTACAACGTGATGGCTCGCGACGTAGTGAATCACAATATATGTGTCACGTTCACTGTGTGTATCTTATCATGAAGAAAATCGGCGATACGCAGCTATTAAGAAGAGAAAGTTATATTTTTGTAAGTTAAATATGGATCGAAGTGAACATAAAGGTGAGAGAGTATAGTCTTACGTTTTTGATTAGTCTTTTTGTCTTGTCTTCCTAAATAATATCTAAAACTCCTTTAAAACAATGTACATTTACTTTAGGAGCTATACTGCAGAAGTTAAAATTGTTATCGGAGAATGTTGATTACAATATTTAATCAGGGCTCGACATTAACGCTTGTCCGGGACAAGTGGATTTTTGAAGTGGCAAGCAAAAGAGAATTTTACTTGCCCAACCGGACAAGCAGACTGACTAAAAAGTAAAAAATGAAAAAATAACCGGCTATATTACTAGATATACTAGAGAGTTTTTTTTGTTTTTGGATTTTTCTCCCCAATTTGGAATGCCCAATTCCCAATGCGCTCTAAGTACTTGTGGTGGCGTAGTGGCTTGCCTCAATCCAGGTGGCAGAGGACAAATTTCAGTTGCCTCCACATCTGAGACCGTCGATCCAAGCATCTTATCACATAGCTTGTTGAGCACGTTACCGCGGAGACCTAGCGCGTGTGGAGGCTTCACGCTATTCTCCACGGCATCCACACACAACTCACCACATGCCCCACCGAGAGCGAGAACCACATTATAGCGACCACAAGGAGGTTAACCCAACGTGACTCTACCCACCCTAGCAACTGGGCGAATTGGTTGCTTAGGAAGCCTGACTGGAGTCACTCAGCATGCCCTGGATTCGAACTTGCGACTCCAGGTGTGGTAGTCAGCGTCTTTACCTGCTGAGCTACCGAGGACTGATCAGGACTGTTTCTTTTGGCTTTAAAGGAATATTCCGGTGTGACTCCTCATCACATCCAGGTTCAATACAAGTTAATCTCAATCGACAGTATTTGTGGCATAATATTGATTACCACAAAAATTTATTTTGACTCGTCCCTCCATTTCTTTAAAAAAAATTGAGGTTACAGTGAGGCACTTACAATGGAAATGAATGGGGCCAATTTTTGGAGGGTTTAAAGGCAGAAATGTGAAGCTTATAATTTTATAAAAGCGCTTACATTCATTCTTCTGTTAAACTCATGTATTATTTGAGCATTAAAATTGTTTAAATTGTTATTTTTACAGTCATTTTAGGGTTTAAGGGTTTGTTGACATTACATCGTCATGGCAACAAAGTTGTAAAATTGGATATAAATTTACACAGGAAAGGTAAGAAAGTGATTTTATCACAGTAAAACCATATTTACATGCATATTGTTTATGTCTTGTGGCTATACTTTTGAAAAAGAAAGTTCAAAAATTGGCCCCATTCACTTCCATTGTTAACGCATCACTGTAACCCAGATTTTTACTTTTTTTAAAGAAAAGGAGGTGCAAGTCACAATTAATTTTTGTGGTAATCAACATTTTGCCACAAATGCTGTCGATTAACCTTAACTCGTATTGAACCTGGATTATTCCTTTAAATACACTGAGATCTCCGCCCCCACATAGGCAGAGACAATTAGCTTCCATTTTGCTAGAATGGCAGCCAATTACAGATATCTTGCAGCATATCAGAAATACGGAACATCTTATGATCATTTTTGACACAGATATTGTAAAAATAGAGTTTTGTTTGACATCTGAATTCAAACACAGATGTGAGTGAATGCAAGCCGCTCACCGATGCTGGAGTCCCTCCTGAAAACATCTCTGTCAAAGATGTAGAAGGACAGATGGCGGAAACTGCGTGGGATTTCACAATAAAAATCTTCGCCGTAGAACGGACTGCAGGGAAACAGAAATTAACTTTCACCATCAAATACAACTGATGTTGCAGAGAAACAGCACAATCAAAAGTTATGTGATTGTGAAGTTGAGTTAATGTTGCATAAATGATGCGACGAAACTTATACAGTATATAGAGATTGTGTGTGTGTGTGTGTGTGTGTTCTCACCATAAAGATTTCTCTATGGTTTTGGTTCTGAACACTTCCTCCTGGTCCAAATTCACTGTACAGTAACAATCTCGCATTTTATTAGGACCTGGATACGGAGGGATGTTCTTAGCTTCACCTGTAGAGAAAGACAGAGAGACCATCAGGAATTACATCAGGAACACCCACCAGAAGTTCATCCATCTAGAAAAGTAGCCTCACTTCAAAAAGGAGTATTTAAACATTTTACTGCTCAAATTGCAAACATTTTTACTTAATTAATTAAAAAAGCTCTTTAACAAATATACAAGCCACAAATGTCTGTGTTTTAGTCATCATGTTCCATAGACTTCCACTGTAAATTCATGACCGTAAGTGTGATCAGTGTGATTTATATTCATTATAGTTATTTTCTATGGTAATTTTTTTTAAACATGCCAGAGATTCTATCGATAGCAGGAATCATCCTTTAAATGCTTAAACACGCACACAGAAGCGAAAAGATATGCACTGATTGTGCTTCTCTGGACACACTGAAATGTACCACACACAGCTCTGAGTCTCACAACAGAACAAAAGAGTGCAATATTCTCAAGCCGCAGCGCAGCACTGCAGGGGAAGGGTGCGTTCAACACAAAAATCTGTGTGGGATCTGCAACTCAATACACACATTAAACACGTGTGACAGAACTACAGAGTACAGGAATGCTGCCTATCTGTTCATACACACACACTGTAGGACTGCAGGAGGAAGAATGCAACACTCAGGGAGGAAGTGAAGGGTGTGTTTGTGGTGTGTGTGTTTCCACAGAATGAACTGGTGTCCTGTTACACACCCTACAGACTGTAACTGCCAAACAACCTCATCACAAACTTGTACAGACATTACTGAATACATTCTGTATACACAAGAGCTCTAATAATGTTCATACAGGGCCTGAAAATCATTTCTGAAAATGAGGGGGTATTCCCCCCTTATACAGCTCATATGGGGTGGATTTATTATTTTTGTTAATATTATTATTAACCACATTGTACATTTTATTTGGTGTTTTCTCAGACCTGATTAACTTAATAAATAAAAAACCTCCCACACTTTTGGCTTCTAGCGGGTGAGGAGGCTTTTCAGACAGACAGATGCATAAAGCCTCGTCCACACATGCAGCGACTTTATCGCTTGATGTCGCTAGTCTCTGTACTGTGAAGTCGCTAGTGAGCGTTTCTACTACTGTCGCTCTAACGTTATTGGTGGACTGCACGTCTGGCCATGTCTTTTGAAAACATGATCATAGATTTTTTTTGCTAGTAAAACTACGATTTCATTCTGATTTAACAAGGAATCCATTTTCTTGTCCCTAAAAATGCACATTCTGCAGGGGAGAGTGTTTTTATATGAACTGCAGCAGTGCTCAATGCATCATAACATTAATAAGATGAACAAACTATCAATGTACGAATCAAACTCACTCAGACTGCCGACAATTTCTTTTCCACGCATCATTTTTTATTATATCCATGTAAGTGGTTACAGACGAACCATATAGAACAGTGAAATCGCTCACAGAAACTTCTCCTCTGTCTTGCTTGCACTCAACTCCATTATCTCAAAGGAGACGGATGACGTGAGCTCCACTGACACAGTCTTCACTCCTATTGGTTGTCGCTCCTGAATGTCACTCCTAATTTGCATCAAGTTAAACTTTTCTCAACTTTGTCATGACGCTCGCCACGCCCACATCTAGTCGCTCTAGTCATTGCTGTCACTCATGTCGCCGGAAGTCGCCAGATCTCACTGACAATGAATGAAATGAGGTCGCTTTTTCTGCTGGAAGTCGCTGCATGTGTGTATGGAACTTAAGTGAGATGAACCGATGGGCAGGTAAGCAGGCTATAGCAAGCACAGGGAGTGACAGTGTTACTTACTAGGACAGTATATTTTGAACAAAAGGACCGAACGCTCACGTAATTTAATGCATGAGCAGGACACCAAACTGCTGCAGAGTGTGAGAATCGAGTGTCCGTTTGTGCGCATTTATGGCGCGAGCACCCACCACTGACTCTGCACAACGGACGACACAAAACAAATTATGTTCAGCAAAAATTCCAATTTTTGGCATTTTTGCCCAGAGCCCCCGTTAATCTCCGGCCCTGGATGGAGAGATGGAGATAAGAGATGTAACAGGTGTTTAAGTGTCTCTCTTCACCATGCAGCAGGTACACAAAGCATTTTTGCTATTTCTGCCTTTCTTGTCAAATGTGCTGCATTACGACTAATGATGGAGCGCCAAGACACGAAAGGCATCAAAACTATAGATTGCTCCAACGTCACACTTGCAATGTTAACAGCTTTGTTAATTATTCACAGAAACGATAGTTTTAACATGTTGCTCGCTAACGGAGAAACAGTATAACACCATTTGCATGTCGAATTAACAGGTTTACAAAAGTTTATACATATGTAACATCTTAAGTTCAGTAACTATCCGACAAAGCACTCCCTCACTGCGCGCACTCACACTGAACTCAACAAGCGTTAACATGCTGCTGACAGCTGCACGAGAGAGAGAGGGAGAGATAGAGCGGATTTACTCATGCATCTTCTGGAGTTACAGTTTGATACAAATACAAGTTTATTGATTTGATTTGTTCATCTGTATCTATTGGTTTGATAATTCGAAGCTGCACTGAAAAGTGAATAAAAGTGTGCGGGAATTTCCCGCGCTATGAACGTGGAACAATAATAATATTTTTTTTAATTTTTTTTTTATTTTGCATAACAAAAAAACAAAGCCTAGTACTATTAAGACATTTTGCATTGTGACATCATTTTCAGGTCATTTAAGCACATTATATTAATAATGCATTTGAACAGATTACGTTTTCTATTCTCATTGTTTCCAGTGATGATTCTCGTTACAACAACAGTCTTTTTTTCTAACTGAATTACATTAAAAAAGATCCTGTTGTACAATGATTTTTTTAATGACTAATTTCTACTATAGAACTGCAATCAGATTAATGACTTTACTGATTTTTTTTTTTTTTTTTGCGCAAAAGTAATCACATTACTAGTTACTACTAAGTTACTTTCTAAAACATTTTTAACAGAAAAGCTTGTTTTTCTCAAAAAATTAAAAATAATGTCTATGACCACGTTCACACAGCAGCAGAATACGGTTGTCAGCAGTGTTGTATAAAGTATCCATTTGTCATACTTAAGTAAAAGTAAAGATACCTTCATGGAAATGGACTTAAGTAAAAGTATTAAAGTAACTGATATTAAATTTACTTAAGTATCAAAAGTACAAGTAAAGTGCATAAATTACAGAACAGTTCATTAATCCCATGGCAATTTATTTGATTGGTGGTGCCCATCATTTACTCACCCTCATGCCATCCCAGATGTGTATGACTTTCTTTCATCTGCAGAACACAAACAAAGATTTTTAGAAGAATATTTCAGCTCTATAGGTCAATTCAATGCAAGTGAATGGTGGCCAGACATTTCAAGCTACAAAAAGCACATTAAGGGAGCAAGTCATCCATACTACTACAGTGGTTAAATCTATGTCCTCTAAAGCGATTCAGTTGGTTTTGGGTGAGAACGAACCAAATTGTAACTCATTTTCACTGTATATCTTGCCATAGCATATCTCTAGGCACCATCATGATTTCAAGCTTGATTTCACTTGCAAGTGCTTGACGCATGCGCAGAGCCCTAGATGGCGCTATAGGAAGTGTAATCGAGCTTGAAATCCAGATTGCCAAGGAGACTGCTAATGTCAAGATTTATATTCGAAAAAGGAGTTATATTTTGTTCTATTCTCACCCAAAAACAATTGGATCTGTTCATAAGATATTGGTGAAACCACTGGAGTCTGGATTACTCTTATGCTGCATTTATGTGCTTTTTGGAGCTTCAAAGGTCTGGCCACTATTCACTTACATTGCATTGACCTACATAACAATGATATTCTTCTGAAAATCTTTTTTTGTTTGTGTTTCACATTCTCGGCAAACCTGTGCTCTGTGAACAGAACTGTACTGGACAACTAGTTGTTAGATACGTCATGTACAGTGAGAGACGCACCGCACTGTACACGTGTGTGTCTCGTGTGTTTCATCTGGGGTTTCATTAATTTACAGAGACGGAGAAATGAGCTGCGTGTCATCCGAAGATCCATCCGCTGTCTTTCACTGGCTGCTCAAGTGCGTGAGCTGCGCAACAGAAATGCTGCGCTCTGCATGCAGTAAAAAGCATTCAAAGCCGCTGCCGGTTAATTATGATCTGATGGATGAACTTATGCTTCGATTGGACTCATTTATTTAATAATGCAGCTGCAATTGTGATAAGGCATGCCGGTGTTATGGACGTCGTCATCTTTTAGTCACTGTCACTATGGTTACAGCTGTTAGAATACGGCTGTCACTTCGGTTGTTCGTTCATACAGACAGCATTCAAACTGCTACTGTACGCTGTTGCATGAATGGGACATTTCACAACTCACGCCTGTAAGTAAATACAGTTGTCAATCCCAAACACTGACTGTGTGAATGTAGCCTATATTTCCTCCTTGTTCATTGACTTGTTAGGGATAAACACCCTTCAGCTGGCATAAAACGCAAACAGGTGTACACAGAAACATATTTCATGTTTAAATTTATTCCACTTTAGAAAATTGTTAAAAAAATATCTGAAATGCAAATTATTAAAAGTAACTAACTTAATTGAAATACAGAAAATATAATCTGATTACAATAATTTGAAATTTAATGTGATACATTACTTTTGTACTTTAACCTCCTGACACCAGAATGTGACTGCTGTGTGCATTTTCCATTTCCCTTTTTAATTTGTAAATAGTAGCACCTAATAAACAAGCATAAAAATAATAAATAATTTTCGAGAGCAAATAGTCTTTCTAAAAATTGATGTCCACATACGACAGTGGGACTAAGTTTTTTATATAATACCAAGCTATAGAAAGTCTGATTTTTTTCATTGAATTGTTAATTTTCCAGGAGTGTTGGTTATTCATGTTTTTGAGACGTTACAGCTGATTTTATATAAAGCTGATTAAACAGTTCTGATTGAAAGTAATGGCCAGCATCATCCAATCACTGATAACCATGTTAAAATAAAATTTTGCATTCTAAAATTCTGAATCTATGTACTGATTATCATTGTCCCATGTCTGCCAAACATGTTGAGTGGTCCAAACATCATCTGCAGCCTGAAACTGAACTTTTGGTCAGATTTTAGGAGTGAATGCATTTAGCTACATAGAAAGCTGTAGGATGCACCCTTTCTCCCTTACTCCCTATTTAGTGAATGACTTAACCTCCTGTGTGCTGTCTGTCTGCACTGGTCTCAGAACAGTTCGAATTGCACCTTATTTTCATCCTAACCCCATTTAAAGAGCCCATATTATGCTAATTTGCAGGTTCATGATTTTATTTTGGGGGTCTACTAGAATAGGTTTACATGCTTTTGTTCAAAAAGCACATTATTTTTCTCATACTGTACATTTCTGCTAAACCTATGTTCATCCTCTGGCTCAAACGCTCTGATTTAGGTCCTGTCTCTTTAAAGCCCCCCTTTCCGAAAAGCCCAGACTGATCTGATTGTTCAGCTGGTCTAGTCTGTTGTGATTGGTCAACCGCGTAGAGCGTGTGTCAGAAATGTAACAGCCCTTACCATAACCAGGTTTCAGGCTTAAAAGCTGTAAACACTATTGTAACTATGGTAACAATGGCATCGGTTTTTGCCGTACCAGTTTGAGTCCGATAATGAAAGTTTGGAAGAACAAGCTGATCGACCCAGCATGACTTGAGCAGGTCGTTTCACAGTGGTAAGTTTTAATTTTGTAGTTTTCTTTAAGTACACTGTTGATTATTTTGAACCTAACAAAGCTTCATGTAAAAGACACGTAATACATCTAAGGGGCCGTTTACACGACAACGTTTTCAACTAAAAACGGAAAACTTTTTATGCGTTTTGGCTGTTCGCTTACACAACAACGGCATTTCGGGGCCTGAAAACTCAAACTTTTGAAAACGGGTTTCAAAGTGCAAGTTTTTGAAAACGATGCCATATCGTCTCCATGTAAACATACAAAAACGCCAATTTGTGAAAACGATGACATCATGCGCACGCGTATTACATGTTATATAAAGAATGATGGATTGATAGGCATCAATTTGAGATGTATAATTATCAATATGAATACTGGTGTTTGTGCAAGTAACAATAATCAACAATTTATTCATTTGTATGAGTGTTTTGTATGGAGTCTGAACATTGTACAGTAGGCAGAACATGCAATTTGAAAATCTTGAAATTAATGTATGGATTCAGATGGGAAAAATGTATTTGTATTTTAAATGTTATTTATTTACTTAATTTTATATGATGTACCTTTACCCTGCAATTCATTCACCCACAACTTATGTATATAGCCTATAGACAGAGATGTGATGCCATGTACAGTATTCAATGATATGCTTAGAATATGAAAACATGAGGCAGTGAAAATGCATGTTAAATCCAGTGTACACAAGTACTCCATCAGAAGATATCCATATATAGTTCTGTCTGATATCCAAAACCAGTCAACATCAACAGCTTGTTATGTTAACTTACTCTCCTACCAGCCCAACAGTCAGCAGGGGGAATACAGAAGAAGGCAAGAGACGAAGTGGTGGTAAAAATGAGCAGAGTTTATTGAATAATCTTGAGAGTTCAGTCTATAGGCATGCGCGCGAGTACTTCAAAACAACGCGCGAGACATTCAAAACTACAATGGAAGACTACAGGACTGTGTTTGTGCTGCTCAAGATTTTGAGTTAATTGACGCTTCTCCAGCAAAGTGTAGATTTACTGCATCACTACTATGACCAGTGATCGCCATCTTCATTGTTTGTATTCACCGCTCTGTGGAAGAATGCTTATGTGCGCAGGCGCGCAGTGTTTCTTTACAAAGTGACATCGCCAACTACTGGCCTGGCATGCATAATACAGCGTTTTTAGTCGTTTTCACGGATCCGTGTGAACGGGGATCGTTTTGACAACGTTGTCGTCTGTACACGAAACTTTTCAAAAACAAAAAGGAAAAACTTTTCCATTTTTAGTACATCGTTATCGTGTAAACGTACCCTAACTTAGTCATCTTTTGCTGGAATGGGTGTAGCCGAACTTTTTTCGCCAGAGCTATGAATGGAGAACAGAGGCTTACTCCCGGTTGGACATTACAGGTGGTATTAGGGAGTTAGTGAGCAAGTTAGCCGTGGACTACCGTGGATAGCGGCCGTAATATTACAGCTTGTAATTATATAATTATATAAGACTCTTGAGATCGACCATTTTGTTTCACAGTTTTTAGGTAAAAACCAGCCCACAGCTGAGTAGTAAACCCTTACCAAAACAATAACGTTACATAGCAGGTTAGCCAAGCACTACCATGGATTGTAGATGTAAAATTACCGTTTGTAAAAATAAATCCATCTTCACACTTGATCACTATTCATGATAGTAAGAAAGACAAACAATCTGCATAATTCTACACAATTGTAGGTAAAAGTGATTAGCAAATCTATTTCAACACAATAACATTAGCTAGCAGGTTAGCAGAGGCCTACAGCAGTGCACTGGATATACACCGTAGCTACAACACAAAACTCCACTTTTGAACTCTCGGTAGCAGATAAATCCACAAATAATCAAGCATACTTACAGGTTGTGATCCTGAAATGCCAGATTGTCCCAACAAAATGGGAACGGCACCATCTTTCAGGAGTAACCGTCTTGAAAATCCGGCATTGGTTGTAGTTGTACTGCTAAATAATTCAAATAAATTTTAACCACTGATTCTTCAATTTGTCTGCCTTTGGAAGTCCAAACAAAGAGGTTTTGCTTTTGCAGTGAAGAAAACAGCGTCTTCTCGACATGGCGACAATACTAACCCAACTCATCCTGGCCTCGGCTATAACTACGTTTGTTTGAGGGAAGGCCAAAGTAGCCCTTAGGAGGGCATTATGCAAATGTGTTACATAGTGACATAGATACTTTAAGGAAGAAATGGCTGGACTACAACCAGTCGTTTCTTGTAGTTCTTGAGCAATGTTGTCTGTGGGAGAACATAACTCCCTTTTGCATGGACTTTGTGCTTTGTAGCTTTGCAGACCTTTTAAAAGCACAAACAGCTATATTACACACTAAAGGAAGGTAAAATCCCAAAAAGCATAATAGGGCCTCTTTAAAGCTTCTGAAAGCAACATTTTCCAGCTTTTGGATGAATACATTTATTCTCAATGTGACAATACACATAAATATATAGGAATGCTTTTATTAATGTTAATGAATAGAACCGTATTGTACAGTGATAACAAAATAAAATACACCTACATAACAATGCTTACACCTGAGCTAGATTATGTCTAGCACCTGTCTCTAATTCCAGTGAGCAAGGGGAGAGCGGCATATAAGCGGCCATGCCACCAGCAGAGAAGGAGAGAGAGCCTGGCACGAGAGTCTCACGGTGAAGCTACTGAGTTGTGACGTTAAATAGTTGTGATAAAGACTTCGTGATGATTAAGAGGCTGTGACTAGGAGCCTGTGACGCTAAAGAGTTTGTGAAGCTGAAGAAGTTACTGTGCCATTTGTGACTGTTTTACCCCGAAGTTTGTGATTAAAAGCTCACCTGAGACCTGAAACATCCTGTCCCAGTGTCCTTCTTCCCTCATTTTGTGTGTCTTCCCTTACAGCGGCATATAAAATGAAACTAGAGACACTACTCTTTTTAACCAAACATGTTTCAATCTAAAAACTTAAAGAAGTTTCTTACCAGAGGCACTTTTGTTGGTGCTGCACGCGTAGGAGCGCTTCACAGAAATTGACGCCATGCTGTTGTGTCACATGACGTGGTGCACCAGAAGTTTACCCTTATATGATAGTCTAGAGCAGGGGTGTCCAAACGGCCCTCCGACTGTTCTAATGCAGAGGTGTATAGTAACGAAGTACAAATACTTTGTTACTGTACTTAAGTACAGTTTTTTTTATATTTGTACTTTACTTGAGTATAAATATTTCTTTGGACTTTTACTTTCACGTCACTACATTTTGAAGAGAAAATTTATACTTTTACTCTGATAAATTTCTCCAGACCCTTTCGTTACTTTTGCGACTGAACACCGCAAGGAAATAACAGCTCTACGTGCAAAAATTAATGCAGATCGGCAATAGTAATGTGTGATTCGTTGAAATAATCATTTGAGTCGAATCTTTTAAATTTGATTCCTTTGAACTGAACAAAAAGATTCAAAAAGTGGTCTGAATGATTTGTTTTGCGAATCACTAATCTGAATCAAAATCACAAGCGAAGTGTGCGCCAGATTACGTGTTCCGTCATCTGTCTCTACTGGGGAAGACAAGAAACTGCCCATGTAAGTTAAAAAAAAATTTTTTTGACTAATTAATTTGATAAGTTTAGACTTAAACATTATGAAAGCTGTTAAATAATGAAGTTATGTGCGATCAGTCTCCCGCCTTTCCAGGAGACCTGTTCATACAAAAGTCAATCGCATGCATTTACATTTTACATTTAAACAAGGTATGATGTGTATGAATAATTACCAGCGCTAATGAAAATGTCCAAAAATATTTATTTTTATATTTTATGAAGATGTGAATGGTCTTTGTCTAAGTAAATCTAGTTTTCTGGTGGTTGCTAAAGTGTTATATTTGTTTTGTAGCACATTTATGCTACAGCAGGGTTAGAGAATAGAGAATTATGAGGCGGCCGCCTCCATCAAATTTCGTGCCGCCTCCGACTGTCGACGAAAATCAGGCAGGCAGTCACGTGCACAGATAGACCCCAAGTGGTGCTCAAGCACCCGCCCACTTTCACTAAATAAGTGCCCTTTCTGCAAGTCATTTCTTATTTTTTAATTTATATTTTAGTTTTTATTTAAATTTGGCCCTTGGCATCAGTTCTCAATTAAACGTGTGCCCGACATCTGCATTTAAGTCGTAATTCTGCGAGACCACACAAGCCCCTGCCCCTCCCCCTCTTTGACATTCTTTGTCACAGCCTCCTAACGCACGCAGAACGAGCGCCCTGAGGAGCAACATCAAAGTCCACCTGACCAGCCTTCATTGTGACAGCCAGGTAAGGATAATGTTTGCCCTAAACTTTGACATTGTTTGACACTGCTCTGAAATTAAACCACTATAAAAAAATCTCCATAGAGCCAGCAGAACTCAGGCAATAGCCCTCCATTAAGCTTAACAACAAGCAAGCTAATCTGGCTCAAAATAGCGTCGTGCAGGTCAGAAATACCCCCAAAATTCAATATTTGAATTGCTCCTGTTTGAGTTGTTTTTTATATTGATAACATAACATAGTCAATCCTCTGTGGTCACCGGAAGCACCAGTGTGATCACCTGACTTTTTCCCTGATAACAGCAGAAAGAAATACTCCGTCATTTTTGGTCATACAGAAAAGAGTAAGACATCATTCGAAACTATAAAGGGTTTACTATTATTTGTGTACACTCACAATAACAGCAAAACATTGTGGTTTTGTAAAATAAAGAAATCATACAGGATGCGCTTTCTGCCATCTCGGTCTCCGTGAACTTCTGTCTGGAGCGTGTCACGAAAATGAACCGAAACTCAGCGTATACTTGCCTCGCAGACATGAGAAATATGTCTATAGAAAGCTTGAATTGTCTACTTTTAAATGAACCAATTTAAACCGAAAACAAATATTCTCTGATTGTGTAATCCATATGAAACCAACGAGAGGTACAGTCTTTCCCGTTTGAGCTCATTATCGTTTTTGGGAGAAGACACGCTGTGAATTTACCTCAGAAGAAGAGCGTGATCTGATATGGCCTTTCTAACACAAAAAAATGTCCCACAAAATGTAATTTTGTGAGCGAAAACTGGAGTCTACAAAATCTATTACGTGTTTCATGGCCTTATTTCAGTGACTTAAAAATTAATAAACACGCATAATCTTGATTTTCTAAAAAATGCAAACATGTACATCTCATGTTTGGAGGCTCTTATGTTACAACACTGCTGAGAAAGTGATGCAGTTTATTTATTCATGTTGTTAATTATTCATGCTTGACATGATGACTACAATTCTGGATAGTGTTCTGGATAGGCGTTCTGGATAGTGTATCTACTGCGGACAGTCGGGACATTTACTGGCTGCCTGCCCTACTCATCCCCCTAGGAAGGGGGACGCGGCGGTGAGTTTGGAACTTTCAAACCTAATTCTAATCGAACAGTTTGAAGTTTCAGTTACTTTACATGTTCTAGATAATGAACATCGTGTATCTGCCATTTTAGATTCAGGGCTGCAGGTAACTTTATTGACCTGGTTCTCACCACAAATCTAAACCTGTCTTTTGTTCCCTGTGTCCCTCCTTTGCATGTATCAGCACTAGACGGATGACCTCTGGGGTCTGGCATTCAACAAATCAGCTAACCCATCCGTATTCAAGTAGGACTTCTTTATTATGAGAAGATTCAATTTCTAGTCACTCATTCTCCTAAGAACCCGATTGTTCTTGGCCTGCCATGGCTGAGACTTCACAACCCTGAGATCTTATGGAGAGATGGACAAATCACTCGTTGGAGTGCTTCCTGTTTCCAGTCTTGCCTCAACCTTCCTGAACCCATCTCTCTTCCTCCTGTAAGCACCACGACTATCCTCACTGAGAAGGAGACGTCGATTCTACCACATTATTATTCGGATCTCCAGGAGGCATTCAGCAAATCAAAGGCTACGCAACTTCCTCCTCACCATTCCTGTGACTGTGCCATTGACCTTCTGCAGGGCACCTCTCCACCACGTGGACATATAAGATATATGATATATGATAATATACCCCTTATCAGAACCTGAAACTAAAGCTATGGAGGAGTACAATATCGGAGTCCCTAGAAAGAGGGTTCATTCAACCATCCACTTCTTCTGCTTCTGCTGGTTTCTTCTTCGTAGGAAAGAAGGACGGGGGTCTTCGTCCATGCATTGACTACCGAGGCCTTAACACAATCACCATCAAGTATCGCTACCCTCTCCCTCTGGTATGAGCAGCATTAGAGCAGTTACAATGCGCCAAGATCTTCACCAAACTGGATCTTCGTAATGCCTACAACTTAATCTGCATTCGGGAGGGGGATGAATGGAAGACTGCTTTTTCTACACACCCTGGCCACTACAAATACCAGGTGATGCCTTTTGGACTTTCCAACAGTCCATCTGTCTTTCAAGTCTAATGTAAATGAAATTTTTCGTGATCTAATTGGCAAATGGGTCATTGTCTACATTGATGATATTCTGATATACAGTTCTTCCCTTGATGAACATGTTCAACACATCAGAGTGGTGCTCAACTGCCTTGTTCAACACCAACTGTATGCCAAGATGGAGAAATGTGAGTTTCACAAATCAACCATCTCTTTCCTGGGGTATGTCATCTCCCCAGAGGGAGTCACCATGGACTCTTCTAAGGTGCAAGCCGTGCTGAAGTGGCCACTACCCATGTCTGTCAAAGAACTACAGCACTTCCTTGGTTTTGCACATTTCTACCGATGTTTCATCCGAGGTTTCAGCTCGGTTGCTGCTCCACTCACCTCTTTGCTCCATGGAAAAGCTCTGAAACTGATCTGGACACCTTCTGCTCGTCAAGCCTTCGATGATCTTAAATGACACTTACGACTGCACCCATTCTCCATCATCCAGATCCCACTCGACCCTTCATACTGGAAGTGGACGGCTCTGATTCAGGAGTAGGTGCAGTGCTCTCTCAACGACAAGGATCTCCCACCAAACTCCATCCCTGTGCCTTCTACTCACACAAGTTGTCAGCTGCTGAGAGAAATTACGATGTCAGCAACCGTGAACTTTTGGCCATGAAAGTGGCTTTAGAGGAGTGGAGGCATTGGTTAGAGGGAGCTCGTCATCCTTTCCTGGTTATCACGGATCATTGCAACCTGGAATACATTCAGTCTGCTAAACGACTAAATCCCCATCAAACTCGATGGTCTCTGTTTTTCTCCGGATTTGATTTCACCATTACCTTTCGACCCCGCTCCAAGAACACCAAAGCAGATGCCCTGTCCCGCATTTATGGGTCTACTATCTGCAACAACCCTGTGACCCCGATAATCCTACCAACCCTCATTGTCGCTCCCGTACAATGGGACATTGTGGCTGAAATCACCCAAGCTCAGAATCAAGAACCCAGTCCCACTGACTGCCCTCCTGATAAAGTCTTCCTTGCGCAACAGAGTTCTTCAGTGGGTTCATGACTCGGCCTGCTTCGGGCATCCAGGCACACAAGCTACTTGCAGGTTAGTGCAAAACCGGTTTTGGTGGGAGAACCTAGCGTTAGAGGTCGCTGACTATGTTAAAAAATTGCAATGTTTGTGCCACCTCTAAATCTGTTCGACAGCTTTCATCTGGTCTCCTTCAGCTCCCTTCACAAACTACATTTCCCATAATCCCCCGCTCAGACTGATTACTCACTCACCTGTTTCATATTATCCCAGACTATTTAAGTTCTCTGTTTACCTGCATTCGGTGCAAAGCCTTGTTCTGCCTAGTCTGCAATTCTGAGCGTTATTACCATTCCTGTTCTTCCTGTGTTTTTGACTCCTGCCTGTTTATCGTATTTCCCTGCCTGCTTGTGAGTTTTTGGACCTTTTGCCTGTTTACTGGATTACCCCTCTGTCTCTCGGATTTACTTCGTTTGCATTTCTTGTACTGTCTCCTGTGTACCAGACCCTTGCCTGTTTTGTCGTTTATCCTTTTATTTTGCTACTTTGTTGTACTGTTCATACGTTTATTTAACCACACATGGATCTTAACACAACTGCCACGGCGTCTTCGCTACAGCTGTTATGTTGTATTTAATTAATTTAATGTTGAACAGGTTAGCTTTTTTAATTAAATATGCTATAAGTTGATAATTGTCATTTTCTTCAATCATCTAATTATTAGAACACCTAAAATATGTTGCTTGTAAGTGTTTGTTTCAGCCAGTGGAAGGCATGGTACAAGTGTATGTGTGCACATGATCAGGATGGTACCACCTCCGCCTCATTTTGAGCCAGGAAAAACCCTGTACAGTATGTGTTAACTAGGGTTTTCTGGATGGTTGCTAGGGCATGCTATGCTGTTGTCAAAGTGATCTCTGCTGTGTGTTTTGACACATTGCTACAATATGTGGTTGCCAGGTTGTTACTATGCTGTTGCTAAGTTGTTTTCTATTAGGTTTTTTTTTCACATTGCTCTGGTGTTCTAGGTGATAGTCAGGTTGTTGCCATGCAACTCCCTCCTTCAATGTTCCAATTTTTATGGACTGTGGTGTTCATTTACACATCCCATAAATATGATCATTCTGATGTGACTTGAATGCGCCATTAAAGGGATAGTTCATTTAAAAATGAAAATTCTCTCATAATTTTCTCACCCTCATTCGATCCAAGATGTGTATGACTTTAATTTTTTTTTCTGCAGAACACAAATAAAAAAAGATTTTCAGAAGAATATTGCTGTAATGTAGGTCAATTCAATGTAAGAGAATAGGTGGCACTAATCGACAAAAAACGGTAGGTGGCACAGCAAACCTTTGAGCTGGTCTGCCCTCCGCAGCAGGGAGAAATACACAATCACATGAATACACTGGGCAATGTTACGTTATGAATCACATCCTTATACAGTCTGCACAATTATTTATGTTCACGTGGTACTCCTGTTGTTATTTCACTGATCTCCACATGACAGGGAAGCGCGGAGAGAAAGTTAGAATGAGCCGGTATGTCTCCCCACTGCCATTGTGAATCGGTGTGTGTGTGTATGTGTGGGTGTGTGTGTGACAAAGCACGGCTGAAGAGAGCGAGACCTCAAGCACAACAATCGGTAGGTGTGTGACACCCTCGGCCAAAATCAAGTTGTTGTGAACCGACTAGTGAGATGCCTGTTATAATATATTGCAATAAGTATAATTTTAGACCCATTTATTGACTGCGCTGCCTGGTGTGAAGTCGCAGAAATCGAAACCATTTCAAAAATAGAAAGCCCTGTCGCTGTCGTTCGTTGTGTGTCACGGCTGGTTAGGACAAAAACTCTGATTAACATGGAAAAGATATATTTTATCACGTCGCGGCGCATCTGGTTAGGACACGGTCTAAAGAGACCAATCACAGTCAGGTTTGTCATTACATGGGGTTTAGAGGCAGGGTTATCGGAGATATATCATACCATAACAAAAGACCAGCATGGGAAAATAAATAATTTATATAATGGTGTCTCCGTGAGCAATTGCACAGAAAACACATAGGGAAAATAGCAGAAAATGTGTAGAGAGTGTAAGTACAGCACAGAAAGCCTCATCACAGAGTATTTCACAGACATAACTAAGTAAACAAAGAAGAATATGCAGCTCTGCTCATGGATATCCACTTTACTTTCTGCTATGTGCCTCAAGCCAAACACTGAATATCTTTAAAAGAGTTGATGTCACTAACTTGGCAAACTTGGGCAAATTCTGTAACCAGCGCCAACTAGGCTCTCAGAAATCCTGTAGAAGTCCGCCAATCAGATTTGGTCTGACTGGACTGAGAAAGCATTTCCAATTTTGTGTGCTATAGGCGTCAGACGTTTAGTACACAGACTGTGGGCGTGCCGTCTGAGGCTGAGACTAATGTGGCAGTGACTTTTGCTTGGGAAACACCACTGACATTTACATCAGAAAATTTAATAATCTTGTTTTCATTGGCATTGACAAAACCCACACACACTAAACACTTTTTGGAGTGCACTACTGAAGCCAGACACAAGTCTTCATGCAACAAGAAAACAGCACAACAGGAAGTGTGGCCCTTTGTCCCCGACATCTGTTTCCCCCTAACCATGAGGATTAGAGAGACAGAATGAAAGAGGAAGACAGATAAAAGCTAATCATCATACAATTTCATCGAGACAGCGAGCATAATTCACTTTTTATTTTTATTCTATTTTTTATTATTATCTCTGTCTTGTTGTTTTATTGTTTGTGCACTGGAAGCTCCTGTCACCAAGACAAATTCCTTGTATGTGTAAGCATACTTGGCAATAAAGCTCATTCTGATTCTGAATTCAGAGCTGAAATAATGGATTCCATACATTTTAAAGTAACAGTGAATGTTACGTAAACGTTCCTCAAGTAATGAACATAAACAACTCGTTTTAATGCATGAACACACAGCTCTGCATGCATTTAGACATGTTCTCTTAAAGGGATAGTTCACCCAAAAATGAAAATTATCTCTTTATGTACTCACTCTCATGATATCCCAGGTGTGTATGACTTTCTTTCTTCACCAGAACACATTTGAAGAATAATAGAAAAACATCTTAGCTCAGTGGGTCCTTAAAATGCAAGTGAATGGAGATTTCTCTTTTGAAACTCCAAAAATCACAGACAGTCAGCATAAATGTAATCGATAAGACTCCAGCACGAATGCTTTTGGTGTGAATAAGATAAATATTTAAGTACTTTTTTTTAACTCTAAATTATGCTTCCGGTCAGGAGTGGTATACACGTGTGACGTAATCTCATTGGCATTTGAAACACTTGAGAACTGACGCACGTGCGACACAGCCAGAAGAGCAGCACTGTTCACAAGTGACGAGGAGGAACGCTGTACAGTTGCTTGGTTGATTTTGTTTAGATCTGTTATTATCTGTTTCTTTACTCACAATGGTACGTTTGTGTGCTTATCCTGGATGTCTCAACCGACTGGAGAACATGAGATTACTTCTATATCATGGCAACGCAAATAAGTCACACCAGAGACCGCTTGAACTCCACCCTCTCGTGAAGCTTACCCTCACATTGGATTATAGTTAAAAAGTACTTAAATATTTATCTTTTTTCACACCAAAATTGATCGAAAGAGAAATTTCCATTCACTTGCATTTTAAGGACCTACTGAGCTAAGATATTTTTTTAAGATACACACACACAGCACAGACAGACAGTTAAGCGCTGGTTTGACCCATGGACAGAGTTTGCGAGCATGGCCCACATTACAGAGAGAGAGAGCTACGACAGGAAATGAGATCGTAGGAAAGGGATTCTGACTGTATCCAAGATGTAGCTGAAACGGCACTAAACATGAGTGTTAGTTGGACACTGAGGCCCTTAAACACAACGGCAAGATGACAACACGTTTGACAGATACAAAACTGTGCAGATCAACTGAAATGTTAAGTGCTCCGATCCCTTTCAATAGTGTCTAAAGCAGTGTTTCCCAATCACTGTGCCGCGGCACACTAGTGTGCCTTGAAAGATTGCCAGGTGTGCCGTGGAAAATTATTAAATTCCACAAAATAAATAAATGCATGAAAAAAAAATTTTTATTTCAGGGATCCAAACTCCTCACCTTTCTGAGAAATTCACCGTTTTGAAACCATAATCGGTCATTTTTGTGAATGTGAAGAGCAATGATTAATGTGCAAAAGTGACTGATATCGTTAAGGGTCTTTCACATGACACGTGTCAGCACTGCAGAATACATTGAAGTCTATGAAGTGACGCCACTTTACACCAAAGTGTTTTTCACACACACGTTTTTGCTTTACCATTAATGTCTTTGAGAGTACTAAGCAACAAGAGATATTTCAAAACTCTCCAAATTTGTGAAGAGACATTGAATGTCTCATAATTTCTTTTAATTAAATATTACCTTATCATTTATGAATATCATAGACCCCAGTTCTTGAACTAATTTAAATTCACCAAGAAAACGCTTAGACCTAAACATAAACGAGTCCTTTTATTAATTTCTGCTATCAAAGCAACTGAAAGCTTTTTTTCTCTCTTCCAAACACTTGTTTTCAATGTTTACTGTGCACACCTCCCGCTTTTTTAAGCAAACTCGTAAAATCACCCCTCTGTGACGCTTTCTGCAACTCTTTTCATGTGGAGGGCAATGCGGCGCTTGACGCTGGCGTTGAACGGAGCGTTGATGCCTCGACTCAACTCAACTCATGTGAAATGCGCTTTACAATGACGAAAGAACATTATTAAAACTCAAAATTATTATTTGTCTATTATTGTGGTATTTTCTGATAAAAGCCATGCTCAGCAGTTTAAATATGTTCAATTTTATTATACTGAAGTCAGCAGATTTGTAGCCATGCAAGTGTTAATAAAGGAGAAGGTAAGGACTTTATTGATACTCATTAATATTATTAGACTATTATTGTTGTCTTTTTGGATGAAAAATAATGCTCAGACTGAAGGAAGACTATAGATCGCTTTGTTCTTTTAATGCTTAAACACTATAAAGTCTCTTGGTATATTTCGGTCATGAACGACTCAATGATTCACTGACTCACTCAGAGCACATAAGACGCACATTTGTCGCCACCTAGTGACATTTCCAGAAGGGGTCACTGAACTAATCAGTTAATAAAATTGAACAAATTTGTGAGACAGAAGCAAGCCTCAGCAAAAAACTCTTTATTTTGCAACTAATTCTGCACAATTGTAAACTTGAATAAACTTTAATTACTAAAATAGCTGGAATTGGTGCTTTTAGCTTATTCTTTAAAAAAAATATCCCCAGAAAAAATGTTCGTGGACCAGTGATTGTCTTACCTTTTTCACCCCTCATGAGTTTGCATCCCTGTAATTTGTTGTGGCATTGCAAGAACAAATCTACAAATTAGAAAAGAAGCAAATTTGTTGTTTTTTCATTACCCATTTAGCGCTCTTGCCACCTGTGACCTCACACAGCGTAGCCTAACTATGTGACTTGTTTTTTTGTTTTTTGTTTTTTTTTGCATAGCCGAATTTCAAACATTACAAGTAAACATGCTACTAAGATGGACAGAAAACATGGACAAGTTCTTGAAAAGGAAAAATATTGACGATGGTTAGCCTATGTGGGATAGTGGTGTGCCGTAGAATTTTTTAGTCGTAAAAAGTGTGCAGTGGCAGAAAAATGGTTGGGAAACACTGGACTAAATTACGACAAACTAACACTGACATTAATTCCACCAGGAGGAACTTTGTTGTGCTCTGTTGAAGAGGACAGAAGCACTCGAGGAAACAGCCCTCTATGTCTTCACAATCACACACACACACACACACACACACACACACATCTCATCTCAGGACCAGCGACTCACGTGTGATTGTGTGTCTTCAGATCTTACACTCTTACGCAACTTTGAGTCAAAAACAGACAAAACTCCTGCTTGGTTGTAAACGAAGATTAATAGTTGAAAATTCGGTCAACATCTAAACACCCTCATGTTGTTTTAAAACCGTATGACTTTCTTTCTTCAGTGGAACACAAAAGGAGATGTTTAGCAGAATGTTCATGCTGCTCTTTCCCATACAATGAAAGTGAATGGGGACTGAGGCTGTCAAGCTCCAAAAATTCAACAAAAATCACCATAAAAGTAGTCACTAGTCAATACAACTCATGCCCTATATTGCACATTTTTTAAAGTCATATTATAAGTCACTATTCACTGAAAATCTTCCGCTCTGCTGTACAGCTTTCAAATCTCATTCCCACCTCAGCATATTCAAACTTGGACTGTTGTGTTCGGTTGTGAGACATGAACAATATATCAAATAATTGCACCTGTTATTGAACCATGTATTGAATCATAATATGTGTTGTGGATCTTATTGTGAGGTAATTATTGATATCCAGCTCTATCAATTAGAGAGAATTTGTTTTTAGTGAGATAAAGCTGCACTGCAAAAATTTGTACTTACAGGTGCTGTACGTGATTTTTTTATGAAATGACATGCACAAAACGCCTCTATTACTAGGGATGCACCGATCCGATCCCTGGATCGGTATCGGCTCCGAAACTGATATTTTTAGACAGATCAGTATCGGTCTGACGAGCCCAATCCAAATCCGATACTGGTGTTTGTCATGTTTGTTCCTGTCAAGCTCCAAAACTTACATAAAAGAACCATAAATGCACCATTAAAGTAGTCCTTATGACTCGTGCATTTTATTTAAAGCCAGTTGGAAGACATGCGACAGACATCGCAAAAGGCTGTGCAGGGCCCGTGGCCAGTGTAAGAGAGATTCAGGCCAGTTGCTAGAACTGTCACTGTCCACGCTCTTTCCATGTCTTAGCAGCAGCAATTAACAATGTGTAGAAAATTCGTACTGAGTGACTCCAGCCTGGTCTCCTAAGCAACCAAATTGGCCCGGTTGCTAGGGAGGGTAGAGTCACATGGGGTAACCACCTCGTGGTTGCGATAATGTGGTTCTCGCTCTCGGTGGGGCGCGTGGTGCGTTGTGCGTGGATGCCGCGGAGAATAGAGTGAAGCCTCCACACGCACTACGTCTCCATGGTAATGCGCTCTCAAGCCACGTGATAAGATGCATGGATTAACGGTCTCAGACGTGGAGGCAACTGAGATTCGTCCTCCGCCACCCGGATTGAGGCAAGTCACTACGCCACCACGAGGACTTAGAGCGCATTGGGAATTGGGAATTCCAAATTGGGGAGAAAAAACTAAAAAACAATGTGTAGAAAATTGCACTTCAAATCAGTCTACTTCATATCATCCTCATAACACACCTGTTACATGTTTCTTTTCTAGACTGTACAGGTATTTTTGTTTTTGTCCTTTGTGTATCAGTCAGTGTTGGTCTTGTTTGGGTTGTCTAAGTTCATGTTTATATCCACATTCTTAATTCAAATATTAGGCCTAACACCCTCCTTCTGTATATTAGCCTACATGTCACAACCGATTTAGCTGCAAGTTTTATCTCTCAGGGATTCATATGTTTATTACATTCAGCCAATAATCAAATCTTTAACTCAGAGGCTAAATCTTTAATCCTGCTTGTGAAAACATTACGCATGGCCCAAAAGTAGACAGCATGACTTAACGGGTGACCGAAAACCCATCATCTGCTCACACATGTACATGGCAAGACGGCTGAGGTTAATATGATGTATTTATGAATTTATACAGTGCTTTGAAGCCTGATTTCTTCTATTTTTGTGTATTTTTCATCCTAAATTGTTTTAGATCTTCAAACGAGATATAACATAAAACAAAGGCCACCTGAGTAAACACAAAATACAGTTTTTATATATATATTTTGTGGCAGAAAGATCCGCCCCTCCGGCTCGTCATCGTCTCCCCGCCTCTTAGGGCCGCCCTTCAGCCAGGCTCACGACAGGAGTTCGGCAGGAGAGCGAGAAGAGGTGCATAATTAATAAGCCTTGTTTGGTCATTGGTGAATGGAGCACACCTGATGGGGATAATGCTTCATCACCGCTGTCTTTAAAATGCAGAGCGCACCTCTTCTCTGGGAGCCGGCTTCAAATCTCCACGTGTGCACACACTGGCATCCTCACACGCCCAGGACCAGAGCTGGGAGGGTTCGGAGCTGGATGAGATGGTGTGCTGCTGGACCCATTCCTCGGACCCCCCCAGATGCGTTAATGAGTCGCTGGGGGTGAACAGCATACGCTGCCGCCGACAGGCTAGATGCCAGGCCGCCTTCCCTTCACGCTTGCCGCAGGCCTAGGAAGACAGGCCGCCAGTGACGCCGCTGCCCCCGCGGAATTTGGAGGGGAGCGTGAGCAGACGACTGACCCAGCTCCTATGGAGACTACCCCGCCCTTTCACGGAGCCCCGTTTCACCGCGAGGATGCCAGATTCCCCCTTTATTATGAACACAATTCCCCCTTGGACACTTTATTACCCCTTTATGGACATTTTACATTTATTATTATTTCCAATAAATGCCTCTCCGAGGCTTATATATATATATATATTTTATTGAAGCAAAAAAGGTATCCAACCTTTATCACCCATGTGAAAAACTAACTGCCCCCTTAAACTTAATAGCTGGTTGTGCCACCTTTAGCAGCAAAAACTGCAACCAAATGCTTCTGATGACAGGAGATCAGTCTTTCACAACACTGTGGTGGAATTTTGGCCCACTCTTCTTTGCAGAACTGCTTAAGTTCAGCCACATTGGAGGGTTTTTGAGCATGAACTGCCCGTTTAAGGTCCTGCCACAGCATCTCAATCAGGTTCATGTCAGGACTTTGACTAGGCCACTCCAAAACATTACTCCTATGCTTTGGTTCATTGTCTTGCTGCATAATTCAGTTGCGCTTAAGCTTCAACTCACGGACTGAAGAGCAGACGTTCTCCTTTAGGATTTTCTGGTAGAGAGCAGAATTCATGTTTCCCTCAATTATTGCAAGTCGCCCTGACCCTGAAGCAGCAAAGCATCCCCACACATCACACTACCACCAATATGCTTGACCGTAAGTTGATGTTCTTTTTGTGGAATTGTGTTTGATTCATCAAGGTGTGTTTTCAGACGAGCCTTAATGTTTTTCTGCTTAATGTTTAATGTTTTCAACTCACCACTCTTCCATGGATGTCATTTTTGGCCAGTGTCTTTCTGATAGTGGAGTCATGAACAGTGACCTTTATTGATGCAAGAGAGGCCTGCAGTTCCTTGGATGTTGTCCTTGGCTTTTTTGTTACTTCCTGGACGAGTCATCGCTGTGCTATTGGAGGAATATTGGAAGGTTGGCCACTTCTGGGAAGGTTCACTTCTGTGCCAAGTTTTCTCCATTTGGAGATAATGGCTCTCACTGTGGGTTCTTTGTAGTCCCAGAGCCTTTGAAATAGCTTTGTAACCCTTCCCAGACTGATGTATTTCAATCACCTTTTTCCTCATCATTTCTGGAATTTCTTTCAACCTTGGCATAGTGTGCAACTGGGTGAGATCTTTTAGCCAACTTCGTGCTGCTGAAAAAGTTCTATTTAGGTGTTGATTTGATTGAACAGGGCTAGAAGTAATCAGGCCTGGGTGTGTCTAATCCAGCTGAACCTCATTATGAATATAGTTTCATAGGTTTGGGGATTAAGTAACTAAGGGGGCAAACACCTTTTCACACAGGCCCAGTTGGTATTGGATAACTTCAATAAATAACATTATCATTTAAAAACTGTATTTTGTGTTTACTCAGATTGCCTTTGTTTTATGTTAGATTTTGTTTGAATTTTTGAAACAATTTAGTATGATATATACACAAACACAGAAGAAATAAGGATGGGGGCAAATACTTTTTCACAGCACTGTATCTGAACTTTTTAAACTACTTCAAAGAGTTCTCATCAAAAAATCCTCCATGTGCATTAATGACAGCTTTGCAGATCCTTTGCATTCTAGCTGTCAGTTTTTTCCAGATACACAGGAGACATTTCACCCCACGCTTCCTGTAGCACTTGCCATAGATGTGGCTGTCTGTCTTATCGGGCACTTCTCACGCACCTTACAGTCTAGTTGATTCCACAACAGCTCAATGGAGTTAAGATCCATAACACTCTTTTCCAATTATTTGTTGTCCAGTGTCTGTGTTTCTTTGCCTACTCTAACCTTTTCTTTTTGTTTTTCTGTTTCAAAAGTGGCTTTTTCTTTGCAATTCTTTCTATAAGGCCTGCACCCCTGAGTCTTCTCTTTACTGTTGTACATGAAACTGGTGTTATGTGGGTAGAATTCAGTGAAGCTGTCAGCTGAGGACATGTGAGGGGTCTATTTCTCAAACTAGAGACTCTGATGTACTTATCCTCTTGTTTAGTTGTACATCTGGCCTTCCACATCTCTTTCTGTCCTTGTTAGCGCCAGTTGTCCTTTGTCTTTAAACACTGTAGTGTACACCTTTGCATGAAATATTCAGTTTTTTGGCAATTTCAAGCATTGTTCAGCCTTCATTTCTCAAAACAATGATTGACTGACGTGTTTCTAGAGAAAGCTGTTTCTTTTTTGCCATTTTTGACCTAATATTGACCTTAAGACATACCAGTTTATTGCATATTGTGGCAACTCAAAAACAAACACAAAGACAATGTTAAGCTTCATTTAACGAACCAAATAGCTTTCGACTGTGTTTGATATAATGGCAAGTGATTTTCTAGTACCAAATCAGCAATTTAGCATGATTACTCAAGGATAAGGTATTGGAGTGATGGTTGCTGGAAATGGGGCCTGTCTAGATTTGATCAAAAATGTTTTTTTTCGGAGGGAGTCACGTGACACCATGCGAGGTGCGGACGTGTGAACAGCGAGCTCTGCACACTTTGCTAGTTTTTAATTATTTTCATGTCATAAATTGGTGAGATTCGACACATCCAGCTACATATCTGTTCTTTGCAGTCAACATGGCAAAGAAGTCAAAATCCTTGGGCTCGAGGGTAAAATACGCTGGCTACCACCCCTGGAGTTCGCTAGCTCACTAGTTCGAACCCCAGGGCGTGCTGAGTGACTCCAGCCAGGTCTCCTAAGCAACCAAATTGGCCCGGTTGCTAGGGAGGGTAGAGTCACATGGGGTAAACTCCTCGTGGTTGCTATAATGTGGTTCGTTCTCGGTGGGGCGCGTGGTGAGTTGAGCGTGGTTTCCGCGGTGGATGGCGTGAAGCCTTCACACGTGCTATGTCTCCGTGGCAACGCGCTCAACAAGCCACGTGATAAGATGCGCAGGTTGACGGTCTCAGACGCGGAGGCAACTGGGATTCGTCCTCCGCCACCCGGGCTGAGGCGAATCACTACGCGACAACAAGGACTTAAAAGCACATTGGAAATTGGGTATTCCAAATTAGGAGAAAAAGGGGAAAAATAAAATAAAAAAAATAATAAAATCCTTGGGCTCTGGAGATATTAAAAGACACTTATGTGCTCAAGCTGAAACCTCTGACAGGCCTGCGGACTAGAGACTCAGTTTGGACGGTGCGGCGGGAGAAATCCAGCATCAAATGTCCAACATGTCTGTAACACTGACTAAAGTTGTTGCCGACTTAGAGGATCTTGCTGTAATACGTCGATCGATTACTGCGATGGAAACAAAATTCTCTGAGTTGGTTACAAGATTGTCGGACGTCGAGAGGTGGATCGATTATCTGGAGTCATCGGAGAGGGAATTAGCTGCTAATCCGCTAGGGATCAAGATAGATTTGGAACGAGTTTTTGAAAACATGAGGATTTGGAGAACCGTAGTAGGCGAAATAACGTCCGAATTGTTGGAATTCCTGTGCATGAGGAAGGCAGAGATATGGTAAAATTCCTAGACGAGCTCTTCCCGAGTCTGCTCGACATAACAGGCCATAAGCTGGAAATCGAGCAAGCTCACAGAGTCCCGGCTCGCAGATCGGCTGAGGGAGACTGGCCCCGATCAATTCTGGCCAAATTTCTGATATCATCCGATAAATATCTTGTGTTACGTGAGGCGAGGAGCAAAGGAAAGCTTTCTTGGAAGAATCACAACATTTTCTTGTTAGCAGACTTTGCAAATTCGACAAGAGAGAAACTTAATCAGTTCAAGGAATGCAAGAAACTCTTACATCAATGTAAGATCGCTTTTGCTCTGATGTTCCCGGCCAAGTAGAGAATAGATACTAAGGATGGCCACAAAGTATTTACATGCCCACAACAAGCAATGTCCTTCATAGAGGCAATGGGGTGAGTAAACCATTTCATGTTTTTCATGTGGCCCCCAAGTGAGCTAGTCTCGACGTACATACACTTGGTTGTCCGAGGAAGCTGAACGCCTTCTTTGTTTCTTTTTGTACTGGTTCTGCCTAGCGGCTGGTGTTTGTTTTGCAGAATAACACTCCTTTGGGACAGTTGAGGATGAATCAGCTCGTTCTTTGTACTTGTGCCTCCTATTGGCTGGAGTTTGTTTTGTGGAGTATTTTTTATAGGACATTGGAAGGATTATGAAACTTATGAAACAGCCGGCTCACTGATCATTTATTTGACTGTCCAAGGAAACTGAACGGGCTTTTCTTATTTTTTTTTGCTGGTTCCGCTAGAGGCTGGAGCTTGTTTTGTGGAGGAACACACCTTCGAGACAGTTCTGTTAAAGAATCTACACGTTCATGTGTTTACTCTGTATATTGGCTGGAGTGTGTTTTACAGAGTATTTTCTGTTACATAATTTTGTCTCACAAAATTTTTATAGAAGCACCGGACTTGAGCAATCCTACGGCAAAGTTGTCATGGGGACTCTCGTAGGTGTACACGAACATTTTGAGTTTAGAAGGATGGACGCCGTTTGGCGCTGTCTTGCGCGGGGTTAATGCGCATGTTTTTCTTTTTTCTGTTTGTTTGATTCTGGGGGAAGTTCGGGGTTTGATTGTTGCACTAATGGGGAATGTGATCTTTATAATCTTGTTTTTGACACACAACCTATGTTTCCTAATATGTCAAAATGTCAAATGTTAATATGAGTGGATTATCTCTCTCCACGTTGAATGTGAATGGGTTGGGGCACCCCATAAAAAGAAGGAAGGTTATTTATTTTCTTAAGCGTAAGAAATATGATATAGTGTTTCTTCAAGAAATACATCTTTCCCTGCAGGAAGCTGGAAAATTTGGGAAGATATGGGGTGGACATATTTTCTTTAATGCTGGCTCAAGTAAGAGCAGGGAAGTCATTACATTGTAAAGTAAACACCTACAATTCAAATGTCTCAAACAGATTAAAGATAAATTAGGCAGAGTTTATTATTTTAGCAGAAATTCAGGTGCAAAGGTTGATTTTGGCTAATATTTACGCACCTAACGCTGATGATCGGGGCTTTTTTATAGATCTTGAAGGGACGTCTGACACCCCTCACAATATAATATTGGGAGGATACTTTAATCTATTGATGGACACATCATCTTAGACAAAAATCTTGGTCTTACAGATATTTGGAGACTTTGGAACCCATCTGGTAAGGACTATACATTTTTTTCATCAGTCCATAAGATTTATTCGAGAATAGATTTTTTTTTTATATATCTAAGTCCCTCATTTCATCTGCTGTTGATTGCTCAGTTGGAAATATCTTAGTCTCAGATCATGCCCTGGTGAGTTTAGAGGTGTTGCCACATATGGAGAAAAAGAAATCATATAGTTGGAGCTTTAATGTATCCCTTTTGCAAAATCCTGATTTCCAACAAATGTTAAAGGCTGAAATTAATGTTTATATGGAGGCCAACTGGTCCTCAGTATCCTCTGTGGGCGTGGCTTGGGAGGCACTTAAGGCAGTTCTTAGGGGTCGGATCATACAGAATGCTTCATTCATCAAAAAATCCAAAGCACGAGAACTCGTGGAATTGGAAGAGAATATTAAAAGTACCGAGCCAGAACTGAAGCGCCAAATGTCTTCTGATGGCCTCAGAGAATTGATCTGATTGAAATACAGATATAATACTATTTTGTCGTGGAAGGTGGAGTTTTGGCTATTCAGGGCAAGACATATTTTGAGTCAGGGGACAAAGCAGGGAGGCTTTTGGCTAGATATGTAAAACAGAGAGTCTTTTTCTACCATTCCCTCAGTGAAATCTGCTGGTGCTGAAATGTTTACCTCAGCAGAAATTATTAATAATGCTTTTAAAGAATTCTATCTTGATCTTTATAATTCCATATATTCGTCTACTGATGAAGATATAAGAAACTTTGTGGAACCATTAGATCTCCCTAAACTGACGACTGAGCAAAAAATTATCTTGATTCAGAGATAACCTTGGAGGAGCTTGACGATGTAATTAAGGCCCTGCCTAAAGGCAAGGCTCCGGGGCCAGATGGCTTTGCTGCTGTATTTTTTAGATCCTATGCTACAGAACTGGCTCCACTTTTGTTAGAAGTTTATACTGATTCATTAAAGAATGGAAAGCTTCCGCCAACCTTGACACAAGCCTGGATCAGTCCGATTCTTAAAAAGGACAAAGATCCAAGTGAGTGTAAGAGTTACCATCCAATTTCCCTGATCCAGCTAGACGTTAAAATTTTGTCAAAAATTCTGGCTAACCGATTAAGTAAAGTTATGACATCTCTTATACATATAGATCAGGTGGGGTTTATTTGGGGCCATAGCTCTTCTGATAACATTAGGCGTTTCATCAATATCATGTGGTCAGTGGCGAATGATCAGACTCTGGTTGCTGCCATCTCACTCGACGCCGAAAAGGCGTTTGATATGGTAGAATGGGATTATCTTTTTAAGGTTTTTGAAATGTACGGGTTCGGGAATACTTTTATTGAATGGATTAAGTTACTTCATAGACACCCGGTAGCGGCGGTACAAACAAATGGATTAATTTCAGATTATTTTACTCTCAACAGGGGCACCCAGCAGGGTTGCTCTCTTTCCCCATTATTGTTCTGTCTTGCCCTGGAACCATTAGCAGCCGTGATAAGAAAGGAGGATGATTTTCCAGGGGTGGTGGCAGGAGGTCTGGTGCATAAGCTTCTGCTTTATGCAGATGATACTTTATTATTCGTCTCTGATGCCATTAGATCTAACCCTTGCCTCCACAGAATTATTCATTCCTTTTCTAATTTCTCAGGTTACAGAGTCAGTTGGTCTTAATCCGAAGCTTTGGCTCTGACAGCGTACTGCCCAGTAGCCGGGCACCTTCCAGTGGCCCAAATGGGGCATTAAGTATTTGGGCATTAACTAATTTGTGTGATTTAGTTAGAGTTAATTTTGAACCTTTAATGAAAAGTTTTCGAGTGATGTGAGTAGGTGGGCTTCATTACGTTTATCTATGATTGGGAAGGTTAATGTTATTAAAATGAACTGTATTCCAAAATTCAACTACCTGCTACAGTCTCTCCCTATAGATGTCCCCTTCTCTTATTTCAAGCAATTTGATAGTATAGCGAAGTCCTTTATTTGGAACGGTAATTTTCAGATTAAGATTACATTTCAACAAGTTACATAGGCCGATTGACAAAGGTGGGCTAGGCCTACCTAAGATTTTGTTTTATTATTATGCATTCGGTCTCAGACATTTGGCTCATTGGTTGCTTCCACCTGAAAGAACCCCTCCCTGGTTTTCTATTGAACAGGAAGTCCTTGCCCCTATTTCACCATTGCAAAGCCTTTCTATCAAACTAACCAGAGAAGTTAAGTCACACCCCGTTATTTCACATTTGCATGTGATTTGGACAAGAGCCAAAGTATTTAATTCAGACATTTATTTCAATGTTGCCTCAAGCATATGGCTGAACCCCAAATTATGTATCAATAAGTCCCCTTTCTCTTCGTCAGAGTGGATTGTGAGGGGGATTGCTGCACTCAGCAACCTGTATGAGAGTGGAGTGTTGATATCTTTTGAAAATTTGGGTAATCATTTTTGGATTCCCAGATCTCAGTTTTATAGGCTTGGGAGAGGTGATTACTGCTTTTGGAAAAGGTCATGAGGCATCAGTGTATTACTTCCTACTTAATTCAGTGTTTGGGGGATGGAGATTTAACTTCTATCAAGAGATTATGGGAGAAAGATTTGAACTTGGTATTGGAGGAAGGAGTGCAGACTAGGATTCTAAGAAATGTTAAGTCTGTATCTAGAGATGCAAGGGTTCGCCTTATGCAATTTAAGATTTTACATAGATTTTACTGGACCCCCTCTAGATTATATAGGCTTGGTCTTAAAGACACACCCACCTGCTGGCAATGCCAATCAGAAGTTGGAGACACAACCCATGTCTTTTGGGGGTGTGTTAATATCCAAGATTTTTGGATGAAGGTTCAGAGTTATTTGTGTGACGTTTTGGGCACTCAAATTTTACTTTGCCCCAGACTTTGTATTTTGGGCGATGGGGCAGTCATAAATTTGGGGGACAAATATATAAAAAATTGTGTTCTGACTAGCATTATGATTGGCAGACAAATTATTTTAAGGGGTTGGAAATCAGACGGAGCGACACCATTCCCAGAGTGGTGTGCGGAGATGGGAAGGGTGGCAGCTTTTGAGGAGATGGCAGGTAGAAGGCTGGGGTTTGGGAATTTTTTTCAGGAAGCGAGGTAGGTAAAAATTTAAAATGTTAATTACAAAAAAAAGAAAAAAAAAGAATTTTTTCAAATAATGATGGTGCTGTTTTTTTACATCAGTAATGTCCTGACTATACTTTGTGATCAGTTGAATGTCACTTTGGTGAATTAAATGACCAATTTCCTTCCAAAATCTGTACATTATTCCAAACTTCTGGCCGCCAGTGTGTATATATATATATATAGCTTCAGACACATTTTTTTAATAAATGGTAAAAACAGTTGTTTTTAATTTTTGTGTTGGGGCCAGTGAAAATTTTGGCAGGGCAAGTAAAAATCTGGAGCACTGGCCCAACCAGGCCAGTAGAACAAACTCCTTAACATTAAGCCTGCTGTGTTTTATAAGTAAAAATATAGTATGCATGCACAGTGCGTTAGTGAATGGCACTGCTCTGTTGACACACATGCATAGCACGCGCAGTGAGGCACTCACGGCTATTTTCAGCCCTCAGTGCTTGCTATTTTCATATGTGAGCGCTATTGACGAACATCTCAGATGTCAATAATTCGGTTCACTTATAATATGCGTTTAGAACGGCACTGGAGGAGCATTTTACCAGACTTTGAATAAGAAGCGAATTAAGCTACTGTGCACTAGCCTACATACAGACACATACAGGACTTCCTGAAGTGATCCGACTGTCAAAATAAAAGCCAGAGGGTTTTAAAATTAAAGGTGCATAACTAATAATAAAATAATAATAAAAATAATTTATTATTAACATTATTATTTGTTTACAAATCATAACAAATTTAAAATAACTGTGTGAATGAAAAATGGATTGATATATTTTGTATATCTGATATACAAAATAGAGATCTGAATAAAGTCCAGATACAATATGTAAAAGTTTTCAAAGAAAACTGCTTCTTTTCTACTGAAGACTGGAATTACTGTTAATTTTGCTACATTATCCAGTAGACTAGTAAAAGTTTTTCTTAATAGGCTATACATTTATATTGAAATAATGTGTAGTTAAGGGTTTGTGTTTCTTTACATTTAAAAGAGCACCCCCAATTAGTATCAGAGAGTGAAGTATAGATATTTTAAACTAATTCTGAAAAAAAAAACAACTCTGGTATCGGATCGTGATCAGCCGATACTGAGATTTCAGATATCGGATTGGAAGAGAAAGGGTGGTATCGGTGCAACCCTATCTATTACCTGTCAGATATCACTCAAATGTGCCATGAAATATCACACCTGTCTCTGTAACAGCGCTAGGCAGGGTAAACAGCAAGATAATAGATGTCCAAGGGCCGCAGTCAGATCACCTGGCCACTCCATATATGCTCTTTTATATTTTGATACGGTGTCCTGCTCAAGCGAAACGCTCAGCAACTTTAAAGCTGAAGTGTGTGATTTCTGCGTCACTACCACCACCAAAGGGATTTGCAAAAATAAACATTTTTAATAAACAGCTTTGCGAATACACAATCTACCAATCTACTAATGTATTACTTATTCTTTACTCTGAATGACCAAAAAACCTGACTGGAGACTATAACAGGCTTTCAGGTCTAATGTGTCTGTTCATAATATCTGACATTTCCATTGAATCTTATTTTATATCCTCAGATGTTGACAGCACCGGATCTATGTCTGTCACCTTCACTAATGGTCAAACTCTCATGCATCAAAGATAAAAGTCTCCTTCACAGTCACTCGAGTGAGACTGCGTGCCACGCTGAATTACTGTCAACAAACCGGCAGATCAAAACAGGAAGTTGGTCTAGAGTTTCAAATGGCATTTCCTTTGCAGGAGAGTGAAAACAAAAGACAATGATAATGAATTCTGGTGCAGAGACACGGTGAACGTCTGGACAGATGAAATGGATACAGATACAGAGAGAAAGAGTTGGAACTGCATTCGCTCTCCATTCAGAAAATTTCTCATGCTGGCACTGGATATACTGTAGATGTCTTACCTCAGCAAAGCCTTTAGAGACATAAAGACAGGTCAGAGAGACAAGTGAAGACTAGATTACTTCATCAGACCACAGACTGCAGAGTGTGAACATAATGGTGATGCCCCTATTTAGATCAACTCTACAGAAATGATTGTACAGAACAGAGTCATTTCACACTTTACACCCTCATCCTGCAAGATACCACATGATAAAGTACAGTTACATTGGAAAAATGACAACATCATTGATATAGGCTCTGTGCTGATGATGCCCAGAGCTACCTGTTAAAATGTGTAATTTCTTTGGATGATAATTCAGTAATCAGATCACTATAAGTAATCCATTAATAGTTTAACTTCCTGAAGAATGTAAACACTGTGACTCTGTGGCACTTTCACAACACTGATCTGTTTGATTGAACTTCTGACTCAACCAGTGGTGTAAGTTTGTGGAGGAACTACCTTTTTGTTGACCAATGGCTGACGGGTTTCAGGTTTTATCACTCCACTTTCCTCACCTGAATGAACATGGCAATAGGAAGAGAAACTACATGTGAAGATCGATTCTAAAAAAAACCTATCGTCTGATTAATCGGTTATCTGCCTTTTCCACCACCTTAGTCATCAGTATCGGCAAAATCCACTATCGGTCGACCTCTGATATCAATATTTATGTATTTGGCCTAAAATAGCTTTAGAAGGGTGATTATTTAAAATTAGAGGAATGATCAGTACAACTAAACAGCTATTGCTGACAATCAAATTTCAAAATGTTTAATGCACAAATTAAAACAAACGTAAAAATCTGGTTAAAAAGTCACGTTTTCCACACATTTCTTCACTAAATGAGCACAAGGAAGAATGGTATTTAATAATTTTCATTTACATGCACCAATATAACTATAGATAATAAACTAATTCTACTATTTGAAAATTGCCAAAGTGGGTATGCAAATAAACAACTGAATTGAATGGTTTAAATTGAGTCACAAAAATGAATCAAACTTACCAACTCTAATGGTATATTTGCTACTGAAGTTTAAATCAGAGATATTATCATGCATATTATATACTTTAACATTCTCTCATTATACTTCCAAGCTGTGACTCAAGGAGCAAAACTTTTGTCAGCAAAATCATGGAGAATATATTGTAAATATATTCTATATATCCAGGGATTTTTTCCTGCATTGATTTTTTTCTAGCGTTCGGTGCTTTATACGCATTAAATATGCTTATCTTCTGAGCCATGCATTTTTGCAGTGCAACCGAATCCTAGTATTCGTGCGAGTGTGGATCCGCTCTGCTGAATTATTTTGACATTCACCCTTACTAAAATTGATCACAATTTTACTGCAGTAACAGAAACTGTGGTATTTTGACAAAAATGTTGCAGTTTCATATTAAATATATTAATCTATTAGACTTTTTATTACAACTGTGGCAGCTGTAGTTAAAGTTTCAAAACGTATTTAGGCCACTATTATTCATAATTAATTTTCAGAAAATAAATATTTTCATAAATATTTTTCAAAAATATATTCAGCAAGACAAGTTGTAATATTCTGACTGTTCCCATGAGTAGAACACTTTACTGAGTGTGGACTGTGCTAGTGAAAATGTTCGTTTCTGAAGGCAAACAAGGTCAGTCTATTTCCTAATATCAAACATCATTTGAAAAGAACAGGACGAAAATCCATCAGTCTTGGAGGTCCAGACTTTAAACCCCTTTATGTGCTTGCCCTTATAAAGGTTCCATATACTTAGATGGTGAAAAATAATTCCTACCCAATGTAAACATGAAATGCAATTAATTAATTATGTTATATATTAATTAAATGCAACTATGTAATAAATCAACTTCGAGAATTTGAATGACCGTATATGTCAGTCACCACCAAAGACCATTTTTGACCCATGAAAAACCCTGTATTTCTCCCAGCCATAACTATCAGGGAATGTACAATTAATTTGACAAGAAAACATTCCGAATATTTGGTTCACGTTTGGCAGATAAGAACAACACAAAAGAAGGAAATTGCCTCATTGTTAATTTAAATAAAGGTTTACTAACTATCCCTGGATTTTCTCTAAATACTTCAAAACCACTGTAAGATTCAACAGTATTCCTGGAAAACTAACTCAATCGCTTGACAGGGAACTGAGTCATGACTGGTCCTCTTGGGGATAAATACAGTCTGTGACATCATTTCCTCTTCATTAGAGGGTGAGAGTGGTGTGTCATAAGAGGTCACACCCTCAGTTGAAGTTTGGATACTCTAGCAACGTGCTACCAGAAGCCCCTATAGAACCATAGAGCTCTGAACCCCTTGTATAATGACCTCTGACCTCCCTCAAACACACCCCTGGGACTGTTTCTCAATCCAACATTGGTACAAATCAAGTTCTGATAAACCGCTGCACCACACCTCTACGTGTCTCTACCTCACAGACCCTCGATGATTGACATGTGACCGCAGACTGCAGTCCTCCACCACAATGCAACAGACGCTCTGACAGGCCTAAAGATGGAGACCTTAAAGTCAACATGAAACAGAATTCACACGCCATTTTACTTCTGTTATGTTATCTATTTACGAGTGAAACAGAATATTCATCAAGAAAATAATGAAGGATGGGACTTGATTTTATCCACCTGGAATGAATTGGATGGTGAAAAGTGCTGTTTCATTCCAGAGGTTCACCTTCGAGAGCATCTCCACGTATCCAAATTTTAAGGCTTCATTCTCAAATCATCACAATCACTATTTGCATCAATTGACATAACCTGTCTTACATTTACATTAAACTGTTCACAATAAAGACCAATAAAGACCACGAATGTGTGTTGAGAAAGTTGATAGTCCATTTTGATTTCATGTTGATTTTAAAGCTAAATGAAATAAGGAAATATTAACACAAAATCTGGATTCTGCGTGAGACAAAATCAATGTACGTCTGGTTTTTTATTAGCACACTGCTTCCCAGGAATATGAAAAAAACAAGCTTTGTAGATCATTCAGCCAAATCAGGAAGTGATTTGGAAAAGTTTCCTGTTTCCTCTTTGCTCTCTCCACCAGAAGCTGACCTCTGAAAGCCCGCCAGTGTTTCCCCTAGGCATGTGCTTCGTCAGGAAGCCCGTGACATAACTCCATATATGTAGCCAAATGAGCAGGGTGCCTCCACTTCCTTGAGGAAAGGTCGACACATCGACCCTAGATTGGTCTACTAACCGTGACACCATTGTTCAGTAACAGTCCACAAACACCCATAATACCCCAAGAGATGTCCAGGACCACAATTCAACAAAGATGCTGAAATAAAAATAATGCAAAGACATGAACACTGTTCTTGCGTCATCGTTATTGGTTAACATGTCAGGAAAAATATGGTTATTTTAGGAATTGAAAACTAACATTTTGCGTGCAGTAAACTGTGTGCTGATAAAATTTCTTAAAAAATAGTAGCCTATGTGAAACAGTATGCATTAGTGATAAACATTTCAAACTTCAAAATTCTACAATATTATCAAATGACTTCATTGAATGCTCTTTCGGCAACCTAAACACTTTAATTTCCATTAGTTTTAGGCATATAGGGAGCATCCAGCTACTGAACAACATGGTCTAAATTTTAACAATGACATTCTATTACAATCGTATAAATGTTAGTAACATTAACTGTGTTAAAGTCACTATGAACGAAGCGCCTCCCGCTGTTTTGAATGAGTTCGACAACTAGCTGGAAATGTTCAAGGGACAAAGATGTCACTTCCTTAAAAACAGTATTTGAACTGGTCTATTGACCTTATTCAGCCCCGCCCCTTTTCAGCGCAGCACGCTTCCATGTTCTGTCTCTTACCTTCCGGTTTGAATTGAAGCTAATGAGAAAAGCCTATCGAAATGGATTACTTGTGGGAGCACAGAAAGTATTTTTCACCAAGAGTTGATGGTGTTACTACTCCACCCCTTTACTGCATGAAAATGCTCATGAGGTGTTTTTGCTGTCATTGTAAATGTTAGTTTTTCTGACACTTACGGAGGCAAATCGGACCTGGCAGATCACATTCAGACAGCTATGAAACACTGCACTTTTTTATGATACACGCGTTTAATTGTCATACGTGTAATTCTGCTTAATTTTTTTAAATTTCACCCTGTTCATAATTTTTGTTCAAAATGTGTAGTTGAAGTAAAATTTAAAACAGTGACAGCTCGTATTATTTCATATGCATGTTCATAACATTTAAAGGTGCAGTATGTAAGATTCAGAAACCCTTGTTATTAATGACACCTGTGGCCGTTAAGTGAACCGCAGCCAGCTACCTGTTGCTCGTGCACACACTCCATAGGGACGCGAGCGAGCGAGCATCGGCCAAAACAATGACGTAACGTACAAAGAGGCTGAACGTGATTCACCGCCATCATGCTGACAGATGAGGTAGCATAATTAAAATTACACAGTTAAGATTGTTTTACTACAAACTTTGAGACTACACTAAAACTACTTATCAGCTAACATAGCATACTGATACACCCATACAGCTACATACTACCGAATTATACCAGACAGTTCACTGTTATGTTGCACTATTGTATGTTTTGTATGTCATATGTTGTACTACGAATAAGAAACCAGCGTATTTGCTTAAATTTATCCTGTTTACCTGACTTTTAGTATAAAGAGAAGATCGTTGAAATTATTCGAATCAAATGCCCTGCCGATATTCACTCTAGTTTTCGCTCAACCACATTCACGTTCCCGCTTAGCCAGACGGAATTCAGTAGATAAATGTTTTGTTTTGGTTTTTTTGGCTTACTCTGAGTTTGTGTAGGTGTCAGTGTTGTGCTGGGAGCTGGACATTTGCTGGATTCCATCTCTAAGATAACGTTACCTAGTGTTGCAGTTTGTTGTCGCTGTTGAATAGCGGAAGAGAAGCTATTACTGTCTGAGGCAAGGCTCTCAGGAGCACGCATAAACGTCACATCCTTTGGATTTTCACAGCAAAACCGACCCGCTCCCTTCGCATGAAAATCAGTCTAAAGGCTTTAATAGGCAAGCTAGGAAGTCCGGGAAGGGCTAATTTTTAAGTTGCGTTACCAGCCGTTCACACATTGACAAAAATTTTTTTACATACTGCATCTTTAAGGAAATTACATTTGTATTATTTAAAATTAATTTGTCACCCCACATTTTTAAAAGGATTAAATGTGATTAAAATAGTTGCAAATGGAATATAAAATAAAATGTACACTTTCACATGTATATTTGTGTGTATGTGTATGAATGAATAGTGGTATCCTTCCCCGTCCCGGTTTAACACATAAAATCTGCTCACATTAACTATAAAGCAATGTGTGAAATGGCATGAGAAGATGGTCAGAGGTGTCGTAAAGAGATCATTTCAATGACTTTGTGCTGTCTCTTGGAGTTTCATGAACACAGATGCATATCAGTGCATCCACAGCGTGAAGGTAGGATCTTGTGGATTTATGAATGAAGTACTCTTATTTTAAAATCTCCCCACACTGCTTCCAGTTTTTATGACATCCCCTGAACACTTTAAAATACTCATAATACATTTTGGCACCTCTATAACCTGTAAATCCACTTCGCTAGCTGATTACACTTTGATATCAACACCATAGAGATCTACACTATATTGCCAAATGTATTCGCTCACCCATCCAAATAATTGAATTCAGGTGTTCCAATCACTTCCATGGCCACAGGTGTATAAAATGAAGCACCTAGGCATGCAGACTGCTTCTACAAACATTTGTGAAAGAATGGGCCGCTCTCAGGAGCTCAGTGAATTCCAGCGCGGTACTGTGATAGGATGCCACCTATGCAACAAGTCCAGTCGTGAAATTTCCTCGCTACTAAATATTCCACAGTCAACTGTCAGTTGTATTATAACAAAGTGGAAGCGATTGGGAATGACAGCAACTCAGCCACGAAGTGGCAGGCCACGTAAAATGACAGAGCGGGGTCAGTGGATGCTGAGGCGCATAGTGCGCAGAGGTCGCCAACTTTCTGCAGAGTCAATCGCTACAGACCTCCAAAGTTCATGTGGCCTTCAGATTAGCTCAAGAACAGTGCGTAGAGAGCTTCATGGAATGGGTTTCCATGGCCGAGCAGCTGCATCCAAGCCATACATCACCAAGTGCAATGCAAAGCGTCGGATGCAGTGGTGTAAAGCACGCTGCCACTGGACTCCAGAGCAGTGGAGACGCGTTCTCTGGAGTGACGAATCATGCTTCTCCATCTGACAATCTGATGGACGAGTCTGGGTTTGGCGGTTGCCAGGAGAACGGTACTTGTCTGACTGCATTGTGCCAACTGTGAAGTTTGGTGGAGGGGGGATTATGGTGTGGGGTTGTTTTTCAGGAGCTGGGCTTGGCCCCTTAGTTCCAGTGAAAGGAACTCTGAATGCTTCAGCATACCAAGAGATTTTGGACAATTCCATGCTCCCAACTTTGTGGGAACAGTTTGGGGATGGCCCCTTCCTGTTCCAACATAACTACGCACCAGTGCACAAAGCAAGGTCCATAAAGACATGGATGAGCGAGTTTAGTGTGGAAGAACTTGACTGGCCTGCACAAAGTCCTGACCTCAACCCGATAGAGCACCTTTGGGATGAATTAGAGCGAAGACTGCGAGCCAGGCCTTCTCGTCCAACATCAGTGTCTGACCTCACAAATGTGCTTCTGAAAGAATGGTCAAAAATTCCCATAAACACACTCCTAAACCTTGTGGAAAGCCTTCCCAGAAGAGTTGAAGCTGTTATAGCTGCAAAGGGTGGGCCGACGTCATATTAAACCCTATGGATTAAGAATGGGATGTCACTTAAGTTCATATGCGTCTAAAGGCAGATGAGCGAATACTTTTGGCAATATAGTGTATAAAGCAACTGCTGGACCGGACTTTCAAAGACAACATTTTCAAGATGACTGCGTGCTTGTTTCTCTGGCGCATAAGGTCAATAGCCTAGGCTATATCAAAGTCTCTTTCAAGGCAAGTCAGTCCACTTGGCGACCATCTTTGAAATGCTCTCGGCCAGCTATTTTCTATGTAAACAAGCGGCATATAAGTACAGCTCCTATCTACCTAAATAGGGAAAGATCTAAATCTCCAAAATGGTTGGTCAAGATTACAATCAAAAAACATATTTAAAATCAGCAGTAAAATCTGACAGCAATGCTCTCATAAATTGTGCTTCTTTAGCTCAGATTACGCTAAAAAAACACTATTTTTCAGGCTGGTTCAGCTAATAAGCATGCGTGTTCTCGAGTTAACTGACAGGTGATGTCTGTATCTAAAAGGTGATTGGCTCTTGTACCTGTAAGGTGGAACTTCCTTTTCTACATCTGTTGGCCGTTCCAATTTCTCCCATTCATTTTAATACCAGTGGTCCATCTCGGGCTAAATAGTCTCTGGATATGTCCAATATTAAAACTTTGTTGCCATGACAACGAAACCCTGCAATCCTGTTATTGGATATTACTTTACACAGATAAGGTTAGTAAGTGATTTTATCACAATAGAATCATGTTAACATGTATAATATTTGTGTTTTGTGGCTATTTTTTGAAACAGTGAGTATTTTAGTGTTATTGGACTGGCCACATTCACTTCCAGTGTAAGTGCCTCACTGCAATCACTTATTTTAATAAATGTGGGATGAGTCTAATTACTTTTTGTGGTTACTATCTGGTTAACTTGCACTGAACTTAAAATAAATTGAAAATAAATGTGGCTATTTTCCATTTTATTTCAATTTTGTTTTAAAATGTCTAAGCAATTTCCTGTCTAAACAATAACAAATAGCAGTTTAGTCAGTTCTGGTTTTTGATTTCACATCTGACAGATATGTTTATTACCCAAAGCAACTCTCAGTATATGAACTGGAGGGAATTAAGTGCAATGCTCAAGGGCACGATGATGAAAGAGAAGCGATTGATGATTTTTTATGGCCTCCCTTACCTCCATTCAAACCAGCAACCTTTGTTTTGGCTGCACCATAAAGCTATCACTCAGATATATCACCTATTACAATGAAAAGACTCACTGATTTGCATTCGGAAAATAAAACTTAAAAGGTTATACATCTAAGCAGCAATTACTTAAAGTGATAGGCTATTTCACCCAAAAATGATAATTTCTGTCACCATGATGACCAAATTTTTTGGCTGAACTGTCCCTTTAATCCAACATAGCCTAACTGGAATTGAGAAAGGAAAATGCAAAACCATCACTTTAAAAACAATTTAATAATGTAACAGTTGACTTCCAATGAGTGAGTGTGTTTACTGTAATTCCACCCAACCAACCAGACAGAGACTTTCTCTAAAGTGGGGTGTGAACCAGAGGCAATTCTAGGATTCTTAGTGGGGCTCAGCCCCCATTGACACAATTAGACATGCACATTTTATGTATTCCACTCACAGATAGTGTTTTTTTTTATATATATATATATACTGTTTTTACATCATTCAAGATTGCCAGCTAATATGCTGTACATTCAGAATATTGTCATTTTCTATATTAAACATTCAAAGAATCAAAATCAAATCAAAATATTTTTTTCCTATTTATTTTCCATTTATTAAAAAAAATCAAGAAAATTGTGCTTATTATAGAAAATCAATAATTTCACAACTTCTATAGATTCAAGTTCTATCAAATACCAGAAAAACCCATTATTACAACAAATTAACTCCAGATGATCTTTTTCTGTATGCCATTAACTTGTGACTCGAGTCCTTTGAATTCATTCAAAAGCGAAAGTCACTCCAAAAAGAGATTTTAATTTCAATAGAATAACCTATATATACAGTACTGTGAAAAAGTCTTAGGCACATAAGATATTTCACAAAAACATTTGTCTTAAGATAGTTATTTATATCTTCAGCTTTAGTGTGTCAATAGGAAAAATACATTTTAGACTCCCAAACATTACTTTTGCAAATAGAAAAGATTAGAATAGAAGAACAGGGAGCCCTGCAACAGATGTCAAGGCCCCCACAAAGCCCCCCACTGAACATTGTGTCTGTCTGAGATTACATAAAGAGACAGAAGCAATTGAGACAGCCTAAATATATAGAAGAACTGTGGCAAATTCTCCAAGAAGCTTGGAATATCCTATCTGCCAACAACCAAGAAAAACTGTATCCAGGTGTACCTAGGAGAATTGGTGCTGTTTTAAAAGCAAAGGTGGTCACACCGGATATTGATTTAGCTTTTTTATGTTTACTGGACTTTGTATGACATTAAGTGATAAATGAAAACTATTTATGTCATTATTTTTGAAGACATCCTCACTATGCAACATTTTTCACAAGTGCCTAAAACTTTTGCACAGTACTGTATATATATATATATATATATATAATTTACATAAATATACAGTATAAAAATAAAGATTACTTCAGATTTGTTCATTTATTCGTTTGATTTATTCATAATTTAACCTTTGATAAAGCACAGAGCCCCCCTAAACAAGACCACAAACAAGATTTTACTCAAAGATCACATTTGTTTCCTCTCGCTGTTTACTCATGGAAATACAGTAACTACTTCTCCAAAACATCTGAAACTCTGTGAAATGATAGTGAAGCAATCAGGGCAAAAAATTCAAAATAGCCACAGAGGGACGTTACGTTATCTGATGATGTTAGGCAACAAAACTCAAAATCAGGATTTTAGGACATAATAGTGCCAGGTGGTATTCTGTGAATTACCATGTCAATGTCTGTACTATGGTACCACAACAGTTTTGTTTCATTTCTGATTATGATGACAGAGGTGGCTGTATGGTACTTTGTAATACCATGGTAAATTTTTGTAAGGGTCAATGAATTCTAACACATTATGTTAAACCACTGTGCAGATGTCAGTCTTGAGAGATTTCAATACAAACTGTTTGCACTGTTTCATATAAAATGTACCCAACTGTACTCTGGTACATTTGGAAATGAAGAGCTTCACGCTCTAAGAGAATCACATGCCATGTCAATGCGCGCTCCCACTGCTGAAGCATGTTTACTGTGGCGTACAGAGATTAGACCTGCAGGGATGTGTGTGCGTGCATGCTGCTTTAATCTGAGCAAAAATAAGACCTGAATGACAACTGACACACAACACACCTACACACTGAATCATTTTATACATATATGTGCAGATACCTGTGTATACCTCACATAAAGAAAAGAATATCAAACACAGATAGAAACAAAGATATACCAAAAATAATAATGGTATTACCATGTTTTTGTTCCAGAAATTATCCATGGTAAATGTTTTATAATAGAGGTGGGCCGATATATCGGTTTTACAGATTAATCGGTGCCGATTGTTGTCTTTTGAAACTATCGGTTATCGGCAAAAAATGATGCCGATAGTTGCAATAGGTTTTTTTAATTCCTCCGTATTCCTCTGTGGCCGGCACTGGAGGATTATATGAATATACTGTGTGTGTGTATATATATATATATATTAGTGCCCGACCGATATATCGGTCGGCCAATATTATCGGCCGATATTAGCCTTTCACGATATATCGTATCGGCATATATTTTACCGATATGCGGTAATACGAAAACTTTTTTTCAAAACATATAATGCAGAAAACAATGCTTTAGAATTGGTGTCATAACGTAATTTGTCCAGCAGAGCGCGCTCCGACTCCATTGTTTACAGAGCTGACTCTGAGCTTATGGTGGCTCTGCAGACTAGAGATGTGCGCTACGACTAATTTGACTGTCGTTTAAACGGAGGTTTTGTAACCGACTAGTCGACTAGTCTAAAGAGAAACCAACCTTCAGAAAACAGTAAAAAAAAAGTGTGTTTATGCGACCCATTTAAAATACTTAATCTATTCCAAATCCGATGCTAAATTCCACTGAAAAGGGGCATTTATCTGCGACGTGCTCGCCTTGAATTATGATCATTGTACAATAAATATAGAACATGACATGCATTCACTGAATCAACGTTAGCAAATACTCAACAGACATATTTATGGAAAACAATTGAATGAATAGTGCAGGATCAATGGAACAACCATTAAAAGCCTGTTCTAAACGGAAATTACCAAGTAAAAGTTACTTAACATGTTAAAACAGTCAGGACATTGTTGAAAATAATTAACAGGTAGACTAAGCCAAATCTATGAGAGAGAAAAAAAATGCGCTGAAAAGTTGTGCGTATTTCACGACGTGCAAACGTGCATTAACCATTGATCTAATATGACAGCTGTTCAGTAAAGAACGTTAACCATTAACAGTTACGATGTGAAGAAAAAAAAATTGCTATAGGATAGAAAAAATAGGCCTGTGATGTAGCCTACAATAAACCTAATGTATTCTAAACACGACGTGCACACAGAATAAAAGATAGTTTAACACGTTAAGCAGTCGGCACCTCGTTGAAAAATGGCATACCTAGTCTAAAACAGTTATTTTCTAGGCTACTTACTTAAAAGCATAATTTTTTTGATGAGCAAAATTAACCCGTCGACATGGTCCGGTGAAAGACGGGACTTGACTCACCTGAAGCGTCTATCCTGCACTTGAAAAAGCCTGCTCAGCGGGAAAATAACATACAAGCATTCACAGATTTAAAGAAGACTCAAATGTGAAAACATCACACTTTCAAACATTTGGAAAACCGATTCCCACACCACCGAAGTGATTTCATAACTACTTTGCTGAGTTTGCTTGTCTAGCGAGAGGACATTTTCCTGCGCGTGCCGCAAGAGAGAGAGGAAAGAAGCACGCGCAGCCTGAGGTGAAATTAAACTCTGTATCTGCTCCAGAAATCCTCTTTTTTAAATAATATTTGTATTATTAATTATATTTAAAATATGTAACATTAATATGACAGTAATTTAAGTGCAGCCTCTGTAAAAATATAAAGCCAAACGTAAATGTGTAAAAATTATTATCAGTTTAATTGGGGGAAATATTAACCGACTACTAATTCCAGTGTTGACTAGCAGCATCAGAACCATTTAGTCGACTAGTCTCGCACATCCCTACTGCAGACAGGGCAGAGTTGAGCTGTGTGTCGGTAAGTTGCTAACTAGTTTGTTAAATACACACTGGAAAGTTAATAAAAAATGACCCCATCATTTTCCCTTTTTAATATTACTAATATAACACTAACCCTGTCCCTGACAACCATGTCACTCATGTCTGTTTGCTATTAGCCAGCTATAGTTTGTCAGTGCAGTCAGTAATGTAGCAGATTGAAAGGTAAACATCAGAACATCTTTTTGCAGCTCAACAGACAATGGTGCGGTAGTGTATTGTGTCTGTTGAGTGTTGATTTCATGCTACGCTGTTACCTAGTTGGTGAGACACAATGCTGGAAAGTAAAATAAACAATGTCTGTCTTTTACTCTCCGTGAAAACGAGCTTATAGCTAACTAGCTAATCACGTAGCTACTTTCATTGTTGTCAGCTGAGTGGAAGCTAATGAGTAAACATGTATTCGCCAAACTGTTTTGTTCAGGATTCACAGTTTGGTACCCCCTTCAGCCGAAGAATTCCAGTCGTTGCATTTACAAAATTTAATATTTAAAACTCTGGTTTTCCACCATTGAAAGTTTCCTCTGAACTTGTATAGCAGGTCATTTAATGGTCATCATTTGACTGATACTAAACAGTAATTCTGATGTTTACTTAGCTATTTATTTTATTTTTATTTATTCTTTATTTTAATGGTCAGCAATTGACTGATACTAAACAGACCTGATGTTTAATTAGCTATTTATTTTATTTTTATTTATTCTTTATTTTAATGGTCAACATTTGACTGATACTAAACAGTAATACTGATGTTTATTTAGCTATTTATTTTATTTTTATTTATTCTTTATTTTAATGGTCAGCATTTGACTGATACTAAACAGTACTGATGTTTATTTAGCTATTTATTTTATTTTTATTTATTCTTTATTTTAATGGTCAGCATTTGACTGATACTAAACAGTACTGATGTTTATTTAGTTATTTATTTTATTTGTATTTATTTATTTTAATGGTCAACAATTGACTGATACTAAACATACAGTACTGATGTTTATTAAGCTATTTATTGTATTTTTAATTATTCTTCATTTTCTCAGTGTTCATTTCTAGAATTTGTTGACAATGTATAATAATAATGTCAAATATTCTTTGATAAAAATATTTGTTTAAGAAAGCAGCCTTCTGAGTACCTTTGCATAGTCATATCAGTGCAAAATCAGTGAAAAATCCACACAGAAAAGGTCTGTTTTCATTCTATCTAAAAAATTAACTATATCGGCCACCATACTGGTAATGTGTGAATTTTCCCTCTCTAAAATCGGTATCGGCCTCAAAAATCCCATATCGGTCGGGCTGTAATATATATATACTGTATAGTATATATCCTGAATATATATGGTATATATATTGGTAAATACTCAAATATAGGGCATTGTAACCGAGCCAAGTCTCCGCCATTTCAAAATAAGAGTCCCAAAATAATTAAGTGTACTGTTTCATGCTTGTTCTATGTCCTGCATTTTATGCTTGAAATCAGAATTTTTTTCTGGTTATTATTGGGACTTTGGTTGCACAATAAACTGTATCTGGGATTTTATTCATTTTGGACTTTTGTAGCCTCTTTGTCTGTGCTCGTCATAGTAAGGTAAGACTACGATTTGATTTTTTTTTTTAGCATTCTATAAATCGATTTTAAAAACTATCGGCCAATTAATCAGTTATCGGCCTTTTCCACCACTTTAGATATCGGTATCAGCAAAATCCACTATCGGTCGACCTATATTTTATAGACATGTCCCGCAAGGTAAAACCAGGGTATTCTTTGAAGTACTTCCTAGTAAAACGTAAATATCATAGAATTTGAATATTTCAAGATCTTGGAGTACCATTTAAATGCCATAGCATATAAATATATTAATCCTTCAGTACATATAAGTACAATGGTATTACCATCTAATATCATCACTGTATCATGAAACCACCAAAGTAGCATTCCAAATGCTTTATGCAATACAAATATACAGTTTTAGTCATGTCAATAAAGAACACTCAAACTGAAATAGAAATAGACAAACAGACAGCATGTTCTCTCGCTATGTCTCACTGTTATTTCACGTTTACTTCAGTCAATCCAATAGCAATGACACCCACTGACAAACCACATGCCATCAGTCAGAATGAAAATAGACAAACTGTTCTATATCTGTGTAGGTCTGTCCAGAAAGAAAAACACATGCACTCTTCTTCAGTCGGACAGAATGATGTTATCATCGTGTTTCATTTGTTGCAAAGCCTGTTTAAATGATTTCAGATGCAGAACACCCGAAAAACAACAACAACGTCATTTATGAGTCTAGAGCTTATACATTTATCTGCTTTTTCTAAACATCCACAGCTGGATTGTGCAGTCAATGCACATCTGTCCAACACTATCACTAATCTCTGCCTATATGAGCATATTGAGTCTGACTATGAATTTGTATAGGAATGCAGAAGATAAAGTGTTTTCATGCAGCTGGATTTACAGCTATTTCAGCCATGACTTCCAACTAATGCAGCACAGCTGCGGCGCCAATCGTACGAATATATCGGATAATTTTTATTTTCTATAATAGACTGTGCCTCATATATATCTAGACAAACAGCTAAATAAGAATAATAAGCCGTAATAGCACATTCAATCTCGTATTTATCTATAAAGCGCACATATGATCACAATAGCCGTTGAGCGCTGAGAGCGAGCGTAATTCCAGTCAGAATATGGAAAGTGTTCTCGTGCAATAACGCTCGCTTTCCTCGCACTCCAGAACTCACCGATTTTTATTTTGACACTCTGGAAAACCCGAAGACCTTCCTCTTCGACCGCCATGCTCGCAGTCCACGGTCTTTCCCGTTTCCCCGTTTACTATCCGCCAATGTACGCGGTCTCTCCCTCTCTCTATTCCTGCGTGGACGGTGACTCACCGGACTGAGCAGCGCGCCGCGAACGCACAGCTCAAACGCGAACGTTTCTTGAGAGGGAGGGGTCTAGAAGGATTTCTCACGTGCTGATTGGATAGCAGCCATGTTGCTTTATAAAACGGGCGGGGCCTGTTACCATACACCCATATCTACATCTAGAGAGACGCGACGCCAACGAGAATGCGAAGCTGTCCACACTGTTATTTTATTTAAAAAAAAAAAATTCTTATTATTTTTGCGTGCGTCGAACGCTTGTTTGGTCGCACAATTCCAACACTTGAGAAATGAGGTCTGCCCTTATCTAGTTAGTAAACTATAATCTGATCTGGTATGACTGCCCTCATTAAAGAAAAAAATGCCCCTGAAAATCAAATCCCTTTATGTAAAAGTTAATTTCTGACGCTGATGACCATATATGAATATATGCATAAAATTATAGTTTATATATTTGAGCATACATTTACATATTCATATTCCACAAGTATTGGGAAAATACACTCAAAAAATGACTTTAAAATTTAGTCATTTCAGTTTCATTACAACATTTCATTAAATAAACTGAGCAATCTTTAACAAAATAAAACAAATATAAAACCCTAAATATTTTAATTTGGTTATAAAATTGAAATGCATAAATCTTTAAATAAAATAGGCTACATAGTTTTTGAGTGTGTGTGTGTGTGTGTGTGTGTATATATATATATCTGTTGGGTATCTGTTGTGGCCACCAGCTGCTTTAAATACTGCAGTTCATCTCCTCCTCATGGACTGCACCAGATTTGCCAGTTCTTGCTGTAAGATGTTACCCCACTCTTCCGCCAAGGCACTTGCAAGTTTCCAGGCATTTCTGGGGGAATGGCCCTAGCCCTCACCCTCCAATCCAACAGGTCCCAGACGTGCTCAATGGGATTGAGAACAGAACGAGCAGTATGGCTGATGGCATTGTCATGCTGGAAGGTCATGTCAGGATGAGCCTGCAGGAAGGGTACCGCATGAGGGAGGAGGATGTCTTCCCTGTAACGCACAGCATTGAGATTGCCTGCAATGACAACAAGCTCAGTCTGATGATGTTGTGACACACCGCCCCAGACCATGACGGACCCTCCACCTCCAAATCGATCCCGCTCCAGAGTACAGGCCTCGGTGTAACGCTCATTCCTTCGACGCTAAATGCGAGTCCCACCATCACCCCTGGTGAGTCAAAACCACAACTCGTCAGTGAAGAGCACTTTTTGCCAGTCCTGTCTGGTCCAGCGAAGGTGGGTTTGTGCTCATAGGTGACGTTGTTGCCGGTGATGTCTGGTAAGGACCTGCCTTACAACAGGCCTACAAGCCCTCAGTCCAGCCTCTCTCAGCCTATTGCGGACAGTCTGAGCACTGATGGAGGGATTGTGCGTTCCTGGTGTAACTCGGGCAGTTGTTGTTGCATCTTGTACCTGACCCGCAGGTGTGATATTCGGATGTACCAATCCTGTGCAGGTGTTGTTACACGTGGTCTGCCACTGCGAGGATGATCAGCTGTTTTAGGTATCTCACAGTACGAACATTGCAATTTATTGCCCTGGCCACATCTGCAGTCCTCATGCCTCCATGCAGCATGCATAAAGCATGTTCACGCAGATGAGCAAGGACCCTGGGCATCTTTCTTTTGGTGTTTTTCAGAGTCAGTAGAAAGGTCTCTTTAGTGTCCTAAGTTTTTATAACTGTGACCTTAATTGCCTACCGTCTGTAAGCTGTTAGTGTCTTAACGACCGTTCCACAGGTGCATGTTCATTAATTGTTTTATGGTTCATTGAACAAGCATGGAAAACATTGCTTAAACCCTTTACAATAAAGATCTGTAAAGTTATTTCGATTTTTACAAAATTATCTTTAAAATACAGTGTCCTGAAAAAGGGACATTTTTTTGCTGAGTTTATATTAAAAAACTGCCATTTTTGTAGTATTTTGAAATACATGTTCATTATGTGACTTTTTATATAAGCAAAAACTATATATGAATGTATATTTCATATATCTGTTTTACATATATTGCCTTTTATCAGATTTCTATATGGGTTTTGAAAGAGTAATATAATTTTAAAAGGTGAATTAGATATAAATTGAGAGGTATTTTAAATGCATTGAAATAAAATTGAGTCCAAACTTCATCTGGGTTGTTAAAATCTCATTGAAATTTCTTCTGCTTTGTAAAGAGTGGAAAACCATCCTTTTAAGGTTTCAAACTGCAGTTTTGTCCCTCACTATATCCTGAGCCTCATACTAAGGGAACTTAAACCACAGGGTGATGTTTTAAATTACTCTAAAGCTGATCTAATCTGGACTATAACTGTTGTAGCTCTATCATGTGAGCTTTACTGGGTTAATTGTTCAATTTAAGCACATTGAACTGTTTCCCTAATTCGCCCCACATACTTCATCCACCCAGGACAGGCAGGATTGTCAGTCTGTTGTTACCACAGTGCTTACATTAGCCATGACTGCAGGTGTTAGTGTCCGACTCTTTTAAAATAGCTCCAAAGCTAATTACACGGCTCTGTCCCCATAATTCAAAGTGACTGTAAGGCCATTAAAAAAATACCTGACTCATGGGTGACGTCTGCATCAGTGCATTTAATACATGTCTGAAGTATGACTATGAACATAGGATGATGCATATACAAAGTATGTTGAAACAAACCATACTTTGTCACAAGCAGTAGCCACATGCAAATTTGCAGTACAGGATCTGAAAGAGGATGTCCACTGCAAGTTTATAGGCACTCGCAGGATCAGTGTGTAACAGGGGCAATGTAACCGTCTATATGATGTTTTTATTTTAGTCAAAACAGCAGTGACTACGCCTTGTGGTTAACCACCGGGTGTGTGTGGGTTTGGGTGGTTTATGAGGTTAAACTTAATTTTTTAGGTTAAAACTGATAATTACAAGGGTATTATGCTATAAATATTGTTTATGAGGAAATTTTAGTGTCCCCATAATTCAAATCACTTAAAAAACATACAAAATTATGTTTTTTTGAAAATGTAAAATGCAGAAAGTTTTTTGTGAGGGTTAGGTTTAGGGGTAGGGTTAGGGTTAGGGGATAGAATTTATAGTTCTTACAGTATAAAAATCATTATGTCTATGGGGAGTTCTCATATGGATCGCTGCACCAACATGTGTGTGTGTGTGTGTATGTTTGTGTGTGCTGCTTGGTCTGTTGGTTTGGCTTTGAGAAAAGAATTAAAAGCGCACTGTTGTGTCTTGTCCCTGTTGCAGGGTGTGTGTGAAGCTGTGTTTGTTTAATTTATGGTGTGTATAAAGACAGGAGAGGGCAGATGTTCTGTCTTTGAGGTCATTAATAGAGAGATGCTCACCTGTAGCGATAAGCTGCACTCACACTAGACTTTGTGCTCAGTTCACCTCCATTCAAATGCATGCGAACACGGTCAAGCAGAAACACAAGCTCATGCAAAGAAGTTTAATTTTCCACTGCGCACCAAAGTTCAGCATACTGACTGACCAGCAAACGCATGCAAACATCACAGATATACTTTATTGTCCAGTATAAGAAAAACAAACTTCAAAGTTTTGTTGCAGTATCTAAAGTCATTTTAAATGCTCAAATTCCTGTGTCACTAAACCTATAAACCAATACTAGTAACAGGCCCATATAGCATTAAACCAGACATATTTGTACATTTTGAAAAGACCAGTTTTGGTCGATAATCATATCTGGTTGTATGATTAACAAAAGCATCAGCTCTCTCTTGTGTTGGGTCCAAACTCTACCAATAGCCTTGTTAAAATTTGCTTTCGAATATTTTTGTGAATTTTAAATTAAATGTTGCATAAAAATTTTCATTTCAGCACATACTGTATGTGTACATCACATTTGCTGTTATGTAATTGCAATATGTCTTGTATCGTCCATCTGTCATCCTGCACTCTGGATATCTGTAATATTTTAAACTATTGAAGAACCATATCAGTCGACTACCACAAAGCAGTGCTTTAAATTTGACTCAGAATTAAAAGTAACAATAGAGATGTGCCCCTAAAAATAGCAGTGTACACCATGCACACACACAAATGCACAAAATTATAGAGGGAGCATGTCATGGGTGCAGGGGTGGCAATGCCTCACTGCGCAACACACATTATGAGTATGAGAAAAAAGAGAATAAATTGAGAGAGCATGTCCATATGGAGACTAACATTAGAAATAAATCTGATCTTTCTATAATAGGAAATATGTATCATGCCCTCAATACAACACATCTACATGAATGCAGAAAACACAGCATTAAAATCCATATTCATAAAGCCTCCATTGTGCTGCTTTAATGTGTTTCTATAATCACTGCTGTCCCAGATTCATATACCAGCATTAATGTACAGACTATAAGATAAAAATGTATTTTATTTTATTCTCCTCTGCCACTAGAGTTTTGGTAAATGGAGAGTATTGTTGTGATTGGGTTAGGTTAACCCTAAATTACACAATATTTTACATGATTCAGATGTCTTGTCTGCCTCTCTGACTACTAATTTCTTTACTCATGTTCTTTTCATTCTTATAGGAATGAAAAAATTACAATTGAGATCTCTTTAATATCTCAAATCTCGCACTGTAGTTTGAATGGATATTGTTAGTTTCTGGTTTATCAACTCTTTACAGCGGAAAAAGTCAAACTAGTGGTTTATCTTTTTTTTCTTTCTTTTTTGAAACTGCTGTAAGTAAAAATTTTCAGTATGAATTACCCATAAGCACGTTATCATACACACAGTTCCAGAAACAATAGATGAAATTGATAATCGGTATTTGAAATGCCACCTATAGAAATTTGTATTTAATACAAATGTATTGTAATTTTTTTATTTTATTTTTTATTAAATCTTACAATAATAAAGAAAAGCAAAAACATATATATATATATATATATATATATATATATATATATATATATATATATATATATATATATATATATATATATATATACAAACAACATTTAAACCCCAAAACCACCCCTCCCAGTCCCCGTCCCCAAACAAACATCCCCGTGGTCACACATGAGTAGATATACAGAATAAAATGCAAACAAACACACAAACAAAAATATATATCGAATAATCATACTCAACCTAAACTACACTACTCTTTCCATGCCCCACCCCGAGAGCCCTCCAAAAACTCAAAATAATTGCCCCATTTCCCAACAAACAAATCTAAATTACCCCGTCTTCTCAATGACACCTCTTCAAAAGCCGCCACCCTCCCCATCTCCGTGCAGCACTCCGGAAATGGGGGCGCACCAGCTGACCTCCAACCCCTCAAAATAATCTGCCTGACGATCTTCAAACAGGTCAGAACCCAATTCTCTATGTGACTGTTCCCCACATCAATGACCGCCCCATCGCCCAAAACACAAAGTCTGGGGCAAAACGAAACCCGAGTACCCACCACATCACAAACAAAATTATGAACCTTCAACCAGAATTTCTGGATCTTAATACACCATCAAAACCATGGGCCATGTCTCCATCCTCCGACTGGCATTGCCAGCAGGTGGGTGTGTCTTTAAGACCAAGCCTATACAATCTAGAGGGGGTCCAATAAAATCTATGTAAAATCTTGAATTGCATAAGACGCACTTTTGCATCTCTAGATGCAGACTTAAAGTTTTTAAGAATCCTAGCCCACACTCCCTCCTCCAATACCAAGTTGAAATCTTTCTCCCATAATCTCTTGATAGAAGTTAAAGCTCCGTCCCCCAGACTCTGAATTAGCAGGAGTAATACACTGATGCCTCATGACCTTTACCAAAAGCAGTAATCACCACTCCCAGAGTATCTGCTACTTTAGGGGGGTGTATGCTACTCACACAAATAGTACAGAGTAGGTAGCACAGTTGTAAATACCTATAAAATTGAGATTTGGGGATCCCAAATTGTTGAACCAAATTTTCAAAAGCTCTCACCCCATTCGCATATAGGTCACCGAGTGTATTAACCTCCCTCACAATCCACTCTGACTAGCAGAAAGTGGACTTATTAATACATAATTTTGGGTTCTGCCACATGCTCGAGGCAACATTTAAATAAATGTTTAAATAAATGTACTTTTGTCCATACCGAGTGCAAATGCGAAATAACGGGGTGTAACTTAACTTCTCCGATTAGTTAGATAGAGAGGCTTTGTAATGGCGAAATAGGGGCAAGAACTTCCTGTTCAGTACCAAACCAGGGAGGGGCTCTCTCAGGTGGAAGTGACAAATGAGCCAAATGTCTGAGACCGAATGCATAATAATAAAACAAAATCTTGGGTAGGCCTAGCCCACCTTTGTCAATCGACCTATGTAACTTATTGAAATGTATTCTGGGACGCTTACCATTCCAAATGAAGGACTTCGCTATGCTATCAAATTGCTTGGAATAAGAGAGGGGGACATCTACAGGGAGAGATTGTAGCAGGTAGTTACATTTTGGAATACAATTAATTTTAATAACATTAACCTTCCCAATCATAAATAAATGTAATGAAGACCACCTGCCCACATCGCTCGAAAACCTTTTTATTAGGGGATCAAAATTAACTCTAACTAAATCAGACAAAATTGCTGGGAATAAAATACCCAAATACTTAATGCCCTGTTTGGGCCACCGGAAGGCACCCAGCTGGAAAGCCGTTACTGCACAGTAAGCTTCGGATTTAGACCATTTAACTCTGTATCCTGAGAACTTAGAAAAGGAATTAATAATTCTGTGGAGGCAAAGCATATATCTAGTGGGGTCAGAGACGAATAATAAAATATAATCTGCGTAAAGCAAAAACGTATGCACCACACCTCCCGCAACCACCCTGGAAAATAATTTTCCCTTCTTATCGTGGCTGCTAATGGTTCCAGGGCAAGACAGAACAATAATTGGGAAAGAGGGCAACCCTGACGGGTGCCCCTATCCAGAGTAAAATAATCTGAAATTAATTCATTTGTTTGAACCGCTTCTACCAGTTGTCTATAAAGTAACTTAATCCATCCAATAAAAGTATTCCCGAACCTGTATATTTCCAAAATCTTAAAAAGATAATCCCATTCTACCATATCAAACGCCTTTTCAGCGTCAAGTGAGATGGCAGCGACCAGAGTCTGATCATTCATCACTGACCACATGATTTTGATGAAACGCCTAATGTTATCAGAAGAGCTGCGGCCCCAAATGAACCCCACCTGATCTGTATGTATAAGAGATGCCTTTACTTAATCGGTTAGCCAAAAGTTTTGACAAAATTTTAATGTCTAGCTGGATCAGGGAAATTGGACGGTAACTCTTACACTCACTTGGATCTTTGTCCTTTTTAAGAATCAGACTGATCCAGGCTTGTGTCATGGTTGGCAGAAGCTTTCCATTCTTTAATGGTGCTGTATAAACTTCTAGCAAATGTGGAGCCTGTTCTGTAGCATAAGATTTAAAAAATCAGCGGCAAAGCCATCTGACCCTAGAGCCTTGCCTGTAGGCAGGGCCTTAATTACCTCGTCAAGCTCCTCCAAGGTTATCTCAGAATCAAGATAATTGTTTGCTCCGTCGTCAGTTTAGGGAGATCTAATGGTTCCACAAAGTTTCTAATATCTTCATCAGTAGACGAAGACGTGGAACTATAAAGATCAAGATAGAACTCTTTAAAAGCATTATTAATATCAATGGCCAAGGTAAAAATTTCATGGTAGAAAATTTTAAAAATTAAATAAAAATTACCAGGGAATGGTAGAAAAAGACTCTCTCTGCTTTATATATCTAGCCAAAAGCCTCCCTGCTTTGTCCCCCGACTCAAAATATGACTGTCTTGCCCTAAATAATCAAAACTCCACCTTCTGTGACAAAACAGTATTATTTCTGTATTTCAATTGGGTCAATTCTCTGAGGCCATCAGATGACATTCAGCGCTTCAGTTCTGTCTCGGTACTTTTAATATTCTCTTCCAACTCCACGAGTTCTCGTGCTTTGGATTTTTTGATGAATGAGGCATACTGTATGATCTGACCCCTAAGAACCGCCTTAAGTGCCTCCCACAGAGGATACTGAGGACCAGTTTGTCTCCATATAAACATTGATTTCAGCCTTTAACATTTGTTGGAAATCAGGATTTTGCAAAAGGGATACATTAAAGCACCAACTATATGATTTCTTTTTCTCCATATGTGGTAACACCTCTAAACTCACCAGGGTGTGATCTGAGACTAAGATGTTTCCAAGTGAGCAATCAACGACAGAAGAAATGATGGACTTAGATATCAAAACAAAAATCTATTCTCGAATAAATCTTATGGACTGATGAAAAAATTTATAGTCTATACCAGATGGGTTCAGAAGTCTCCAAATATCTGTAAGGCCAAGATATTTACACATCCTGTGAAGTGTAAATGTTGCTCTAGGGGGCTTGCACACTTTTGCTTCACTATGATCAAGGACTGAGCCCATCAAAAGATTAAAGTCTCCTCCCAGTATTATATCATGAGGGGTGCCAGCGGCTTGCAACATCCCTTCAAGATCTATAAAAAAGCCCTGATCATCAGCGTTAGGTGTGTAAATATTAGCCAAAATCAACCTTTGCCCCTGAATTTCTGCTAAAACAATAATGACTCTTCCTAATTTATTTTTAATCTGTTTGAGACATTTGAATTGTAGATGTTTACTTATCAGCGTAATGACTCCCCTGCTCTTACTTGAGCCAACACTAAAGAAAACATGTCCACCCCATAACTTCCCAAATTTTCCAGCTTCCTATGGGGAAAGATGTGTTTCTTGAAGAAACACTATATCATATTTCTTACATTTAAGAAAAGAAATAACCTTCCTTCTTTTTATGGGGTGCCCCAACCCATTCACATTCCACGTGGAGAGAGACAATCCACTCATATTAACATCTGACATTTTGACATATTAGAAAAAATATGTTGTGTGTCAAAAATAAAATTATAAAGACACATTGTAACATTAGTGGCACAGTCAAACCCCGAACATCCCCCAGAGCCAAACAAACAGAAAAAAGAAAAACGTGCGCATTTACCCCGCACAAGACAGCGCCTACCGTCGTCCATCCCTCTAAACTCAAACAGTCCATGTATGCCTATGAGAGTCCCCGCGATAACTTTACCGTTGGATTGCTCAAGTTCGGCGCTTCTGTACAAATTTTGTGAGACAGAATTACACAACAGAAAATAATCTATAAAACAAATTCCAGCCAATAGGCAGAATAAACACAAAGAACCTGTAGATTCATTCACAAAACTGTCTCGAAGGTGTGTTCTTCCACAAAACCTATTCCAGCCGCTAGCGGGACCAGCACACAAAAAAATAAAATAAAGCCATTCAGTTTGCTCAGACAGTCAAACGAATGTTCAGTGAGCCGGCTGTTTCATGAGTGCAGGAGACGACCTAATCATTCCAATGTCCTGAAAAAATTCTCCACGAAACAAACTCCATCCAATAGGAGGTGTAAGCACAAAGAACGAGCAGATTCATCCACAACTGTCCTGAAGGAGTGTTATTCCACAAAACAAACTCCAGCTGCTAGGCGGAACCAGCACAAAAAGAAGACACCCAGCTTCCTCGGATGGTCAAGTGTATGTTCAGTGAGACTAACCCACTTGGAGGCACGTGAGAAACACACCATGACTTCCTCAGTCTATTGATTTTATGAAAGACATCGCTTGTTGTGGGCATGTAAATATTTTGTGGCCATCCTTAGTATCTGTTCTCAATTTGGCCAGGAACTTCAGTGGTAAAGCGACCCTTTGTCAATGCAAAAGTTTCTTGAAGGAGCATTACTACACAAAACAAACTCCAGCTGCTAGGCGGAACCAACACAAAAAGATAAAAAAAGGCACCCTGCTTCTTCAGTCAGTCAAGTGTATGTACAGCGAGACAAGCTCACTTGGGGGCCATATGAAAATCACCAAATGGTTTACTCACCCCATTGCCTCTATGAAGGATAATGCTTGCTGTGGGCCTGTAAACATTTTGCGGCCATCCTTAGTATCTATTCTCAATTTGGCCGGAAACATCAGAGCAAAAGCAATCTTCCGTTGATGTAAGAGTTTCTTGCATTCCTTGAATCGATCACGTTTCTCTCTTGTCAAATTCGCAAAATCTGGGAGCAAAAAATGCTGTGATTCTTCCAAGAAAGCTTTCCTTTGCTCCTCGCCTCGCGCAACACGAGATCTTTATTTGATTATCTCAGATATTTGGCCAGAATTGATCGGGGCCTGTCTTCCTCAGCCGGTCTTTAAGCCGGGACTCTGTGAGCTCACTCGATTTCCAGCTTATTGCTTGTTATGTTGAGCAGATTCAGGAACAGCTCGTCTAGGAATTTCCCCATATCTCTGCCTTCTTCATGCTCAGGAATTCCAACAATTCAGACGTTGTTTCGCCAATTAAGATTCTTCAAATCCTCCAACTTTTCACAAACGTGTTCTAAGTCTATCTTGGTCGCTAGCAGATTAGCAGCTAATTCCGTCTCCGATGACTCCAGATAATCGATCCGTCTCTCGACGTCCCTGATTCTTGTAACCAACCCACAGAATTTTGTTTCCACCACAGTAATTGATCGACGTATTACAACAAGATCCTCTGAGTCAGCAACAACTTTCGTTAGCATCAAAGACATGCTCGCCAGTTGTCATTGAATTTCTCCCGCCACACCGTCCAAACCAATTCCCTGGTCTGCGGGCCCGTCCAAGGCACCAGCTTGAGCACGTAAGTGTCTTTTAATATCTCCAGAGCCCAAGGATTTTTAATTCTTTGCCATGTTGACTTCAAAGAACAGATATGTAGCAGGGTGTATCGAATCTCACCGGTTTATGACATAAAAATAATTAAAAACTAGCAAAGTGCGTAGAGCTTGCCGTTTACACGTCCGCTCCTCGCATTATGTCACGTGACTCCACGGTTTATCTTTGAACGTTGGGGATTTGGTTTGTTAAGGTCTTATTAGTTTTACAATTATAAACTGTCCTTTTCAAGCACCTCAGAAGTTAAGTCTGAACATGCAACGCACAATCTTTTTTTTTTAAGTGAACAAATCGTTCCTGTTCACTTCCATTGTTTTGGTCGTGAAGGTCTCAGTGTTTTTTAACAAATCAGTTGAATTAATGATTCAATGGCTCACTCATTATAACTAATAAAATGTATAAATAAGATGTAATCTTCAGAATGGTGACTAAACAAATCCTTTTGGTGGATGGATTCGAAAGACTCGACTCACTGGGATGAATCAAAATCCCTTGACAGGTGCTCGCACCCTGCAGGTTGAAAACCTCTGATACTTCAAGGGATCTCAACAAAGTTTCAAACTGTTGTAGCCAAGTGGAGAAATCTCATGTAATTTAACTCTGGTCATAAATTGGACATGGCCCCTTTAAGATTTTTGCAATGCTCACTGTGTTACAGCATGTGTGCTGGTTAGAGATGTGAAAACAAACATTGTGCAAGAGAGCTCCTGGTTTTGGTTGGTCATCGGTTGATAATTCTTTGGGTAAATACAAAATTAAATTGCATTAAATATGTGTTAACATGAGTCACATGTCAAAGTTGTGTGTTTGTAATGGATCATTTTTGAAGGATGCATATGGATTGCATGTGTGGAGTTTGACCACAGTTGGTGCACATGTGCAAGGAATGGGTATGTACATTTAGTAGTAATCATATCCCATTTAATGATTTATAGCCCAGAGTGTTTTTCAGTTTATTGTTACTGTAAACATGTTATATGTGAAAACGTGTAATGAGAACATGTGTAATGAGAATTCTATTGTTTTAAACTGTTTCACATTTCCTTAAAATCTGGTTAAAAGGTTAAATAAAATTAAGTAAAATACTGTGGAGGAAAATGGACGCCATGCAAGGAGCAGACGTGTGAGCGACGAGCTCTGCGCACTTTGCTGAATTTTCGATTATTCTCATGTTATAATCTGGTGAAATTTGATACACCCAGTTACACATTTGTCCTTTGTTGCAAAACATGGCAAAGAAGTCAAAATCCTCGGGCTCTGGAGATATTAAAAGACACTTACATGTTGAGGATGAAAGCCCCGACAGGCCTACAGACCGGGGACTCGATTTGGATGGCATGGCGGGAGAGGAGATCCAGCGTCAGTTGTCCAACATGTCGATGATGTTGACGAAGATTCTTGCTGACTTGGAGGATCTCCCTGTAATACGTCGATCGATCACAGCGATGGAAATAAAATTCTCTGAGTTGGGTACAAGAGTGTCTGATGTTGAAAAACGAATCGATTTTCTGGAATCTTCGGAGAGTGAATTATCTGCTAATCCACCCACGACCAAAGTTGATTTGGAACATCTCCTTGAAAAGCTTGAAGATCTTGAAAATAGAAACCGCAGGAATAACATACGAATTGTTGGAATTCCTGAGCATGAGGAGGGCAGAGATATGGTGAAATTCCTGGACGAGCTCTTCACGAGTCTGCTCGACATATCAGGCCACAAGCTGGAAATTGAGCAAGCTCACAGAGTCCCAGCTCACAGATCTGCTGAGGGAGATAGGCCCAGATCGATTCTGGCCAGATTTCTGAGATCATCCGATAAAGATCTTGTGTTGCGCCAGGTGAGGAGCAAAGGGAAGCATTCTTGGAAGAACCATAATGTTTTCTTGTTCCCAGACTTTGCGAGTTCGACAAGAGAGAAACGCGATCGGTTCAAGGAATGTAAGAAACTCTTACATCAGAAAAAGATCTCGTTTGCTCTGATGTTTCATGCTAAACTGAGAACAGAAACGAAAAATGGTCGCAAAGTATTCACATGTCCAAATCTGGCAATGTCTTTTATAGAATCAATGACTGAGTAAACCATTGGATGTTTCTTATGTGAGTGGGCCTGACTCGCTGTACCTAACTCTTGAGGAAGCTGGGTGAAATTTTGGGTTTTTTGCGTTGGCTCCGCCGTGCGGCTGGAGCTTGTTTTGTGAATAACACTTTTCCTTAAAGAAACTTTTGCATTGATGGAAGATTACATTTGCATTGAAGTTCCCGGCCAGTTTGAGAGTGGACACTATGGATGACCGCAAAATATTTACATGCTCACACAAAGGATGTCTTTTATAAAGCTGACGGATTGTGTAAGTCATGGTATTTACTTTTATGCAGCCTCCGAGTGAATTGACTCGACCATCCGGGGATCCGGGATGCCGGTTTTGTTTCTTTTTGTACTGGTTCCGCCTAGCGGCTGGAGCTTGTTCTATTAAGTAACACACCTTTGGAACAGCTGTGGATTAATCTGTTCATTCTTCGTGCTTATTCCTCCTGCTGGCTGTAGTTTGTTTTGAGTTTTTTTTTTGTTTTGTTTTTACGGGACATTGGAATGATTATGTCATCTGCTGAACTCATAACAGCTGGCTCACGGAACATTCATTTGTCTGTCCGAGGAATCTGATCGGTTTTATATCAGCTGGAATTTGTTTTGTGGAAGATCACACCTTTGAGACAGTTCTGTGAATGAATCTACACATTTTTTGTGTTCTTTCTTCCTATTAACTGGGTTTATTTCACAAAGTATTTTCTGTTATGTAATTAAATTGAGCAATCCGATGGCAAAGTTGTCGTGGGGACTCGTGTGAGTTTAGAGGGATTGTCGTCGGTTGGCGCTTTCGTGCGCGGGGTTAGTGCGCACGTTTTTCTTTTTTCTGTTTGTTTTGTTTGGGGGGATGTTTGGGGGTTGATTGTTTCACTAATGGGGAATGTGGTCTTCATAATTTTTTTTTTACACACACAATTTTTTTTTTTTATTATATCAAAATGTCAAATGTTAATATGAATAAATTGTCTCTCTCCACATGGAATGTGAATGGGTTGGGGCACCCCATAAAAAGAAGGAAGGTTATTACTTTTCTTAAACGTAAGAAATATGATATAGTGTTTCTTCAAGAAACACATCTCTCCCCGCAGGAAGCTGAAAAATTTGGGAAGATATGGGGTGGACATGTTTTCTTTAGTGTTGGCTCAAGTAAGAGCAAGGGAGTCATTATATTGATTAATAAACATTTACAATTCAAATTTCTCAAACAGATTAAAGATAAATTAGGAAGAGTCATTATTGTTTTAGCTGAAATTCAAGGGCAAAGTCTGATTTTGGCTAATATTTACGCACCTAACGTTGATGATCAGGGCTTTTTTATAGATCTTGAAAGGATGTTGCAAACCGCTGGCACCCCTCATGATATAATATTGGGAGGAGACTTTAATCTTTTGATGGATTCAGTCCTTGATCATAGTGAAGCTAAAGTGTGTAAACCCCCTAGAGCAACATTGACGCTTCACAGGATGTGTAAAAATCTTGGTCTTTCGGATATTTGGAGACTTTTGAACCCATCCGGTAGGGACTATACATTTTTTTCATCAGTCCATAAGATTTATTCTAAAATAGATTTTTTTTTTATATCCAAATCCCTCATTTCATCTGTTGTCGATTGCTCAATTGGAAACATTTTAGTCTCGGATCATGCCCTGGTGAGTTTAGAGGTGATGCCACATATAGAGAAAAAGAAATCATATAGTTGGCGCCTTAATGTATCCCTTTTACAAAATCTTGATTTCCAACAAATGTTAAAGACTGAAATCAATATTTATATGGAGACCAACTGGTCCACAGTATCCTCTGTGAGCGTGGTTTGGGAGGCACTTAAAGTGGTTCTTAGGGGCCGGATCATACAGTATGCCTCATTCATCAAAAAATCCAATGCACGAGAACTTATGGAGTTGGAAGGAAATATTAAAAGTGCAGAGGCAGAGCTGAAGCGCCGTATGTCATCTGATGGCCTCAGAGAATTGACCCGATTGAAATATAGATATAATACTATTCTGTCGCGGAAAGTGGAGTTTTGGTTATTCAGGGCAAGACAGCCATACTTTGAGTCGGGTGACAAAGCAGGGAAGCTTTTGGCTAGATATATAAAGCAGAGAGAGTCTCTTTCTATCATTCCCTCAGTGAAATCTGCTGGTGGTGAAATATTTACCTCGGCCATTGATATTAATAATACTTTTAAAGAATTCTATATTGATCTTTATAGTTCCACATCTTCATCTACTGATAAAGATATTAGAAACTTTGTGGAACCATTAGTTCTTCCTAAACTGATGACTGAGCAAAAAACTCTCTTGATTTTGAGATAACCTTGGAGGAGCTTAACGAGGTAATTAAGTCCCTACCTACTGGCAAGGCTCCGGGGCCAGATGGTTTTGCCGCAGAATTTTTTAGATCCTATGCTACAGAACTGGCCCCACTTTTGTTAGAAGTTTATACTGAATCATTAAAGAAGGGAAAACTTCCTCCAACCATGACACAAGCCCAGATCAGTCTGATTCTTAAAAAGGACAAAGATCAAGCGAGTGTAAAAGTTACCGTCAAATCTCCCTGATCCAACTAGATGTAAAAATATTGTCAAAAATTTTGGCTAACCGATTAAGTAAGGTTATGACATCTCTTATACATATAGATCAGGTGGGGTTTATTCAGGGCCGCAGCTCTTCTGATAACATCAGGCGTCTCATCAATATCATGTGGTCAGTGGCGAATGAACAATCTCCGGTCGCTGCCATCTCACTTGATGCCGAAAAGGCATTTGATATGGTAGAATGGGATTATCTTTTTAAGATTTTGGAAATGTATGGGTTCGGGAGTACATTTATTGGTTGGATTAAGTTACTTTATAGACACCCTGTAGCAGCGGTACAAACAAATGGATTAATTTCATATTATTTTACTCTGGATAGGGGCACTCAACAGGGTTGCCCACTTTCCCCGTTATTGTTCTGTCTTGCCCTGGAACCATTAGCAGCTGCGATAAGAAAGGAGGATGATTTTCCAGGGGTGACAGCGGGAGGTGCGGCGCATAAGCTTCTGCTTTACGCAGATGATCTTTTATTATTTGTCTCTGAACATACTAGATCTATGCCTTGCCTCCACAGAATTATTAATTCCTTTTCCAAGTTCTCAGGATACAAAGTCAATTGGTCTAAATCCGAAGCTTTGGCACTGACAGCTTACTGTCCAGAAACGGCTTTCCAGATGGGCACCTTCCAGTGGCCCATACAGGGCATTAAGTATTTGGGGATTTTATTCCCAGCAAATTTGTCTGATTTAGTTAGAGTTAATTTTGACCCTTTAATAAAAAGTTTTTCGAGCGATGTCAGCAGGTGGGCTTCATTACATTTATCGATGATTGGGAAGGTTAATGTTATTAAAATGAACTGTATTCCAAAATTCAACTACCTGCTTCAGTCTCTCCCTGTAGATGTCCCCTTCTCTTATTTCAAGCAATTTGATAGCATAGCGAAGTCCTTTATTTGGAATGGTAAGCGCCCCAGGTTAAATTTCAATAAGTTACATAGGCCAATTGACAAAGGAGGGCTAGGCCTACCCAAGATTTTGTTTTATTATTATGCGTTCGGTCTTAGACATTTGGCTCATTGGTCACTTCCACCTGAGAGAGCCCCTCCCTGGTTTTGTATTGAAAAGGAAGTTCTTGCCCCTATCTCGCCACTGCATAGCCTTTCGATTAAACTAACCGGAGAGGTTAAGTCGCATCCCATTATTTTGCATTTGCACTCGATATGGACAATAGTGTCCAGAGTGTTTAATTCTGATATTTATTTAAATGTTGCCTCGAGCATATGGCAGAACCCTAAACTATGTTTTAATAAGTCCCCTTTTTGTTGGTCAGATTGGATTGTGGGGGGGTTAATGCACTTGGTGACCTATATGAGGGTGGAGTATTGAGATCTTTTGAAAATTTGGTTCAACATTTTGGCATTCCCAGATCTCAGTTTTATAAGTATTTACAGCTTCGCCACCTACTCTGCACTATTTTTGGGAGTGGCACGCACCCCCCTAAAGCGGCAAGTGCTTTGGGAGAGGTGATTGCTGCTTTTGGAAAAGGCCATGAAGCGTCAGTGTATTACTCCCTACTAATTCAGAGTCTGGGGGATGGAGCCTTGACTTCTCTCAAGAGAGTATGGGAAAAAGATTTGAATTTGGTATTGGAGGATGGAGTGTGGACTAAGATTCTTAAAAATGTCAAGTCTGTATCTAGAGATGCAAGGGTTCGCCTTATGCAATTTAAGATTTTACATAGATTTTATTGGACCCCCTCTAGATTATATAGGCTTGGTCTTAAAGACACACCCACTTGCTGGCGATGCCAGTCAGAAGTTGGAGACACTACCCATGTCTTTTGGGGGTGTGTTAAGATCCAGGAGTTTTGGTTGAGGGTTCAGAGGTATTTGTGCGACGTTTTGAACACTCAGGTTTTGCTTTGTCCCAGACTCTGTATTTTGGGTGATGGGGTGGTCATGCATTTAAGGGACAATCATATAGAAAACTGGGTTATGACCAGTCTCATGATCGGCAGGCAAGTCATTTTAAGGGGTTGGAAGTCAAATGGAGCACCCTCTTTTTCGGAGTGGTGTATGGAAATGGGGAGGGTAGCTGCATTTGAAGAGGCGGTAAGTAGAAGGCTGGGGTTGAGGGACTTATTTACTAAAAAATGGGGCAAATATTTAATTTTTTGGGGGGAATCTCGGGGAGGGGATGTGGAGAGTGTAGTTTAATCATGTATGTTTATTATTTTATTTATTTGTGTATATATATATATATATATATAATATATATTTTATTTTATGTAAGTGTATGTATGTGTATCTGTGTATGTATGTACAGTATATGTATATACACTATATATAAAGCACGCTGCCACTGGACTCTAGAGCAGTGGAGACGCGTTCTCTGGAGTGACGAATCACGCTTCTCCATCTGGCAATCTGATGGACGAGTCTGGGTTTGGCGGTTTGCAGGAGAACGGTACTTGTCTGACTGCATTGTGCCAACTGTGAAATTTGGTGGAGGGGGGATTATGGTGTGGGGTTGTTTTTCAGGAGCTGGGCTTGGCCCCTTAGTTCCAGTGAAAGGAACTCTGAATGCTTCAGCATACCAAGAGATTTTGGACAATTCCATGCTCCCAACTTTGTGGGAACAGTTTGGGGATGGCCCCTTCCTGTTCCAACATGACTACGCACCAGTGCACAAAGCAAGGTCCATAAAGACATGGATGAGCGAGTTTGGTGTGGAAGAACTTGACTGGCCTGCACAGAGTCCTGACCTCAACCCGATAGAGCACCTTTGGGATGAATTAGAGCGAAGACTGCAAGCCAGGCCTTCTCGTCCAACATCAGTGTCTGACCTCACAAATGCGCTTCTGGAAGAATGGTCAAAAATTCCCATAAACACACTCCTAAACCTTGTGGAAAGCCTTCCCAGAAGAGTTGAAGCTGTTATAGCTGCAAAGGGTGGGCCGACGTCATATTAAACCCTATGGATTAAGAATGGGATGTCACTTAAGTTCATATGCGTCTAAAGGCAGATGAGCAAATACTTTTGGCAATATAGCGTATGTGTGTATATGTGTGTGTATATATATATATATATATATATTTATTTATTTAATTTTTTTGGATTGTGTGTATGTTATGTGGGACCACAGGGGTGTTCGTTAGGGTGGGATTGTATTAGTAGGGTTTAAATGTAAAATGTTTATTCATTATATATGTGTTGAGTCATATGCACATGAATCAATAAAATGTTAATTACAAAAAAAAAGTAAAATACTGTGAGTGATTTAAGCATGTGTTAAATGCATAAAATACTGAGTGTTTAAGCATGTGTTAAATGTATAAAATGCTGTGAATTATATAACCATGTATTAAGATGTCTATGGGTAAGCTAATGCCCTGTTTTTTCTTTGATTTGGACATTAGCCTCTTCTGTATTTCATTGTACCTTATTTCATTACTATATTTCATAAGCACAAAAACACGTTTTTTTTTCTTTATTCTTTAATTAAAAAATACTATACAGCCCCACTGACCGCTGTTTTTCTCCTTTTTTCAATAGAAGATATTTTTGTATCCTGTGTTGTTTCTTTACAACTACCAGCTACACTGTGCTTAAGTCTGTTGCATAGTCTGCATTCAAAAGTCAGAGATCTCAAAATGAACTCAAATATGTCTCTCACTTTTTCTTTTTTTTCTGACAACTGCATTGTTTACAAAGTTATTCATTTAATTACAGATGTTATTTTATTTATTTTTTGGTTGCTGTGACTCTTTATAATTATATAAAGAGGAATATTGTGTCTCGTCTCCACAGGATATTCTTATATGCTGCTGTGGAATACTGAAGCATTAGCTGCTCTTTGTAGTCCATTTCATGTTTCTATTGCACTAATTACACTTGACAGACAGTTTCATCAATTCACCAGCTTCAGTACAGGAACAATGAAATCTGTATTTTTAAGAGCTGAGCATAACTAGAAAACATGAATGTGTAGTTGACATAAAACATTATTTAGGAATTGACATGACCTGCAGTCTAATATAAAATAGATATACTCTATCTAAAACTATTTAAAATACATTTTGCTATCCCTTTCATAATAAATATGCATGCTATTTTTATGAGATCATATTAATTTAGATACCACATGGAATTTTTGTCTTTTTAAAAATGCATTTGTTTCACCACAGGACTATTTCAAATAAACTTGGTAGGGCAAAAAGTGATTGTCAAAACTTCCAGCATATAAAATGTGATCAGTTACAGCACTATAACAGTATAAAGGATGGGCAAGGAGGAGGTTGGAACCAGAAAAACCATAAAAATAATGTTTAATGAAAACTTAAAAAGACACAAACAAATACACACATGGCAGCTGCGTGTGGCTCTCTCTCCCCCGAAATGCCGCATCCGGCTCAGCTTTATCCCTCTCCTCAGATGATTAGCCCAATTGGGGGCCTGCCATGCGCACTCACAGCCCGGCCCGCCCTCCTCCTCATCACAAGCACATAAAATAGTTTTTTGTTTCTTACAGATTCATATACATTTTAGCCTAAAATCTTGAAATTGATATAAAAAAATAAAGCTCATTGTCTTTCTGTAACTAACAACATTCACTATAGGTGATACATTTTTTATCATAAAAATGTGTTTAAAAAAATAAATTAAAAAAATGTGTTTAAAACAAGTGCCAAGTTCACAGAATTTGGTTTCATAAATTTTTGAAATGTTTTATAGCATTTTCTACAAAACAATTGATTTATTGACATTAAAAAATTTAATGTAGTTTAACCACCAAGTAAAAGTTATTAACATACTTTATCATTCATTTCAAAAATGTTTTCAAACATATTTTTCAAGGTATTTATTTCTTTCTTTTTACAAATATCATGAATTCTTGAGTCAAGAATGTCAAGAAATTTCCTTAGGGTTACACAAAATGTGCTTTTTTGTAGAAATATCAAAATATCTTATATTTTTGTAAAACTTCACACACAGTCATGAGTCTAAAGTTTGTTCTTATTTTTTTTTTTTTTTTTTTTTTTGTTACATGACAACAGATTTGCTACCTGCACGTTGGTTACACCACCTGACTTTGATTTGGTGGACAAAAGTTTTTCAAATATGAATAATATTTTAAATAAATAAATAAATAAATAATGTTTCACTGCTTTTTTAAAAGAAAAAACAATATATATATGGTGGCCCAGAAGTGCACAACATGCACTATTCGTGCCAACATTTCTTTTTTCAAGAATTTCAGCTTTTATTGAGACTTTGATTTTGTTTAATTGACTCTGGATGGTTACACCTCTTACAACATGGTTTTTGTCATACCATCATGTTTATCATTCTGTAGTGGTGGTGTATTCAAGTCATTGTTTTATGTGAATTTCACTTTTTATGTATTTTTGAATAACTTAGTAGATCTGGACAAAAAATAGTCACGTCATTGACCCAGATATTTCCATGACTATTTAAGATTTTATTTATGATTTTTCCAAAATCACACTTTTAATATTCCCTGATATTTCCATGACAATGGGAACCCTGTTAATTAGAAGCTAACTAAAAAAAAAATCTAGAGTACTTCCAATCTATTATAGTGCTCTTTGAAGAAATTACATTAAGAGGAACACATCACTTCGAATAAGGAACAAGATTTGTTACATACCTGTAAACACGACACCCAAACATGTTCTTGCATATTCATTCATAAAGATACTTCTTGGAAAATAGTATTACATCATAGAATGGCAGGCCTGTGATGCAATTTCTGAAGATTAGTTTAGTCGTGCAGTAAGAAGCAATAATGTTTAGAGAAGTGTGCTCTTGAATGATAACTGACAGCTTTGGAATGATTCAACTGACCTTAAGCAGCATAACACAAAGAGAACCTTGGTGTTCACAAATTACAACACACTTCAGCCGGTCCTAGCCTTTTGGAGGCCCTCAGCAAAAACTTGTGTGGGGGTTCCCGTCAGTATGTTCGTAACACTACTTACAATGTCTTTGACAGTGTGGGGTACCCCTGGCGCATAGGGGACCCTAAGTAACTTGCTTAGTTTGCCTGTAGGGAGGACCGGCACTGTCTGTTGCTAACCCTTTTTTCACATCAAAAAGCCATGTTCACTCAGGACGGGTTTGTAACATTCCACACCGCCAGGTCAGCGCTGCCAGAAAGAGTTGGAACAATATAGCCATCTAGTGGCTGGAAAACTATATGTTTTATGTTAGGACTTTAGGAATTAGGATTCAAATTTGGAGTTTCCCTTACTAAATATTATTATGGTAACTTTAGTATTTTGGAATGAACCATGCTTATTATGGTACACCTTTACTGAAATTATTAGATATATTTGTTTTATTTTATCAAGCAAATTATAAAGTGTCATCCTTCCACAAGAAGATCTAGTCCCTGACATGTAAACTGCAAATAATAGTTGTTCTACGGGTGCTGTGCATTGATATACACAGAAGCTGGTGAACAGCTGTTTTGGGTTGCCACCTTGACCCTGTAAAATTCCTTCACACCCTATCAATAACAAAAAAGGAGCCTTCTGCTGGCTATCATACAGGCAATAAAACATTTTGATTACTGTTTATTCCTTGTTTGATGTGTAAATTACCATTACCGAGCATAAAATTCATTCAAAATAATAATAATAATAATAATTTTATTGCAAATAAGTGTTACATGTTTACTTATTCTGTGCCTAAGCCATTCTGAGTTGAAGCTACCTTTTTAAAATAGTTAGCTACACTATAAGCTATAAATAATAGGGCCTAAAAACACTGAAGCTTTATCTTTTTAAATGATATAACTATCAGCATTAAACAGCATTTGTACTGATACACCATTATATAAATTAATTCATCGAAAGCATAGCGGTTAACAGCAGCATTTAACTAAATATTCAGTTATGTTTTTCTAGAACAGACAGGAAAACAGTGACGATCCCTGAAAATCCCGGAAAATCTTGGACAGGTGGTTACCCAAAATAATACAAGCAACAGTTGATGTAAGAAAAAAATTCAAATTGTTCTATCGTTTAAATTTTTAATTGAGTACTAGAAAAAGTATAACGCTCGTCTAGATGTTTTTTTTTCTTTTTCTTTTTATCGATTTAGCGCGTCCTGTGTGAACAGCCCCTATGTGAGGAACAGTGGAGAAAACATTTATGCATTCCTGTGCGTTATGAGATAGTTAAATGTGTGTAAATATTGTGTGTAAAGTAATCATGTCAATAAATTACTTTAAAGTTGTTGTTCATTTTTTATAGTGTACTTTTATGGTGACTGATATTAAGTGTCACTGCACCTTTAAGAGCGTCGCTCCTCTGTCGCGCTCATTGTGTCCGCTGTACCGGTCTGCCGCTGTTGTTGTTGTTGTTTTCCTTCCTTCTCCTTGTTCGGTCATGGCTGCTCATTCCGCCGAAGAGCCGTTCCCGTTCCACGGCCTGCTTCCCAAGAAAGAAACCGGTGCTACATCTTTCCTTACCAAGTTCCCCGACTACGATGGCCGGGGGGTGCTCATCGCGATCCTCGACACCGGGGTGGACCCAGGAGCCCCGGGCATGCAGGTAAATCGAGCCCGCGGCTGTGGCTCAGCTTATAGGCCGTAGTGGTTTTTACTCCGGTTTAACGGAACAGAAGCACCTGACGTTACCGGAACACCGGTGTCATATTTAAACAGTAAAACACAGACAAGTCTGGAGTTTATGAATCAGAATAAGGCTGTAAAAAAATAAAAAGCATGTTTGAAAGGACAAGCTGTGTCATTCTTATGAATGGAGTTGCTCAAGGAACATGCTAATACCTCGTATTTTTTGTAAATAAACTATGGAAATTCCTTGTATTTTTGATTTTTTTAGTCACGTAGGACTTTTATCATGGTATTACCATGTTGTATTAAACATGTACCATGTACCAGTTGTATTCTTTATAGTACCTGGGAAAACTATAATGTGGTTATCATTCAGGACTTTGGTATTACCATCTGATACCATCACTTTAACATGGCCAAGACATGTGTCAATGGCTTTCAGTGCTCCAGACTGACTTTTGAGAGCAGTGGCACCGGTGCCACCACGTTCTACAGTTGGTGGCACCAGCACCTCATTTGGTAGCACCAGTGAGGGGTGGGGGTCTGCGGCCTAAAAAATAAAAAAATTAAAGACAGAAACTAATAATACAAGTTATATTATTATTATTATATTACAAGAATTAGTACAATTACCAACATATTTTGCCCCACTGAAAAGCTCATTGGATGGTAAGCATTGATTTTGAGTTGGTATTGAGATGTAGATTTACTTACTATAAGGTTGTCTATAACATCTATAAAAGGTGAAATGTTAACAGCTAATTTAGACAGGGCTAAATTATTCTGACAGTGTGACTGAATTGGGACTCCTTTCATCAGGATCATGCTGATTCAAGTTTAGTCATCTCTTGGAAATTTGAAAGCAAACAAAACCAGTTCGATTTTTCTACAGTCAGAGAGCATTAGAAGAGAACAGATTTTACACAGAATTAAAACTAGCTATATCCATAATTCTCAAAGATCCAGGCTTTAAAGCCCTTGATTCTATTTTCCATTTGCCCCATAACATTTACCATATATATATATATATATATATATATATATATATATATATATATATATATATATATATTTTTTTTAATTATTATTATTGTTATTATTTTTATAGTTGTTTTTGTGACAAAACAATGGTAACCTCAGGTAAAACCAAGCATTTTCACTACCGAGGTTAGATGTAACATGATTTCTATAAAGCAAACTATGGCATTTTATTATTATTATTATTATTATTATTATTATTATTATTTTGTAATGAAAACCAGTACCCTAAACACAATTAATAAATATAAATATATAAAATATAAACATTTATAAACTGCCATAGTTGCAATAAAAATGTATGTTATTCCCTCAATCCTATGTAGCATATTTTAACTTTAATAGAACTAAAATAGTTATATGATAATATCTATTATGAGTATATTTTTGTAAAAATACTATAGTTAATACAGTTGGAATAGTAAATTCATGGTAATTAAAGGTCGGTGATGTGTGAAAAGTCTGCTGATTTATATCGGTGCACGTCACAGTAAATCCTGTTCATCTTTTAAATATTGTTCAGAATATCAGGCCGTTTAATGTGGTTTTAATCTAGTTTACTCACTTAGGTGCGGAAGAAATCTGCTCAATGACGCAAACAACACCCGAGAGAGCAGCAGCTTTGGGGCTTGTTTGTAATACGTAAAGTGAGTGTGAATAGTCTATACACTATTGCACAGTACACGAGCAAAAATATCATCTTATATACTGTATGCGTGTTTACAGTTGGAAAGATGCCAGCGGACACATACCGTCAATGATTTGCACCGCGGTTGAGAGCTCGAGACCGTTCCGTGAGTTTACGCATCTGATCTGCGCTTGCGCTGCTCTGTCCATTTCTCCGGGTGATGCGCTTGCTGGTTGATCCTCCTTTACAGAAAACGACAGCGCATAAACGGATAGCGAAAGGGAGAGTTGGCCAACACCGTAGTCGCACCAGTGCGACCTATAACAAAACTTAGTCGCAGTCTGGAGACCGGGCTTTGTTTAAAAACCCAATGAGCTGCCTTCTTAGGCAGCATTTTTCCTTTGCCTAAGATGCCCAAAATTGCTGTCTAGGTATGCAGTTCGGTTTGTGCTGTGTCATGGGCTATAATATGTACCACTGTCCACCACAAACAGAACACGATTGAATATTACCAGCCTGAAACTGAATCACACAGCTGTTTTGAGCCTTCACTCAAATGTCAACAGTGCATCTGCTAGTTCAACACTACTGAGGTCTGTTTTCATGTAATCTGATATTACTTTTCTGAAGGCAAGCTTGATATTGAAGTATCTAATTTTCATATCTTGTTTCTTTTAGATCACAACAGACGGGAATCCTAAGATTGTTGACATCATTGATACTACAGGCAGCGGCGATGTGAACATGTCCACTGTGGTAGAGGTGAAGGATGGGACAGTAATCGGACTGAGCGGACGCACGCTTAAAGTAATGCATCATCTGCACTTTAACCGGACGCTTCCTCTGTTTTGCCTGTGAAGTGTTTCAGAAGCTTATTAAAACCATTTCTGAATGTCGCGAAAGCATGTCTAGGTTACATTCAGCCTAAAATTAAAAAAATGTGTTAAAGGGATAGTTCACTCATAAATGAAAATTCTCTCATCATTTACACACCCTCATGCCATCCCAGATGTGTATGACTTTCTTCTGCAGTACATGAATGAATATTTATAGAATATCTCAGCTCTGTAGGTCCATTCAACGCAAGTGAATGGTGGCCAGAACTTCAAAGTTCCAAAAGCACATAAATGCAGCATAAAATTAATCCTTATGACTCCAGTGGTTAAATCCAAGTCTTCTGAAGCGATATGATATGTGTGGGTGAGAAACAGATTAATATTTAATCTACACCTTTGACCGGCCTCCCAACTAGTAAATGGCGATATGCATGAAGAATGCAAATTGCAAAAAAATAAAGAAGAATTTAGAAGAGAAAGTATAAATGGAGATGTATAGTAACAAAGGACTTAAATATTGATCTGTTTCTCACCCACACCTATCATATCGCTTCAGAAGATGTGGATTTAATGACTGGAGTCTAAAGGGTTACTTTTATGCTGCCTTTATGTGCTTTTTGGAGCTTCAAAGTTCTGGTCACCATTCACTTGCATTGGATGGACCAACAGAGCTGAGATATTCTTCACAAAATCTTTGTGTTCTGCAGAAGAAAGAAAGCCATACTCATCTGGGATAACGTGAGGGTGAGTAAATTAGAATTTTAATTTTTGGGTGAACTATCCCTTTAATTGTCATGAAAATAATGACAATAGTCACAATGCACACACACACACAAAAAAGTGTGTATTCCTAAAAAATAAGCTTAATTTTCTTAATGCAATATATTTCTAAATATGACATAGACAGGTTCTTGACGTGTTTCAAGAGATTCACCCATCTATTATTTAAACAGACATTAAAATTTCAGTAACATCAACACAAACATTTTATAAAGAAAATGATGCCTATATTTAGGACCAAAAATATTTTTTGCATTGTGACATTATTTTTATGCACATTTTCACTCCAAATTCAGATTACTGTAATGCATCAATTATTACTGTTGTTACCATGATGGGTCTAGAGTTTTCTGTTTTAATTCATTCTCATTATTCTCAGTGGTGATTCTCATTACTGAAATTAAATATTTTTTTTTGTTGCTAAAGGCAGTACAACAAATTTAAATACTTTGCAATTTGAATTATATATAAGAATTTTTTTTTTACCTTATTAGTGGTCGACCGATATATCGGCGAGGCCGATAAATCAGCCAATATTCAGAATTTTTTAATTATCGGCAGTGGCTGATAAATGTTCCCGTTTGCCCGACTGGATTCTTAAGGCCACGAGGGCACAGAGAATTGCCTTCTTGCATGTGAAAGAGTATCTGAGACATGTAAACGACCAATCATAGTTTGTTTTGTTGTTATGTGCCATGGTGTTACTACAATAATAGAGCTGTGTGCAACAAAGTCTCATTTAAACAGTCCGCATTACAGAGCCACGACACGTAAAGTACTCGCCTGTTTCCTTCCCCATCTCTCTCCTCAACAGTTCCCTTTATCTCTCATCTGTCTTGTCTAATGATAAAAAGGCAAATATCAATAAAACTTCTATCATACACTACCTGCAAATATGCGGATATCTCATTTAAACCGATGTAATTCATGAACCTCACAAAAATCCAGCATTTTCTTCCCGTCCAGCGGTAATCTAATATCTTCCTCTGAAGTGCATATTCTATAAGCCAGAATAAAAAACTTCAGGTTAAGGATCAAATGTTCCTCTGATAATTCACAAATCATGATGGTCAGTCCGTGATAATCCAAGCAGGTGATCTAAGGCATTTAAACTCTCAGTAGATTGCTGCTGCTCTTGCTGGATCCGCACGAGCGTGTGAGTGCAACTTCGAAGTAAAAGCGTTTCACGTGCACTATGAGTAAATGCCATTTTCACTGTGTACTGTATGTACAATTGGTTTGACTGGGTCTTTCATGAAAAAATGCGATTGATAATGCGCAGATGCCATCCATTGTTGCTGGACTATTGTGTGTACTGTCATTTCCTTCTTTCTAATATTTTAACTATTTCTTCATGCAGAAATAAATTACATACATTTTATGACTAATCAGAAATCGGAAAAAAAATGCTATCTATCATTTAAAACACAATCTTATTTTTAAAGATATTTAAATATAGTAAAAGGTTATTAATATAACTTATTAATATAAGTTTATGTGAAATTTAGTTAATATAGTGCTAAATAAGAGTTAAATTTTTTTATTTGAAATTTTACGTTTATTTACTATATTTGTATTGTTTTGCATTGTATCGGCCTATCGGCCACCCTGTTCTCTGGATATCGTCATCGGCCATTAAAAACCCAAATCGGTTGACCACTAACTGTAATGAGAATTAGTTTTTTTTGCATGGTGGTAATAAGAATTTGGGGGGAGGGGGTGCAATGTGATTAGTTATTAAATATATTTACTAATTAATATATCAATTATTAAAAATATAAATTACAATATATATTAATATTATAGATATTTGTATATAATTATTAATATTTTAATTAATATATTTAGCATTATATGCATAATTTAAGTTCTTATTTTACCGAGATATTTTCTTGATAGGTTTCATGGGATTCCTCCATCTAATTCATTTTCAGCAGACCTTTGAATGTCAGTAACACAAATTTTGTCTCCTGTTTCTCCTCAGATTCCTGCTGCCTGGGTGAATCCATCAGGGAAGTATCACATTGGAATAAAGAACGGTTATGATTTTTTCCCTAAAGCTCTTAAGGAGAGAATACAGGTAACATATGATCCTTTGACTGTGAACAAATACAAGTTGTGGTGTGTTTGTGTTCCATACGTGTCTTTATAACGTCTGTAACAGAAAGAGCGTAAAGAGAAGCTGTGGGATCCGGCACACAGAGCAGCTCTCGCAGACGCCAGCCGCAGGACAGAAGAGTTTGAGCAGACTCACCCAAACCCATCACAGGTCACTACACACTTCAGTACTAACAAATCAAACAGCTAGATAAAATTCTATTGTAATTGTAATAGCAGCTATTCTGAGTATAAAATTTAGAACTGAATGTAAAGCAACATTATCTGAACTCAGGGCATATCGTTTGTTTTGTTTGTTGAATATTTAATTAAATAAAATGCTCATGCGTTTGTGTGTTGTTCAGATGGAGAAGCTGCAGAAGGAGGATTTACAGTGTCACATCGAGCTCTTAGGATCTCTAGAGAAGAAGTACAGTGACCCAGGACCCATTTATGACTGTGTGTCATGGCATGATGGTGTCACATGGAGGTCAGAACCTTCCCCAGCTTAACCACCAGCTTTAAGAATATACTTTATTGTACTCCAAATCCTTTACAGCTGGTTTTGACATCTGTTTGTAAATGTCATGTCTAGAAAGACAGGCATTTGCATACAGGTAAAGGTATTGGTAAGATGACTGACTGTGTGTGTGTGTGTGTGTGTGTGAGACAGGGCTTTGGTGGACACCTCTGAGTCAGGCGACCTGTCGTCCTGCAGCGTTCTCAGCTCATACAGAGAGAGACAGGAGTACGCTACACTGGGATACGCTGAGATGCTCAATTACTCCATAAACATCTATGATGAGGGGAACACGCTGTGTATTGTCACCAGTGGAGGTGAGACTGATGTTACACCTAGTCCAATGTCTTCAAAATGTGTTTCTCATGGTAGTAGAATTTGTGCGTTTCTGATAGCATCACATGTTACACAAATTTTGGGAGCAATGTAACTTTGTAATTTACACCAAAATGCCATTTACTTTTTCAAAGAAGTTAGTTATCATGTATACAGTCTGAACTGAATGTGATGAATAATGAATGACTCTAATGTGCAGACTCTTTTTAATGAATCAGTCTAATCACTCACTCATTGAATCAGTCATGGTTTTTGACCCCACTGAACTGCCAGTCTTTCATCATTATTTTTCATCATGTCAGACTTAAAACATGAGCCAAGCACTGTTATTTTGTTGGCAGATTCTTTTTAATGAATCAGTCTAATCACTCACTCACTGAATCAGTCATGCTTTTTGACCCTTACGGAACTGCCAGTCTGTACTTTCATCCTTTTTTTTCATCATGTCAGATTTAAAATGTGAGGCAAGCACCGCTACTGTGTTGTGTTATAATATGTGTAATTACTTATTGTTCACATGACAACAGGTAGTTAAAGATGCACATTCACAACAGATAGAGAGGTACAAGTCAGTTCATATGATACGATCAGTCCTTCCGCCGTATGAATCTGATATATATTTTTGAAAGGGTTTGCACTGATCTCTGTGTATAGGTGCTCATGGGACTCATGTGGCCAGCATCGCAGCGGGTCACTTCCCCGAAGAGCCAGAAAGGAACGGTGTCGCACCTGGAGCTCAGATACTCGCTGTGAAGATCGGAGACACCCGCCTGAGCACCATGGAGACGGGCACTGGCCTCATACGAGCCGTAAGGGATACTGTCAATCATTGTGACATCACTGCATTTAGCATGATTTGAATTGACATCAAAACAAATGGAGACATTTCTGACACTTACAAACATGGTACAGTAAGATTCCAGCAACTGGCAATTTGTCTGTCCACACAGAAGAAAATCTAATGTTTAAACTAGCGTTTTAGTGATTTAGAAACAAATATGAAAGTAGTCCAGATTGGATGTGAAAAAATCTGATCTATGTTTTTGCTCTGTACACAACAAGATCTTTTCTGCACCAGATATCCATGAAATCAGAATTGGTTGACTGTAAATGCAGGTTCACACTGAACCCGTTTTTTAAAGTATTTTATTTGTCGCACACATATACACGGGCGTCTTTTCATGCAGGCCAGCTCATTTAAAGGAATGCATAGAAATGTATTAACGTAATATAAACAAGAAGAGAGTAGTTAAGAATAAATAATAAAGGGATAGAATTAGAATACTTATAAAAAGGAAAATATAAGAAATATGTATGCACATACCTCTGTATGATAAATGAACAATGTGCAAATGTTTTGATGTTATGTACCAAAGTGTTATAGTAACATGTGTCATGAGGTGGTAATGTTTGAAAAGAAATGTCCTTGATGTATATACATAGTCAGGAATGTATATACACTACCATTCAAAAGTTAGGGTCACTTACTCTTTCTTTATTTTTTTTCACATTTTAGAATAATAATAAAGTCATCACAACTATGGAATAATAGAAATGGAAATATGGGAATTATGTTGTGACTAAAAAAATCCAAAATAAATCAAAACTGTGTTATATTTTAGCATCTTCAAAGTGGCCACACTTTGCCTAGATTTTACAGAAATGTACTCTTGACATTTTCTCAACCAACTTCTTGAGGTATCATACTGGGATGCTTTTTAAACAGTATTGAAGGAGTTCCCATCTATATGCTGGGCACTTAGTGGCTGCTTTTCTTAATTATTCAGTCCAAGTCATCCATTTCAAAAACTCTTTTTAAATAAAATTTTAGTTTTGTAATTAAATAAATTAATATGTTGGCACAGTTATGTTTTTGTCTACAAAACTAATTTCAAACTTTTAAGCATACGCCTTCAGATCAAAAGGTTTTTAAGATCATGAGAAACATTTCGGGCAGGTGACCCCAAACTTTTGAACGGCAGTGTAGATGCAATGGAGTATTATAAGATTTAAGGTCCTGACACACTCAAGGTGAAGTGCTTCTTCGCTTGGAGCCAAAAAGACGTTCAAAACAGCTGAACAATGATACACTGTTTGTGAACATTTAGACACCCACCATGATGCTGTGGGAGGCATTTTGAGGAGCATTTAAATATGAAGACGCTCAAGACTACATCAACTAATGTCACATTAAAATGTGTTTTTAATGAATTCATGCCTCATTCTATGAGTTGAATTCACACAAGGTCAGTAAAATAAGTTGCTTTAACTACACGTTTCTGATTTAAAGTAATAAATATGCAGCAGATAATTTGTAATATTTACCTTTTGCATTCATGGCGCTAATGTGCTAACGCTATATGTGGTCATAATATGCGCTGATTACACTCTGTTATTGTACTTTATTATGACACTGATACAACTGCAAAGATGGGTGTATGAAAGAGTGTTAATTGGTAGAATACAGACAAAAGAATGATGGTAGGCATATCTTACTTTGGGCACATGAGTGAATGGCTTTCAGCTGTAGGTGGCATGTGAGTGAAGCAGCATTTCAAACAACAGAGTGAATGGGCACTTAAGAGTATTTGAATAGATTTTATTCCTTTTGTAGACTAATTAAACAAAAAACATTGCATGACATGTTCTTGTAAAATGTCTATGTTAACGGTCGTACAAATTTGCACCAGCTTGCTAATAACTCTGCATGCCGGTGTGTTCATGTTAACTGATCTTAACTGACTGAATGGGAATTAGCTGTCGGCCTCAAAGTAGGTGGAGCTCCAGGTCACACCTACCGATGACGTGGACCAATGGCAAAAAGAAGGTGTTTAGCAGCTTGCATAAAGTTTTTCTATAAGTTCGCCCTGGCGAGCTGTTAAGAACCACCCAGCTGAAGTCAAAAATACCTTCGTTTTGGACAGATTTAGTTCTATATGACATCACACCCATTAGTTCGTTGATGTGCAGGGGCCTTTTAGAGTATGTTTTTTGTGTGTCTGTCCACACAGATTTTTAAAAGTGTTTTTTATTTTCTCCCCAATTTGGAATGGCCAATTGCAATGCGCTCTTAGTCCTCATGGTGGTGTAGTGACTCGCCTCAGTCGGGTGGCGGAGGACGACTCTCAGTTGCCTTCACGTCTGAGACCGTCAATCTGCGCATCTTATCACATGGCTTGTTGAGCGCGTTACCGCGGAGACCTAGCGTGTGTGGAGGCTTCACGCTATTCTCTGCGGCATCCACACATAACTCACCACATGCCCCACCGAGAGCAAGAACCACATTATGGTGACCACGAGGAGGTTAACCCAATGTGACTCTACCCTCCCTAGCAACCGGGCCAATTGGTTGCCTAGGATGCCTGACTGGAGTCACTCAGCACGCCCTGGATTCGAACTTGTGACTCCAGGTGTGGTAGTCAGCGTCTTTACTTGCTGAGCTACCCAGGCCCCCTGTCCGCACAGTTTTTGAATAGTTTTTCTATGTTTGACCATTGTGCTGCATCTTACTGTTTTTTTCATCATCTTGTACAGGAGAGCCATGTTTTTTATATGCCGTGTCAGGGTAAAAAGAATATAAACTTCTAAAAACATCTCAACACCAGCATTCTGTTCTATTCATGGTGTTGTGTTTAGCTATTATAGCGCAAGAACACATTTGGTCTGAACGGCCCCTAAGGTGCCTGATGTCATTTCATAACGGCTTCATTCTTCATATTTGTTTTCTTGTAGATGATTGAAGTGATAAACTACAAGTGTGATTTGGTGAACTACAGTTACGGAGAGGCCACACACTGGCCAAACTCAGGGTGAGTCACTCGAACCCTCTGTTGGTTCTAAGGAGAACCGTTCTCTCTGATGTTGACATGAACATCACATGTGTCTGTCTGTTGAACAGGAGAATCTGTGAGGTCATCACTGAAGCTGTACAGAAGTTTAATGTTTTGTTTGTATCGAGCGCTGGCAATAACGGACCTTGTCTCTCCACTGTGGGCTGTCCTGGAGGAACCACTAGCAGTGTGATTGGTCAGTGACAGCTGTTAGTCAAGTAGTGTCCTATAACACACTTTCTCTCATCATTTACTCAAACTCATATAGTTCCACAGCCATGTGGCTTTCTTTCTTCTGTGAAACACAAAAGGACACTTTAAGCAAAATGTTTAGCAGAATTCTGCTCTTTTCCATGCAATAAAGTGAATGGGGACTAAGATTTTCAAGCTCCAAAAATGACAAAAAAGCATCATGAAAGTGGTCAATATGAGTCACGTCATACGACACGCTTTGAGGAACAGACCCAAAGTAGTTTGCTTTCATTTTAAAGAAAAGAGTCATGCAGGTTTGGAACAACATCAGGGTGCGTAAGTGATGATAGTTTTCATTTTGAGTGAACTGATCCTGTTATCAGACATGACATGCACCATTTCCTTGTTCATTTGAATATTTGTATTCAGGTGTGGGTGCTTACGTCACTCCTGACATGATGGTGGCTGAATATTCGCTCCGAGAGAAACTTCCTCCTAATCAGTACACGTGGTCGTCTCGCGGGCCCAGTACAGATGGTGCTCTGGGCGTCTGTATCAGCGCTCCCGGAGGAGCCATCGCATCCGTACCCAACTGGACACTCCGCGGCACGCAGCTGATGAACGGAACATCAATGTCATCACCAAATGCCTGCGGTGGAATCGCTCTCATACTCTCAGGTACTGACGCCACCCCACATGAACCAGTGCAGTGCAGCATGTTTGGAAATATATGTAGGCATCACTCAATTAATCACAACGCAAGGAAATTAGTACTTTAAAGGGGTCATGACATGAAGAATTAAATTTCCCTTGATCTTTTGACATATAAGAGGTCATTGTACTATAAAAACATTTAAAGTTTCAGAACTCAAAACTTCCTCCTCACTGCAAAATTGTGATGACACACTGTGGAGACATTTGCATCTGACAACATCACATCAACGCCTACTTTAACTTATCACTTCTGTTGCCCCGCTCAGCAGCGGTGAACTGTGAGATGGCAGGTCATTCAAGAGCAGAGAACCAATCATAACAGTGGGTGTTTACTGTCAAGTCTTAAAGGAGAAGCAGCACCAAAACAGAGCGTTTCTGACAGAGGGTGGAAAATGATCATGTTTTACAAACATGACTGTTTTTTTGTGGAAAAAAACTTTACCATTATTATAAGTGAACCGCAAGGAACGTATTAATATGATGAAAAAAGGCATGTCCCGTCCCCTTTAAAGGTGCTATATGTAATATTTTTAATGTACTAAATCATAAAATGACCATAATATGTCATTCGAGAATTAGGAAACATGCTAAGTTGAAATACTGGCTTCTCCGATAACAATGCTACAGCCAGTATATTCTACTTTGAAGTTTCCATTCCAGGACGGAATTTCTGTTTATGTTTTGGCCTGTGTGATCCCGCCCACTGCCCACTCACCAACAGTATTTCGACACTGCTGGGTTGCCAGATTTGATCAAGTTTGCAGGCAAACAACACCATGTGCTGCAGCCATGGAAGCCAGCAAATGAACTGGATCAGAGTTAACAGATTCCACCCGACCTAAAAAGCCTCACCATCCGTCTAAATACCACCATGACCAGAGGCGTAGTAAAACAAGGATAAATATTAGAGATGCCTTTGGAAGATGGAGACGGCTTAAAGCCCAGAAATCCTTTAAAACGGATGCTGAGTTGGCTAATTTGCATGTCAACATTCTGACAACCCGCATGAGCTTTGAGTCTGGGGCGGGGCAGACAACTCTCTAATATTTTGAATTTGGACTGCAGTACCCATTTCAGATGCTTTTTGTCAGTCTTACATATAGCACCTTTAAATTCAAATATCAAACTCAAACTTTTGTGCATTATTAGAAAACCATATTTAAAATCAATGCACTAAAACTGTGAGTTATTTGAAATGAGTAAGAGGATAACTGCATGTTAGCACTGGGTTGTCCTCTTCGTTTTAGCAAAGGCATGCTGCCACCTACATTTCTATACAGTCACATTTTTCTTTGCATGCCCTCGCCATTTTTGCTGTAGAACCCACAGAGGAACACTGAGAAATAAAAAACTATCGTCTTAGATTTTTACACTAACCGATAGTTCAAAACAGCAACTTTTGATACAGTTTAATTGTTTAACATAATTATTAACTCTATGCTTCACAGGGTTGAAGCAGAATGGCATTCGTCCCACAGTCCCAGCAGTGAGGAGAGCTCTAGAGAACACAGCACTGAAAGTAGATGATATAGAAGTGTTTGCACAGGGCCACGGCATCATACAGGTACTGTGTGTGTGTGATTTTTCTAACAGGGTTAGGACAAAACAACATGACTTGGGAGCCACTGATTCTTAAACTGAAACATTTCAGAGTCATACAAGTGTTTTTAGTTGCCGAATTACTGAATCAATGTAGTACTGGATTAATGTTGTCAGTGTGTGTGTAGTCTGCTCATGTGTTCCTGCATGTGTGTGTTTATGTGATGGTGCAGGTGGAGCGGGCGTTCGACTACCTCATGCAGCATGCGTCGCTGCCCACCAGTTGCCTCGGCTTCACTGTTACCGTAGGAACACAACGAGGCATCTACCTCAGGGACTCGGCTCAAGTCACGGCCCCCTCTGATCACACAGTCGGCATCGAGCCTGTCTTTCCAGAGAACACAGGTACACTATAACACTGATGGACGAATTCACTAAACAGTTGCGCCACTTTTGGGCGTGGCATATCTGTGCATAAACCTGCGTCTTATTTGCTAATCTATTATAATCAGGCGCAATCAGAACTCAAATAGTGATGTTTTTTATTGATTCAACAATTAAATATATACATAGCAGAACACACATATACAGAATCAATATACAACCCCCAAATCCTCCACCCGACCCCCAACAACACCCCAGTGGTCACACAACCATAGACACACAACAAAAATATATTAATTAATAAAGAAATAAAAATAAAATAAATAAAACAATCACACACTTAAAACCCCTACACCTCTCTCTCCACTGTCCCTCCCCGAGAGCCCTCCAAAAAAGACAGATATCTGCCCCACTTCTTCGCAAACATGTCCAGACTTCCCAGTCTTCTGGATACCCCCTCCTCAAGAGCTGCCACTCTGGCCATCTCTGAACACCACTCCTGAAAAGGGGGTGCTCCAGCCGACTTCCAACTCCTCAAAGTAATCTGTCTGGCGATCATAACGCTAGATATGACCCAGTTTTTCACATGCTTATTCTCCAAATTAATGACTGCCCCATCTCCCAAGATACAGAGTCTGGGGCAAAATAAAATTTGAGAGGCCAAAACCTCGCACATAAAACTCTGAATCCTCATCCAAAATTCCTGCATCTTAACACATCCCTAAAAGACATGGGTTGTGTCTACATCTTCTAATTGACATCGCCAGCAGGTGGGTGTGTCTTTAAGACCAAGCCTATGCAATCTAGAGGGGATCCAATAGACTCAATGTAAAATCTTAAATTGTATGAGGCGAACCCTTGAGTCTCTAGATGCAGATTTGACATTTTTTAGAATCCCAGCCCACTGTCCCTCCTCCAATACCAAATTTAGATCTTTCTCCCATAATCTCTTAAGAGAAGTTGAAGTTTCGTCTCCCAGACTCTGAATTAGTAGGGAGTAATTCACCGATGCCTCATGACCTTTTGCAAAAGCAGTAATCACCTCTCCCAGAGTGTGATTCCCAAAAAGTTGAACCAAATTTTGAAAGGATCTCAACACTCCATTCTCATACAGGTCACCGAGTGTAGTAACCCCCCCTCCCAATCCACTCTGACCAGCAAAAAGGGGACTTGTTGATGCATAGTTTGGGGTTCAGCCATATCCTCGAGGCAACATTTAAAAAAATGTCAGAATTAAACAGTCTGGACACTTTAGTCCATACCGAGTTCAAGTGCGTAATAACGGGATGTACTTTAGCTTCTCCGATTAATTTGATAGAAAGGCTCTGCAGTGGTGAAATAGGGGCAAGAACCTCCTGTTCTATACAGAACCAGGGAGGGGCTCTCTCAGGTGGAAGCGACCAATGAGCCAAATGTCTTGAGACCGAATGCATAATAATAAAATAAAATCTTGGGTAGGCCTAGCCCACCTTTGTCAATCGGCCTATGTAACTTATTGAAATGTAATTTGGGACGCTTACCATTCCAAATGAAAGACTTTGCTATGCTATCAAATTGCTTGAAATAAGAGAGGGGGACATCTACAGGGAGAGACTGCAGTAAGTAATTGAATTTTGGAATACAATTCATTTTAATAACATTAACCTTCCCAATCATAGATAAATGTAATGAAGCCCACCTGCCCACATCACTTGAAAACCTTTTCATTAAGGGGTCAAAATTAACTAAATCACACAAATTTGCTGGAAATAAAATACCAAAATATTTTGGGCCACTGGAAAGCACCCGGCTGGAAAGCCGTTTCTGGGCAGTACGCTGTCAGAGCCAAAGCTTCGGATTTAGACCATTGACTCTATATCCTGAAAACTTAGAAAAGGAATTAATAATTCTGTGGAGGCAAGGCATAGATCTACTGGGGTCAGAGACAAATAATAGAATATCATCTGGGTAAAGCAAGAGTTTATGCGCCATACCTCCCGCCACCACCCCTGGAAAATCATCCTCCTTTCTTATCGCGGTTGCTAATGGTTCCAGGGCAAGACACAACAATAATGGGAAAAGAGGGCAACCCTACCGGGTGCCCCTATCCAAAGTAAAATAATCTGAAATTAGTCCATTTGTTTGTACCGCTGCTACTGGGTGTCTATAAAGTAACTTAATCCATCCAATAAACATACTCCCGAACCCATATATTTCCAAAACCTTAAAAAGATAATCCCATTCTACCATATCAAACGCCTTTCCGGCGTCAAGTGACTGGAGATTGTTCATTCGCTACTGACCACATGATATTGATGAGATGCCTAATGTTATCAGAAGAGCTACGGCCCCGAATAAACCCCACCTGATCTATATGTATAAGTGATGTCATAAATTAATTGATTAGCCAAAATTTTTGCATCTAACTGGATCAGGGAAATTGGACGGTAACTTTTACACTCGCTTGGATCTTTGTCCTTTTTAAGAATCAGACTGATCCGGGCTTGTGTCATGGTTGGAGGAAGCTTTCCGTTCTTTAATGATTCTGTATAAATTTCTAACAAAATTGGAGCAAGTTCTGTAGCATAAGATCTAAAAAATTCAGCAGCAAAACCATCTGGCCCCATATGACTGTCTTGCCCTGAATAACCAAAACTCCACTTTCCTCGACAAAATAGTATTATATCTGTATTTCAATCTAGTCAATTCTCTGAGGCCATCAGACAACATTCTGCGCTTCAGCTCTGCCTCTGCACTTTTAATATTCTCTTCCAACTCCATAATTTCTCGTGCTTTGGATTTTTTGGTGAATGAGGCATACTGTATGATCCGACCCCTAAGAACTGCCTTAAGTGCCTCCCAAGCCACGCCCACAGAGGATACTGAGGACCAGTTGGTCTCCATATAAACATTGATTTAGGTCTTTAACATTTGTTGGAATTCACGATTTTGCAAAAGGGATACATTAAAGCGCCAACCATATGATTTATTTTTCTCTGTATCTGGCAACATCTCCAAACTCACCAGGGCGTGATCTGAGACTAAGATGTTTCCAATTGAGCAATCAACAACAGATGAAATGAGGGACTTGGATATCAAAAATAAATCTATTCTAGAATAAATCTTATGGACTGATGAAAAAAATGTATAGTCCCTACCAGATGGGTTCAAAAGTCACCAAATATCTGCAAGACCAAGATTTTTACACATCTTGTGAAGTGTCACCATTGCTCTAGGGGGCTTACACACTTTTGCTTCACTATGATCAAGGACTGAGTCCATCAAAAGATTAAAGTCTCCTCCCAATATTATATCATGAGGGGTGCCAGCGGCTTGCAACATCCCTTCAAGATCTATAAAAAAAAGCCCTGATCATCAGTGTTAGGCACATAAATATTAGCTAAAATCAACCTTTGCCCCTGAATTTCAGCTAAAACAATAATGACTCTTCCTAATTTATCTTTAATCTGTTTGAGAAATTTGAATTGTAGATGTTTATTAATCAATATAATGACTCCCCTACTCTTACTTGAGCCAACACTAAAGAAAACATGTCCACCCCATATCTTCCCAAATTTTTCAGCTTCCTGCGGGGAAAGATGTGTTTCTTGAAGAAACCAACCGACCAACCGGCGTCAATCCCTTAAAACTCAAAGAGTCCATGTACACCTACGAGAGCCCCCGCAACAACTTTGCCATCGGATTGCTCAAGTCCGGTGCTTCTATACAAATTTTGTAAGGCAAAATTACATAACAGAAAATACTTTGTAAAACAGACCCCAGCCAACAGGCAGAATAACAGAAAAAACATGTAGACTCATTCACAGAACCGTCTCGAAGGTGTGTTCCTCCACAAAATAAAGCTGATATAAAGCTGTTCAGTTTCCTTGGACAGACAAGCAACTGTTCAGTGAGCCAGCTGTTATGAGTTCAGTGTATGACATAATCATTCCAATGTCCCGTAAAAATACTCAACAAAACAGACTCAGGAGGAATAAGCACAAAGGACAAACAGATTTATCCACTGCTGTTCCAAAGGAGTGATATTCAACAGAACAAGCCCTAGCCGCTAGGCGGAGCCAGCACGAAAAACAAAACCGGCATCCCAGTTCCTCGGATGATCAAGAGCCAAACTAACTCGGAGGCCGCAAAAAAAAGAAAAAAAGAAATAAAAAAATATACACCATAACTTACTCAGCCTGTCAACTTTATAAAAGACGTCCTTTATGTGAGCATGTAGATATTTTGTGGTCATCCAAAGTGTCCATTCTCGATCTGGCTGGAAACTTCAGTGTAAAAAAGATCTTCCATCAATGCAAAATTTCTTGGAGTCATGCCACAAAACAAACTCCAGCTACTAAGTGGAGCAAGCGCAAAAAGAAACAAAAATGGCACCCAGCTTCCTCAGATAATAGAGTTCCTCATCCGCGAGTCAGTCCACTAATATAAGAAACATCAAATGGCTTACTCCAATGTATTTATGAAAGAGAGTGCCTGTTTTGGACATGTAAATACTTTGCGACCATTCTTCGTTTCTATTCTCAGTTTGGCCGGGAACATCATTGCAAAAGTGATCTGCTGCTGGTGTAAGAGTTTCTTACATTGCTTGAATCGATCGCGTTTCTCTCTTGTCGAGTTCGGAAAGTCCAGGAACAAGAAAATATTGTGGTTCTTCCAAGAAAGCTTTCCTTTGCTCCTCGCCTGGCGCAACACCAGATCTTTATCGGATGATCTCAGAAATTTGGCCAAAATCGATCGGGGCCTGTGTCCCTCAGCAGATCTGCGAGCAGGGACTCTGTGAGCTCGCTCGATTTCCAGCTTGTGGCCTGTTATGCCGAGCAGACTCAGGAAGAGCTCGTCCAGGAATTTCACCATATCTCTGCCCTCTTCATGCTCAGGAATTCCAACAATTCGTATGTTATTCCTTCGGCTCATATTTTCAAAATATTCTAGTTTTTCCGAAATTAATTCCAAATCTGTTTTGGACGTGGGCGGATTGAGTTCCCTTTCCGATAACTCAAGATAATCGATTCGTTTCTCAACATCTGCGACTCTTGTGACCAACTCAGAGAATTTTTTCCATCGCCATAATCGATTGACATATTACAGCGAGATCTTCCAAGTCAGCAACAACCTTGGTCAGCATCACCGACATGTTGGACAGTTGACGCTGAATTTTATCTACCAACGTGCCGTCCAAATCGAGTTCCCGTCTCGCAGTCCTGCCAGAGGCCTCAGCTTGAACACGTAAGTGTCTTTTAATGTCTCCAGAGTCTGAGGATTTTGACTTCTTTGCCATGTTTACCTCAAAGAGCAAGTATGTAATTGGGTGTATCGAATCTCAGCAGATTATAACATGAAAATAATTAAAAAACTAGCAAAGTTCACAGAGCTCCTGTCTCACACGTCTGCTTCTCGCATGGCGTCCCCGGAAACCCCCTCAAATAGTGATGTTTAATGAGTATTTAAATTAAGCCACTGCCATTCCATTCTGCGCAAATATGCCTCCTTTCTAGGTAAATTAGGCTCAATATAGATTGTGCATCATTCAGAAAATTCTGTGCTATTTACCTGGAGCAGTTAACATTGCGTTCAGGCAGTAAACAAGATTTTATTAAAAAAAAATATGCCTGCATACATTTTCAATTGCTCATGGCAGCAGTAATTCTTCGAATTATGGAGATCAAATGATGGTGAAGAGCAATATAACCTGGCATGTATTGCGTGCATATTATGTTCAGCACAGATTTTGCTGAACTTTGTGCTTTTGTCTGTTAGCAACTTTAATGTTACTGTTTATGTATGTTTATGTTTAATGTCTGTTTTGCGATGCAGCTCAACCAGTTTGCTGAAAAGAATTGGTTCAAAAAAATGAATCCTTTCCCATTTTAATTGTTTTCATCACAAATTGGTGGGCATTGGAAGTTACTAAAACTGATCACCCAACAATCGTGAAGATTTTAATCAAACTGTCATGTCTTGAAGCAAAGAGTTTTAATATTATTTTCTGCTGGGTACCTGGACACTCGGGAATCTCCGGTAATGAACAAGCAGACAGAGCTGCTAGAGAAGCACTATCTACTGAACCAGTAAAATGCCCTATAGCTTCCACAGATCTGAAACCAACTCTGAATGTATATATCAAAAACAAATGGCAGTTGGAGTGGGATCAATGTTTAAACAACAAATTACGGAAAATAAATCATGTTGTTGGAACAAGATGTGTATGTGTTCCCTTTTAATAATCGCTGGGATCAAGTCATTTATACACGATGCCGGATAGGACATACAATACTCACACACCAGTTTTTACTATCAGGAGAAAATTCACCACAGTGCTCATCTTGTCAGAACCCACTATCCATTAAACACATTTTACTGGACTGTCATACCTCTACACATCTGAAGAACCTGTATTATTTCGTTAATGCTTTTGAAAAGGTTTTTAATCAAGTGAATCCAAATTTAGTTTTAAGGTTTTTAGGAAAAATGAATCTTAAACACATTACTTAACTCTATTTTTAAATAACTAAACCTGGCTCCCGCCATGAATATAGCCATAGAAGCTGGCATGGCGTAAAAAATTAAAGAAACAAACAAATCATCACAAATTGGATGAACATGTTTTTCTGAAATAAAGTAGAAGTATCTGTTTTCATTCCAACCCTCTACAGACACGTTGGAGAAAGAATCGCCATTGGCCAGTAAATTTATTTACTTGCTAGACATTTGACGACATGTAAGCTTAATGAAACTGAAAACTGAAAAAGAAATTAAGTAGACCGAGAAGGGGGCATCTTCACATATATATATATATATATATATATATATATATATATATATATATATATATATATAATATAGTTTTCATAGATATGATTTCACGCAATATAGTATGCAAGATTTTACATTTTATCTTTCACTTTTGATCAATCACATTTTAGCTTTTTAAAAAGTACAAATTTCACATTCTATAAATGTAAATGATGTCATGAAATTGCATTTTTAATAATTATACAAGCTGTTGTCACTGTTTATAATTTCATACACATTTTTAACAAAAGATTCACAATGTTGGAACCTAATAATGAAAATATAATTACACATTTAACAATGATTTAATAATTCTATTATAAAAAATCATTTAAATGCTACTACAAACCTACTATGCAAAAAAAAAAAAAAAGAATTAACAAGCACTTGCCTAGATGCGGCATATTTACAGTGTTTTATGGAGTTTAAATATTTCGTAATATATGATTGTGCCTTTAAATGTTTATATTTACACATTTATTACACTTACTACATTACTACATTTTGTTACATGGTTGTTTATATGCTCTTGTGCGATTTACATTATGTATAACAAGCGCTAAAATGGTACTGATTTAAGACAACCGGCAGCTCTGCGTGCAGATGTTTATGGTTGAATGAGTGCCCATTAATGAGAGAAAAGTTGCACAGTGGTTTTTCTTTCATCCTTGCAATGTATGATTAGAATTGATGTTTTTTTTTTTTTTTTACTTTTTGATCACCAAGTGATTGTATATAACAGAAAGGATATTAAAAGAGACATGAAATGAAAATGGGGTGCCTGGGTCTCGTCTTTGGACACACAATACATGAAATGAAGCAAAAGGAAACTTTTATTTCTATAATGTTTATGACTTGCATGTACAAATATTTATTTTACAAGTTCTCAAATTCAGACCTACAAACTATCGAGTTTTGCAACACTTTTACCTTCTAACAGACGTCCAACAGGCGCGTTACTGGTTTGTAGCCATGCTGAAACGGAAAATGTTGTGAAAACAGTCCGTGGAAATGTTTAACCAGAATCAGAGTTGACTTTGTTAAATGCAATGTAAAATGTAATTATGGCATATCACGGCTCAACTAAAGCGATGGTGACATCGCAATCCACAACACCTCAGGACCCACTGCAGCCAAATAAGGTCAATTTCCCTCAGGGTGCATACTCACGAGACACAACAGGCTGTAAAAGACGAGACTGAATCCAGCTTCTTAATTGCTAGCTTTATATTTAGTAAAAGGATTCAAGGATTCATTAAGTTCTTCACCACTTCAAAACTCAATCTCTGGCGACTCAAGTAAAATCTGAATATTTACTAGCCAGTGGATAATAACGGACATATTTTAGTCGCAGAGCGAGAAATTTTGTCGATGCAAGTGATTTATTCGCAATGTAGAGTGCTGCATTCAAAAGTAAATATCTTGCTTTGGAATGTAGTGGAGTACAAGTAAAAGTTTCCCAAAATGAAAATAAAGTACAGATACTTACACTAAAGTACAGTAACATTAGGAGGAGGATTATGTGAGGGTTTTCCCTCATCCGTGAGTAATTTCTGTGGTGTTTCGCCCGCAGAGAACTCTGTGCGCATCTCTCTGCAGCTGCACCTGGCTCTCGTCTGTAATGCTGCATGGGTGAACTGCCCCTCACACCTGGAGCTCATGAATCAGTGTCGTCACGTCAACGTACGCATCGACCCGCAGGGACTTAGAGAAGGACTGCACTACACTGAGGCACGTCACCATGCACCTCTGCTGAAAAATTACAAATGAAACTTAGAAATGATTTTCTCTGGGTTAATGACACATGATCATTGTGATCGTGTGTAGTGAATGAAGATGAGTGTGTTGTGTTTCTTTTGTGTCTCAGGTGTGTGGTTATGACATGTCCTCTCTCAGCGCTGGTCCTCTCTTCAGAGTGCCGATAACGGTTATAATTCCTGCAAAGTATGTTCAACAGCTCTCTATTGTTAGTGTTTAAGTGTTGCTGTGTGTGTGTGTGTGTGTGAGACATATGTTTGTGTGTTACAGAGTTGCTGACAGTCGCAGACAAGAAGTTGCGTTCACAGATGTGCATTTCAGACCGGGACAGATCCGACGCCACTTCATTACCGTCCCTCAGGGTGCTTCATGGGCAGGTAATACTTGTGTGTGTGTGTGTGTGTGTGTGTGTGTGTGTGTGTGTTTGGTTGTTTGTGACTTATACAATGGCATTGTTTACTACTTCATTCTGATTGGTTGACATTGGTGTTAATTAACTGTACAGCTATGAAGTACTTCCAGGTTTTTTGACACATTGCAGTTCCATTTCACTTCGCCACATTCTTTCCGAATTCCAAATTGAATTCTTTTGTTTCGATTTATTATGTTCAAAGAGAACGCATGAAATGACAAACCAAATGACAATTTTCTGAAATACTTTTAATAATTATGGCAAGTATGGCAATTCCACAAAATGAATTTCAAACTATTAATGTGGTTTGGGCTATTTTATTGAAAATAAAGGGTTGACAATTGTGTAAAAATTTAATTGGACTAATAACACGAGATGCCGATAAATTAATCAAATTAATCACAATATAATGTATAAAATAATAAAAACAAATCTATAATTTTTTTGACTATATATTAAATACAATACTAATAGTAATAATAATATAAATAAATATATAAATGCCACTAAAAATGACAAAAATACCCCCGAAATTAAAAATGTGGGGGCAAAAAAAGCCCTCGTAATGAATTTCTTTATTTTTTTTTGGTAGTAAATTCTGAAATAGTTCTTAATATTATTTTGGTCCTAGTTATATACTGTATATTATAGCATAAATTTGAGATGTTAATTAAAAAAATGGTATGAGGTAATAAATTCTCATTCTTCAGTATTGATTAAATTAACATATTTGACATGCCCATATAAAGGTTAAAAAATGCCCCAGAAAATCAAATATGGCCCCTTAATGTAAAACTTGGTGGTTTTCACACTGGGTATGTTTGCATGTCTTTAATCTGAGCACCATTGTTCTCGCCGCCCCCTGCAGCATTGGTCTGGTTTCATGTATGATTCTGTCGAACTCCGGTGCTTTTCCATTATCAACTTGCATCATCACAAACGTGCACATGATGGAGAACACAACACAGGTCGCTATATTTGTGTTTTTATTCATTTGGTGTGATTATGCACACCAGAGTGAACATAATCTGCACCTCTGTGCATCACTTGCTATAATTCAACAGAGAAGGCGACAATATCTGATACTCACAAACGATCATTTTTGAGGATACAGCTGGTTGCACGCTCACTCATGCAGTGTTGGGTAAGTTACTGTAAATAAGTAATTAACTACGAACTACTAATTACATCTTCTACAGTGTAATTTGATTACTGTACTAATTACTCTGTCTGAAAATTCATTTTTACTAATTACTACTTTCTAAAACCCTTATAAACCACGACCAGATGAAAAATACAAGGATAGACACGAAACTGTTCTTTTAATTCTTTTAAATAAATCATATAAAATCAAATAAATTATTCATGAACTGGCCAAAGAATTTAAGGGGGCACCATTTAATTAGAAAACAAGCATTTTAACATTAGACATTACATTTCGAATTAAATGTTGTATTGTTTTATATAGAATAGTTTTTAGAATTATATTAGAAGTAACTGTAATGAAATTACTGAAAAATTAAGAGTAATCCTTTACTTTTTCAATGAAATTTCTTTTTTTAATTACAGTAATGAATTACTTGGTAATGCATTACACACAACACTGCTCATGCATGTATGTATATGAAAGACACTTCACCTCTTCTGTGCCCCACAATGTTCCCCTGTCACTCATGGTGCACGTGTGTGTTTGTTTCTGTGCAATTGTTGATGTCATCATGCTTAAATCGGCAAAAACGAATGCGCAAGTCATTTTACATCCTGAACAAGTGCAAACCCGAGTACAGGTTGCTTTCTCACTCATGCAAACCACATCACAGTTCCATGCAACAGACCTACAGGTAGTCTCGGTTTCGGTACCACGGTCCACAAAACAACTCGCATTAACAACTTTTCATGCAAACCGTGTTCCGTTTCAGACTAAACTGCGAGTGTGATAGCCACCTTCATTTCTGACACTGGGTCAGGGGGCATAATTAGATGTGTAGTTTTTTTTTTTTTTATGCATTATTTTTTTATATAATCACACTGAAATACAGTATCTAAACAAACAGTGGCTTAAGAAAGTAGTAAGAACTGAAGTACTACACACGAGACAACCTGAGAAAAGCCTTTAAATAAACATGTGCATGTCAAACAACTCTGGATCACTGAATAATTGAAAATCAACGCTTCGAATATGTTACCACGTCGGGGTTTGTGTGTTTGTGTGTGTGTGTTTACTTCATACCTGATGATTGTTCTGTATGAGATCTGATTGTTTGAGGTCTTCACTCTTAATTTCTTTCTCTCGTGTATCTCTTTCAGAGATCTCATTAACGTCTCACTCTGGAGATGTGTCTTCTAAGTTTGTCCTGCATGCAGTTCATCTGGTGAAGCAGCGAGCGTATAGAGCCAATGAGTTTTATAAGTTCTCATCTCTGCTTGAGAAAGGCTCGCTCACTGAAGCATTTCCTGTGCTGGTACATGATACACAACAGCTTAACAAACTTGAACATCAGATTGCGGTCTGTATAAATATATTGTGCTGTTGGTCAGGTGGCATTTACATCTTTTGCTGTGTGTTTTTCTCAGCCAGGACGGACTGTAGAACTGTGTGTTGCCCGCTGGTGGGCGAGTCTAGGTGATGTCACCATTGACTATGTTATTTCCTTCCACGGTCTGGTGACATCACCGTCTCCTCTTCATATAGTGGGTAGACCGTTTTCCATCTGTGTTGCTTCAGGTTGCAAATGAGTTCATACATCAGTTACATAAATACATACAAACTCTGTGCATGTTTATCATCTGCAGCACGCGTCTGAAGGGATTTCAAGTTTTGAGGTTTGTTCTCCATTAAGATATGAAGATGTTTCTCCAACCATCACGCTGAAGAACTGGGTTCAGCCTCTTAGGTAACACACACACACACACACACACACACACACACACACACACACACACACACACACACACACACACAAACAACCCTCAGTTTACTGAATATTTTGAAGAAACTGCTCTGTTCAATATTACTATATTTACTGTACACATAAATAGATGAAATAAACTACAGTGATGATTTTTAAGTGGCCTACAATATTTTATGTAAAACATTTAGTGAACTGTATCAATTAGTGCATAGCAAATAAGGTTGCAGATATCAAAAATATTCTTGATCGACAGTCAGTGTGTATATATATATATATATATATATATATATATATATATATATATATATATATATATATATACACATACACCGATCAGCCACAACATTTAAACCACCTGCCTAATGTTGTGAAGGTCCCCCTCGTGCCGCCAAAACAGCGCCAACCTGCATTCTTCTCACCACAATTGTACAGAGAGGTTATCTGAGTTAACGTAAACTTTGTCAGTTCAAAACAGTCTGGCAATTCTCTGTTGACCTCTCTCATCAACAAGGCATTCCCGTCCACAGAACTGCCGCTCAATGTTGGCATCATTCGGTTGTGCGTGAAAATCCCAGGAGATCAGCAGTTACAGAAATACTGTTTGGCACCAACAATCATCCTTGCAATTATCTAATCAGCCAATCGTGTGGCTGCAATGCATAAAATTATGCAGATACGGGTCAGGAGCTTCAGTTAATGTTCACATCAACCATCAGAAAGGGGAAAAATGTGATCTCAGTGATTTGGAGCGTGGCATGATTGTTGTTGCCAGATGGGCTGGTTTGAGTATATCTGTAACTGCTGATCTCCTGAGATTTTCACACACAACAGTCTCTAGAATTTACTCAGAATGGTGCCAAAAAAAACATCCAGTGAGCGGCAGTTCTGCAGATGGAAATGCCTTGTTGATGAGAGAGGATAACAGAGAATGGCCAGACAGGTTCAAACTGACAAAGTCTACGGTAACTCAGATAACCACTCTGTATAATTGTGGTGAGAAGAATATTATCTCAGAATGCTATTCTGAGATGTGGGTTGGTGCTGTTTTGGCGGCACTATGGGGACCTATGCAATATTAGGCAGGTGGTTTTAATGTTGTGGCTGATTGATGTGTGTGTATGTATGTGTGTGTGTGTGTGTGTGTGTGTGTGTGTGTGTATATATATATATATATATATATATATATATATATATATATATATATATATATATATATATATTACACACACACACACACACACTACTAGTCAAAAGTTTTGAAACACTCATTCTTTATTATTTTATAATTTATATATATTATTATTTATTTTTATTTTTTTTCACATTTTAGAATAATGGTAAAGTCATCAAAACTATGGAATAACATAAATGGAACTGGGAATTATATTGTGACTAAACAAAATCCAAAATAAATCAAAACTGTGTTATATTTTAGCATCTTCAATGTAGTCACTCTTTGCCTAGAATTTACAGACATGTGCTCTTGACATTTTCTCAACCAACTTCTTGAGGTATCACCCTGGGATGCTTTTTAAACAGTTTAAAGAGTTCCCATCAATGTTGGGCACTTATTGGCTGCTTTTCTTTATTATTTGGTCCAAGTCATCAATTTCAAAACCTTTTTATTTTTTTATAAAATGTTAGTTTTATAATGAAATAAATTAATATGGTGGCACAATTATATTTTTGTCTAGAAAATTATTTCAAACATTTAAGCATACGCCTTCAGATCAAAATGTGTGTGTGTGTGTGTGTGTGTGTGTTTGATATGACTTGAATCTGCCCATTTTATCCTATTATATAAAATAGTCCACTGGAAAACGGCAGAAAATTTTGCCCAAATTGTATTGTATATCATAGTATAGAAAAGTATAAAGTAAATATATTTATTATGATTTTCTAAATGTTTGTTGTATTGCATCATATACCTTAATTTAATCATGATTAATCACAGAAAAATTTGCAGTTAGTTAAATTTAATTGATTCACAGCCCTAGTATGTATGTGTATATATAATTTATGTATTTATTTGTTGGTGTGCTGAATAATTAGAAATGTTGGCAAAAATATCAATGCTTACTAATGCATCTTGCTGTCCCAGTGTACATGAGTATATTTAAACTGTCTTATGATGCTCTTATTATAAATAAGGTCTGAAGAACATGAAGTTCTTGAAGAACAGAATATGAAGTGTTTAATGGGTCTTTAATCATAAATGTCTCTGCAAAACATAGCATGAAATGAAATCTGAGCTTTTACTGCTCTTCAAGTGAAATATTTTGAAATACTTTCTTCACCTTCATAAATTATGCACAATTAACATCTCCGCTGTGTGTTTGTTTTCTTCAGGCCTGTGAGTTCTAAAATCAAAGCTCTCAGTGTCAGAGACATGTTGCCCAACAACAGACAGCTGTATGAGATAGTGCTCACGTATAATTTCCATCAGGTCAGTTTGAACACACTCGCTCGCATGTTTACTGTAGGTGTATGATATACCTGTATGTGTTCACATTTATTTATATCTTTAAGTGTATCTGTCTGTACACCATACATGTGGATTCATTGATTCTAATTGAATTACTGATTGATATTTTTCAGCCTAAGAGTGGAGAGGTGACACCGAGCTGTCCTCTGCTGTGTGAGTTATTATATGAATCTGAGTTTGACAGTCAACTCTGGCTCCTGTTTGATCAGAACAAGAGACTCATGGGATCTGGAGATGCCTATCCACACCAGGTAACCACAACACAACACACTTACTGTGTACAGTGTTGTCACGGTTGTGAAAAACCTGGAAATATCAGGGAATTTTAAAAAGGCATGGACATTTCTATGGTGAATAAAATTTTGTCAAGTTATGCTCTGCTCTAAAATATTTAACTGGCTTAGAAATGGCTCTTTGTGAGTGCATTATCTGTACAATTATTTTGACAGTAATCTAAACTACTGTTAAAGTCATGGAAAATCATTGGTCAAAAGGTGTGGGAACCCTGTAACTTACATATTAGGTTATTATATCATTCTGCTTGGTGGCGCAAATAGCTACATCAGCTTTAAAGGGATAGTTCAACCAAAAATAAAAATGATCTCATTTACTCAACCTCATGCCTTCCCAAATGTGTGCGACTTACTTTCTTCTGCTGAACACAAAGATGTTTAGAAGAATATCTCATCTCTGTAGGTCCATACAATGCAAGTTAACAGGGTCCAAAACTTTGAGGCTCATAAAGCGCATAAATGTAATCCATACGACTCCAGTGGTCTTCAGAAGCGATTTAAGTGTGGGTGAGAAACAGATTGATTTTTAATGAATTTTTAAGTACTCATTTTTACTATAAATCTCCTCTTTCACATTCTTCTTCTTGTGTTTTTGGAGATTCACATTCTTCATGCATGTCATGACCTACTGGGTAGGCTGGAGAATTTATAGTAAAAAAGGACTTAAATATTGATCTGTTTCTCACCCACACATATCATACCACTTCAGAAGACATGGATTAAACCATAGGAGTCGTATGGATTAATGCTGCCGTTATGTGCTTTTTGGAGCTTTAAAGTTCTGGCCACCATTCACTTGCATTGTATGGACCAACAGAGCTGAGATATTCTTCTAAACATCTTCCTTTGCGTTCAGCAGAAGAAAGTCATACACATCTGGGATGGCGTGAGGGTGAGTAAACGATGAAATAATTTTTATTTTTGGGTGAACTATAAATAATGTAAACTCGTATTTGCTCATGTTGTTTGTTATTTGTGTACCACAGTACTCTCTGAAGCTGGAGAAGGGTGATTACACGCTGCGTCTGCAGGTGCGTCATGACCAACAGGGCGAGCTGGAGCGTTTGAAGGATCTGCCATTTGTCATATCACATCGTCTCTCAAATACACTCTCACTGGACGTCTACGAGTCACACCGCGCTGCCATGCTGGCGAAGAAGAAAGCAAACTCCATTACTCTGAGTCCTGGAGCGTCACAGCCGTTCTACATCACTGCTCTGCCCGATGACAAGTGAGTACCCAGACTGAAATTAAGATAGAAATAGCAATAACAAATTAAATTAAAAATGAATCTTAATACAAAACTCATTGTGCCCAGACAGGATGTGTCTCATTATTGTATTGCAGGATAATGTAAACATTTGGATTCATTATAGAAATGAGAATTTTGTGGGATATTTTTTTTTTTTTTTTTTTTTTGGATTTTGGGGTAAACATGACCTGGATATGTTTTTGTGAGATTTAGTGTGGACTGATTTTCAGTGGTCAATGCCAAAAAAATCAACAGAGCAGGATGACAGATATAATGCTGATATTTATATAATCAGGGTTTCCACTGTTGGAAAAAAAATCTGGAAATTTCAGGGATTATAAGATTGTGCTTTAGAGCTGAAGCATGTAAGAAGGCTTTCTGTTTCAGGGTTTTGTTTATAACTGAGACCAGTTACTCTGTGATATGGAAGACATGTAGAGACATAGAGTGTGAAGTTATTATTTAAATTATTTTTTAAAGACAATTTGTGTAATTGTCCCTTCACTAATCCCCACCTTAAAAGCGCTTCTGACCAATCCTGTTTTAGCAACTGTTGCCCTGCTGCCATTACTCTGACACGTGTTTGCTATTTTCCAATGACAGCCTATGGAAGTAATGTTTGTTAGAGTACTTTTAAGTGGGATTTTATCAAAATAATCCGAAAACACGTTGTTGCCGGATCATTTGTAATAGTGACACGAGTTACCCAGAGAAGATACCCGCAGTGTTTTTCTTTCTTTTTAAAAAAAAAATCTTTAAATCTGGACAAGAACATGTTCTGGATTAAACTGTCAGCACTCGTTCCCAAATGAACATATAACATCTGTAACGACACCTACATTTGCTCCAAGGTAAATTAAAGCTTATAACTGAATGTTAATTAATTTTGGTATTGATTCAAGTCATAGTAAAAGTGATAGTAAATAAACAGTTCACAAATGAGTGTGTTATGAGTCGTTATAAACAGCTCTGTTCACTTATGCTAATGTTATTCGATGTGTAATCGCTATTAAATTAAGTATTTCTCTTTTCAAGTGACAGTAAGAGTGTTCACACTTGGCAGGTTTGGTTCGATTAAAACTCTGTTAGTGCGGTTCATTTGAACAAGTGTGAACGCTGCCATCCGAACCTTGGTGCGCACCAAACAAACGGACCGAGACCCCCTGAATAGTGGGTCTCGGTCCGCATCTTTGTCTTTAATACTGACCTCAAGCATACCTGGTTCTTCTCATCATAGGAGCCCATTACAGTTCGGTACAGGCGTCGGAACTGCATTCTCCTTGCAGCATATCTTCGTTTGTGTGTGCAACGGAGGAATTCCTGGTGCTGTTTTGACTCCTTTACACATATTAGCTCTTCGTTTGTTCTCGGCTGGTAAAAATTCCACCATATATACATAAATCCAACGAGCGCATTTAACCCAGCAGCCAGCATTGTTTTGGATGTTCGGCAAGTTCCGTCGCAAAATATACGTCATAAAAGCTGTCCAATCAGGTTGTGACCTTATCCTTATGCCTTTTGTTTTGTATCTTTAGGTTCGGTGTTAAAAATGCCAGTGAGAAGGCTAAGCGAACCAGGACTAAATGTATAATTTTCTTTTTTGGTCCGGACCAAGAGAACTGAACTACAATTGTGAACACACCCTAATAATCATTTGCCTTGATTCTGATTCATAGTCTGCACAGTTTTCAATCAAATTACTGTGTAATTTAACAATTTGTTTGACAAAAAACTTCAGATAAATACGCATTACAATTTCACTCTTCATACCAGCCCACATAAAAATAATATCCATTCCGTTTATGAGAATATTTTGCCAAAAACTGCTTCGTTCACGGCATTCTCCCATTCATTCCAATGGGGAGTTCTGCAGAGCTTGTCGGAGCGAGCGACCTTAAGCAAGGGGGGCAGAGATTAGCGAAGGGTCAATTAATTGTCAGTGATTTGAAACAAGGTAGCATAAAAAAGCAGAACCACCAAATTATCTGTATTGGCAGATGTTGTTCTAAATAATCAGATTTTGGTATTGCACACAAATTTTGTGTCTGCGCATCCCTAATGGCAACTGTTTAAGATTTGTCACCCGTTTTATCGTCCATCAGGTGAATAAGAGCACACCTCTCCTCAGTAAGCTGCAAGATTTAAGTTATCATTCATGTCCGTAGTATGGATAATGTGGAAACAGTGCAGAAGTTGTTTCATGCTGAAGTTTTGGGATATTACAAGAAGTATGATGAGCATAAGCAATACTAACAGTGATGCTTACCTTAGCAAACACCACTACCTAAAACTACCTACTAAAAGAACCTTCACTAGATCTAGAATAGATTATGAAACTGCCGCAATGACATGGACATACTTTACCTTATAGAAATAAGCATCTTCACTCATTTCGTAATACTTTTTAGAGAACAAATAAAAGGAAAACAGCATACCACTTCCCCACTTCATTTCAAAATGCCTGTAAAATTTGTTAAATCTTAAAAAATATCATGGAAAATATAATTAACATACGTTTCTTTAGTTATACTCAGCTCTAAAATATTTGATTGCCTTGAAATTGCTTTTTGTGAATGTAATCTCTAAAATAGTTTTTTAAAACCTGTATCACATAATCCCAAACAACCAGAAAAGTCATGGTGAAAACCCTGTGGTAACCCTGCATACTACAATTTGTTGATTGCGAATGATGTGCACACAAATTCCTTAAATTAAATGAACACTTGTTAAACAGTATTTCCTCAAAAGTCACAAAAAAATGAAAACAAAGTGTTTAACTTTTGACAAGGCTGTTGGTAGAATTTGGAAGGGGCAAACAACACTTTTGCTGATATGTGACACTGTCCCTGCTAAACAAGCAGGGCTATCAACTGATTACCTCAGAAAAGCCCAATACTCTGTGTTTGTGTGTGTGTGTGTGTGTGTGTGTGTGTGTGTGTGTGTGTGTGTGTGTGTTTTTTTTTTTTTCCAGGATTCCTAAAGGTGCCGGTCCGGGCGGTTACATAACCGGTTCTCTGGTTCTGCCTAAGAGTGAGTTCGGCAAGAAAGCAGTGAGTGATGGTCTCTTCAAATGCACTGTTGTCATGTGGTGTGTCAGTAGCTTCACTGCTGTGTACATCTGCATGCTGCTTCACTGCACTCCTGATGGTGGTTCTGTTTCAACACGCACAGCTCCTTCAAAGCCTCACTCACGAATACTTCTGATGGATCTGATTCTCTGTCTATTGGAGGGCTGCACAATTCATCGCAATAAAATCGCTATATTTTTTTTAATCTCCGAATTCTGTGACGTTTAATACACCATTCTGATTGGTACACTGACAAGATCTTGCCAGGCAGAATTAGACATAGACCGATAATAGTTTTTACCGATATTTCCACTTTTCCACTTAATCTGTTATCGGTTTTTAAAACCGGGTTTACAAATAAAGTTGGACACAAAAGACTTCACATTTTAAATAGTAGATAGACTAAGTGAGGGGCATTGTATATTGCAACTAAAACTAGTCAAATTAATAATTTTTAGACCGTAAGCAATAGTAGGTTTGTAAAACAATTCACCAGAGGTTGGTGATTAATAATTAAGTTGTCGAATGTGCCTAAAAGCAGAAATAAAACTTAAAAATCAGTAATGCATATCAGTCATCAGACACTTAAAAATAATCAGTTTCGTATCGGCCATTAAAAACAAAATTTGGTCGACATTCTAATCAAAATGCAGTCCACAAAAAAGGTACCAGTGAGAAACTTAACAGCAATCGGGAAAGTGAATAAAGAAAAACAAAAAGGCACAAAGAAATAATGCCAAAATCACAATCGCAATATGTCAGAAAATCACAATATGATTTATTTATCCATTTTGCACAGCCCCTATCTGTCGTTCTGCTGCCGGTGGCTTGTCAGTCAATGACTGTTTTACATTACAGAGACATAATTGTTTTCATTCGATGTGTTCTGTGTTTTATAACATCACATGGGTTGAAACAGATGAAGTGCTAAGAAAGTTTTGTTGCTGTCTGCCACACTGTCTGTGTGTTTATCTCTGAATTTAAAGGAATAATTGATGTTCTTCCAAACTCGTATGACTGTCTGTTCCTCCGAAGAAGTCATATGGGTTTGGAATGACTTGAGGGTGAGTAAATGATTACAGAATTTCATTTTTGGGTGAACTAAGTGATCTGTGACCATTACAGAAAGGTGCTTTGCTGTTATATGAACATGATTTCATCGTAAACTGACTTTCTGCTGTTGCCTCGATGATTGATGCAATTTAAAATAAGTCTTGGCAATAATTATTTAATAATGTCAACACAAACAGAACTTGTTATATGTGCAGTATAGAGCAGAAGATTCAGAAGAGTCAGAGGAGAGAGAGAGTCTCAGTGTGTGTGTTGTGTCGTTCTCTCTCTGATGTGTGTTGTTCTGATCAGCAGGGACAAGCTTCAGCCAAACGACATGGAAAATTTAAAAAGGTACTGGACGGGTAGATCTAAAAGACCCGAATCACTGTCTACTTTCTAGACATGTTATGTATTCAGTTATTAAGACATTTCTGGTGAAATTTACTTCAGGGACCCTTAGTTAAAAATAAACTGAACTTGAATTAAATAAAAAGCCCAAAACCTACACACTCCCATCACATCACTAACTACTAATATGTAACTCATTTCACATCAGTCATTTGTTCTCTGTTGTCAAATTCAGAAATGTTCTGCTGTTGGATGTGAATTCAGAAACCATCACAAATAATTTATTTTGTATCTCATCAGTAGGTTAATCCAGCATTATTTAGTGTCAGGGTGGTTTTGAAGGATACTGAACAACATGATTGAGAAGTCACATGTTGTTCTGTGTTTGGTGTTTTTATCATGCAGGATATTTTGCCGATCGTTTATCATCTGGTTCCTGCTCCGAACAAAACCAAGAATGGCAAAGAGAAGGAGAAGGATGGAGAGAAAGAGAAAGACGTGAAGGACGAGTTCTCTGAAGCGCTGAGAGATCTGAAGATCCAGTGGATGACAAAGTAAGTCTCGCTGTAACTGTCTTACTGTCACTTCACTGGCTGCCTTTGTTTTCCACATACTCTGTATTTTAGTAAATTAATTATGAATAATTGTGTTCAGGTTAGAGAACAACTCTATCTATGATGAGCTGAAGGAGTTGTTCCCTACACACCTGCCTCTACATGTACAGAGACTACATCAGCTTGACTCAGAGAAGGTACATCCCATTAGATGCATTAAGAAAATTCCACCCAAAATGTAAGAAATTTCATTTTTATGCATTGTGACATAGAGTGCAACAGTGCCCTCCCACTTTTTCAGCCATCTTGGTTTCGGAAGTGTTTTTCCCATTAATTTTTTTCCATCGGGATTTCATGAAATCCTTCATAAAAGAGTTGTAAGCCATGAACCAAACCATCCATCTCTAAGGTGAATCACAACATTACAAACTTTGATTTGAAGCAAAAAGATATTTGAAAATCTGACAAAAAGACAGAGTTACAAGACTGTGTACTTAACGTCTTTAATGAGGAAATGAACTACAATCCCATGAAGCATTGCGAATGATGTAATTGAATTAAAAACGATTGGAAAATATAAAACTGTTGATTTAAAATGGCTTGTTATAAGCAAAGAAACGGTATATTTTAATTGAATTGCAAAATAACCAAATATATGCAAATATATGAGAAGTTTGAAGAGTGTAGGAAGAGCATTTCAATTACGTCATTCAAAGTGCATCATAGGAGTGGGCAGGCGCTGCGGAGCTCTTTTGGTGCTCTTTGTTTGTCGCGATTCTCTTGATTGGTGGATCTTCCTCTTCAGGAGCATGGGTAGTGTACTAGTTCTTCACCAGAAATTAGACTATTAAAACACTGTTTTTAAAATGGAATTTGAAATAACGTGAACTCATGGCTTCAACAGAAGCATATACCATCGATTAACAACCTTAGAGCTCACTGTAGGTCTGTCTTTAAAGGTTTATAAGTGATTATTTTAATTTTTTTTCTCCCCGATTTGGAATGCCCAATTCCCAATGCACTCTAAGTCCTTGTGGTGGCGTAGTGACGCCTCAATCCGGGTGGCGGAGGACGAATCTCAGTTGCCTCCGCGTCTGAGACCATCAACCCGCACATCTTGTCACGTGGGTAGCTCAGCAAGTAAAGACGCTGACTACCACCCCTGGAGTCACAAGTTCGAATCCAGGGCGTGCTGAGTGACTCCAGCCAGGTCTCCTAAGCAACCAAATTGGCCCGGTTGCTAGGGAAGGTAGAGTCACATGGGGTAACCTCCTCATGGTTGCTATAATGTGGTTCGCTCTTGGTGGGGCGCGTGGTGAGTTGTGCGTGGGTGCCGCGGAGAATAGTGCGAAGCATCCACACGTGCTATATCTCCGCAGTAACGCGCTCAACAATCCACGTGATAAAATGTACGGATTGACGGTCTAAGACGCGGAGGCATCTGAGATTTGTCCTCCGCCACCTGGATTGAGGCGAGTCACTACGCCACTTCGAGGATTTAGACCGCATTGGGAATTGGGCATTCCAAATTGGGGAGAAAAGGTGAGGAAAAAAATAAATAAATAAAAAATAAGTGAAGGTACTTATCCATGCAGTTAGTAATTTGCATAAAACACAGCTAAACGATCTTTATCTAAAGGCTTTCCGCACAACTTGTGCTGTACAGTGATTCGTCACTCTTTGCAAACGTATCTTTAAAGATGCAAACACACTTAGCAAGGTCTTCAAGTAAAGCCAAGATTCTGCGTACGTGTGGTTTCAGTTGGTTCTAAATTTAATCGTAGTACGAAGTGCAGACTAACTGATGAATCATGATTTCTCTGTAGAAACATTTGCACACGGGTTTTATGCAAAAAAAAAAAAACATGTATCTGCACTGTTAGTGATTAAGGCCCAAATATTTGTCTTTTTATTAAAATCTGCTTTAATTTAATTCAGTACAACAAATAATACCGTGATTTATACTGACAATTTTAGTTTACTTTTTAAATATATAGATTGTTTTTATATTACAGTTTTGCAGATTTAAGGGGAAATGTGTTTACTTGTCATGACAAAAAATATTTTGTTAAATATTATTTTTTATAATTTTTCTTTCTTTTGATTTTGGAGAGAAATATGAACTGGACATGTTCTTGACAGGATTTGTAATGCTTTCTTAAAGGAGCGGTTGAAGCATTTGGGAGAGATCGTGGCAGCAGCTGATGTTGTGATGTCACACATCGATCAGACGGCACTGGCAGTTTACCTCACCATGAAGACAGACCCTCGGCCAGACGCTGCCTCCATAAAGAGGTACAGAACATTTCTACACATCACATCTCTAGATGGATAGATTATATGGTCGAGGAATTCTTGATATCAAAGCTTTCTTCAGAACTGTAGTGAACTGCCCTACCTAGACAGTATTTTAAGGCATCACCAGTGTTGGGGAGTAGTTAATTAAAAGTAGCGACGCTGCTAACTTAACTATAGGGAACACAGAGACAGATGAAATGTATACATTTAATGCACTGTAAGTCACTTTGGATAAAAGCGTCTGTCAAATGCATAAAAAATACATTATTCATCGGCGTGACCTTAGTTCAGCTAGTTTAACAATAATAGTATTGCTTTTCCAGTAACGAGCTACATTTTCCAAACACTTATCTCATTTTATTGTGAACACAGCAATGGAGCCCAGAGTGTAATCAAACACACTCACTAAAACCGTCCTTTCTCATGTAGCACTGGCAAAACTGAATCATTTATGTGAACCGTTTCATGTGAATGAACTAGTTCACATAAATGATTCACTGATTCACTTGAGCCTCACGCAGCCTTGAAATGCATTTGCTTTCTTTTTTAAGCGAAATATTTAGTGTATTGCTGCTGTTTATCACTATATTTTATTCAGTTATATAAAATAGGGTGTTTTCTGGTTTATTAGTGTATATCAAGTATACAGTAAATTTATGTTGTTGTCACCCTGTTTAACCTTAATGAAAATAAACCATTTTACTATAGTAATATTGTAGTAATTATGACTAGTAAAACTATGTTTATTCTTCATAAGGGAATGTCACCCTAATTACATGTAAAACTAACAGGTGATACTGAATTAAAAAATATCATCCGATTGTTATACATCTAAAAAACAAAATCCTCCTTAAATGGCTTCAATGTATTTAGGTAGTGTAGCTAACTACTTTTTAAAAGAGTAAATTGACTGTAATTTAACTACTTTATGAGTTGCTTGTAGCTTGAGAGAATAATTTTTTTTAAGTAGCTTCACAGACACTGGGCGTCACAGGTGTGTCCAGAAACAAAAGCTGTTTATAATCTTTCAATGTTCTCAGTGATATGGAGAAGCAGAAGTCATCGCTGTTGGACGCGCTGTGCAGGAAAGGTTGCGCCCTGTCAGATCAGCTCATGAAGACTGCAGCTCAGGATGGCGCGAGCGCGGGCGAGGTGGGTAGCTCTGACGATGACCCGCAGGGCGTGGCCACAGCTCTGACTGACACATTCTGGGAGGTGCAGAAGTGGGCGGAGCTCACAGACCCTAAGGTGTGTCAGTGTTTGCAGATGTAGGAGTTATTTGAATTCAGTTTTTTTATGTGGCAAGATGTTTGTTGTGACATATTTTTTTTTATTTTTTTTATTTTAGGTTTTAACGTTTTCCTACAAATATGCGTTAGCATATAAAATGTATGGAAGGGCTTTGAAATATGCAACTAAGATTGTTGAGGAAAAACCCAGCAAAGAGAATTTGAAGAATTGCATACAGGTAAGAGATCATCTGATACTCAAGTTAAAATGTGTGTATTGCATCATATTGTTATTCATATGCAGACCTGCATGGGAAATACATCCACAGAATTCTGTAGAATTTAAATGCCTGACATTCATAATATGCTGTGGCCATAAAGTCGTATATCAATACATTGGGATTTTTTTTTCTCACAATATTGCATCGTTACTTAGATCCTTGTATCAAGATTAAAAAATATATATATTTATGTGTAAATTCAGTTTAATGAAGCAGTATGTCGTTTAAATGGGTGGAAACTAGAGGTCGACCGATAGTGGATTTTGCCGATACAATAACTGGAAAAGGCTGATAAGCGATTAATTGGCTGATAGTTTTTAAAATCGTTTTATTGCATGTAAAAAAAATAAAAAATTGGTTAGATTTTTCTTACTGTGACAGGCACAGACACTATACAAGTGTACAAAATGAGTAAAATCCCAGAACCACTGGCATTGATTTTTGCAGATAACCAATTGTTCAAAAAAAAGCAATCATTTTCACCGATTAAATGGATAGTTCACCCAAAAATGAAAATTCTCTCATCATTTACTCCGCCTCATGATATCTCAAGTGTGTGACTTTCTTTCTTCACCTCAACACATTTGAAGAAAATTAGAAAAATATCTTCGCTCAGTATGTCCTTAAAATGAAAATGGATGGTGATCCAACTTTTGAAGCTCCAAAAATCACAGTCAGTCAGCATAAACGTCATCCATACGACTCCAGGGGTTAAATTAATGTCTTCTAAAGTTATTTGATCGCTTTTGGTGTAAAAAAAATCTGTATTTAAGTACTTTTTAACTATAAACCATCACTTCCGGTAAGCTTCACGAGAGGGTGGAGTTCACGCGGTCTCTCATGTTACGTATTCACATTGCCATGTTATGGACGTAATCTCATGTTCTCCACTCGGTTGAGATATCCAGGATAAGCACACAAACGTACCATTGTGAATAAAGAAACAGATACTAATACAGATCTAAACCAAAACCATCAAAGCTTCTGTACAGCGTTCCTCCTACTCAGTTGTAAACAGCGCTGCTCTTCCATGTGTTTTGCACGTGCGTCACTTCTCGCGTGTCTCACATGCCAATCCGATTACGTCACACGCGCATACCATTGCTGACCGGAAGTGATGATTTAGAGTTAAAAAGTACTTAAATTTTGATCTTTTTCGTGCCAAAAGTGATCGTATCTCTTTAGAAGACAATAATTGAACCGCTGGAGTCGTATTGATGACGTTTATGCTGACTGTCTGTGATTTTTGGAGCTTCAAAAGTCGGATCACCATCCACTTACATTTTAAGGACATACTGAGCGAAGATATTTTTCTAATTTTCTTCAAATGTGTTGAGGTGAAGAAAGAAAGTCATACACACCTGGGATATCATTAGGGTGAGCTCAGTGGTAAAATACGCTGGCTACCACCCCTGGGGTTCGCTAGCTCGCTAGTTCGAATCCCAGGGCGTGCTAAGTGACTCCAGCCAGGTCTCCTAAGCAACCAAATTGGCCCGGTTGCTAGGGAGGGTAGAGACATGGGGTAAACTCCTCCTATAATGTGGTTCATTCTCGGTGGGGCGCGTGGTGAGTTGAGCGTGGTTGCCGCGGTGGATGGCGTGAAGCCTCCACACGCGCTATGTCTCCGTGGCAACGCGCTCAACAAGCAACGTGATAAGATGCGCGGGTTGATGGTCTCAGACGCGGAGGCAACTGGGATTCGTCCTCCGCCACCCGGACTGAGGCGAATCACTACTCGACCACCAGGACTTAAAAAGCACATTGGGAATTGGGCATTCCAAATTGGCAGAAAAAGGGATGTGAAATGTCAGAATAATAGTAGAAATAATGATTTATTTCAGCTTTTATTCCTTTCATCACATTCCCAGTGGGTCAGAATTTTACATACACTTTTTTAGTATTTGGTAGCATTGCCTTTAAATTGGGTCAAACGTTTTGGGTAGCCTTCCACAAGCTTCTCACAATAAGTTGCTGGTATGTTGGCCCATTCCTCCAGACAGAACTGGTGTAACTGAATCAGGATTGTAGGCCTCCTTGCTCGCACACGCTTTTTCATTTCTGCCCACAAATTTTCTATCGGATTGAGTTCAGGTCTTTGTGATGGCCACTCCAATACCTTGACTTTGTTGCCCTTAAGCCATTTTGCCACAACTTTGGAGGTATGCTTGGGGTCATTGTCCATTTGGAAAACCCATTTGCGACTAGCTTTAACTTCCTGGCTGATGTCTTGAGATGTTGCTTCAATATATCCACATAATTTTCATGATTGGTGTTTGTCTTCTGCAGTTAATGCGGTCTCTCGGCTGGCAGCACTGTGTCTCTTACACTGAGAACTGGCTTCCCATCATGTACCCGTCTGACTACACACCTTTTTAAGCCTGTACCCCAGTAACATCCTGCCACGTCAAGCTGACACCTCAAACACAGCTAAAACGCCTCCAAATGCAGTTTGTTTTTAACTAAAGAGACTTTGAATGCCTTCTGAAAACCATAACAAACCAAACACCTCATATCACATGGTACTACACGTGTCCCATAATGCCTTTCTGTGTGTGCGAATCCACACACACTACATCACAGCACTAGACGTACAGTTAATCTGCATACACCTCACAATATCAAGTGTTTTCATTAGATATTTCATTTCATCCACGTGCACACGCTTTGACGTCTCAATTTCAGCAGTTGGGGCAATTTTTCCTTTGTCTTCTATTTTGAAGAAAATATTTGAACGTGTATTATATAATAACGTACATTGTTGTTTAAAATGTGATTGCTGAGAATGTGCTCCGTGGACATTTTGCCCTGAACAACAGTTAAAGCATTTGAGTCGGATTATATTTGGCTTCCTGTGGACATCGAATGTACTGGAGTGCCAACCAGCATAAGGAATTACAGCGTAGCATTCTTTAAACGCCAGGTGAACTGCTGTGTACAAATATATAAATTATTGTAACTCACAAACTATAACTTTTAGGCAATATGATGTAAATCCAGTTTATTTTCTGTTCTGTGGGTGAATCTTTCAAAGGCATGTCCTGTTTCACCCCAAAATCCACAACTAAATAAGAAAATTAAGCCTGTTTTTAAGACACCTAAGCATTGTTACATTATATTAATGACAATTTATCCATAAATTTCATTACTGTAATGACAAATGGGTCAGATCATAATCTAAGAGACCTGATATCAGTCAGGTCTCTTTTTATTTTATTTTATTATTATTTTTTGGAGTACTACTTTTGGAGTAGTTACTATGTTTTGCTTTTGCAGGGCAGAATTGTACTTTTAAATAATGTTTTTTGTTGTTGTTTTTCACATTACAGTAATGAGAATTAGTGGGGAAGATGTGCCTAATTGTTATGAAAATAGGAACACAATGCAAAATATCTTAATGGTCCTTAGAATATGCTTTATTTTCATCATTCAAAATATTTTCTTTTGTTTTTGGGGTGAAAAATAATGGTGACATGTTCTTGACAGTTTCTGTGAGATTAACCTGTGTATACTGTGTCAAATGTATGCATGTTTTATAACAACATAAAGGTAATTTTATTGTGTTAAAAGCTAAATCTTCTTAAGTTATGATAAAGTAGGGCTGAACTTTTGTATTAATGAAAGTCGTCCATGTTCAGGTTTCTGTTTTTTGGAGTCTGGACGCAGACGTTTTGTTGTGTTTGCGAAAAAGAGATCATCACAGATTTTTTTATTGTCTAAATGTGTATTTTCATCTTGCGTCATCTTGACACATCAGTTGCATATTCATAAAGGGTTTGGGCATTTGTAGTAGATCATCTCTCCCTTGTGAAAGGGGACATTTAAAAGTGAGGACATTTTCAAAAGGAATGAAGCCAGCAATTCATCCAATATTTTCAGTGTCAAAGGTACAAATACCTCCTGATGTAATGTCACATCCTGCTTTTTTAATTTCAACTGTTTCTCAGAGGGCTTTTAGTTTGGCTTTGAAATGTATCGGTGGCACAATCTTCTTTGTCTCTGTTCTTGTATTTTGTTTTATTTTCCTATTTTATTTCATGTGTGAGCATTCGTTTGTGTTTTTTGTCGATGTTCAGGGCTCAAGGCTTTCCAAATGACAGATTCTTTATAATAATAATGGCCTTAAATATTCACCATCTTCAAACCCCGTCCGTCCACCGAGTTACTTCAGGAAGTCACATATCATTCTCTGTATCAAAGACCCTTGAATATCTGCAGATATATTTATGGATGTCTTGTATTTATAAAATTATAAAATGATTCTAGGTAATGCCAATATTTTAAAGACAATTAATTTCATGCATAAATGTAGGTGTTATTTTATATTCATTTACTCCTCATGAGATTTCGGAAGTAACAGGTGGTTGTTTTGTTATCACAGTAAATATACTAAATAATGTCATTGACGAAGATTCTGAATAAAATGATCTGGAACTGTTTTTCATCCTGAATTTATTATTGATAACAGAAGTTACACTTTTTTTTTATTACAAATGTATTAAAAAATTAAAGTATTATAAAAAATGTACTGTTTTTAGATGTAGTTTTATGCTAATATGCACAATAGTGTTTGCGAGAGCGTTGCATGACACGATTGTTAAATCATTCTTTTTTAAAGGCTGTTAAACACCACATGCTACATCACTACACGGTAAGCAGTTTTCTCAGTATTTTACATTATTCAGTCAAACTCTGTTGTATAATTATACACTAACATTTTTCCACACTTTGTGAAAGTACAAATATACAGTAAAACTCTCAAATGCAATCTGTATTTTAGTTACAAATGTTACCCTTGAGTTCAACATCCTCCTCAAACTTATTAATTTCCCTCGACTGACTTTTTATTGTTCAATAATTATGCCAAAACATATGCCCTTACTTATTTGTGTGTTTTTGTGAAATTGCATTCAACTTGTGTTGTATATTTGTGTAAAGTATTATAGTTACAATCTGTCTGCATGGCTTTGTTCACAATACACACAATTTGAATTTGTTTTTCAAATCCCTTCTTGAGGGAAAGACTGTTCACACTATTATTTAACCATTATTCAATCCGTCCAAATCTAATCAGCCAATCCAGTTTTGCTTTGGTTCCTTAAACAAACTGCTGGCTGTGTGCCACAGTCATGTAGACCACCTTCTCTTCTTCTTCTGCCAGCAGTATGATTTGGAAATCCCTCTTAAAGCAGTGTGTAAATTTCACAATTTTTTGGCCCAGATATGAGTTGTGGTGACCACAATGAACACCAAACCACGACCTGCCCTAAGCTCTAAAACAGTTTAACTATTAAAGTGAAATGGGAGTGGATCCATCTCCAGGAACTTTGAGAATGCAAGTACCTACGATTGTAAAACCGTTATCGGTTTCGGAAAGCATTTGTGTCTTTATTCATAGTACTCAGAGTACTACTTCAATCAAATTAATTGAAAATTGACACCAACCGCAGGTCACTCTGTGAGGCTGTAGGGTTTCAGAAAGTCTGTAATTATGAAAGAAATAAACCTCTCGTTGAGAACTTCCCCACCTCGGTAATGCAAGACTTTTCTGTAGAGGTGCATAAAGCATATGCTTTCCTAATGAACCTGACTATAAGATGAGTTCATCCTGTTCTTAAAGGAATGTTCCGGGTTCAATACAAGTTAAGCTCAATCGACATCATTTGTTGGTATGGCATAATGTTGACTACCAAAAAAATTTATTTCGACTCATTCCTCCTTGATGTTGATTACCACACACACACAAAAATCTAAAATCTAGGTTACAGTGAGGCACTTACAATGGAAGTGAATGTGGCCCATTTTTGGACTGTTTAAACAGAAATGTGAAGCTTATAATTTTATAAAAGCACTTGCCTTAATTCTTCTGTTAAAACTCATGTATTATTTGAGCTGTAAAGTGCCTCACTGTAACCCAAATTTTTGCTTTTTGTGTGTGTGTGGTAATCAACATTATGCCACAAATGCTTTCGATTGAGCTGAACTTTTATTGAACACAGAACATTCCTTTAATCGAAGAAACTAAACAGGCTTTAGCATATCAAAGACTCAGTTGGGACGTCATCTTTCTTGCCTGACTGCAAGGATGTCAGTTCCTCATTGGTAGTGTCCTCATCCAATTCCTTGTCTTCATCTATTATCTCTTCAGGTCTTTCAAAATTTGTTTTTATTTGTCTCTGTTTCTTATCTTTGGTGTGGCCTTCATTTGTCACCATATTATTTATGTCACCATATTTTGGCCAAAGGGGGCAGTGTTGTTGAACGTATGGACACTTGTGAACACCAATTTCCAGGTGAAATGTCCACAGGGTGGTGAGAAAAGTGAGTTGTATTTTTAGATGTAAATTCTATAATGGAGTAAAGGGGATGCATTCCCTCTAACCCAAACCCCAACCCTAAATGTAACCGTCAGTGGTGTAAAATTTAATCTTAAAGGGAAAATGCAACCTCCAAATCATTCTCATTATTATGTGAATGCTATTACTTTCTGGTTTCTATGGGACCAGAACCTCTGAGGCTGCTCGCTCAACATGCTATCACTATCACCACAAGAAAAGATAAACACATTTAAATTGATGCAAAAATGTCTGATGGGGAATGGTAGTTGTCAGCTGAATGGGGTCGATTTCAGGGTACACAAACAAGTGGATCTACAGTTATTGAATGCTTCATGAAGAGACTCACCGCTGGCCTTATCATGGCACCATAAGAATAAATGGATTCTTAAATACTGATATTATGGCCCAAAAAATAGTAAATCTCTTTGCCAGGTGTATAGTAGACAGTTGGAGCCCAGTATCTTCAAGAAAGCAGTTTGTTTTTCTGTTGTCTGGTTCAGCTATAGAAAAGACAGAACAGAGAAGCATTCTCAACGGAAGTAATCACTGCAGCTGATAATCACTGTAAAAATGTTAAGATACTGGAGGCACCATTTGGGGTTCCTCAGGTGCCTCAATGGCAAAACCTGCAGACACCTAGAAGCCTCAAATATTCTATTTATGTACTCAAAGAACTTCAAGAAATATTTCAAGAGCCCTCAAAAGCCTTTCCCTTATGATGGGGTTACTTAAGGAACTGTTGTCAGTCCTTAGAGATTTCTTGCAGGAACTAAAAATAAATTTCTCAGAACTGAAAAGGTGTCTGGAGGATCTCCAAAGGGTTCTGCGGGTATGGCAGTTATGGAACCCCAGATGATGCCTCCAGTATCCTTTAATTTTTACAGTGGTACGAGGGCTATTCAATTCCATTCTTGGATGGCCACATCCTGGAGATTTTCAAGTAATCCTGAAGACCTTGATTAGATAGTTCAGGTGTGTTCGATTGGGCAGCTATACTCTGCAAACACCTCCGGAAAAGAAATTTAATAGCCCTGGTGTTAGACATTTACGATTTGAAATACCAACCCATTTCCTCTTGGGATCTTCCAGAGTCCTGTAATTCTTCATGTATCTGTTTCTGCTCCAAGTCATTTTCTTAGCTCTATGGATGGTCAGACTCAAACACATTTTCAACATAAGCTTCCTCTTCCTCTGCACTGTTCTCTTTTTCCCAGCAGGTCTTGGTTCCCCAATATCTTTCTGTTTTGACTCAAGGTCTTAATCATGTTTGATACATTCTTGCAAATCCTGTGCATCCTCTTGTCATTCTTCTTGCTTTCCTCTTGTTCCTCACTCATCTCTTGAACCAGGTAACCCTTCTCTGACATCTTGCTGGTTGCTACATAAATTCTCACATCAACCAGCTCGGCAATCAATGTGGAATTAAAAGATCTGTGGAAGTCGTCAATGAAGCCCAGTTCAGAGGCGTAGTGGACTTTATTAGCCCAGACGAGAGTCGTTCCCGGCTGGCAGACGTAATGCATGGTGACCAGCAGCTCAGACATGTAGTCGTGGTGGCAGACCACATCTGTTGCCAAGACGTAATCATAATGGTGTGTAGATCTTGGGAAGTTTCCTCTAGCATGTGATCCCAGCACAGTTCTGTCACCAGTGACTCGTGTCTCCAGCACCCTCTAGTGTTCCTGCTGAGGTTGCATGTCAGGTTACTCAGAATCTCTGTTAAATCCATGGCTATTTGGCACCTATAGAGAGGTTTCACTGATTATCTTGCAAGATACGAATTCATAAACATCAACAGACTAAAGGCTTGTTCACATTAAACTTTGCCTGGTGATATTCTTCTGGTGAAGAAGGCGTTGGCTGATGTTTAGCGAGTGTGAAACCCGTAAAGTCTACTTGCCAAGCAGCCTCTTTTTTTTTTTTTTATGCTGCCCACTTTACTCTGGGAGAGTGAAGTTATAAGGAAACTTGCCGCTAAAATTATTTCCTTGTCAATTGTGAATGTTCAGTGTAGCAATGTATGAAGCACCACCCACACAGAGGTCACTACTGTTCAATACAGTGAATTTGTCAAAGATTATCAAACTTGAACTCCACATAACATTTGTGTTGGGAAATTTCTTCACCACCACAAGTCCATCATTCACCTGTGGAATTTCTCTGTGCAAAAGTAAATGCGATCAAGCGTGTCAGGTAAAGAAGAGTGCCTCCAGGAACAGGGATGGGAAACACTGCCTTAAGACTTGCCATAACACTAAATAGACTCACCCAACTGTGTGGCTACAACTGAAATTAAACCAGTTCCAGCTCCAAGTTCAAGCACTGATTTGTCGAGTAAATTAATCTGTTGTCGCCCCTTTGGTGTTTCCAAGAATCAACAAAGTGAAAGTGCCTATACGAAAGTAGACATAGTACATAATGTACATTATGCCAATTTTGGGGTCTCTCAGTCGAACTCTATAATGCCACCATCAGCTCAAATTTTAACTTTTCTTTTGCTTATAACATTTGAACGATGTGGTCTAGAAACATAATTTTGTTTTCCTCTGACTCTTTGGCTCATGCCGAGATAAATGCATACCCTGATGCTTAGTCATGTAATTGCTGCTTACAGCTATATTTATAATTAAAATCACTGACCAGATTTCTGTTCTATAATTATCTCAGAGCAGCTCTCAACATCTTCAACTTCACTCTCTTCAGTTTCAACTTCACAGATTGTATTATCTTCCTCTTCATCCTCTTCTTTGATGTTGTTCAGATGTCCAACTTCTGACTTTAATGCTTCCACCTGATTTTGTGTATAACCTTGCCGTTACCAGGGCTTCTATAAATTGTGGCTTCTTTTTCATGTCCTTCTGAATCTCCTCTATAAACGTTTGATCTGTCAGAACTGTCCTTGCCGTGCCATCTTCCATCATCTTTTGCTTCTGTATTTCCTTACAATTGTTCTCTAGATTACCAGTCTCTGATTCCTGTCTCATCTCACCAGATGTTTGCTTTGACTCTTTCTTGACCATCTCGACAATCATCTCCTCCTTGTTCTCTTCCATCACGATCCCTTGGTCACTTCTGTCATCATTAGTCCACTCTCTTCTTTCATGGTGGCAGAATAAATCTTCACCCCTCTGTTATCTTCAAGCAGGTTGGTGTTGAAGGTTTTTTTGAAGTTATCTTTAAACACCAGATCAGATTCTAAACGGATCTCATTGGCCCAGATGAGGGTTGTGCCCGGCTGGCAGAAATGCCGCATGGTGACCAGTAATTCTGCGAGGAAGTCATGATCCCGAGGACTTCTGGCTGGTCAGTTGCCATCACCCAGGCACCTGGTGATGATTGTACACATTTAAAAGGATGACACAACCATATATATTGATAATAATGAGCCATAGAGTTTTTAGTAGTACCGACCCAATAAACTGGCCACAATGGACACAAGACAAGTGTTGGCTCTGATCTCCAGCACCGCCTTGTCGAGATGATCAACCGTCATTCGATAAGACACGAGATAGTGGCACAGAGCCAGTGCCTGTATTTGAATTCAGAAAATGTATTATGGTGATGAGCAATTAGCAATAAATGTACAAATTATTAAAAGTGAAGTGTGTAATTTTTGTGCCAAACATTACAGGGCGATGTTTTAAAAGCGTTACAGTGTTTATTGTCTTTCGAATGTCAAACTGCCAGTGGATTACTGATAGTTGGCTCTGAACTTCACAAGTTAAGCTCAATCGACAGCATTTGCTGCATAATGTCAACCACAAAAATGTGTACGACTTGTACAAAAATCTTTACAATTTACAAGGCACTTACAATGGAAGTAAATGGGGCCAATTTCAAAAGTATAGCCACAAGACTATTACAATATGATTTCAGTGTGATAAAATCTCTTACCTTTTCTTTGTAAAGGTATATCCATTTAACAAATTCATTGCCATGACGACGCAATGCCGTAAAGTCTAAAATGACCATTTAAACAACTTTAAGCTCAAATAATACACAAAAGATGAATTTATGTAAGTGCTCTTAGAAAATGAAAGCTTCACATTTCTGTCTTTAAACCCTCCAAAAATTGGTCTCATTCACTTCCACTGTAAGTGCCTCACTATGTACCTCGATTTTTGCTTTTTTTAAAGAAAATTAGGGATTTAGAAATTTTTTAGAAATGTTTTTTAATCAACATTATGCCACAAATAGAGCTTTACTTGCACTGAACCTAGAATATTCCTTTAACATCCAAATAATTACACGCTTCACTTTTAAACAATTAAAAAAAAAATTGTACTCTCATCCCATCACTTGAAGAGTTCATCTACCTGTACAGGTAAATGTAAACTTATTGATTCTGTCTTGTCCTCTAATCCAGGGGGACTCCTGCGACTACATCTTCAGCATTCACAGTCCGGTAATACACCAGCAGCATCATCAAACTTCAAGGGCATCACACCGACAGGGCTCAAATTAACTGTAGACGCATGAAGCCACGGCACTCACATACACAAACAGAGAAAAACAGAGCACGTCTATTTGAGGAAACAGTTTGAAGTTTTTGTTGGCACAAAAAGGTAGATGACGATAAACTATTGCTCCCCTGAGAAAATCAAGCTCATTCAGAGTGCAAGCTGCCTCACTCCTAACTTGTTATCAGATTATGTAGTAAACAGATGCTTGATATGTAAAGGGGATATACCATTAGTCTGACTCAAGGGAGCTCTGCATTACTCCTCCTATAGCAATCACATGATATGACTTCTATGTTTGCTTTGGAACGCTATAATTCATTTAATTTGAGGTATATTGTGATTTTGAAGGACATACATTGCACAAATGTATTACTTTTGGGTAAATCTCACAAAACCTTTCTAAAACATGTCCATCTCATATATATACATACATACATACATACATATACATATACATATATATATATATATATATATAAAACACACATATATGTAAATGTTTAGAATACATTTAGAGTAATAAGATTTTGCATTGTGACTATTTTAATGACAATTTAGCACATTTTACACCCTAATTTGTCGCTACCACACTGCAAAAAGTCCAGTTGCTATTACTATAAAATAGATATGATTTAAATTGTAGACTAATGTGCTTAATTGTGATGAAAATGTCATGTTGCAGAAAAAATATATTCTTAAAAACAGGCTTAATCTTCCTTAAATTGTTGATTTAAATATTTTTTTATTTAAAAAAATTCTTAAAGGTATAAATAACAAAGTAAAAGGGAAAGGTGAGAACCGGATGAAGAATCAAAGTAATGTTTAATCAAACAAAAAGACATAAAAATAAACACAGGCAGGGCAGCTGCCCATAACTCTCTCTCTCTCTCTCACGAACTGAGGCCTCCGGTCGCCTTTATCCCTCTCAAGGGCTTGATTAGCCTGATTAGGGGCCGGGTGTGCAGCATCACGACCCGGCCCCACACTCCTCCCTCCTACACTCCTCGCTCCTACACTCCTCCCTCCTTTCCTTTCATGACCGGCAGGTCATCCCCGCCTCTTCGGACCTGGGATGGTGACAAGGGGAGGGAAAAAACAACAACAAAAATACGAGAGGGAAAGGCCAACACGGAGCGACAGCAGGAGAGAGAGAGGAGAGAGAGAGAAAAAAAAACTTTCGGTTCTCCGACACGCCATACCTTGGTGCTGTGCCACTCCTCCACCCTCTAGTGAACGACAGCCGCACCTCCCCAGGCGGATCGGAGGCAGTCCTCCAGCCCCTGGCGGACGGAATGCCCCACCGCGTTTTCGGCGGACGGTAGGGGTCCCCCGCCTCTGGCAGCAGTTCTCCCGCACTCTCTTGCACTGATTAAGCTTTCATTTGTTTTTGTTTTTAAATATCATTGAATTACTTTTTAAAAACATTATGGTAATGAATTTTGGAGGAAAATGTATTTTGTGATTAAAATAATGCCACATGCCAAAACATAAAATAAAAAATCCTATCCTAAATGATCATGAAACAGGCTTGATTTTCTTTAAATATTTTGCAATTTTCTTCTTGAAATCATGCTTTATATTGTTGTACTGGCTTTAATTTAAACTGATTTTAATTTTACAAAATGTCATTGAAGAACTTTTTTAATGCATTGCGGTGTAATGAATTTGGCAAGAAAATGTGTTTGTCAATGTCACGTTGCAAAACAACCTCTCCTGAATGATCCTGAAATAGGCTAAATATTTTCATATTTTTCATAGTATATTATTTACAATTTTAAATATTTACATTGTTGTTGTATGCAATGTTGTATTACCTTTAATTTAAGCTGATTTTCATTTTTAAAATGTTATTGAAATACCTGCATGCCATAAATGCATTACAGTAATGAATTTTGCATGAATATGTGTTTCATTATAATGTCAATATTATCACAATGCAAAACAAGCTATCTCCTAAATCACCCATTTCCAACAGGCTTAATTTTCTTTAAATCTTTATAAATATTTACAAAACAAATCTTTAAAATTTAAATATATCTTAAGTAGTTAAACATCATGTATTGTTGTAATGCCTTACATTTAAGCTGATTGTAATTTAAAAAATGACATTGAATTTCTTTTTAAAAGCATTACAGTATAATTTCTGCAGGACAATGTATTTAATTGTCATGAAAATAATGTTACATTGCAAAACAATCTATTGTAAATGATCCTAAAACAGGCTTCATGTTCTCTATGCAAAATATACTTTTAAATTTTTTTCTTTCAGGGTGAAATGTGACCTGTTTTTGAGAGATTCACCCTTTTTGACAATTAGTTTCCATCCCTAATTTACTTTAATGAGTGCAGGCGGTTGGTATGTACTAAATGGATTCTGCAGAAGGGAAACTCAATACAGTATTACACCCATTTCATGCATGAGTTCACTGCAGTTTGAGAGGCCACTTTTACCCGCTGACCTGCATCCAAGCAGTTTGAAATGCCCTCAGTATCTTCTCCAGTTTCATAAATGTTGGTCAAAACCCTGTGGAATCATTGGGCTATTAAACACCTTTACCATGTACAGTTTGAAATGCTGCTGTGGTGACCTTACTGAGACACATTTACACCATTTGGCAGAGTGGCAAAACTCTTCGGTTAAAATAAAAATAATTTTCTTATACAGCAGGTATGTTATTATTTTTTTTAAATAATCTCTATATGTTTGGTTCATGTACATGTACACATGTGTTTGGCTAATGTAATGCCTCTGTGAGGTTAAAGCAGGGTCATTCTTGGGATTTGGTCATGTTTCAACTTGGAATTATAATTTTTTTTAACAACATTTGATTTATTTTCTTAATACTCCACAACATTAGGCACTCATTAAACTTCCAAAAATAATCATTTTCCCACTTCAGGCATCAAAGACCTTTTATTATTTAAAAAATAAAATTCTGATTTTGACACCTTTTGTTCTCAACCCTGTCGCAGACATAAAGGAAGTGGTTTGAAAATTATTCTGCACAATACTGGTTATAAAACAAACATCTACCTACATGAATGACTACAAAACACTAATGGCAGTTATTTTATTATTATTTTATTTTTTTATGTGATGAAGCTACAAATAATTTGTCTGCGAGCTCATTCTTTTTTCTTTTTCTTTTTTTTCCCTCCCCTTTTTCTACCCAATTTAGAATGCCCAATACCCAATGCACTCTAAGTGCTCATGGTGGCATAGGACAAATCTCAGTTGCCTCCACGTCTGAGACCGTCAGTCCGTGCATCTTATCACGTGGCTTGTTGAGCACGTTACCACGTGTGTGGAGGCTTCACGCTATTCTCTGCTGCATCCACGCACAACTCACCACGTGCCCCATCTAAAGCGACCACATTATAGCGACCACGAGGAGGTTACCCCATGTGACTCTACCCTCCCTAGCAACCAGGCCAATTTGGTTGCTTAGGAGACCTGGCTGGAGTCACTCAGCACGCCCTGGATTCGAACTCACGACTCCAGGGGTGGTAGTCAGTCAGCGTCTTTACTCACTGAGCTACCCAGGCCCTGTCCTTTTTTTTTTTTTTTAAATAATAATAATTAAAAAAAAAAACATGTCAGACTGTGCTGAGCAAACAATACATTGATTTTTAATTGTCTTCCCATTTTAATTACCCAATATTGTCACTCTTGTCTCAACCCTGTCACAACTCTCCCACCATAAGGCTACTTGCACCCACATATTTTTAACACCATGTTTCATTTAAGTAAATATATAAGTTGTAGTGTATAATATATTGACCATTCCATATTGAGGTAAAATATTCATAAATGTAGTGAATAACACGGGTTTACAGTGAAGAAAGTAACAGGGTTGTATGTGATGTAGTTGTGGTTTTTGGCTCAAAATGGCCACTGTTCCTTGTGTGGTGACGAACAGAAGACCACTTAGCATGCATGAAATTAATAAGTTCTATATATGTTGGATTCAAATATCATTTTGAAAAGTACCAATTTAATATCTTCATTTCATGTGACGGGGCTGAGTTCAGACTGAGGGACAAAACTTTATAGCCTGGTTTTATTTTAAAAAATCATGCTTTTGTTTGTTTTGTTTTTTTTGGGTAAAATATCTTTCTCATCGGAGGAACACAAGTAAATGCTGACATTAATGACAAAAATTTGATTATGATGAAGAAGAAAAAATATTATTTTATTGTAATAATTCTTTTAATTCATTATAATGAACATATCAACATATTGTATAAAGCATTCAACGTTTCATTTAATTGAACCACCACTTTAAAAAGTCTGGGGGACTGAAATATTACCGAATCCCAAGAATAACCCAGTGCATGATTGCACTCTCACATATCCCTGTAAATCACCAGAGACACTTTAAGGCAGGTATCCTGATGAGCTGTTGACCTGAGAATAACAAACAGAGAAAACATGTTTTTAATCTATTAACTCTACCTGCTGTTGGTCACACAGGCATCTGAACAGTACATTCTTAACAAAAAACTGTTATACACAAGATTCAGTGTTAGGCTTGTTATTTGGTCATATTTGCTACAAAATGTGTAAATGTAATTTCCGATTAACTTTTTTTTATTATTATTGATTCGTAGATATTTAACAAAGAAAAACACAGCATATATACACTGAATCAACATTTAATCCCCACTATTACCCCTCCCCAATCACCAACCCCACCCTAACCCCCAACGAACACCCCTGTGGTCACATATAAGAATACACACACAAAAAACAAAATATAATAATCATACATAATTAAAACTATACTTCTCTCTCCACAGCCCCTCACTGAGAGAACCACAAAAACGCTAAATAACTGCCCTATTTCCTATTTGTTTAATAGGAAATAGGGCAGTTATTTAGCGTTTTTGTGGTCAGACTTCTACATGACACCTCCTCGAAAGCTGCCACCCTCCCCATCTCCGCACACCACTCCAGGAATGAGGGTGCTCCAGCCGACTTCCATCCCCTTAAAATAAGCTGTCTGTCAATCATAACACCAGTCAGAACCCAATTTTTTATGTGTTTATCCCTTATATTGATGACCTATACAATCTAGAGGGGGTCTAATAGAATCTATATAAAATCTTGAATTGCATAAGTGCACACTTGTATCTCTAGATACAGACTTGACATTTTTTAGAATCCTAGCCCACACTCCCTCCTCCAATACCAAGTTTAATCTTTCTCTCATAATCTCTTGAGAGAAGTTAAAGCTCCATCCCCCTACTGACTCTGAAAAACACCAAAAGAAAGATGCCCAGGGTCCCTGCTCATCTGCGTGAATGTGTCTTAGGCATGCTGCATGGAGGCATGGGGACTGCAGATGTGGCCAGGGCAATAAATTGCAATGTCCGTACTGTGAGATGCCTAAGACAGCATTACAGGGAGACAGGAAGGACAGCTGATTGTCCTCGCAGTGGCAGACCACATGTAACAACACCTGCACAGGATCGGTACATCCGAATATCACACCTGCGGGACAGGTACAGGATGGCAACAACAACTGCCCAAGTTATACCAGGAATGCACAATCCCTCCATCAGTGCTCAGACTGTCTGCAATAGGCTGAGAGAGGCTGGACTGAGGGCTTTCAGGCCTGTTGTAAGGCAGGTCCTTACCAGACATCACCAGCAACAATGTCGCCTATGGGCACAAACCCATCTTCGCTGGACCAGACAGGATTGGCAAAAAGTGCTCTTCACTGACGAATCATGGTTTTGTCTCACCAGGGGTGATGGTTGGACTCGCGTTTTTCATTGAAGGAATGAGCATTACACCGAGGCCTGTATTCTGGAGCGGGATCGAATCGGAGGTGGAGCGTCCGTAATGGTTTGGGGCGGTGTGTCACAGCATCATCGGACTGAGCTTGTTGTCATTGCAGGCAATCTCAATGCTGTGCATTACAGGGTAGACATCCTCCTCCCTCATGTGGTACCCTTCCTGCAGGCTCATCTTGACATGATCCTCCAGCATGACAATGCCACCAGCCATACTGCTTGTTCTGTCAGTGTTCTGCCATGGCCAGTGAAGGGCCCGGATCTCAATCCCATTGAGCACGTCTAGGACCTGTTGGATCGGAGGGTGAGGGCTAGGGCCATTCCCCCCAGAAATGTCCAGGAACTTGCAAGTGCCTTGGTGGAATAGTGGGGTAACATCTCACTGAAAGAACTGGCAAATCTGGTGCAGTCTATGAGGAGGAGATGCATTGCAGTACTTAATGCAGCTTAATGATTTTGACCCACCACCCCCCCTTTGTTCAGGGACACATTATTCCATTTCTGTTAGTCACATGTCTGTGAAAATTGTTCAGTTTATGTCTTAGTTGTTGAATCTTTTTATGTTCATACAAATATTTACACATGTTAAGTTTGCTGAAAATAAAAGCAGTTGAAAGTGAGAGGACATTTCTTTTTTTGCTGAGTTTATATGATTTATTTTTCTCCATATGTGGCAACATCTCTAAACTTCACAGGTGCTTGATCTGAGAGTAAGATGTTTCCAATTGAGCAATCCACAAAAGATGAAATGAGGGACTTAGATATATATATATATATATATATATGTTCTAGAATAAATCTTATGGACTGATGAAACATTTTTATAGTCCCTAACAGATGGGTTCAAAATCTCCAAATATCTGTTAGACCAAGATTTTTACACATCCTGTGAAACATCAATGTTGCCCTAGGGGGCTTACACACTTTTGCTTCACTATGATCAAGGACTGAGTCCATCAATAGACTAAAGTCTCCTCCCAATATTATATCATGAGGGGTGCCAGCAGCTGGCAACATCCCTTCAAGATCTATAAAAAAGCCCTGATCATCAACGTTAGGTGGGTAAATATTACCCAAAATCAACTTTTGCCCCTGAATTTCTGCTAAAACAATAATGACTTCCTAATTTATCTTTAATCTGTTTGAGACATTTGAATTGTAGATGTTTACTTATCAGTGTAATGACTCCCCTGCTCTCACTTGAGCCAGCACTAAAGAAAACATGTCCACCCCATATCTTCCCAAATTTTTCAGCTTCCTGCGGGGAAAGATGCATTTCTTGAAGAAACACTGTATCATATTTCTTACATTTAAGAAGAGAAATAACCTTCCTTCTTTTTATGGGGTGCACCAACCCATTCACATTCCACATGGAGAGACAATCCACTCATATTAACATTTGACATTTTTACATATTAGAAAAAATAGATTGTGCATCAAAAACAAAATTATAAAGACAACATTCCAACATTAGTGCAACAATCAAACCCCAAACTTCCCCCCAAACCAAACAGAAAAAAGAAAAACGTGCGCATTAACCCCATAAACGACAGTGCCAACTGGCATCCATCCCTCTAAACTCAAACAGTCCATGTACGCCTACGAGAGCCCCCGCGACAACTTTGCCATCGGATTGCAAATTTTGTGAGACAGAATTACACAACACAAGATAATCTATAAAACAAACTCCAGCCAATAGGTGGAATAAACACAAAGAATGTGTAAATCCATCCACATATCTGTCCCAAAGGTGTGTTCCTCCACAAAACTAGCTCCAGATGCTAACGGAACCAGCACAAGAAGAAACAAAAAAGGCGCTAATTTTCCTCAGATGGTCAAGTCTGAATGTTCAGTGAGTCAGGCTCACTTGGCTGCAACGTGAGTACCACAAGATAAACTTACTCCATTGACTTTATGAAAGACTTCGCTTGCTGGGGACATGTAAATATTTTGTGGCCATCCTTAGCATCTATTCTCAATTTGGTCAGGAACATCAGTGCAAAAGCGACCTTCCGTTGATGTAAGAGTTTCTTGCATTCCTTGAATCGATCATGTTTATCTCTTGTTGAATTCGCAAAGTCTGGGAACCAGAAAATGCTGTGGTTCCTCCAAGAAAGCCTTCCCTCATTCCTCTTCTCGCGTAACACGAGATATTTATCGGATGATCTCAGGAATTTGGCCAGAATTGATCGGGGCCTGTCTCCTTCAGCGGATTGCAGAGCTGGAATCCTGTGAGCTCGCTCGATTTCCAGCTTATGGACTGTTATGTCGAGCAGACTCGGGAAGAGCCCATCCAGGAATTTCACCATATCCCGACCTTCTTCGTCCTCAGGAATTCCAACAATTCAGACGTTATTCCATCGGTTACGGTTCTCCAAATACTCCAGCTTCTCCCAGATGTGCTCCAAATCCACCCTGGTCGCTAGCGGATTAGCAGCTAATTCCCTCTCCGATGACTCCAGATAATCGATCCGTTTCTCGACATCCCCCACTCTTGTAACCACCTCCTGAATTTCATCTCTATGGCAGTGATCGATCAACGTATTACAGCAAGATCCTCCAAGTCATCAACGACCTTCATCAGCATTGCCGACATTTTCAATAATTGTCGCAGAATTTCCAAAACTTCACCGGCCAAATCGGCTCCCGGGCTTGTGGCCTGCTGTTCAGGGGTGTCAGCTTGAACACGTAAGTGTCTTTTAATGTCTCCAGAGCCCGAGGAGTTTGAATTATTTGACATATTGTCTTCCTAGAACAGTTAAGAATCAGGGTGTATCGAATCTCACCGGTTTATGACACAAAAAGTATTAAAACTAGCAAAGTGCGCTGAGCTCGCCGTTCACACGTCCGAACCTCGCATGGCGCCACGTGACTCCTGTAAATGTAATTTCATTAGATTAAGAATATCACAGCAAAGGTAACATATTTTTCAGAGAAATCACACAAGCAGACTTTACAAGCAAAACAATTGGCAAAAAGAAGTTTGTGAAGTTCAAACTTATAGTAAACTGATAGTAACTGATACTGTTTGAAAGTAGAGATGAAAAAAAAATGGACGTAAACATTAATCTGCTCTTCAACCACACCAATCATATTGCTTCTGAAGACAGATTAAACCACTGGAGTCGTATGGCTTTTATACACTATTATGCTGCCTTTATATGCTTTTTGGAGCTTTAAAGCTCTGGCAAATATTCACTTGCATTATGAGGACCTACAGATCTGAGATATTCTTCTAAAAATCTTTGTCTGTGTTCTGCAGAAGAAAGAAAGTCATTCACATCTGGGAAGGCATGAGGGTGAGTAAATGATGAGGGAATTTTCATTTTTGTGTGAACTATTCCTTTAATGAGCTAAACACCACCACATGCCTCAGTAAATTTTTACTGATAAATCCATGTCTGAAGGACTGAAGCACTGCCGGCACATACTTTTGAAGAGGCTTTTTGAACGAGACATGGAAGTTAAATGTCAAGTTCACCCTCCAGAGCATCAACACGTATCCCAATTGTAACACTTCTTAAATCTATAATTATTTGGTATTATTGATGTAAATATTATTACTTTAACATTAAATTACTTTGTTTATCATTGTCAGGATTTCTCAGTTAGTTCAGTTCGTTTATAAGCATATATGAACATGGCAATCGCACTCGGATCCGCACCAAATCAATCCGATTGCAAACAAACTCTGGAGCAGTTTGCTTGTGGTCAGAATGCAATCCAACCCAACGGACCAATGAAGCAAACAATATCTCTATAAAAACCAGACCAGTACAGTACAGGAACCGTATGAACACACCAGATGGATCTGCGGAGAAAAAAATCTGTAGGTCACCATGCCACTGTAATTCATAATCAAAACGCGGATAAAGCCTTTTGGCGACTATATTAGATATTGTTGCACGTTTAAAATGCGAGTTATTTAAAAATTGCTAGGTAGTGAGGTCACGTGACACCATGTGAGGAGCAGACGTGTAAACTACGAGCTCTGCGCACTTTGCTAGTTTTTAATTATTTTCATGTTATAATCTGGTGAGATTAGATACACCCAGCTACATATTTGCTCTTTGAGGTAAACATGGCAAAGACTCAAAATCCTCTGGCTCTGGAGACTTTAAAAGACACTTACGTGCTCAAGCTGAATCCTCTGACGGGCCTGCGGACCAGGGACTCAGACTGGATGGAGTGGCGGGAGAAATCCAGCGTCAACTGTCCAACATGTCTGTGATGCTGACGAAGGTTGTTGCTGACTTGGAGGATCTCGCTGTAATACGTCGATCGATTATGGTGATGGAAACAAAATTCTCTATGTTGGTTACAAGTGTGGCAGATGCTGAGAAAGGGATTGATTATCTGGAGTCATCGGAAAGGAAATTATCCGCTAATCCGCTAGCGACCAAAATAGATGTGGAAAGCATTTTGGAAAAGTTGGAAGATCTTGAAAATAGGAGCCGACGAAATAACGTACGGATTGTTGGAATTTCTGAGCATGATGAAGGCAGAGATATGGTGAAATTCCTAGACGAGCTCTTCCCGAGTCTGCTCGACATAACAGGCCACAAGCTGGAAATCGAGCGAGCTCACAGAGTCCCAGCTCGCAGATCTGCTGAGGGGGACAGGCCCTGATCAATTTTGGTCAAATTTCTGAGATCATCCGATAAAGATCTCGTGTTGCATGAGGCGAGGAGCAAAGGAACGTTTTTTTGGAAGAATCACAATATTTTCTTGTTCCCGGACTTTACGAATTCGACAAGAGAGAAACGCGATTGATTCAAGGAATGTAAGAAACTCTCGCATCAACGGAAGATCGCTTTTGCACTGATGTTTCCGGCCAAACTGAGAATAGATACTATGGATGGCCGCAAAGTATTTACGTGTCCCAAGCAAGCACTGTCCTTCATAGAAACAGTGGGTGAGTAAGCCATTTGGTGTTTCTCATGTAGCTTCAGAGTGGATTAACTCGCTGTACTTACTCTTAGCTGTCTGAGGAAGCTGGGCACCATTTTTGTTTGTTTGTGTTGGTTCTGCCTAGCAGCTGGAGTTTGTTTTGTGGAATAACACTCCTTCAAGAAACTTTTACATTGACGGAAGATCGTTTTTACACTGAAGTTCTCGGCCAGATTGAGAATGGATACTAGAGGATGGAGCCTTAACTTCTATTAAGAGATTATGGAAGAAAGATTTGAATTTGGTATTGGAGGATGGAGTGTGGACTAAGATTCTGAAAAATGTCAAGTCTGTATCAAGAGATGCAAGGGTTCGCCTTATTCAGTTCAAGATATTACATAGATTCTATTGGACCCCTTCTAGACTGTATAGGCGTGGTCTTAAGGACACATCTACCTGCTGGCGATGCCAATCGGAGGATGGAGATATAACCCATGTTTTTTGGGGGTGCACTGAGATCCAGGGGTTTTGGTTGAGAGTTCAGAATTTTGTATGTGAGGTCTTGGGCACTCGGGTTTCATTTTGCCCCAGACTCTGTATTTTGGGAGATGGGGCAGACATTAATGTGGAGAATAAACATGTGGAGGATTAGATCCTGACCTGTGTTCTGGTCGCCAGGTGGGTGATTTTGAGGGGTTGGAAGTCGGTTGGAGCACACCCGTTTCTGGAGTGGTGCTCGGAGATGGGGAGAGTGGCAGCCTTAGAGGAGGGGTCTTATAGAAGACTGGGGAATCCGGATCTGTTTGTGGGAAAATGGGGTGGATATTTAGCATTCTTGGAGGGTTCTCAGGCAAGGGAAAAAACATGACAATGATAACCAATGACAAGACAGAACTGATAACAATGTAACAAGACAATGAACGGTGAACTTGGAGGGAACATGAAATCACATGACCAGGGAATCACATGAAGTGGCAGGGAAACAGGAAATAACATGACATGGAACACATGACTATAAAACAGGAACTAAACTTCCAAAATAAAAGACATTAAAACAAAACATGAACAAAAACACATAAAACCATGACAGAATTAATCTACATGTTCTTTGTGTTTATTCTGCCTATTGGCTGGGTTTGTTTTACAAAGTATTTTCTGTTATGTAATTTTGCCTCACAAAATTTGTGCAGACTTGAGCAATCCGATGGTAGTGTTGTCGCGGGGGCTCTCGCAGACGTACATGGACCTTTTGAGTTTAGAGGGATTGTCACCGGTTGGCGCTGTCATGCGCGGGGTTAATGCACACGTTTTTCTTTTTTCTGTTTGTTTGGTTCAGGGGGGAGTTCAGGATATGATTGTTGCACTAATGTTGGAATGTGGTCTGTATAATCTTGTTTTTGACACACAATTTATTTTTTCTATTATATCAAAATGTCAAATGTTAATATGAGTGGGTTATCTTTCTTCACGTGGAATGTGAATGGGTTGGGGCACCCCATTAAAAGAAGCAAGGTTATTTCTTAAGCATAAGAAATGTGATATAGTGTTTATTCAAGAAACACATCTTTCCTCACAGGAAGCTGAAAAATTTGGGAAGATGGGGTGGACATGTTTTCTTTAGTGATGGCTCAAGTAAGAGCAGGGGAGTCATTACATTGATAAGTAAACATCTACAATTCAAATTTCTCAAACAGATTAAAGATAAATTAGGGAGAATTATTATTGTTTTAGCAGAAATTCAGGGGCAAAGGTTGGTTTTGGCTAATATTTACACACCTAACGTTGATGATCAGGGCTTTTTTATTGATCTCGAGAGGATGTTGCAAGCTGCTGGCACCCCTCATGATATAACATTGGGAGGAGACTTTAATCTTTTGATGGACTCTGTCCTTGATCATAGTGAAGCAAAAGTGTGTAAGCCCCCTAGAGCAACACTGACGCTTCACAGGATGTGTAAAAAATATTTGGCGACTTTTGAACCCATCTGTTAGGGACTATAAATTTTTTTCATCAGTCCATAAGATTTATTCTAGAATAGATTCTTTTTTTTTTTTTTTAATCTAAGTCCCTCATTTCATCTGTTGTGGATTGCTCAATTGGAAACATCTTAGTCTCGGATCACACCCTGGTGAGTTTAGAAGTGTTGCCACATATGGAGAAAAATAAATCATATAGTTGGCACTTTAATGTATCCCTTTTGCAAAATCCTGATTTCCAACAAATGTTAAAGATTGAAATCATTGTTTATATCCTCAGTATCCTCTGTGGATGTGGCTTGGGAGGCCTCAGTAGCTCAGTGGTAAAGACGCTGGCTATCACCCCTGGAGTTCGCTAGTTCGAACCCCAGGGCATGCTGAATGACTCCAGCCAGGTCTCCTAAGCAACCAAATTGGCCCGGTTGCTAGGGAGGGTAGAGTCACATGGGGTAACCTCCTCGTAATCGCTATAATGTGGTTCGTTCTCGGTGGGGTGCATGGTGAGTTGAGCATGGTTGCCGCGGTGGATGGCGTGAAGCCTCCTGTCTCCGTGGCAACGTGCTCAATAAGCCACGTGATAAGATGTGCAGGTTGATGGTCTCAGACACAGAGGCAACTGGGATTTGTCCTCCGCCACCCGAAAAAAAAAAAAGTGCTAAGGCAGAGCTGAAGCGCCGAATGTCGTCTGATGGCCTCAGAGAATTGACCCAATTGAAATACAGATATAATACTATTTTGTTGAGGAAAGTGATGTTTTGGCTATTTAGGGCAAGACTTTTTTTTTGAGTCGGGGGACAAAGCAGGGAAGCTTTTTGCTAGATATATAAAGCAGAGAGAGTCTTTTTCTCAGTGAAATCTGCTGGTGGTGAAATGTTTACCTCGGCCACTGATATTAATAATGCCTTTAAAGAGTTATATATTGATCTTTATAGTTCCACATCTTCGTCTACTGATGAAGATATTAGAATCTTTGTGGAACCATTAGAACTCCCTAAATTGACGACTGAGCAAAAAAATTCTCTTGGTTCTGAGATAACCTTGGAGGAACTTGACGAGGTAATTAAGGCCTTACCTACAGGCAAGGCTCCGGGGCCAGATGGTTTTGCCGCTGAATTTTTTAGATCTTATGCTACAGTACCGGCTCCACTTTTGTTAGAAGTTTATACAGAATCATTAAAGAATGAAAAGCTTCCACCAACCATGATAAAAGCCCGGGTCAGTGTGATTCTTAAAAAGGACAAAGATCCAAGCGAGTGTAAAAGTTACCATCCAGTTTCCCTGATCCAGCTAGATGTAAAAATGTTGTCAAAAATTTTAGCTAATCGATTAAGTTATGACATCTCTAATACTTATAGATCAAGTGGGGTTTATTCGGGGTCGTAGCTCTTCTGATAACATTAGCCGTTTCATCAATATCATGTGGTCAGTGGCGAATAATCAGACTCCGGTCGCTGCCATCTCACTTGACGCCGAAAAGCCATTTGATATGGTAGAATGGGATTATCTTTTTAAGATTTTGGAAATGTATGGGTTTGGGAGTACGTTTATTGGTTGGATCAAGTTACTTTATAGACACCCTGTAGCAGCGGTACAAACAAATGGGTTAATTTCAGATTATTTTACTCTGGATAGGGGCACCCGGCAGGGTTGCCCTCTTTCCCCATTATTGTTCTGTCTTGCCCTGGAACCATTAGCAGCCGCAATAAGAAAGGAGGATGATTTTCCAGGGGTGATGGTGGGAGGTATGGCACATAAGCTTCTGCTTTACGCAGATGATATTTTATTATTCGTCTCTGACCCTGTTAGATCTATGCTTTGCCTCCACAGAATTATTCATTCCTTTTCCAAATTCTCAGGATACAAAGTCAATTGGTCTAAATCCGAAGCTTTGGCTCTGACAGTGTACTGTCCAGTGGCCCAGACAGGGCATTAAGTATTTGGGTATTTTGTTCCCAGCAAATTTGTCTGATTTAGTTAGAGTTAATTTTGATCCTTTAATAAAAAAAAAGGTTTTCGAGGGATGTGGACAGGTGGACTTCATTACATTTATCGATGAATAATCTCTCCCCGTAGATGTCCCCCTCTCATATTTCAAGCAATTTGAGAGCATAGCGAAGTCCTTCATTTGGAATAGTAAGCACCCCAGATTACATTTTAGTAAGCTGCATAGGCCGGTTGACAAAAGTGGGCTAGGCCTACCCAAGATTTTGTTTTATTATTATACGTTCAGTCTCAGACATTTGGCTCATGGGTCGCTTCCACCTGAAAGAGCCCCTCTCTGGTTCTGTATTGAACAGGAAGTTCTTGTCTCTATTTTGCCATTGCAAAGCCTTTCTATTAATCTAACCAGAGAAGTTAAATCACACCCCGTTATTTCACATTTGCACTCGGTATGGACAAAAGTGTCCAGAGTGTTTAATTCAGATATTTATCTAAATGTTGCTAAATGTTGTATCTAAATGTAGTATCTAAATGCTGCCTCGAGCTTGAGTATTTACGGACTCAAGATGGCGCCGAGTATGGCTGCTGCGTTGCGAGCTCCGACACAACACTGCAGTTTTTTGTTTGTTTTGTTTACAATTCTATGTTTTTTTGTCTTAGATGTTGTCTGCCTTATTGTCTACAACAGACAAACACTTTTGGACATTTGTTCTGCAATAGCACACCGGACTTTAAATACCTCAATGCTGACCCCCTGTTTACAAACACGCCAGCGGAGCCCTTTGTCTGGGCAGCCCGGCCGCAGAAATGCAAAAGGAAAAGGGGAAATAGAGCCGGCGTTCTCATCAGACTAAGACGTCGCGCAAATCGACCCCCGCTACCCAGTATTCTACTGGCAAATGTTCAGTCTCTGGGCAACAAGCTCTGTGAGCTGAAAGTGCGGATCTCTTTCCAATGAGAGACGAGGGACTTCTGCATATCTGCCTAACAGAAACTTGGATGTCTGCGGAGATTCCAGATTCAGCCATCGAACCTGCGGGGTTCTCCGTGCACAAAGCGGACAGAGCAAAAGACCTCTCAGGTAAAAGCAGAGGTGGTGGTGTATGTTTTATGATCAACAAGTCCTGGTGTGATCAGAGGAACGTACATTCTATCAAGTCTTTCTGCTCTCCTGATCTGGAATTTCTCATGCTTCTGTGTCGACCATTCTGGCTACCGAGGGAATTCACAGCGGTCATTATCACTGCGGTATACATCCACCCACAAGCCGACACAGACCGGGCACTCAAGCAACTGTATGGGAGTATAAACGAGCAGGAAACCGCGGACCCTGAGGCCATGTTCATTATGGCCTGGACTTTAACAAAGCCAATTTTAAATCAATTGCACCAAAATACCACCAACACATCAGTTTCAACACACAAGGGGACCGGGTTTTGGACCACTGCTACTCTCCCTTCCAGGATGGCTACAAATCCCTCCACCACCCACCATTTGGCAAATCGGACCACTCTTCCATTCTGCTTCTGCCCGCTTACAGGCAGAAACTGAAACAGGAAGCACCCACCCTCAGAACGATCCAGTGCTGGTCGGACCAATCAGATTCCATGCTACAAGACTGTTTTGATCACGCGGACTGGGAGATGTTCCGGTCTGCCTCTGATGACGACATCGAGCTTTTCGCTGATAGCATAACGTGTTTCATCAGTAAGTGCGTAGAGGATGTTGTTCCGACCAAAACAATATGGATCTATACAATACGTATTTAAAATACAAAATATAAGTAACTGTATTCCACTACAATTACAATTTAAATCATTGGTATTTAGAATACAGTTACATTCAAAACATATTTTGATTACTGAATAGATTACTTTGCATTTTATTGTCATTTGTTTCATTTAATATTTAGTCCTTTCAGATGGAAAACATTTATACATATAAATGATCCGATCCAAAGTGCAGTTGAACAGCGGTGAAACACTTTCTTATGATGTGTTACATTCATACGAGCAGACAGAGAAGTACGTTTGAAGTAAGCTTGGAGCACAAGAAATAGAAATAAACCTTGTGTTAATTGTCAGCTTTATGGTAAGCTAAAATGCTATTTCTAGCCATTATACATGCACATTTTACCAGGCACAATCCTATTTTTTTATCAAGAAAATTCACGTTGGATAATAATTTATTCTTTGATCTTAGGGCAAAAATCGTATTCTTGATAATAATTTTTGTATTGTTTTCCTGTAAACATATCTAAAAATCCTTTAAACAAGATAAATTTGATTTATCTTGTTTTAGAAACAACACTGCATAAGATATTTAGGTTTTTCAGAGAATGTATTTTTAACATGTATTTTGTCTTTCTGTACTGCAGAGTTTTTATAGTCAAAACAAGTGAAAAAATCTACCAGTGCTGAAGAAGTAATCCAAAGTATTTAGAATACGTTACTGACCTTGAGTAATCTAATGGAATACGTTACAAATTACATTTTACAGCATGTATTCTGTAATCTGTAGTGGAATACATTTCAAAAGTAACCCTTCCAACCCTGGGTATATGTTGGGTACCATGATATTACCATGGTTGTTTGGAAGTCACTTTGATGGTAATACCCTGAGATTGTTTGATGTATGCTTTCTTTGCGTCACCATTTAAATACCATGAATACCGTGAATATTTCATTGATTACCATGTTATGTATCAAAGTTCCATGGTATTACCATCTCATGCCATCACTGTACCATGGTACCATCATAGTACTTATTTTGTATGAATTTTACAGACAAATTTGTTTTTACATGAACTCAATGTGAATGCAACCAGTGTTGGGTTTAATCTGATTAAATAGTAATTTGTTTCTGTAATCTATTTACTATTTTTTTTTTTTTGTAATTCTTGCAATCAGATTACAGTTTCTGAATTTCAATTAAAGCAATTACTTTTAAGTACATTACTTGGGTTACACATTTCTAAAATAATATTATGTATAATACATTTAAAATATTATAGGCTATTCATTGGTTCATATGTACATCTGTTTGTGTTTCTGATGGGTGTGCGACAATGAACATGGAGGAAATATCTATATTATTTTGAATTCGTTGAGCAGAAAAACAAAAAAGTTTCCATGAAGTGTTTTGAAAGTAACTGAGAAGTAATTAGTAGCCTAATGTTTTAAATTTTTGATGATGCAATCAGTGAAGTAATCTGATTACTATTCCAGAGAAGTAATTTGTAGTGGATTACTTTTGAAAATCTTGCCCAACACTGAACAACACAAGGGCAAAATTCCTTTATAACAAAGTTTATTATAATTCACACAATATATGATCTCTCTCACCTAGAAGGCTGGTTACAATGGTAACAAGGCCTGTCCCGGCTCCCAATTCAGTAATGTTCTTGTCCATGAGGTTATATTCATCATGCTGTGTATCAAGGAAATGACACAACACCATCGCCTTAAAAAGACAATCACAAACAGACATCTTTTAATGTTTCCTACTGGTACTGAATTTACTTATCAATCTGAACAATTTCAATAAACAGTTTCAGCTTTACAGAAATGTACCGAGGTCCATAGTACCGCACCATAACAGTCTGAGAAAGAGACAACCTTTGCTAAGAAAGCATATTTTATTGACATGTAAATTCAGCTTCAGACTTGCAAACCTTAAAAACAGTAAAAGACATTTAACTGTCATGCACCACATTTCATGTTTTTTGAGAGCACCTGATATAGAAATTATTTGATTGTTCTGTGTTTCTGTGCAATCTATTAACACTTTCCAGGACTTAAGAAACCAACTACTGTAAGACTGGAAGAGAATGTTTGTGTATTTTTCAGCCACCCACCCTTGATATTGTTTTCATCCTGGTCCATTTCTGGGCTTTCCGTCTGATAACATTGATTCCTTATAAGTGCAATTTCAAACTTCTGTCGTCTATTTCCCCTAATTAGTCTCTCTATTTTACTCTTGCTGTCCAACTTTAGTGTCACAGTTGAACAAGTAACACTGGGTTGCAGATAAGTGACAACGACAGCGACAGTGACAGCTGCAGTGTGAATGCAGGTCAGCCAGAGAAAGGGAACCCATCTGATCCAGTGGGACTGGTAGATAAAGGAAGAGTAAACAAGACACTCCAAGGCCAGGAATCCCTCTCTCGCTCTCACTGTCTCTCTCTCACACATACATATTTCCCAGATTACAGCCTAACATAACTGAGCGATGATCAAGTTAATCTGTGGCTCGCGTTCTGGAAGCAGGGATTTAGATTGTGTTTGGTTCAGATCAATATAACACTCTTCAATCATGACCAATGAGCACCTTTATAGAGCAATGTATTGACAGTTTTCAATAGACACCGTGAGGGTGGCTTTAATATACTATGGATTATGAAACTGCAGTAATACACTATCTAACTAAAAGGAGTAACTTACACAAAGTAAACCCTTAAAAAACTCAAAGTGAAGATTACCAGTCTGCGACCTAACAAGTATGGTGTGCCGCAAGGCTTAGTATTGGGCCCTTTGTTATTCTCCCTGTACACGCTCTCTTTAGGTGATATCATTAGGAAACTGTTATGTCACTGTTATGTCAATGGCATACAGCTTTATAGAACAGTTAGTTCTAGTGCACTAATTTGATTGGACAGACAGCGTTAAAAAAAGCGAGATTTCGTATAACAGCACCGGAATGTTTCACTGAGTGTGTTCACATGCTGATAATTATCAAAATCATATTGTTCAAAAATCAGACAACAAAAGTTTACATAACATTTGAAATAATCAGGTTAGTCTCTGCTTTTGACGTCAAAATGTAAACAGTCACGTGCACAACACTTTGTACATTGTACATTGGATAAGCCAGTAAGAACGCAGGTAAAGGTGTTTATGTGCAACACAAAATCGGGTTATGGCCAAAAATCTACTTGTGCAGATGTTTTTTTGCTTAAACCGTTATGAACAATCTCGTAAATTTGCTTTGGAATGATTTGTTTTATCAAAAGCGCTATACAAAATAAGTTTACATTTTAATTTCCAATTTTATTGTTCTTTGTGAATATAGAGTAAAAACTAGATAAAGTTATTGCACTAACCGAAGAGCCACATGTGTCACTCATTCTTGATCATTTGGACTACTGTAAATCGAGATTTTGACATTATTGTTTTATTGTGAATAAATAAAGGTACATTTCTTGTTTCAAAATTATTTCTTTGTACTTTAGACCTTTGTTTTGTTGGACAAGAAAAACTAGCTACATGCCATGTGACTCACATTTGGTATTAAAACCATTTAAAATGGGTCGAATTTAACAGAATTTACAGATGGAGCCACAATGAAAGCCCCATATCGCTATGAACATACAAAATGAATGTTTGTTCTGAACCAGAAACTAAAAGGGTATTAAGGTATATTTAATACTTCTGGAGTAACAGGCACTACAACTTTGGAAAAACAACACATTTTTGAACTCACTCCATTGGCATATGATGCAACATGGGGTGCTGAAGTCAACTGATTTTAGTAATAGACCTACCTACCTCTGTGTAAAAATAAAATAAGGATGCTGCCACCTTTCTAAGGTTATTTTTATATACTGTAACTCTTTTGCTTCAAAGTCATATGTGAAAATTGTCATTTTTTCCCCCCTCTACATAATGTGTTACACAGTAAAACTGATCCATGGCAATTCATATTTTGACTGTCATCATCATTTATGTTTATCTTTCAGTAGGAAATATGTTTATTTTTTTTTTCAAAAACAAAATTATGAGCTGGGAACCTTAAGTTGACACAGAATTACCCTTATGCATTCCAAACCTGGAAATATGAAAAGGGTCCATAATGAATTACCTTAAATATACAGCATGATAGTTAATCATTTATAAAATCTGTCCTTTGAAAAACACAAGACACACTTAGTTTCTTCATTAAATTACACATTATTAAAGGAAAAGTTCACCCAAAAATGAAAATTCTCTCATCATTTACTCACCCTCATGCCATCCCAGATGTGTATGACTGTCTTGCATCTGCTGTACACAAATGAAGATTTTTAGAAGAATATCTCATCTCTGCAGGTCCATACAATGCAAGTGAATGGGTGCTTTGAAGCTCCAAAATCCACATAAGGGCAACATAAAAGTACTCCAGAGACAGACAACTCAATATAATAGCTTTGAGTGAGAAACAGATCAATATTTATTTCACTTTCACATTTTCCTCCTGTTTTTGGTGATTCACATTCTTTGTGCATATCGCCCTCTACTGGGCAGAGAGGAGAATTTATGATTAAAATACTTAAATATTGATCTGTTTCCCATCCACACCTATCATATCATGTCTGAACACATGGATTTAACTACTGGAGTCATATTAATTACTTTTAAGCTCCCTTTATGTGGATTTGGGAGCTGCAAAATTTTGGCACCCATTCACTTGCATTGTGAGGACCTACAGAGCGGAGATATTCTTCTAAAAATCTTCATTTGTGTTCTGCAGAAGAAAGAAAGTCATACACATCTGGGATGCCAGGAGGATGAGTAAATCATGAGAAAATGTTCATTTTTGGGTGAACTATCCCTTTAAATTCACACTGAATATCATCTACACCAAACCGATGTCTCTCGTTCGATAAATATATATTGTTTATAAGTAAATGTGTTTGTTGTCATTTGTTTTTGCTCCTTCCTCTTCCTCGTCCTATCCGTCATCCTCTTCCTCTTGTTGTCCCCTCGAACACGAAACGTGCTGAAACCATAGTGACACCCGCCCTCCTGCGTGTCTGTGGGGGTGTTTACATGAACCACTGACCCCAGAAACCCTCCTGCAAAGGGCCCCCCCCAGCACCAGGGGCCTCCTCTCCACCCAGGCCCTGATGGGAGGCTGCATTCTTGACTTGTTAAGCTGGAGAGGTCCCTTTATCATCCTCACCTTCCTCATCTCGTTCTTTTTCTCTTGAGGCAAATGACTGCTCTCACAGACACTGACTGCGGATGGACTGCTGCTCCTGCTGCTCCAGACGGAAGAATTAATCGATGCACAGCTGCTTCTGCACAGATACAAACACACCGATTTTCAGTCACAAAAGACCAGGAGTCAAGTGTAAATGTAAATAAATATATTACATCAAGTTTGATCATTAAGGCTATCATTCAGCTAATCAGAACATAAAACAATAGTTTTAAATAATACAATTATTATTTCTATATCAACTTTCTATGACTTTTTAAAAATCCATGACCCAATTCTTCTTCTGGACAAAATGTAACAAATTCCAACATTATGCCGACAAGTTTCTGTTTGAGTTTTTCAACTTGAAATTACAAGTTCGAAAAAGATGCAACATTGATAAAACACTTCATGATTGTAGCAAATTCGCATGAATATACAGCTATGTGAATTGGGGTTTTAGACCAATGAGATTCTTGAAATAGCTTTATGTAATCTCAATAATAGATGTACTTCACCTGTTGAGTATTAAGCTGTTTTAGAATGGGCCATAACGTCTCTTCCGTCTTTCTGCTGTTCCAACCGAAACGACTTAAGACTGGTCAAGAAACACTTCAGAGCATTTTAAACTTGTGTATACAAAGTGACTACAAACACTTTTGTTACTACTATATTAGAAACACTGTGAAGGATATTCCTTAATTAGCTCCAGGTGTGGGTGCCCCCAGCTGAATGAGGCAACTGATTAGTCAACAGTGGGCTGCAGGTATGCTTGAGCCACGATGGGGTTTGGAAAACCAGGATGAAGCTGTAAGTTTCTCAGTTTCTTCTTCACTTTGGTGTCTTTGGGATTAATGGCCAGTTTCTTATTCTCCTGAGCTTCAGTCCACCACTCACTACAGACAACACAAACAAAATCAACTGATTCCCTTTTTACTGTATGGCTAGAGCAGCGAGAACATTCTGCAAAACATCTCTTTTGTGTTCCACTGTAGAAAGTGCTGAATTATGTTGACATGTTTCTGCCCTGAAATGCATGAGTGGCTCTAATCCAGCACCAGGAATCTCGTCGAGTATTTCCATTCCTGTGACATATCCCACCCCTGGAACACCTTCAGGGTAATTGCTGCCAAACAGATACGCCAAATTGATCATCTTAGTCCTGTCCAAACCTACGTCACAGGATACACAGTCACGCTTGTCTTGTTCTCCAAAGCCACACACATAATCATTAAAAAGGATTAAAACAGGATTTGCATTTGCTGAAGGAAATATCAGTACTAGCGAGGCAGCAAAAATAGCATTTACGTTTTAGGTAAGTTTAACCCTTGTGTTGTGATCGTTTTGTGCTAACACATTTTGTGTTCCCTATCAAAAATGACCGGATAAGTCTCTCAAATTGAATATATTATCACAAGATATTGCATTAGATCTTTTTATCAACATCTTTTTTATTAAATATGACAGGTTTTGTACACCTTTTTTGAACATATTTAAATATATATATATTATTATTGATAGAAAGATTAACTGAACTGAGCTTATACCAGGCCAGTGGAGGGCACTCCCAGCAGAATAATAATAATACTAATAATTACATAATAAATGAATAACCACTTGCTTGATCTGAACAAAATAGGTGTCGTTTTTAAAGCCTAGAATATGGACTTTATAATGCATATAGCAGATCCTACCAATTCTTAAATAATGCTTTTTAATTTACTGACAAATTAGAACTGCTGAGATAGCCATGTGCTATTTATCGTTGGAAAGGTCTCAGTTAGTAGACTGCAATCAGCAAATTTTGTTTCAGTCAGAGGCCAAACTGCAGTGAGTATTAGTGTATGAAATTCCCTCAGACACACACAAATATAATAAACAGAAGTGTCTTTTTGTCACGTTTTGTCCTTATTACTTCCCGAAACATACATATTGCCTATCATAGACAATGACATATTGTAACTTACAACAGACTATCCTGATTCAAATGAGCCCAAAGCAACATAATTTGATGAGTAGATCTTGAAATATTCCTCAAAGAGTGTACATGGAAAGACAATGAACAAGAGGGCACTCAACAAACAATGTGTGTGTGTGTGTGTGTGTGTGTGTGTGTGTGTGTGTGTGTGTGCACATGTCTGAGGACTTTGCATGTGCAAACACACATCCACATATGTGCTCATCGAAAGGATTGGTTTGCTCCTGAACACTGAATATTTTTGTATTTTGTAGTCTAATTAATTCATTTCCAGTGGCAGGTCATTTTTGACAGGGAACACAACAAATTTAACAAAGTGAAATAAAACCAATAAAATGTAAAGAAAATGGTCAAGTTTTTTGTGTTTTCAGATAACATATGTGAATAAAGTCAAGGAATTTTATTCTTAATTGGATTAAATACATTTTTTTTATTATTGTAAAAAAATAAATAAAAAAACAGTCGACAACATAAGTGTTAAGTATTAGTTTTTGGTTCTGTGGAATGTGTTAGAAATTGTAGAATTTCATGTAGAAATTTAAGATTAAATTAAAAAAAATCTCCCAAAAAACTTACAAAAAAACTATTGCACAACTAATCCTAAAATGAGCTACAAGATGTAGGTGGAATGAAGTCATTTATGTAGAATAAAAACTGAGGAATATCAACACAGAACTGCCTTGCAAACACTGTCATAACTTAAAATATTAAACTGAAAATTGAAGATGAGCTCACCAAGTTGGTTCTGCATGTCCAAAGACTGGTAATGCCCCACGTATTTGTTCTGGTTGAAGAATTTCTTGTAGACGTGATGGCCACCAAAGAGCCAGATGTCGCTGTCGTCAGTGATGGCCCCGTGTGTTTGATCGGAGCGGTCCAGAGCCACACATTGAGCTTTTGCTGCCACTATAAAAGGTACACCGAACAAAACAGCTCTTGAAAAACAAACAAAATATGGACACTTGAGCATATTTTATGTGCACCATAAGGCACCATATACATTATGCAAATAGCATACTACTACTACTATCTTGCAGTATGTATGCTGTGCATTTGTCAAACATTTGTCAGGTGACTCTGTGTAATAGTGTATCTCGCAATGCAATGCAATGCTTGACCTAAACTTCCATTTCCAGTGAATGAACTGAAAGCTTATTTGATTGGACTGACAAATTAGTTTTTTACACAAAATTGGATAAAAAATTTAAAATAACTAGAGCTGTTGATTTAACGCATTATTTTAGTGTGATTAATTAAAACAAAATTATGCACAAAAAGGGGATGTTCCTTCTATCAGAGCAGTTCAAGTTTGATGTACCACCTTGATGCTGTAGAGGGCAGTCAGCGCAACTCCAGCTGTACAGGCAACACGCTGCGTCAAACCAAAGAGCAGGCAGGCAGCACAGTCTTCCAAAGATGTTGTGCTCTTGCTCTCAATGACAGCTGGATGGAGCACAACAAAATGCATGGATTTTGAGACACATTTTTTGTAGGCCAATAATAGGGTTATGTTCAATGAAATTAAAATAAACAAACAATATTTTCCATTTTAAAGCCACTTTTTGTATTGTCTAAATGCGTTACTTGTCTGTTGCCACAATACATGTAGTATATGATGTAATTGAATTGAACTGTGTGAATGACATTATTTGTTATGCATTTTTTTTTTCTCCCCATTTTGGAATGCCAAATTCCCACAACTTAGTAGGTCCTCGTGGTGGCGTGGTTACTCACTTCAATCCGGGTGGCAGAGGACAAGTCTAAGTTGCTTCCGCTTCTGAGACTGTCAATCTGCGCATCTTATCACGTGGCTCGTTGTGCATGACACCGTTGAGACTCCCAGCATGTGGAGGCCCTTGCTACTCTCCGCGATCCACACACAACTTACCACGCACCCCAATGAGAGCGAGAACACTAATCGTGACCATGAGGAGGTTACCCCATATGACTCTACCCTCCTTAGCAACCGGGCCAATTTGGTTTCTTAGGAGACCTGGCTGGAGTCACTCAGCACACCCTGGATTCGAACTCGCGACTCCAGGGGACTGTCAGCGTCAATACTCGCTGAGTTACCCAGGTCCCCCTGTTATATATTCTTAATCATTTTAATTATTATATTCTGAATTACCTAAGAGTGAAAGTGTACAATAACAGGGCAGTCACTGAGACTAAAAAGTAGTATTGAACTGGTCATGCGATCCTAACGTGGCTGCCCCCATGAAGGAACCCTCTCCATTTAGATTTAAACAGCTTTTATCAGGCTAATGATATGACTTGTATTCCTCATCTCATGCGAGTGCTCATGATTTTATACATATGTTTAAAAATGATTATCTAATTCTTTAGGAGTAAAACATTTTTAATGAGAAAAACATTCCTGAGTGCACCTTCCAATTCAATGAATTTTTAAATCGACTCTTTGCTAAGCCCTGCCTTTAAAGTATTTCTGACCAGTCCAATCTTAGCAACTGGTGCCGTGCACCATTTCTCTGACAAGCGTTTGCTTTTTCAACGAGAGTCTGTGGGAGTAATGTGTGTTTGAATAGATTTAAGAGGAATTTTACAGAAATTATCCAAAACAAATTAAAAAACATTGTTGCTGGATAACTTGTAATAGTGACACGAGGTACACAGAGAGGATACACGCAGTGTTTTTTCTTTCCTTTTAAAAAATCTTTAAATAAATTGCCAGATGAACATGTATAACATCAGCACGGACACCTACATTATCTCCAAGGTAAATTATAGCTAATACCTTAACATTAATTTATTTACATATTGATTCATGTAATTGCAAAGGCAATAGAGTTCACAGCATCATAGTGAGTTATGAGTTGATGTGGGCAAAGCTTAGGGAATGGGCAGTCCTAAAAATAACCATTTTTATTTCTATGAAGGATGGATTAAAGGTATTGTTCACCCAACAATTTAAATTGAAAAATGAAAATTCTCTTATCATTTACTCACCCTCATGCCATCCCAAATATGTATGAATTTTTTTACTTTTAAAACAAATTAAGATTTTGGAAGAATATCTCAGCTCTGTTGGTCCTCACAATGCAAGTGAATGGTGACCAGAATTTTGAAAGTCCAAAAATGACAAAGGAGGCATAAAAGTAATCCATATGACTCCATGTCTTCTGAATTTATATGATAGGTGTGGGTGAGAAACAGATAAATATTTAAGTCCTTTTTCACTATCAAACTCCACATTTGACCACCCCCAACCAGTAGGCTGAATGTGGAAGAGAAAGTCATAGTGTAGATTTACAGTTAAAAAAGGACTTAAATATTGATCTGTTTCTAATTGACACCTATCATATTACTTCAGAAGATATGGATTTAACCACTGGAGTCTTACGGATGACTTTTATACTCCTTTTGGACCTTCAAAATTCTGTTCACCATTCAATTGCATAGTATGGACCTACAATAATAATTTAAGATTACATTTTATGACAATTGAGCAGATCTCTCCAATGTCTCATTCTTATTACTGTAATGGGAAAAAATATAAATTATTATTAAAATTCTATTTAAATACTGCAATTATGAATATTGTATTATGTTTTAAAATAATACAATTAAAAAAGGTATTTATACATAATGGCAGTATTTGTTGCGCTGCCTTTAATTTATGCTGATTTTCATATAAAAAAAATTATAACAGAAATTATAATCTATTGAGAATCACAATTGAATATAATAACTGAAAAGTCCACACACTGTGCTAAAACGTGCTAAAACTGTGGAGGGTGTGGTAAGTGACCGTCTGAAAAGTCCACAAATGGTGGTAAAACTGTGGAGTTTTTTCTATATAAATGTTCAGTAAGATCAAACAATGTATGAATACAATCATAATGACAAGTACAGGTGAAGGGAAAAAAATAAAATAAAATAAATAAAAAATTATATATATATATATACAGGTGCATCTCAATAAATTAGAATGTCATGGAAAAGTTCATTTATTTCAGTAATTCAACTCAAATTGTGAAACTCGTGTATTAAATAAATTCAGTGCACACAGACTGAAGTAGTTTAAGTCTTTGGTTCTTTTAATTGTGATGATTTTGGCAAACATTTAACAAAAACCCACCAATTCACTATCTCAAAAAATTAGAATACATCATAAGACCAATAAAAAAAACATTTTTAGTGAATTGTTGGCCTTCTGGAAAGTATGTTCTTTTACTGTATATGTACTCAATACTTGGTAGGGGCTCCTTTTGCTTTAATTACTGCCTCAATTCGGCATCGCATGGAGGTGATCAGTTTGTGGCACTGCTGAGGTGGTATGGAAGCCCAGGTTTCTTTGACAGTGGCCTTCAGCTCATCTGCATTTTTTGGTCTCTTGTTTCTCATTTTCCTCTTGACAATACCCCATAGATTCTCTATGGGGTTCAGGTCTGGTGAGTTTGCTGGCCAGTCAAGCACACCAACACCATGGTCATTTAACCAACTTTTGGTGCTTTTGGCAGTGTGGGCAGGTGCCAAATCCTGCTGGAAAATGAAATCAGCATTTTTAAAAAGCTGGTCAGCAGAAGGAAGCATGAAGTGCTCCAAAATTTCTTGGTAAACGGGTGCAGTGACTTTGGTTTTCAAAAAACACAAATGGACCAACATCAGCAGATGACATTGCACCCCAAATCATCACAGACTGTGGAAATTTAACACTGGACTTCAAGCAACTTGGGCTATGAGCTTCTCCACCCTTCCTCCAGACTCTAGGACCTTGGTTTCCAAATGAAATGCAAAACTTGCTCTCATCTGAAAAGAGGACTTTGGAACACTGGGCAACAGTCCAGTTCTTCTTCTCCTTAGCCCAGGTAAGACGCCTCTGACGTTGTCTGTGGTTCAGGAGTGGCGAAACAAGAGGAATACGACAACTGTAGCCAAATTCCTTGACATGTCTGTGTGTGGTGGCTCTTGATGCCTTGACCCCAGCCTCAGTCCATTCCTTGTGAAGTTCACCCAAATTCTTGAATCGTTTTTGCTTGACAATCATAAGGCTGCGGTTCTCTCGGTTGGTTGTGCATCTTTTTCTTCCACACTTTTTCCTTCCACTCAACTTTCTGTTAACATGCTTGGATACAGCACTCTGTGAACAGCCAGCTTCTTTGGCAATGAATGTTTGTGGCTTACCCTCCTTGTGAAGGGTGTCAATGATTGTCTTCTGGACAACTGTCAGATCAGCAGTCTTCCCCAAGATTGTGTAGCCTAGTGAACCAAACTGAGAGACAATTTTGAAGGCTCAGGAAACCTTTGCAGGTGTTTTGAGTTGATTAGCTGATGGCATGTCAAAATATTCTAATTTTTTGAGATAGTGAATTGGTGGGTTTTTGTTAAATGTGAGCCAAAATCATCACAATTAAAAGAACCAAAGACTTAAACTACTTCAGTCTGTGTGCACTGAATTTATTTAATACACGAGTTTCACAATTTGAGTTGAATTAATGAAATAAATGAACTTTTCCACAACATTCTAATTTATTGAGATGCACCTGTATATATATATATATATATATATATATATATATATATATATATATATATATATTAACCATCCAAAATGTATACATAAGATAAAGAAGACAAATAATCGAAAATTAAAATAAATATATATTTAAAATATAAATTATAATATATATATATATATATATATATATATATATATATATATATATATATATATATATATATATATAAGTAATGGGTCAGCAAAGTGCTCAACGCATTTATTGCTAAAAACGTGGAGGATATGGTTAGGGGCCGTGATCCCTCCCCCCATTTAAGTGTCCCTTATTTTAAAACTTCAAAAGTGGCAACGCTATAAGTGTCCCAAATTTTCAGTGGATCAGTAACATTGCCAGTGCCCGCATTCTTGTTCACGATATACGGATTCACGACATAGGGAACTATGGATCTGATTGAGTCACATGGTATACTATACTATAACTATACCTACCTCACACGTCACACCCATAACAACCGATGGCAGTGTCAGACACATAATGCCTCCCTTGGAAACATGAACCGAACACATCCGTTCCGTTCTCTTCAACTGTTTCCGCTTTCAACATGGACACCGCTTGCGAGAGGCGGTGAGGTACGTGGCCAAATTCACCATCAAATATCATTAATTGACATTTAGTAACTTGTTTAATGTTTTCATGATTTATTTCGTTTTATATCTCTGTTTAACACAGCATCACTCGTGTTTATTATCTACTATTGACCGGTTGTTTTCTTACGCAAACAGGCCACAAATTAACCAGATAAACAAACTACTCAGATAAACAAAGAGCAAAGGTCAAAAACTTTGTTTATCATCTCTTGTTTATGTTGTGAAAAAATAATCTTAATATTTCTATGAGACATTCACTTTATAGACGCTTATTCACTTCACTGGTAAGTTATCTAGTTTCGTTTTTAACCAGTGTAAACAGCTAAGTGGATGTCAGCGTTTGTTACTGCATACTAGTTTGACCTGTAACATAAAACTTGTTTAATTCATGATTTACTGTATACATACACGTCTCACTAATTTTGATTGTTTGTTAGAATAATATTATGAATTAATGTAAACAAAGGTAAGGCTATGATGGCATTTTAGGCATCAAATCTAAATCTGATCTGGCTAGACAGAACATGTCTACGTTTATTAACATGGATCTCTAAATCTTTTTTTTTTTTTTTTTTTTTTGTACTAGTAGTTCCCTCATTAATCTATCAAATCCAAAATGAAAGTTTGATCTGGTTAGCTGTTTACACTAAATAACACTAATGTACATGTAATAATTTTTGAACATCATAGGTGTGCTTAAAATGTTTTGAGACAAAGTCGAAGTGCAATATTCATTTGACTGAGAAAAAAAAAAATTGTCAGTGTTTAAGCGTCATCGCATGTATTTCACAACAAAAATAAAAAAAATGTTGGCATATGTTTAGTTAAATGTTTTTTCCCTTATAGGCTATAAAGGAAGCGTGTAGACTGGGAGAGATTCAAAGGCAGACTGCTTGTAACATAACAGTCCTCTGCAGTCATGTCTGTTGAAGTCGCCATGAAAGGTGAAAAATATGCTGTTTACATTCCTGCTATCTAAACATCACCTAGTTTAAACATCACCTGAACTTCACATGTATGCAAATGCAGCTTCACTCTCAGCTAATTAAACGCTCTAAAGCAGATATCCGCTGTTTCAGGTTTAGCCGTTGTGGCAGTCCGCGGCCCCGGTGATGGCATGGAGACAGACAAACCGGCGATGGCCCCTGAGATCTCTGCGGAGGCCCCGCTCTTGAAGATCGCCACTCCAAAGCTCAGTCCCAGGGCCACTGTCACATCACAGCAGTCACCGGGGGTTTTACACCTGGGGAAGGTGAGCAGAGATGCATGCATAGAGGTGGAGGCTGTGAGGATCGTGGTTCCCCGGTCCGCTATCACCCGCAGCGCACGCACAGGGCTTCACACTGAGGGTAAGGGTGATGAGAGAGGGTCACCTCAGCATGGGGATGAGCGCCCACCTTCACCCTCTTCTGAACCCATGGATTACAGGTGTGCGCTGGAGAAACTGCAGAACTCGGAACGGCGTCTGCTGCAGGATAAAGAGGGACTCTCAAACCAGCTGCGTGTGCAGACAGAGGTGAGACACTCATATAAAGCAATGCTTTATTAAACAACATATGAAAAACTACACTGCAGTGGCGAGATTATTTTGTGAAACGAATTTTTTTTAAAATGTATATCGCTGATTGGTGATTGGCGGTGTAATTAACTGCTGTCCCAGGCAAACAATGTTTTATATAGCTGTGCTAGATTCAAGTATCTTATATCACTACACACTCTCTCTCTCTCTTTTCCTATTAAATACTCAGTTACATTCAAATGTACAATTAGAACAGTTTTGTTTACTAATGAAATTTGTAGTTCTCTTAAATCTGATTGGATGAGCCACATTTGAGGCTGTTATAAAAGGCTGTTTGCCTGTGACCACACATCATTTTGACTAAATTAATCCGTCAAGTCTTGAATCTTCTATAAAATCACATACAGTTAGACTAAATAACTATTACATGGCGGAAGCATTTTTTGTGATTCATTGTGATTACCATAGTGAAGGGTGGTATCAGGGTTCCCATGTTCACTGAAAACCTTTAAATTTAAATTTAAATGTGTGATTTCCTGTCATGGAAATTTCCATAAATTTGTATAGTGATAATTTGTTTTCTTTTTTTTTTTTTTTATGTAATGCTCAGCTTTTTATTTATTTTTTTCTCCCCAATTTGGAATGCCTAATTCCCAATGCACTCTAAATCCTCGTGGTGGCATAGTGACTCGTTTTGTTGTGGCTTGTTGTGCGCGTTACCGCGGATACATAGCACGTGTGGAGGCCCACGCTATTCTCCACGGCATCCACGCACAACTCACCACACACCCCACCGAGAACCACACTTTGGCTGTGTCTCGTTTCAAAGACAGCCATATTTTGAAGGCTGCAGTATACCGAGTGTCCTCATTTAAACGAGACGGCCTTTGTAGGACAAATGGAAATGGAACGTAACATGGTTGCTATGACAGCACGCCACTCTTTAACAAGCGGGAGCGCTTTGAGTGAGAAGGGAACAAAGTCCCTTTAGAAGGAAATGCATGATGTACATTTTAGGAGAGTTATAATGATGAAAATAGATTTTACAGGTGTATTTTTAGTCTAATACTTTATTTTAATTATATATTATATAATTATACATATTAAATACTCTGCACCCATCTACTGAGGAACTTCAACTTGGGAATTAACATAACTTGCGTTTTGAACATCATATTTACAGGCAAATTGGCTTAATTTGTTTTTGTATTGTGGGTTATGAGTGCCCACAAAGGATACACCTCATGCATCCTCTGAATTCCCGTGAAAGAAGGACGCATTTGAAGGCTGCATTCGAAGTGTGCTACTCGCTTTTCTGAAACAAGACAGCCTCTGACGTATGCGGACGACAAATTTGACCTCGGGAGGATGCATCCTTCCAAACGAGAGTCAGCCATTATAGCGACCACGAGGAGATTACGCTATGTGACTCTACCCTCCCTAGCTACCGGGCCAGTTTGGTTGCTTAGGAGACCTGGCTGGAGTCACTCAGCACGCCCTGGATTCGAACTTGCGACTCCAGGGGTGGTAGTCAGCAAATTTACTTGCTGATCTACCCAGGCCCCCAGTAATGCTCAGCTGTAAAATATTTAGTAATGTCTAAAATATGTGTCCTTCACTGTTCATTCATGTCCTGTGTGTTTCGTGTGTGTGTATAGGTCAACAGAGAGCTGAAGAAGCTGCTGGTGGCATCAGTTGGTGATGATCTCCAGTATCACTTTGAGCGGCTCGCACGAGAGAAAAACCAGCTGATCCTGGAAAACGAGGCTCTGGGACGAAACCTTGCACACACCGCCGAGCAGCTGGAGCGCATGAGCATTCAGTGTGACGTCTGGAGGAGCAAATTCCTCGCCAGCAGGTGAGACACACGTTATGAGAAACGTGCTGTGTTCACATTTGGTGAATTATTTGTATTATTTATTAAAAAATTTTTTGCTTCTGTTTTATTTGATTTTTTTTTTTTTTTAATGCCTAATTTTTCTCAACATCTTAAATATCTTAGAAAGTATATGCTTTCATCTTTTCATGTTAATCATTTTTGTATCTTCCTGGAACGAGAGGATTGTTATGCATTTATTTACTTAATTTTTACAACAATTAAGTTTTTTTTTTTAATAAAAAAAAAATACTGTACCCAAAACTCTCAGTGAAAATGTATGGTGTTTTTTTTAATTTTTGTTTTTGTTTTTTTTTTAATATAATTTTTGGGTTTTGATGAGTAAAATCAGTCATGCATTATATGTAATTGTATATTCAAGGCTCAACGTTTCGATTTTTTTTTATGTTGGCCCGGTAGTTTCCATTTTAACTTGCCCTGCCAACGTTTTACAGGCCCCACTATAAAAAATGAAAATGTTATTATTTTAAATGTTAATTTTCCGATTTATCGCAGTCTTCATTTGAACAGTCAAGATATAGATTATTAAAATCCCAAGATCAATCATTTACTTTTATTCTAAAGTCTACTTTAGTTTTGTGTTAATTATATATCTGTTAAGTAGCAATTAAACTGAATAGTTTGGGCCATGTTGTTAATTTTTTGTAACTAATATTTTTATAATGTACTGAGTTAGAATTAATTTCATATGTCAGCAAAATGGATATTATAGCTGAAATGTACCCAAATCCAATCAGGAAATCTGTATATTAGCAATGTATTTTTGTATGTACTGTACAATAAAAAAATATATATGAGCCTGTTTTTAAGATTTACGCATTTTAATTTCATAAATTGAATTGGAAAATTAAATTAATAAAATGTAAAACAAATTGTTTTTATTTTTATTAATGATTACGCAATTTAATTTGATTGAAATGCATAAATCTTGCCTTTATTTTTTTAATGTGTGTATGTGCCAGAAATAAAAATATATATTTTCATTAAATATTATGTTTTCTTTAGAAAAAACTACCTTTGCTGGAAAGTGACGGCATACAATGCAAACATTATTTTCAAGCCATTTTACTGATGCTTCCAAGATTATCACAAGTCACATTCCCGCAATTTCAACAAAACCTAGCTAGATAATGTTACCTTGGTGAAAAGTGTAAATCAGCAGAATACATCAAAGAAATGCGTATGTTTTACATTTGTAAGGCATAACAACACATTTACACAGTGAATGTAAGATTTAGCGATAACGCTGCACTTCTGTCAACTGGCCCAAACCAGCCTTATTGTCAAACCCTGATATTATACATTATCGTTCATTACATATACAGTGCTTGATGTTGTCCTGTAGGGTGATGGCAGAGGAACTGACCAATGCCAGAGCAGCTCTACATCGTCAGACCAGAGATGCTCAATGTGCCATTCAAGATCTACTGAGAGAGAGAGATGAGTTCTCCAGAGATATGATGCACACACACAGGTAACACAAACACACACACACACTGACAAAGAGAAATGATATGAACAAAGCTGTAATGATGGTATATTAGCAACATTATTTGTGGAAAATGTTTTTTCTGATCATGTATTGATGGTTAAAGCTGTGTTTCTCCTCTGTTCTGCAGGTCTCTGGAGCAGCTGCTGGTCTCGTTGCAGTGGGGTCGACAGCAGACGTATTATCCCAGCGCACAGCCGCTTAGCACCGGTGAACTCGCGGTAGCCAATCACAAACTCGCTGATGCCATCAACTCTCATCTGTTGGGCAATGTGAGCAGCACTAGTGTAAAGAAAATGCAGAATTCAGAACTCTGCAACACACCAGCTGAGAAGATGGCAGAGAAGGTACCAGGCTAAGAGCATTCTGTAACAAGCTCTTTATCATATTTCCTGTGGAACCATGAGATTTGTATTGGATCCAAAATTTACACCCACCAAAAACTGGCATTGGCGAGTAAACAAAACGCTTAACTTTATTTGGAACTGCAACGTTACACATGGTTTAAATTTTATCGCAAGTATGATTAAGTGAATCAAATCATGATTTAAGTCAAAGCGACTTAAGCGTGCAATCAGTATGTGCGTTCCCCAGAAAATCAAAGTTGTAAGGCGCCAATATACAGTATTTTTAGCGAACTCGAAGTAAGAACAAATGTGAGTTTGTTGCGGTGGTTTCTCAACTCTTTCGAGCTTCTTTCTAGCGCTGAGTGAAGAACGAAGTGAATCGGAGCCTTTACAAATCATCTACTGAAGAAAACATCTTTCACAACTTGCATGTATTCAAATAGCTTTTACCTCAGTGGAAAATGTATCATCAGAAGTTTATCTTTTTCTCCAGATTTCTAAATGGCAGTCCAGAACGTACAATGGAAGTGAATGGGGGGGCAATCTGTAAACATTAAAATACTCACTGTCTCAAAAGTATAGCCACAAGACAAACAAAATATGTGTTAACATGATTTTAGTGTGATAAAATCACTTAGTTACCTCTTCTGTGTAAAGTTATAGCTAATTTTACTACCTAGTTGCCATGACGACGTAACTACCGTAACAATTACGATTTAAACAACTTTACAGCTCAAATAATACATGAGTTTTAACAGAAGAATTGATGCAAGGACGAGTCGTAATTATTTTTTGTGCTTCTCAACATTATGCCACAAATGCTGTCGATTAAGCTTAATTGTATTGAACCCTGAATATTCCTTTTGACCACCAAAATAAAAATATGAGGAAAATCACAATAGTTTTTAGTTCTATAGATGGTTCCAATGAAGTGCTCTGGTGTTTGTTGACAGGTTAGTGAAGATTCATTGAAAGCCTTCATAATTTCTCTTCAGGTCCTCAGGAGTCTGGACCCTATATCCTGCTCTGAAAAGGAAGGTGACGCATCCACATCTGACCCGGTACATTCTCCATTCCTGCCCAATAAGAAAAGCATCGGCCGATTTCACCCATACACCCGCTATGAGAACATCACCTTCAACTGCTGTGAACGCTGTAACGGAGAACTCATTGTGCTATAGATCAGATGTACTGCGGGTCAAACTATATTATAAATGGTCAGAACAACTCATAGATCAACATTAAACTCTATTTGACTGACACTCAAAGTTCATATTTTTACTTTTACCTTCTGCCTGAGATTTTCTAAACTAAAGCATTTGTTTGTTTTATAGTTACTGATCAAAGGTATGATGGAAAATGGATTTTGCAATACGCTCCATAATGTTAGAGTACTGAAACAGTTATCATTCAGTATTATTCGTTGCATTCTGAGTTCTATCTGCTAATTATCTTCTCATTAGATCAAATCTTATGAACCACATGATGTCTTACTTTTATTACCTATTTTCACCATAATACCAAAGAAAAATCACTCAAGACACCCAGTAACTTCTCATTCGCACATCCGGTGCACCTGTGGAGCTTTGAATGCATCCCAGATGTTTACAACTTTCTTTCTTTTGCAGAACACAAATGAAGATTTTTAGAAGAATATTTCAGCTCTGTTGATCCATATAATGCAAGTGAATGGCATCCAAAACTTTGAAGCTGAAAAAGCACATAAAGGCAGCATAAAATAAATCTGTATGACTCTAGTGGTTAAATCCTTGTCTTCTGAAGCGTTATGATAGGTGTGGATGAGAAACAGATCAATATTTAAGTCCTTTGTAACTGTAATTCTCCTCCCTGCCCAATAGGTGGTGATATGCATGAAGATTATTGCTTCTGAAGACATTTATTTAACCGCTGGAGTTGTATGGATTACTTTTATGCTGCCTTTATGTGCTTTCTGGAGCTTCAAAGTTTTGGACACCATTCACTTGCATTGTATGGCTCAACAGATCTGAAATATTCTTCTAAAAATCTTCATTTGTGCTCTGCAGAAGAAAGTCGTAAACACCTGGAATGCCACAAGGGTGAGTAAATGAGAATGTCAAATGTCATAAATGGATGGCAACGTGTATTTGACACTGAAAAAATATTTGAGAATCTTAGATCAGAGCAATTTAGCTGTAAAGATTTATTTAAATTGACAGTTCTCCCCAAAATTACAATTTTGTCATTTACTTACAATGTTTACTCATTTAGTTCCAAACCAGACTTACTTTTTTCCATGAAACATTAAAGGAGATGTTTAGCAGAATGTTCAAGTTGCTCTTTACAATACAATACAATGAAAGCAGACAGTGTCTAGAGATTGCCAAGCTCATAAAAGGACATAATTTAAGTATCATTAAAGTAGTCCATATGATTTGTCTGAGTCGTCGATCCAAATTTGAGTTGTTACTCACTGAAAGCTTTACTATTGTTTGGAAAAGAGCAGCGTGAACATTCTGCTGAACATTTCCTTTTGTGTTCCACAGAAGAAAGTAAAATCATACGGGTTTAAAACAACATGAGGATGAGTAAATGATGACACAATTTTCATTTTTTGGGGGGTGAACGATCCCGTTAAATTGTTTGTGTTGAGTTATCTTGTGATTTGCTGATTCAATCTTGTAAAATTTAAAGCATTTAGATTTAATATTGGAAAGATGCTGAGACTGTTTATCTTCCATATATCTGTTATGCATATTGCTTTGTTTTGTACAAATTCGGCTTATGAGCTTGTTTATCTGACTATGCCATAGGATGTATTTATACTGTAGTGTTTGGAGACATTGTTTCGGGTTAATTATTCTCACTCGTTGAGTGAACATGGACGATGCAGTGAATTCAGTTGCGCAGTATTGTGGATGTGTATGTTTGCAGTTGCACTGGAGTTGCAGTTTAACATGTTTGATACTTTAAGCATCTCATCAGCTGAACTTTATCTTTCTGTATTTGACGATGAGGCAACAAATTTTTTTTTTTTTTTTGTCTGCAAATTAGTGTTTAAAATCTTTTTAAAAGCATTTTAGTAATATTTTCTCTACAATATTCTTTTCAAATGACCAAAATAAATTTTCCAGAGTCAAACAGATTTGTTTTTAGTGTGTTTTCCCTCTTATACTAATTAAGAAACTTTTGTCTGTCTAATTGTCATAGAGCAAATAATGAATGTTGTACATCTAGTGATTCTGTTAGATGAAAAGCAAATGAAAGACGTGCTAGTTTAAAATAGTAGCAGCTGATTTGAACACAGAGTTGAATCTATAGTGTTCTTAAAATGTTGTGCTTGAACATTGAGTGAATCTCACAAAACCTGTCATTTCCAGGTCACATTTTACTCAAAAATCAAAAGAAAGAAATAAGTTAAATTTTGCATTAAATGTTTTACCTGTTTTTAAAACCATTTAAAGATTTTTTTTTTTTTTACATTGTGATAATTTTACGACGAACATGTCTCTCCCCCAAAATTATAATTACTGCAATATAAAAGTTTTTTTTGTTGTACTACATTTATGCTGATTTATATATATTTTTTTATTTTGTTGTACTACATTTATGCTGATAAATAAAAAATAAAAAAATTGTACAAACAGGATGATTTTCATCACTGTATTATATTAAGAATTATTTTTGATTTGATTTTATATTACAGTATTAAGAATTGAGGGGGCAATGTTTAATTGTCAAAAATATTGTAACTATGCAAAAAATTCCCTTATTATACTTAATATCCTTTATTCAAAATATAATTTCTTTTTTTGCAGAATAAATTATTTTAATTACCATAGGTTTGGGTTTTCCTGTATTATTACTATGGTTTCACTACATATATCATGGTTAAATATAGTAAACCACAGTAAAATTCAGGGTTCCCACTCTTCAACCAGTGAATTTCCATGACTTCAAAGCTAATAATCCATGCTCAAACATTTAGCTTTTCATTCAGAAAATGGCATCGAAATCACAATCGCAAGTTTGTAAAAACAAAAAAAAAAAAAACACACACACACAAAAAACACACACCATTGTTTGATAAAAGTTTAAAACATTTAATTTTAAATTTAATCCATAGGAACACATTGCGTGAATCCTAAAATGGGCAGGGATTAGCGGCACATCGATGTCTCTAATTGGTCAGGTACTCTAAATAACATGATATATTTTGAACTCTTCACTGTGTGTTTTTAATCCAGTGCAACATAACACCCCGATTAAATATTTTAGGACACAGCATAATAAATACAAATATATTAACTATAAACAAAACAAAACAAAAAAATATTTAATTAATTTCCATGACATTTCCAGGCCTGGAAATCACAATTTTAAAATTACCTGATATTTCCAGGTTTTCCATGTCTGTGGGAACCCTGTAAATTTATTGTGAGGGAATGCAAAACTATTTCATAAAATAATTCCTAGCCTGTTCTCTACAGACTCTGTACTGTTGTTACATACACAGGCATCTGTACACATTATTTACTTACACTGAACACAACTGGAATAGCAATAATTGTTTAGACTATCAATTATGTAAAACACAGTACTATTTGTCCTCCCACCAGTTCCTCTGGTCTCGGCCTATTCTCTGACCATCTGATTTGATTTTCAGCGCATTCTGAACTCTGCTGGGCAAATGGATCTCACCAGGAAAAGCAGATTCCTGACTAATATCATGACTTTTTTGAGTTCTGCGTTTACTTTCCTTCTCCCAGTTTTCCTCTTGGTCCACGAGCATCCTGGATTTAGTTTCAGTTCTATTGTCTCTCTGCTGGTGGAAGCCGCTGTGTTTCCTCTTAGGTACAAACTCGAGTGCTTTCTGCCAAATTCCGGTCTCTTTAACCGTGGTCAATATGCGGATCATCTGGTCTAGTGTCAGATTCTTTGCACCCGAGTCCCAGTCCAGGTATTCGTCAAGAGGAAGGCGGGCTGTGGCGAGCCTGAGGCGTTTCGCATTGGCCAATGAAATGCCTGAATGTATGGAGCGGTCCACCATCGCACCCACTACATACACTTTACTGTGATCAAACTTATGCAGGACGTTTGGCGAATCGGCCGTTAGGTAGACAAGGCTTTCAAGAGGAAACACGTCTACATGTCGGCGAGCGGTGGTCGTGATCAGCATACGTTCCCAGGTCTCAGTCCCATAGCGTTTGAGGAGCTCACGGAAATATGCCCCATTATGCTGCAGGTTGCAGAAGTGCAGGTGAAATGGGTCAACGGAACGTCGGTTCCAGCCCTCGGTCTCCAGCAACTGCGAAACTGTGTTTTCGATCTCTCGCTGCGACATGTGCTGCTCATAGCTCATATCGTATACCAGTGGTTGACCGAAGCGCATGGCCTGCGCCACCCGCCAGTTCAGGAGCTTATCCATGGAATGACTCCAGAACTTCAACATGAAAGTGTTCTTCAGAGAATCTCCTTCATCTCTATCTGATTCCATGTCTGCTTCCAGATTCCGCTCAGATTTCTTCTTTTCCTGCTTCTCCTTCTTGGAAATCTTGTGTCCTTCCTTGATGGCCAGATACTTCAAGAACTTCTTTTTGCCAGACTTTGTAGTCAATCCGGAGAGAACTTCCAGCTGTTCATCCGTGATGTTCTTTGGAACAAACTTCCCCGCTTGATGCCACATCTCAACCAGCTCGCGATTGGCCTCCAGTAGAGATGGCTCCGTTTCAGGATTTGGGGTCAAATTCTCCTCACCTTTCCTCTCTGCATGCATGGCTTGAGATTTCATCACCGATTTCCAAATGTCCAAGTCAAGCTTTTCAGCAGGAATGCTTTCTGCTCCATCTTTTCTGGTTCTCCAACTGGTGCTGATGGGTCTGCCGATGAGGTCCAGTAACCTCAATTTGCCCTGGTGCCTTTTGTAAACGGTCTGTACTGGAGCAGAGGTGCTTTTCCATTGCACGGCCAGTGAACACAACCTTTGAAACATCATGAAGGATGTCTTTTGGAATTTAAGCCAAACACCAAAACACAGGTGTGTACCATAGTATCAGTACATCATGTCAAAAGTCGCGGTTGCCTGAGGTAAAAAGCAGAAGTGTCTATTAGATACTATAAAATTACAATATATGGGAGACTGGGGCTAGCTGTCAAACTTTGACCATTATTGTCCAAGATAAAAGATAATGGCCAAATATTGGCCGATATGTTGGTCTATCGCAAGGGAAAGTAAACACTTCTGTTAATCGGCCAAGCAAACACGGTTATTGGCTGACTGCTTTCTCTTTTTACGCGCCATGGTATGGAATGATCTGCAAGTTACCGTTACTCTAGAATCACTTACCTCTTTAAATGTTTTAAAAATCTTTTAAAATCTGCACTTAAGTAATCATGTTGCTGTTTTTCATAATCTTTGAATAGTATGGCTTGTATTACTGTTTTTTTTTTTTTTTACTATTTTTATGTACTATTTGTTGTTTAAAATGTGTAATTGTGGTTTTTTATGTGAAATTGTTGGTGCAGCCATCTTGACCAGGACTCCATGGAAGAAGAGATCTTGTATCTCAATGGGACCTTCCTGGTTAAATAAAGGATAAATAAAAATAAATAAATCGCAAAATTATATATTGGTCTATAACAAAGGAAAGTTAACACTCCTGTGGCCAAGTGAACACGGTTATCGGCCGATGCGATAATCGCAAAATGGCCAAATATCGGCCAATATATCGGTCTGTAACAAGGGAAAGTTAACACTTCTGTTAACTGGCCAAGCGAACATGGTTATCAACTGATGCAATAATTGCAAAATGGCCGATATATTGGTCTATCACAATCGGTGAAAGATATCGGTGGCACAAGGGAAAGTTAACATTTCTGTTAATCGGCCAAGCGAACACAGTTGTTGGCCGATGCTAATAATTGCAAAACAGCCAAATATGGGCCGATTAATCAGCCTGGGCAGCATTTCCCAAAGGCATCGTAAGCCTAAGTAGATGGTAGAGACCTTTGAAAACAATGGCTTCTACGATGTGCTTACGATGGTTTTGGGAAACGCAGCCCTAGTTGATACATCGGTCTAACAGTAATACATTTTATAAAATGACAACATATAAAATATATGACAACATGCCTCGACATGATATTTATAAAACAAGTTACTGCACAGAACACAAAACGTTTCAGTAAAAAAATCAACCTTCATTATATAGTCGACTTTTGTATGCCAGTGTGCTTTAATTGTGTTTAACAAAATATGATGATATTGGAATGTTTGTTTAAAGTACAGAATTCATAAAAACAATTCGAATTCTAACTTAGAGTTTTTAAATAGATGTTTGAAAGCAACATAAAAAAAGCACCACAAGCAAAAATTAGCATTTGTGATTCAAACCCGTCTAGTTACTGAGATGTGACAACTAATCTCACCTGTAACAAATGAAGATAAATTAGAAAGTGACTCAATATACCATCAAATGTATTTCTGTATGTCCACTCAGAAGGACACACGCTGCATGCTGTGCCAGTGTACAACAACAAACGTATACCGTGTGGAAATCTACTCGCCATTTATCATTAGTGACATAAAATTAGATATTTAACCATTAATAAAATGTATTTAAATCAGTCGTGTAAAATAAATAGTAACATACGCAGTAATAAAATATTTATGTTCAGATAAACAGAAAGCATAGATGATGCCTTATGATGGTGTTTCTAGTCGGCCCGTATACAGTGACGCACTGCAGTACAGTAAACATCCGCTGGAGTTTCAAACACATGCTGCAGCGAATGTAGTTGTATTGGTTTATAGTTGTGTGTGATTTAAAATAGAGCGTCATGAGTTTTTTTCCTCCATAAACTGTCGTGTAAGAAAGACATTGATGACGACATTAAGACAGTCGCTGAGAAATATTTAGTGATTCGATTTGGCAGAGATGAAGATTCAATGTGTTAACAGCTCGATATCGTGAGTGTAATTGATGAGCATAATCTTACATATTTCATTTCAGCGAATCATTTGATTTCTCATTATGCAGTGTTATGTGTTATCATAATAATCGAGTATATTCATTTTTATTTAAAAATGTAATTACCATTATTATTATTTTTCTGTTGTTGTTGTTATTAAATTATTTTGCGCTAACGAAATTGTGATATTTACAATGATCTTCATAGTTTATTTTGTTATTTATTACATTGTGTTATGTGTTATGATCATGATAATATTTAATTGATCATTATTTTAATTATTTCAATTATTTATTTAACATATATGATTTATTATTGCTGTTATATATATATATATATATATATATATATATATATATATATATATTAATATAACAGCAATAATAATTTATATATGTTAATTGAAATAAATAACGATAATATATATATATATATATATATATATATATATATATATATATAAATACACACACATACAGACACACACACTGGTGGCCAAAAGTTTGGACTATTGTACAGATTTTGCTCTTATGGAAAGAAATTGTTACTTTTATTCACCGAAGTGGCATTCAACTGATCACAAAGTGTAGTCAGGACATTAATAAAGTGAAAAATTGGGGGCCTGGGTAGCTCAGCAAGTAAAGACGCTGACTGACTACCGTCATCATGAGTCATGATCCAGGGCGTGCTGAGTGACTCCAGCCAGGTCTCCTAAGCAACCAAATTGGCCCGGTTGCTAGGGAGGGTAGAGTCACATGGGGTAACCTCCTCATGTTCACTATAATGTGTGGTTCTCGCTCTCGGTGGGGCACATGGTGAGTTGTGCGTGGATGCCGCAGAGAATAGCGTGACGGCTCCACACACGCAACGTCTCCGCAGTAACGCGCTCAACAAGCCAAGTGATAAAATGCATGGAATGATGATCTCCACCTGGATTGAGGCGAGTCACTACGCCACCATGAGGACTTAAAGCGCATTGGGAATTGGGCATTCCAAATTGGGGGAGAAAAGGGTAGAATTTTTTTTTTTTTTTTTCAGAACTTCTTGAGCTGCTTCAAAGAGTTCTCATCAAAAAATCCTCCACATTCAGCAATGACAGCTTTGCAGATCCTTGGCATTCTAGCTGTCAGTTTGTCCAGATACTCAGGTGACATTTCACCCCACACTTCCTGTAGCACTTGCCATAGATGTGGCTGTATTGTCGGGCACTTCTCACGCATCTTACAGTCTAGCTGATCCCACAAAAGCTCAATGGGGTCAAGATCCATAACACTCTTTTCCAATTATCTGTTGTCCAATGTCTGTGTTTCTTTGCCTACTCTAACCTTTTCTTTTTGTTTTTCTGTTTCATTAGTGGCTTTTTCTTTGCAATTCTTTCTATAAGGCCTGCACCCCTGAGTCTTCTCTTTACTGTTGTACATGAAACTGGTGTTGAGCGGGTAGAATTCAATGAAGCTGTCAGCTGAGGACATGTGAGGTGTCTATTTCTCAAACTAGAGACTCAGATGTACTTATCCTCTTGTTTAGTTGTACATCTGGCCTTCCGGGGGGACAGTGGTAGCTCAGCGGTTAAGGCTCTGGGTTACTGATCAGAAGGTCAGGGTTTCAAGCCCCAGCACCGCCAAGATGCCACTGTTGGGCCCTTGAGCAAGGCCCTTGACCCTATCTGCTCCAGGGGCGCTGTATCATGGCTGACCCTACACTCTGACCCCAGCCTAGCTGGGATATGTGAAAAGAAGAATTTCACTGTATATGTGCAAATGTATAATGTGTGATAAAGAAAATTAAAAATGATTATTAATTAATTAATTATAATTATTATAATTAATTCCACATCTCTTTCTGTCCTTGTTAGAGCCAGTTGTCCTTTGTCTTTGAAGACTTTAGTGTACACCTTTGTATGAAATCTTCAGTTTTTTGGCAATTTCAAGCATTGTATCAGCCTTCATTTCTCAAAACAATGATTGACTGACGAGTTTCTAGAGAAAGCGGTTTCTTTTTTGCCATTTTTGACCTAATATTGACCTTAAGACATGCCAGTCTATTGCATACTGTGGCAACTCGAAAACAAACACAAAGACAATGTTAAGCTTCATTTAACGAACCAAATAGCTTTCGACTGTGTTTAATATAAAGGCAAGTGATTTTCTAGTACCAAATTGGCATGATTACTCAAGGATAAGGTGTTGGAGTGATGGCTGCTGGAAATGGAGACTGTCTAGATTTGATCAAAATGACTTTTCAAATAGTGATGGTGCTGTTTTTTACATCAGTAATGTCCTGACAATACTTTGTGATCAGTTGAATGCCACTTTGATGAATTAAAATACCAATTTCCTTCTGCTACAGCAAAATCTGTACATTATTCCAAACTTTTGGCTGCCAGTATATATATATATATATATATATATATATATATATATATATATATATATATATATATATATAGTATATATGTATATATAAAATTATACAACAACGTGCATACATTATGAATTTCAGTTGATGACATTTTGCTTATGTAGTAAACATATTGTATATAGCATATAGCAGTTTCATTTTTCATCTATTAATAGCTACAGAGCACAATTTTTATGTTAGTGATTATATTATAGATAATAAAATATTGCTGGTGATTGTCAGAGGAATTTTTTAAGAAAAAAAAATGGTTCTTTAAGATTTATGCGCCGTTTTATGGGCAATTGTATTCAGTTACATCCAGAAAATGTACAATTAGATATTTTGCTAAACAAACAAACTTTTGACAAAAGGCCTCTGGCAGTTATCAGCCACACAGTTGTTGGCTTTATTTTTAACCTGTAGCACCCCCCCCCCCCCACCCCCACCCAGTATGTAAAGTAAAGAATTCTCTTAACATGCGTGTGTGTGTGTGTGTGTGTGTGTTATTTGGCAGCTGTCGAAGACCGCTCATGATCTGAGTAACATGGCAAATATTTATCTTGTGGATGTGGATTCAACACTGGTTTATACACGATACTTTGACATCAGTTTCATTCCATCAACAGTGTTCTTCTTCAACGGACAGCGCAAGAAAGTTGATTATGGGTGAGTATTGAGACAAATGGGCTCTTTCTGATATTTACTTATCCATTGATATTGCATGATGGAATTATCAATTTCCCCTCCCTCTATCGATACTATAGGGGTTTAAAACTTTTCTAACTATCATTCTATCAAAAATAGACAGAAACATGCACAAACAGGATGTGCTGTTTTGCAAAAAGGTACAAACCACAGATATGTGGTTAAACTGTTAAGTAACTTTTCCTCAAACTAGAAAGAACTTCTTCTGAAACTAATGTTTCCAAAGACGGCGTAACCGCACAAGTATTTCACTTTTTACAAAAGATAAGCATGCCTCTGATTTTACATTTTACAGATTTTTTATATTTTATATTAACCCTGAGATTTCCTTGTTTTTCAGTATTTCACAATCATCTGTGAGCCCCAGTTGTCTGTTTTGTGTCTTCAATTCTTTTCGATAATGGTCTCATGTCTTGTCTTTAATTGACTTTTCCTCTGTAATGTTCAACATCAGCTGCTTGAGTGAAATTGTAAGCATCAGTCCTCTCATATTTTGATTTATATCAACACATTCAGATCTCCAGATCACACCAAGTTTGTGGGAACTTTCAAAACCAAATAGGACTTCATGGATCTAATTGAGGTGATCTATCCCGGTGCCATGAGAGGAAAGCTAATTGTTCAAAGCCCTATCGATCTGAGGAACATTCCTAAATATGATCTGCTGTACCACGGCATCTAGCACTGGATGAGATTTCACAGAAAGTGAACTTTTAAATGGTTTTCTGTGGCAGTAAAACTGATGAAGTGGATGTAGAGTTTCCGTTGGAAACCAGTTTGATATACACCGATCAGCCACAACATTAAATCCACCTGCCTAATATTGTGTAGGTCAGTGAGCGGCAGTTCTGTGGACGGGAATGCCTTGTTGATGAGAGAGCTCAACAGAGAATGGCCAGACTGGTTCAAACTGACAAAGTCTACGGTAACTCAGATAACCGCTCTGTATTGTGGTGAGAAGAATATCATCTCAGAATGCTATTCTGAGATGCGGGTTGGCAGTGTTTTGGCAGCACGAGGGGGTCCTACACAATATTAGGCAGGTGGTTTTAATATTGTGGATGATCGGTGTATTTACTATGTCATATTTGTATTATATGTGAAGTTTTTTTTTGTATGATGTTTTTGAAATAAAGATAAATGTGCATTTTGGTTTTATATTGGCTTGAAGAATCGTGTTGAAGTCATTACGAAACCGCATTCACACTGCAAATAAATAGTTTTCTTAATTAGTATTTTTGTCTTGTTTTCCAGTAAAAATATCTACAGTAAATATTCTTAAAACAAGATAAATTTACTTGACAAGCAAAATGGCATAAGATATTAAGAAAAATACCTTGAATTAAGTTTATGTTTCTGAACTTAATGATAAATAGTTTTTCTTCTTTTAAGCATAAATCTCAATCAAATTTAGTTAGATTTCTTTGAAAACAAGACAAAATATCTAATGTAATTTTGCTCGTCAAGTAAATTTATCTTGTTTTAAGAATGTTTAGATATTTTTACTGGAAAACCAGACAAAAATACAAAAACATTTTTCTTTTTTGGAGTGATTCAAGTGTTGGGTTTATTAAAATAACTTTATTGATTGCTGTATTGAAAAGTAATCACATTATTATTTACTTTTAAGTTAAACAATGTTCTGCTCAACTAGTTCAAATTAGTGCCTACATTTCCTCACACAAGCCATACACGGGTTTCTCACTTACAATGACTAGTTACTGGGCGCACACCCTTTAGCTGTCAAACAGACATACATATTAACATAATTAATGTTTGTTTAACATTAATATATATCTATATTTTTTAGAAATGTGTAACCCAAGTAATTAACTTAAAGGAATATTCCGGGTTCAATACAAGTTAAGCTCAATTGAAAGCATTGTGGCATAATATTGATTGCCACAAAAAATGAATTTCAGCCCGTCCCGCCTTTTCTTTAAAAAAAGAAAAAAATTGCCACATATGGACAAAAAGATATCATATAGTTGCCGCTTTAATGTATCCCTTTTGCAAAATCCTGAATTCCAAAAAATGCTAAAGGCTGAAATCAGTGTCTCTATGGAGACCAACTGGTCCTCAGTATCCTCTGTGGGTGTGGCTTGGGAGGCACTTAAGGCAGTTCTTAGGGGCTGGATCATACAGTATGCCTCATTCACCAAAAAATCCAAAGCACAAGAACTCGTGGAATTGGAAGGGAATATTAAATGTGCCGAGGCAGAGCTGAAGCGCCGAATGTTGTCTGACGGCCTCAGGGAATTGACCCGATTGAAATACAGATATAATTTTATACTATTTTGTCGCGGAAGGTGGATTTTTGTCTGTTCAGGGAAAGACAGTCATACTTTGAGTCAGGGGACAAGGCAGGGAAACTTCTGGCTAGATATATAAAACAGAAAGAGTCTTTTTCTACCATTCCCTCAGTGAAATCTGCTGGTGGTGAAATATTTACCTCAGCCATTGATATTAATAATGCTTTTAAAGGGGAGTCACATGGTGCCACGCGGGGGACGGATGTGTGAGTGGCGAGCTCTGCGCACTTTGCTAGTTTTTAATTCTCTTTGTGTCTTGAACCGATTCAATACACCCTGCTACATAACTGTTCTATGAAGTCAACATGTCAAAGAATTCAAAATCCTCGGGCTCTGGAGATATTAAAAGACACTTACGTGCTCAAGCTGATACCCCAGACAGGGCCGCAGACTAGGGACTCAGTTTGGACGGTGGGGCGGGAGAAATTCAGTGGCAACTGGCGAGCATGTCTGTAGTGCTGACGAAGGTCGTAGTGGACTTGGAGAATCTTGCGATAATACGTAGATCGATTACGGCGATGGAGGTGAAATTCTTGGAGTTAGTTACAAGAATCGGGGATGTTGAGAAATGGATTATTATGATTACCTGGAGTTAACGGAGAGGGAATTAGCTGCTAAATCACTAGCGACCAAGGCAGATTTGTGGTGCATTTGAGAAAAGTTGGAAGACCTTGAGAATCATAATCGGTGAAACAACGTCCGAATTGTTGGAATTCCTGAGCATGAGGAAGGCAGAGATATGGTGAAATTCCTGTTTTTCTAAATTCTGTTTTTTTGTTTGTTTGTTTGTTTGGTTTTTTTTCTGGGGAAAGTTCGGGGTTTGACTGTTGCACTAATGTTGGAATGTGGTCTTTATAATTTTATTTTTGACACACAGTCTGTTTTTTCTCATAAGTCAAAATGTCAAATGTTAATATAAGTGGATTGTCTCTCTCGACGTGGAATGTGAATGGGTTGGAGCACCCCATTAAAAGAAGGAAGGTTATTTCTTTTCTTAAACGAAAGAAATTTGATATAGTGTTTCTTCAAGAAACACATCTTTCCCCGCAGGAATCTGAACAATTTGGGAAGATATGGTGTGGGCATGTTTTCTTTAGTGCGAGCTCAAGTAAGAGCAGGGGAGTCATTACATGATGTTTATTAAGTAAACATCTACAATTCAAATGTCTCAAACAGATTAAAGATAAATTAGGAAGAGTCATTATTGTTTTAGCAGAAATACAGGGGCAAATGTTGATTTTGGCTAATATTTACACACCTAACGCTGATGACCAGGGCTTTTTTTATAGATCTTGAAGGGATGTTGCAAGCTGCTGGCACCCCTCATGATATAATACTGGGAGGAGACTTTAATTTATTGATGGACTCAGTCCTTGATCATAGTGAAGCAAAAGTGTGTAAGCCCCCTAGAGCAACATTGACGCTTCACAGGTTGTGTAAAAATCTTGGCCTTACAGATATTTGGAGACTTTTGAACCCATCTGGTAGGGGACTATTATATCCATTAGAACTCCCTAAACTGACGACTGAGCAAAACATTCTCTTGATTCTGAGATAATCTTGGAGGATCTTGATGAGGTAATTAAGGCCTTGCCTACAGGCAAGGCTCCGGGGCCAGATGGTGGATTCTCTGCAGCATCCACACACAACTCACCACGCGCCCCAACCTGAGTGAGAATCACATTATAGCGACCACGAGGAGGTTAACCCAACGTGACTCTACCCACCCTAGCAACTGGGCCAATTGGTTGCTTAGGAAGCCTGACTGGAGTCACTCAGCACGCCCTGGATTTGAACTTGTGACTCCAGGTGTGGTAGTCAGCATCTTTACTTGCTGAGCTACCCAGGCCCCTTGTTTTGTCCTTACTAAGTTTATTGAATTCTCGCTCTGTTACGGGTCCGCGCGGGCATGTTGGAGCCCAGAGTGGCCGCCTATATCGCCTGTAGGATGGGCCGGTACTTGCGCAGCAGCGGGCCGGCCCAAATTACCCAGCGGCCCACCGGGAAAATGCCCAGTGCTCCCGATGGCCAGTCCACTCCTGACCTTAACCATCAAGTTTAATTGTTATTTTTGTCGCTGAAACAGCTCTTGCACCTCGTGATGAATTCTAAGGGAGTTGCCGTGGCTTTGGGTTTCAGTATCTTGGCAAAGAAGCGAAACACAGACTCCATGCAGACTGCAGGCGCCGATCGTGGCATTGTGTTCCTGCAGAAATCTGTGGGCAACCTGCATTCAATGAACCTACAGACCGATTCAGGGGTTATGGAGTGAGTTTTTATCCAGTCACGCCCAGCCTTGCCCACATGCTATGAGACGAGTCCAAGACTGCTACGGCCTTCACACAATGCTCAACCTCCTCTGGCCAATGGCAAAACAGATCTACAAAAGCCAGTCCACAATATCCATGGGCAACCACGAAGACATGTTCAGCAGAACTCTTCGAAATCAAGCATTCCCAGACTGACTGGACGTGCTGTTCCAGGGTTTGTCCACCTTCGTTGGGGTTCATTAGGACAATGGCGCAAGATTCCAGCAGAGCCCATCACAGGTATGGGATCTGACTACCTCACTCCAATCCTTCATGTGCAGCCACCTTCCAACTCCAAACGCATCGTGCCCCAGTCCTGGACCAGAACCACTAGACACCCAGCATGCTCTAGTGCTCTGCGACTCATGAACAGAAAACTCTGTTGGTCCAGAAGATGGAACTTCTGTTCTAAGAGGTGGTAGACATGTTGGGTGATGTACTGACAAAGAGTTCGATGTTCCCGTTCAGTTCCCCTGACATCATCTAGTCTGAAGGTAAACCTGTAGGGTTCAAATATCTCTCTGTGCCGCAGATGGCCGTCGTCAGTGAAGGAATAAGAAAAATTGGATTGAGATTGATTCGGAATATCGCTCGTTCCAGAGCACTCCAACATCATTTATGACCTGAGATGTAAACATGCAAAAATATCTGTTTGGTGCACAGGAAATATACAGTTTTATCATTGATCGTATATAGTACCTGCATTGCAATAGCAAAATCTGTTTAAAATGAGTTTGCTTAATTTACAAACCAAACTAAATAACATAGTAGACACAAACAAATGTTATCTATTAACACTGTAGTCTAAAATGTATTTAATGTTATACCAGATGTAGCGGTTGGCTGCATGATGTCTGAAGTGATCATGACAGGTGTCTCTTATTGTAATTAGGATATGGTTCTAGATGTTTTGTGCATCAGTAGAACCCAGAACGAAATACTAGCACACTATGCTGCCTTCATGTGCTATCAGAGTTTTCCTACTTCCCACTTATGAAGTGATAATTACGAGTACGTCGTGTTCACGTGCTTTGTTGTTGGAAAGAACAAGAAACATGGACGATGCCAGCCAGGTTCATTCATTCATATTTCTTGAGGAACTTTTATTTTGACACCATAATACATATTACTCAGCTTGCTGACGATAATGGAATTTTGGTCAAATTCAAGCTATTTTCACGGTGTAAAAAATTTACAACATGCTTAGAATGGTTGCTGATATACATAAATTAATAACACCAAAACCGCAAGTGCTAACAAGTAGCTGTATTTAGAAAAATGAACAAAACCCGACATTCAATTCAGAAACTGTACTCTCCTCCACCATGTTGAAAGTTTAGAACTCCTCCCAACTCGGCAACTCGGGTATCTAGAATTCCGAGCAGTGTTGCCAACTTAGCAACTTTGTTGCTAGATATAGCGACTTTTCAGAACTCTTTAGCGACTTTTATTCGAAAAAGCGCGCCTAGCGACTTTTTGGACAAACCTTAGCTACCTTCCGTAGAAGAAAGTCACCAGTACTGCCCAGTGAGCGTGTGGTCTTGCTTTCCTGCCCGGTCTCGGAGGCACACCTCTCTCTGCGTCTTCTCTGTTCAGTGAGACTGACAGAGAGAGAGAAGTGAGCAGGCGAGAAGGCGGAGCAGCACAATCAGTTGACCGCAAGGCAGCTGACATAGACGTGAATGAGCTGCGCATGTGCAAACAGCGTTGTCAAGGACCAATCTCGAATCTGTTTTGTTTGCTCCCTTTTGCTGTAAATTTAAAGAGTTTAATTGTATTTTTTGTAAACATGCACATAGTTTTTTTTTTGTAAATATGCTCATAGTTTTTTTGTAAATATGCATATAGTTTTTTTTTTGTTTTTGTTTTTTTTTGTAAACATGTACATAGTTTTTTTTTTTTAAATATGCTCATAGTTTTTTTTGTAAATATGCATATAGTGGTTTATTATGGCTGAGCGCTGTGTGACAGAAAAGATAAGAAAGTTTCTGTCGCTTCTAACTTTCTCTCTGAGTGCATTGATAGATATAGGGAATGAATAGGGTATTACAGTATGTACGGTAAGCACAGAGAAGCAAACACATGTAAAGGGCGGACACTATGCAAAAATGCAAATGAGACGGGGGGAGTTAAATGCAATTAGGAAAATGAAAATTGATGGTGTTGTATGTGAGGATACTAATCTCATCTCATATAGCAGATTTTTTTGGTAAATTATATGAAAGTGACTCTAATGTTATTGACCCTTTGCCTATTCTAAATTCTATTACTTCAAAAAGAACTGTTAGCAGTGATTTCAATCTTATATGTTCTGAAAAAATTTCAATGGAAGAAATTAAAGAGGGCATTAATAAGTTAAAAAAACAATAAATCTCCTGGGAGTGATGGATTGACTTCAGAGTTATATAAAACATTTTGTGACCCTTTATCTAAATTTTTATTGGCAGAATATGAAGAATCATTTGTCAATGGATGCCTTCCACCATCAGTGAGAGAGGGTGTTATTACTCTAGTACAAAAATCCCAAAAAGATGCTCTTTTGATCGATAACTGGCGCCCAATCACATTATTAAATAACGGCTATTTTGGCATCTGTCCTGGCAAAACGACTTAAATATGGCCTTGATGATTTGATTGATGAGTGCCAATCAGGGTTTATATCCAACATGTAAGGTTAGTTCTTGATTTGATTGATTATCGTGATTTGGTTTTGGATCCTGCTCTTATTATGTTCTTAGACTTCCAAAAATCCTTCGATACTGTTAGTCATAATTTCATCTTTAGTGTATTACGCTTCTTTGATTTTAATAATTATTTTATCAATGCAGTGAAAACTCTGTATGTAAGAGGAAACAGTTGTGTTAAACTTATATCTGGAACAACTCCTATCTTTCTTAATCACAGAGGTATAAGACAGGGCTGCCCCATTTCCCCCTTTCTTTTCCTGCTGGTTACTCAGATTTTGAATTTAATAATCAATCAGAATAATGTGATTAAGGGTATTAGAATTCAAGATAAAGAATAAAAATGTCTCAATTTGCAGATGACACCACAATTTTCTTAAAAAATCCATCGGAAGTTCCTAAAACATTGGAGATTATTAAAGATTTTTCTCAGATTTCTGGCCTTTCTCTCAACATTTCAAAATGTGAAATATTATCTTTAAAAAATATAAATAAAACAACAATTTGTGGAATTCAGCTTAAAGATGTAATTAATTATTTGGGTGTAAAAGTATCTTTAAATTCAAATTCGGTTCTTACAGAAATGAATTTAATTCCCATTAAAGATGTGATTAAAAAGATGTTTAATTCTTGGCTGGCAAGAGATTTGTCTCTCGCTGGTCGAGTTTTATTATCAAAGGCAGAGGGTCTAGCAAGAGTTTCTTACCTCTTTTCTGTAATGGATTGTCCTAAGTCATCATGTTCTTTATTAGATAAATTATTATATAATTTCATATGGAAAAATAAACCACACAAAATCAAAAAGGAGGTTCTAAGAAATAATATTAATGATGGAGGTCTTGGAATTGTTGACTTTACCCTATTCAACCAGGTAGACAAACTCTATATGGAACATATTTCCTAATTTTGTTTTTAATAAAATTGGAGGTATTGAATTGTGTATTACAGTGCCCCTTCTCAATTGGTAAACTACCCATTAAATTAGCAAAATTTCTGTCATGGTTACTGGTTTACACTTCACTGTTGTTTTATTTGGAATAATCAAAAATATTATTTACAGAAATAAATCATTGTTTTTTGAGAGATGGTATTTAAATAATATCTATATTGTTAATCAGTTGATAGATGACAATGGTCAGTTTTATTCCTTTTCAGAATTCTCCAGAAAATTTGATTTTGGGGCGTCATTAAAAGAGTATAATATTGTAATCAACGCTATTCCTAGTGGAATAAAAATTATTTTGAAAGGAGAGCGAACCTATAAACCTATTTCTCTGAATAACACTTCTATTTCAATAGAAGGAATTCTTAATACTGATGACAAATTCAATAACCACTTTGTTCGCAATCATATCAACAGAAAATCTATTCCAGCATCTTCTTTTCAATGGATGACGCTATACAGTGTTAATTGGAATTTGGTCTGGTCTCTTCCCCACAAATATCTATTAAGAAACAAGATAAAAGAAGTCACGTTTAAAATATTACATAGATGCTACCCTTGTAATGGCACACTCCACAAGTATATTCAAAATATTGAGAAAAAATGTCCATTCTGTGACATAGAAGAGACTGTTGTTCATCTTTTTAGTGAATGTCTTTGTGTTAAATCTTTTTGGAACAAGCTATGTACCTATCTCTCAGAAAAAACAACTGTCAAAATATGTATGAACACTTTTAATATTATTTTTCTTTATAACAACTCAAATTCTCATATCCAGTATATTGTTAATCTTTTTATTATACTTGGTAAATTTTTTATACACAAATGCAAATTTTTGGGTAAGAATCCGTTATTGTCAGTTTTTCTGATAGACTATAACTCCTATGTTTTGTCTTTGATGGGCATAAAAAAATTTTTTTTTTTGAAAAGCCAAAAATGCTTTCAGTGTTTAACCTTGTATAGATGTTTTTTTTTCTCTCTCTCTCTCTGGCTTGTTTATTATTATTATTATTATATTTATGATATGTCTTCCTTTTTTTTTTTTTTTTTTTTTTACTGTTCTTGTTGTTCTGTGCTTGTTGACACAATCTCATGTAAGACGTTTTGCATGAATAAAAAAATAAAAAAAATAAAAATAAAAATAAAAAAATATTCCGAGTTTCCCACCTGACCTTCTGACTTCGCTGGGTCATCATGTGCTCGGAACTCGTAATTACGATATTTCCGAGTCCAGTTGAAGGGCACATTAGTTTACTCGCTACAGGAAAATCATTTCAAGTTGTGCTCTGGAATATGTTTGACCAGCAACTCCCCACTAGCTTAGCCAAGGAGGTTTTTTACCAGCTCGAACTAAAATGTTTGGATGGTTTTGAATGTTCTGTGTGAAAATTATTTGTATAACACTTTTGATCATATATATATATATATATATATATATATATATGAATAATTTCTTTGTCGATTTGTAAAGCTTTTATTTTCTTTTTTAAGTTTTTGTTTTCAGACTAATACATAGATAATTCCTTAATTTCTGAAAGGCACTCCTAGTCCTCCGTAAAATACACCAATGTAAAAAAAATTATAATTAAAAATACATAAAAATGGAATGACAATCATTTATTTAACATACCGTTTATTTTTAATATCTCAAACATGGAACTCATGATTCGCGCTGCTGTTTCTACGGCGTAATTTGACCGAAACACCGGATGTTAATCAAACATGGCAGCGACCTTGCGTAATGTGTGAGAGACCAATAGAGACCGATATTAATTAAAATTCTTAAGAAATAATTAATTATTAAGCTTATATTTTCATATATAATATATTTGAATATTACATTCAAAAAATGTTATCAGTACTAAAGAACGTATTTTGGGCGTTTTCCCGGACATCAAGCCAGCCAGGTAGTGCCAAGACGATTCGTTTTATTTACATTTTACATATAATTTCGTATAATTTATATTAGTACCACAAATGTAAAGGTATCTTGATATTACCATGTTTTTGTTTGGACATGTACCATGGTAAGTATTCTGCTCGCTTGGCTATTATTATTGACACCTGGCTGTACCACGGTATCACCACAGTACTTTTTTCTAAGGGACTACAGCATCACTGATCATCAGATATAATTCATCATTCTATCTGGATTCTAATCCTTTTTTACTTATTTTAGAGTAATTAGAGTGTCATAACTAGTTAATGTGGCCATTTATTATATTTTGCTCATGAAACCTGTGTTTCCCAGTTACATTAGTATGCATTTACTAAGATCACTTCTTATATCCTAGATGTCCTGCAGAGAAACTTGAAGGTTTTGACAGCAGGGTTGAGGACTTATGAAGTGCCACCAGACTTCAGTGGTAATTATATTTTATACTACATCATCAGTATTTAACCATTATTATTTACTCGCTCTCATACTATCCCAGATGTGCATGACTTTTTCTTCTGTAGAACACAAATGAAGATTTTTAGAAGAATATCTCAGCTCTGTAGGTCCATACAATGCAAGTGAATGGTGACCAGAAAAAGCGCAAAGGCAGCATAAATTAAAAAATATTTGTCCTTTTTTTTTTTTTTTTTTTTTAACTATAAATCTCCACTTTCACTTTCAAATTCTACTTTTGTTTTTGACGATTCAGATTCTTCGTGCATATCACCACCTACTAGGCAGGGAGTAGAATTTATAGTAAAACATTTCTTAAAAATTGATCTATTTCTCACCTACACCTATTATATCATTTCAGAAGACATTGATTTAACTACTGAAGTCATATGGATTACTTTTGTGCTGCATTTATGTGCTTTTTGGAGCTTCAAAGTTCTTGCCACCATTCACTTACATTGTATGGACCTACAGAGCTGTTCTTTTAAAAATCTTAATTTGTGTTGTGCAGAATAAATAAAGTCAAATACATCTGGGATGGTATGAGTTAATGATGAGAATTTAAATTTTTGGGTGAATAATTTCTTTAAACTTATTTACTTTGGTCAAGGACTGCCATGATAATCGTATTCTCATTTGTAATGTTTACTCTTACCAATTTTGTGTTTTCTCTTTCATGCAGATGTGGTTTTACCTGACAGGCCTAAACTGAAATTCCTCAATAAGGTCCCGAACTTCAAAAAAGCGAAGAAGGAGATGAAGAGGTTGCGTGACATTCAGGGACCAGCCAAAGCAGCAAACACCTTTAACAAGGGACAGTATGGTATTGTGGTCAGTGTTGCAAATCATTCTTCTGAGAGCCAATGGAAACATTTGCAGTTACATACAGTGGCCCCAAAAAGTATTGCGACACTGAAGCCACACTTCACAAGTCTAAATGTCATTGCATTTTGTGCTGACATGATAATACGTTTCTTTATTTGGAAGATTGCACAAGCACACTTTTCAAGCCAGACATTTGGCAAAAAAAGTTTGTTAGGTTTAAAATGATAGCAATTAAATCTGTTGTTGGAAATAAAGACACAGCTGTCAAGTGTGGTTTTGCCAGGTTGTGTTGCCAACTAAAGTCTATTTGCTATATAAAAAACAAGCGAGCCCTTTAATATGCCCCACATCAAATTTCTGTTTCAATAGGAACTACAGGAAATAAAACTGCACTCTTCAAACCATTTCATGGGGTCTTTTTCAACAACTTGTGTTTATTGACCTTTAGGCTCTGGGTGGCGGTTACCTACACTGGGGTCACATGGAGATGATGCGGCTCACTATTAACCGGCGCATGGACCCGCGCACAACGTTCGCTCGCTGGCGCATTAATGCACCATACAAGCCGATCACTCGTAAAGGACTCGGCCAGCGCATGGGTGGTGGCAAAGGTGCCATCGACCACTATGTGACTCCGGTGAAATGCGGTCGGCTGATAATAGAGGTCGGAGGTCGCGTTGAGCTTGGTGAGTTTGAGGCAGTGCTGACTGAGGTTGCCAAGAAGCTCCCCTTTCCCGCCAAGGTTTGTTCTGAGATACTTTTGTGTAACTTGCATAACTAACTTTTTGTTTTTGCTTTTCCATAATCATCTTTACCTCAAAACAGATACGGCAGTAACTTAAATGTGGAAAGTGTTGCGTAACGTTTACTTTTATGCTGTATGTTTTTTGCATGATGTTTAATTTTTTTGTTTTTAATGTAATTAAAATGTAGAAGTAATTCTTGAAACAAAGTTCTATAAGTGAAGTTTGTCTTCTGCAGGATTTTCTTGTTGTTTTGAAAAGTAATCTGTTAAACATGGAAGTAATTTATTTTCTGTATTGTCTTGAAAGTTAGTTTTGCAAGGTGCTTACAAAGTTACAACAAAATTGAATTTCATAAAAACATCAGGTTCCATATTTTACCCCCAAACCAAAAGAAAAAAAGGAAGTCATATTTTGCATAAAGAAAATGAAGCCTTTTTAAGGACCTGTATTATAAACTGTATTATATACACTGTGTATATACGGTGTGTGTGTGTTTAAATAGTTTTTATATATTTTAAATAAAAAAATAATTTATATCATTTTTTATTTTCTCTTTCTTAATGGTGACTGTCATCACTGTAATACAGTAATTTAGTGTTTAACAATAAAAGATACTGCAATATAATGATTTTTTTTTTTTTTTTAGGTCAGCAAAGATTAAAAGGCATTATAACTATCATACAATTTCATCTTTTTGCATCACTACCAAGAAAATGAGAATTATTTCATCATGAAAATAATGTCACATTGCAAAAACTCTTAGTGACCCTAAAAACAGGCTTAATTTTCCTTTTATATGCAAAATATAGTTTCTCATTACTTTGTTTTTGAGGTGAAATATGACAAGTTTCAAGCCATACGCCCTAAACTAGTTTAGAGAGGTTTACTTTCAAATATCTGTGGTTAGAATTGAGGCATAACAGGTAAAATCCTTTCCTACATAGAGCATCGATGAGTTTAAGGGAAACCATGATAGAAAACCAAAATTTGCATTGTTTGCAGAGGTTATGAGATGGAGAACATGATATGAAATGGTCAGATAGATACTGTGGCAATAAACCACTCGACACGGTGAACGTGAGAATTTCATCCAAAAATAGGTAGTTCACCTATTTGCTGTTTGCCATATTGGGGCCATTTTTGATTTGAGAGCTGCAGCAGATTTCGCTGGATAATGACTTCAATTTCAGTCTTTTCCTCACTTAAGTTATCGTATGACTTAAAGGAATAGTTCACCCAAAAATGAAATATCCTGTCATCATTTACTCACTCTCAATTTGCTCCAAACCTGTATGAAATTCTTTCTACTGCAGAGCACAAACGAAGATATTTTGAAGAATGTCCAAAACAACATTGAACCCTACTGACTTTCATTGTATGGACAAAATAAACAGAGACATTTTTCAAAATATTTTATTTTGTTTTTAAGAGAAGAAAGAAATGCATACAGGTTTGGAGTGGCATGAGGGTGAGTAAATGGTGACAGAACGTTCATTTTTGGGTGAACTGTTCCTTTTAACAAGACTTTCGTACAAAATATTTTAATGCTTTTTTGTCATTGTGGAGCTTGAAAGTCCCACTCACACGTCAACATTGATATATTTACAAATAATAACAGTAATGTGCTATTATTTATCCTGTAGGTTGTGAGCAGAGAGAGTTTGGCAGCGTTGCAGCAGGAACAATCCGAGAGGGAATCCAACAATCAAAACCCCTGGACCTTTCAGAGAATCGCCCAGTCCAACATGCTTGGTATTCGCAAAGTCCTCAGTCCATTTGACCTACACAAACACGGACGATACACTGGGAAATTTTTCAACCCTGAAAGAGTGTAGATTTCTTTCAGAGATAACATCGCAGAACTTTATCTTGTAATGTCAAAGCGTAGCTGATGACAAACGCTGTTCTGGCGAGCTCTATGAGACGGATGTGGTGAACTCTAATATTCATAATGTTTTTAATAGATGTGAGATTGTTATCACCTGCTTTTTGTGGTCATAACATGTTCTGGTAAGGAGTTTGCAGCCTTGATAATGGAGGTGTTAAACAGGAAATGCCATATTACCTCAAGAGAAGTATTAAAGAGAAAATTCTCTTATCATTTACTCACGCTCATGCTATCCCAGATGTGTATGTTTTTTATTCTTCTGCAGAACACAGTTTTTAGAAGAACATCTCAGCTCTGTAGGGCCATATAATGCAAGTGAATGGTGACCAGAACTTTGAAGCTTTAAAAAGCATGTAAAGGGATCTTGACATTGCAGTCTCTAGACACAATCATGATTTCAAGCTAAATTACACTTCCTAGTGCTTGAGGCATGCACAGAGCACTAGATGGTGCTAGTAAGTGTAATCGAGCTTGATATCATGATCGCCAAGGAGACTGCTGATATCTGGATTTATAGTGAAAAAGGAGTTATATTTTAGTCTGTTCTCACCCACACCAATCATATCACTTCTGAAGACATGGATAAAACCACTGGAGTTGTATGGATTACTTTAATGCTGCCTTTAAGAGCTTTTTGGATCTTCAAGGTTTTGGTCACCATTCACTTGCATTGTGTGGAACTACAAAGCAGAAATATTGTTCTACAACTCTTTGTGTTCTTCAGAAGAAAGAAAGTCATGCACATCTGGGATTGCATGAGGGTGAGTAAATGAGGCAATTTTCATTTTTGGGTGAACTACTCCTTTAATGCCCTAATATTTTAACAGCAGGGCAGAAATGATAAATGTGATTTGTATATTTTCTGTTGCTGTTGTTGCATTCTGTTATCAAATGTCGAAATTCCCATATGTTTCTTAAGAAGAATAAACACTGTGCTTTTGAGTTCTTTTCCCTTGTGCGCATGGGCACATTTTTAACGCTACTACCAAGAGTAGTAGTCACTATTATTTTTAAAGTCTCCTTTCTTAAGACAATTTCATCATATTGCTAAAGTCTAAGACATTTTTACACAAAATGTAATTTAAAAAAAGACACACACACACACACAAGCCTTTATATTTACAATTGATACGCAATTTGACAATATCACGTGACAAAAATGTAGCATACTACTGCTTGAAATGTTTTGGAAATGCCTACTTGTGTTTCGAATAATTGGCAGTATACGGTGCATATTTTGCAGCATGCCGTTCAAAGTAGTCTAGTATTCAAACATCTCCTCCTTGACTCATTTGATAAGACTGACAATTTATTTTATTTACAGTTAAAAACTGAAATAAAAATAATAACTGGACGGCACTTGTAGCAGTCGGCATTTGGCATACTGAGTATACAGTACTCAAAGTGTTCATGTGTTCCATTCCCTTCTCAATATGGCGGTCAAAAAGATGACGTTTCTTTCACAGCGCATGCGCAGTACAGTTCCGCTTTGACTCGTTTGGCGCGAATCGGGTGAGTACTGAAGACGGAATAGATTCGTGGTACATAGCTGATAAAATGAAAATTATTTAATAATTTTGTCGTTCGTTAGCAGTGCACTTATGCTGTTAAACTGTTGGATGTGTACTACAGTATTTACATACTATCCATAGGTATTTTAAAGAATATCTTATTATAAAAATGCATGCCCCAAAACATGGTATTATAATGATGCCAAGATTCTTAAAAGGATGATTTTTTAATGGAATGTTCCGTGTTCAATACAATTTAAGCTCAGTTGACAGCATTTGAGGCATAATGTTGATTACAACAAAAATTAATTTGGGCTTGTCCCTCCTTTTCTTAAAAAAATACAAATCTGGGTTATATTTAGGCACTAACAATGGAAGTTAATGGGGCCAACTGGTTATGTTAAACTGTTAGAAGTAAAAACTGTTCAAAACTCACGGTTTCAAAAGTGTAGCCTCAAGCAATAAGCAATGTCCATGTAAACATGATTTTAAAAATTGTTTTTAAATATTAGTTTGAAATTGCCTCAGGGAATGTAATCTCAGTTTATGTATTTTATGTATAACCTACAGCTTTGGCACATTGATCATCATTATGAAACCAGCTCGAGCGTCAGGAAGGACCTCCACACGGGGCCCCAGAGGAGCTGCAGAGAGGAAGACTGATAAGAGATCTCAAGTGAGATGCACCTGCTCTAACCTGAACCAAACTACTTTTTATTGACAATTTATTTGACAGTACTATTGATAATCATATCCAATCAATAACATACATACATGGCTCAACAGTAAGGATAGCCCAGGGGCCATTGTGAGAGAGTTTGGGGCCAGTTGATGGGTCTGTTACTTGCCCTATGGGGCCAGTACTGTGTTTTCACTACATTTTACATTTGTTGATAATGTACGTATGTTTTTGTGCTTTGCTAACTTAAATAATCAAAAAAATATTTTGTGGTTGTTACTAAACTCAGCAAAAAAAGAAACGTCCTCTCAATTTCAACTGGTTTTATTTTCAGCAAACTTAACATGTGTAAATATTTGTATGAATATAAAAAGATTCAACAACTAAGACATAAACTGAACAAGTTTCACAGACATGTGACTAACAGAAATGGAATAATGTGTCCCTGAACAAAGTATCTGGTGTGGCCACCTGCTGCATTAAGTACTGCAGTGCATCTCCTCCTCATGGACTCCACCAGATTTGCCAGTTCTTACTGTGAGATGTTACCCCACTCTTCCACCAAGGCTCTTGCAAGTTCCCAGACATTTTTGGGGGGAATGGCCCTAGCCCTCACCCTCCGCTCCAACAGGTCCCAGACGTGCTCAATGGGATTGAGATCCGGGCTCTTCGCTGGCCATGGCAGAACACTGTCTTGCAGTAAATCACGCACAGAACGAGCAGTATGGCTGGTGGCATTGTCGTGCTGGAAGGTCATGTCAGGATGAGCCTGCAGGAAGGGTACCACATGAGGGAGGAGGATGTCTTCCCTGTAACGCACAGCATTGAGATTGCCTGCAATGACAACAAGCTCAGTCCGATGATGCTGTGACACACCGCCCCAGACCATGATGGACCCTCCACCTCCAAATTGATCCCGCTCCAGAGTACAGGCCTCGGTGTAACGCTCATTCCTTCGATGATAAACGTGAGTCCCTCACCCCTGGTGAGACAAAACCACGACTCGTCAGTGAAGAGCACTTTTTGCCAGTCCTGTCTGGTCCAGCGAAGGTGGGTTTGTGCCCATAGACGACATTGTTGCTGGTGATGTCTGGTAAGGACCTGCCTTACAACAGGCCTGAAAGCCCTCAATCCAGCCTCTCTCAGCCTATTGCGGACAGTCTGAACACTGATGGAGGGATTGTGCATTCCTGGTGTAACTCGGGCAGTTTTTGTTGCCATCCTGTGCCTGTCCCGCAGGTGTGATATTTGGATGTACCGATCCTGTGCAGGTGTTGTTACACGTGGTCTGCCACTGCAAGGACGATCAGCTGTCCTTCCTGTCTCCCTGTAGCGCTGTCTTAGGCATCTCACAGTACAGACATTGCAATTTATTGCCCTGGCCACATCTGCAGTCCCCATGCCTCCATGCAGCATGCCTAAGGCATGTTCACGCAGATGAGTAGGGACCCTGAGCATCTTTTTTGGGTGTTTTTCAGAGTCATTAGAAAGGTCTCTTCAGTATCCTAAGTTGTTATAACGGTGACCTTAATTGCCTGCCGTCTGTAAGCTGTTAGCGTCTTAACGACCGTTCCACAGGTGCATGTTCATTTATTGTTTATGGTTCATTGAACAAGCATGGAAAACATTGTTTAAACCCTTTACAATAAAGATCTGTAAAGTTATTTGGATTTTTACTAAATTAATTGTGCTTATTTAAATATGTCACTGATTAGCTGGCAGACGTGGATGAGCTTTTGTGTAAACAGTGAAAATGATTTGTGAAAATTCTAAACACATCAAAAATGTTCTGCAAATGTCATTTTTTTCTAGCAAAAGTGTATCTGCAGGGCATTTACTAGCAAATGCAGGTGAAATGCTTGCCCTGAGAGTCATGATTTAGATTAATTTAGCATCTTATCATAAATTATTATTATTTTTTTAAACACATTAAAATGTTTTTAAATTAGCAGCATGGAACTTCACACTGCTCCAGTGATCTGTTGAAGATCTGTGTGAAGATGGGGGTCAGTTGGTCAGTGCAGACTTTCAGACAGGCAGGTGAAACACCGTCTGGGCCTGAAGCTTTCCTAGTCTTTTGTTTCCGAAAAGCCCAGCACACATCCTCCTCACAGATTATAAGTGCTGTTTGAGTAACAGGAGAGGGGTTCCAGGAGGTGTTGGTGTGTGTGTGAAGTAAAGATCAGAGTAGGGGAGGGGTGTGAGACTGGGCTTTTCAAACCTGCAGTAAAACACATTCAGTTTATCAGCCATTAGTTGATTCTCTACAGAGCAAGAGGGAGGTGTCTTATACTTGGTGATGCTTTTCAGGCCTTTCCACACAGATGCAGGATCGTTGGCTGAAAACAGTTTTTTCAGCTTTTCAGAGTAGCTTCTTTTAGCCACTCTGATTTCCTTAGTCAGTGTGTTTCTGGCCTGGTTGTTCAATATTTTATCCCCACTTCTGTAAGCATCCTTTTTGGCATGATGGAGCTGTCTTGAGTTTTCCTGTGAACCATGGTTTATCGTTATTGAATGATACATTTTTTTTTTAACCTAAATTATCAGTGGTAAATCTTAGATACTTGATGTTTGACATTATTTGAGATGAAATATGTAATGTAAGATTTTACATTTATGTGTGTTTTAGAAGTCTAAGCCCAGTGTTGAAGGCTCACATCCGGAACAGTCTAAGAAAAACAGTGGTAAGTTGAGAAATATTTGGAGATGTCTGTACTTGTTGGGCAAGTTGAGGTTCTTCTGAAACTTATTGTGGAGATGATTTGTCAAACTTTCTTGTTAAAGGAAGTGTTCCAAATGCATAAATAGGCTACTGAAAAAAGGTTTGTATCCTCTTTCCCTTAATGCAGTGGTTCTAAACCTTTTTTTGATGACCTCCCCCTACTTCATTCCCTTACCCCAGCAGTGACATAATTTGAAAGCTGAGACTTTGTGTTACCCAAAAAAAACAAACAAAAAAACCCCCATATTTGTATTATTTACTTATTTTGCTCGATGCAGCTTCGATGCATAATTTTAAAGTTATGTTAATAAATACAGCAGGCTTACACATCATGAATGTGAGACCAAACCTTGTGTTCCTTAAATTTAAGCAGATGGAGGGCTATATCTGGGGCCTATAAAATGAAAATGTGAAGACAGAAACTAATAATAAAAATGGTTATATTTCAAATGTGAAAAGACCAATAATGCATATTTTGTCCCACTGAAATGCTCATTCTACATTACAGCATTGATTTTGAGTTGGATACTGATGTAAATTTACTGGTATCAACAACAGTAAGGTTATCTATAACATCTATAAATAGTAAAAAGTTAAAACCTAATTTATGTGACTAAATTATTCTAACAGTGTGACTGAGTTGGAACTTCTTTCATCAGGCGCTTATTGATTCAAATGAGTCATCTCTTTGAATTTCTGAAGGCAAACAAAATCAATTATATTTTCTTACACTCAAACAAGAATATTTTAGCCTATTGTTTTTCTGTTTGTTTTTAGGATTTATGCTTTTCTATTTAATCTTAAATTTTTATTTTGCCCTTATGAAAATTTAAATGTATTTATTTTTATAGTTTTAACAGTGGTATTTGTAACAAGATCATAGTAAGAACATGAAAGTATGGATGTTCTTCACTACCGTGGTTAGATATAACATGATTTCTATAAAAAAACATTATGGCATTTTTGTAATTACAAACAGTAGGCCTACTCTAAACGCATGTAAAAACAATAAATACAAAATATAAGCATTTAAAAGTTGTAACAAAAATAAATGCCCCCATTTGTAACCTAACGCTTCCCTCTCTACTAATTTGCTCTCATAGCCCCTGGCATCCTTTGAACGCCCACTGGGGGGCGGTACCACCCCATTGAGAACCCCTGCCTTAATGGAATCATTCCCACAAAAATAAAAAATAAGTAATAAAAAGTATGACTTTCCTTCTTTTGTGGAATACAGAAGGAGATGTTTAGCAGAATGTTCACACTGCTCTTTTTCCACACAATAGGATATAGCATTCAGAAAGCATATAAGCAGGGCCACCGCTGAATAACTCTTGAATAACGTAACGTGCGAGTAATGTCAGCCGGTGGAGTTTCTGGTGCCCCTCTAGGGTATGGTGCCCCCCTAGGGGGTTGGTGCCCTGCACAGACTGCGTAATTGCATATAGGGAGCAGCGGTACAGCATATAAGTGACCACCAGAGACTGTCAAGTTCCAAAGAGTACCATTTTGTGCACTATTTTCCAAGTCTTCTAAAGTCGTATGAAAGCTTTGGGGGAACAGACTGCTCACACTTTTTCAATTGTTTTTCTATGTAAACATGCGCTAGATGGATGTCTTTCACCGTTGTGCCATGTTTCGCTATCTTGTGCAGGAACGCTGCACTTTTTCAACCTTCAACCTTTAAAGTGCGTCTCAAGACAACTGTGTTCCGTTAAATTGTATTATTGCGATTAAGATCACAATCAGTCTTAAGTCATCGTCAGTGCTTAGCACGCATCTAAAATTTGAACACACTGTTTTAGCATTCGAATGTGCATTTTTATCTTCAATTTTAAATTTAACAACCTTACTCGGAAGTAGCTCTCAAACCTCATTTGTGCATGTGCAAATTTAATTTGTGCATCAGGTTTGACATCAATGACACCAAATGCCATTGGCTCTCAAATGTCTTATCAAATCTGAATATTTGCGAATGAAATTTGAGAGCTATGGCAGAGGGGAAGATCTTCAGTGAACAATGACTTTATAAAAAACAAACAAAAAAAAATTCATTTTCTTTGTTGATTTTACTTTTACTGCTAGCTACACTACCAGTTGAAAATTTGGATACACATGACTGAATTCGCTTTTCATTATCTTAAGAACATTTTGGTCTAAAGGATTATGCTTAGATTGTGTCTATGGATGAAAGCTAAAAATGTAATTTGTTTAAAAAGCATCTCAGGATGAAGTTGCCTGAGAGAATCATTAGAGTGTGCAGAGCTGGAATCTACCCAAACTCCAATAGAAAATAGTTCTGACGTTTTCTTGGTCACTACATCATTCACATACTTGCATTTGTGTGATTTCATGGTTTTGATGACTTTACTTTTGTTCTAAAATGTGGAAAATAGTTATAATAAAGAATGAGTGTGTGTTCTAGTAGTGTTATTCCATTAACGTGCTTGATTACAGCAGAATACAGAATAAAACCCTGTTGGAACTGTTTTTGTCTTTATTCCCCTCCACCCACCTTCTTTTCTGATGCAATCTCAGCGATGGCTGGAAATATTAAAAATCAGAGTAAGTGGAAGCCAATGACCAAGTCTTCCATACTGACCCTCGACAACATGCTTGACTTCTCAATTCTGTAAGTAATACAGTGTAATGTAATAATTATATTTGTGTACTGTGAGAAAATGGATTGTAGCATTTTCTAAATTTTTGCTGTTTTTTCACGGCCTTGTCTTAGGTCTGTTTTAACATTGAGACACAAAGAAAAAGAAGAATCGCAAAAGCATCTCAACCTCCTTAAAGATCAGTAAGAGACGCTTCCAGAAATACTACTCTTACCAAAAATAAAATTATTTTGAACCATTTACTGTTTGGCAATATGTTTTCTTAGGTTTCTGGCAAAGTGTGCACAGCTCTCCATTCCTCCAAGGAAACATGGAGACATTATGCAGGTGTCCAATCAGTTCAAAGCTGAGAGTAAGAAGGCTGAGCAAGGCAAGAAGACACTTGAGGCTCTAGAGGTGAACGATGAGCAGATAATTATTCTCTTCCAGAACCTTGAGCTTTGTCTGCTGTCTACATAGGCAGCTGTCTTCTAAGTCCACATCCGCAATAACCCGTATCAGTTTGAAAAGGCATTAATATGCTACATTTATGCCTCTCATCCACACTGGAATGGCGTTTTCCTCCACCCAAAACAGAGACTTTCGAAAACGCTCTCCATAACAGCATACTTTGGAAAACAATGACGTTAGGAAACTGAAAACGGCTAGTGTGGATGTGTTCTAAGGCAGACAATTGATTCCAGTAATATTGCTAAGCTAACAGGGAACTCTAATAACTATAAAAATACAAAGCGCACACACATTTTTAATTAGACTGAACCATTTTTATCAAGACTTTACATATTTTTAATCAGCATTTCTCTGGAGTCATCCGCAATCTTGGATTTATCTTTGAGCACATTGCAACTCATTCTTTGATTGCCTTCTACATATCTAAAACGAGGTATCTTATAAGGCAGTGAGTCAGTATGACCGTTTGTTAATGAAATAACCAGTTGATCACTTTTTTGTGTGTACTGGCAATGCGTTTAGGAGAACATGGCCTCAATGGTGAGCTCTCTTGAGGAGATGGAAGGGAAGATGGACAGTTTGGAAGAAAAATGCAGGATGATGAGGAGCAAACTAGAAGAGAACAAGGAGAACGCACCGGAGGTTCTAGAACTTAAACAATGTCACACCTCAGCGATTTACTAGCACTCAATTGGTTTCACTTGAACTGTGATTGATGTCTTATACCTGTCATTGTTATATTAAACTCTGTTTCAGTTTCTTCAGCTGTCAGAGCAGACTGTCCTGCGGCTCCCTGCTTTACCATCTCGCCCAGCCAATGAGCCGACACTACAGGTACATCACAGTTCACTTCAAAATGACCCCTATGAACCGCAATCACAATTAGATTCCAATGTTTCCCATTAATTACAGTTGAAGTCAGAACTTTACATACACCAAATACATTTAAACTCAGTTTTTCACAATTCCTGACATTTAATCGTAGAAAAAAAATTCCCTGTCTTAGGTCAGTTAGGATCACTATTTTAAGAATGTGAAATGTCAGAATAATAGTAGAGAGAATTATTTCAGCTTTTATTTCTTTCATCACATTCCCAGTGGATCATAAGTTTACATACACTTTGTTAGTGTTTGGTAGCATTGCCTTTAAATTGTTTAACTTGGGTCAAATGTCTTGGGTAGCCTTCCACAAGCTTTTCACAATAAGTTGCTGGAATTTTGGCCCATTCCTCCACACAGAACTGGTGTAATTGAGTCAGGTTTGTAGGCCTCCATTTGGAAGACCCATTTGCGACTGAGCTTTAACTTCCTGGCTGATGTCTTGAGATGTTGCTTCAATATATCCACATAATTTTCCTTCCTCATAATTCCATCTATTTTGTGAAGTGCACCAGTCCCTCCTGCAGCAAAGCACCCCCACAACATGATGCTGCCACCCCCATGCTTCACGGTTGGGATGGTGTTCTTCAGCTTGTAAGCCTCACACTTTTTCCTCCAAACATAATGATGTCATTAAGGCCAAACAGTTCAGTTTTTGTTTCATCAGACCAGAGGACATTTCTCCAAAAAGTAAGATCTTTGTCCCCATGTGCACTTGCAAACTGTCGTCTGGCTTTTTATGGCGGTTTTGGAGCAGTGGCTTCTTCCTTGCCGAGCAGCCTTTCAGGTTATTTTAATATAGGACTCGTTTTACCGTGGATATAGATACTTATCTACCTGTTTTCTCCAGCATCTTCACAAGGTCCTTTGCTACTGTTGTCGGATTGATTTGCACTTTTCGCACCAAACTATGTTCATCTCTAGGAGACAGAATGCGTCTCCTTCCTGAGTGGTATAATGGCTGCGTGGTCCCATGGTGTTTATACTTGCGTACTATTGTTTGTACAGATGAACGTGGTACCTTCAGGCATTTGGAAATTGCTCCCAAGGATGAACCAGACTTGTGGAGGTCCATAATTTTTTTTCTGAAGTCTTGGCTGATTTCTTATGATTTTCCCATGATGTCAAGCAAAGAGGCACTGAGTTTGAAGGTAGTTCGAAGGTAGGTACACCTCCAATTGATGCCAATTAGCTAGAATGCCAAGGATCTGCAAAGCTGTCATTGCTGCACGAGGATTTTTTTTTTTTTAAGAAGTTCTGAACATTTTTTTTTTTTAAATTGTAATAGTAATTTTTCACATTATTAATGTTAAGTTTAACATAAGTATTTTGCCCCTTTGTGGTTGTTAGTAGAACATGTCCATAGTTAATGTAATGAACTACACTGTGGTTACTCTACTAGGACACCAGTGTGAACTTGAGTTGAAGTTTGTTTTGTGAAAAGCTCTAGCAGAATTTGCGCAGATGACATGCTTTGATATTTTGTTATCTGAATGTCACTGCATCAGATATTATGTTTTAAGTGTCCAAATTCTTTTTGGAATTTGTAGATATTGTGATTTATCTACATTTGTAATGTAGATATTGACTCATGCATATGGCATTTAACAAATGTCCACAGCTTTCTTTGATTATAGTATCTCTGATAACTGATAAAAGGGTTCTGAATAATAACTTTGAAAGCAGTTACAATAATGTTAGTTTTTCACAGCAGTTTATGGCCTAAAGGGCACACAGACACATAACATGAGGTTTTCACACCTTTGTCACCATATCTATATAGAAAGATGCACAGTGCATCTGGAAAGTATTCACAGCGCTTCTCTTTTATCCACATTTTGTTATGTTACAGCCTTATTCCAAAATGGATTAAATTCATTATTTTCCTCAAAATTCTACAAACAATACCCCATAATGACAACGTGAAAAGTTTGTTTGAAATCTTTGCAAATTTATTAAAAATAAAAAATACAAAACATCACATGTACATAAGTATTCACAGCCTTTGCCATGACATTCAAAATTGAGCTCATGTGCATCCTGTTTCCACTGATGGAATTCAGTTGATTAGACACGATTTGGAAAGGCACACACCTGTCTATATAAGGTCCCATAGTTAACAGTGCATGTCAGAGCACAAACCAAGCCATGAAGTCCAAGGAATTATCTGTAGACCTCCGAGACAGGATTGTATCGAGGCACAGGTCTGGGGAAGGGTACAGAAAAATTTCTGCAGCATTGAAGGTCCCAATGAGCACAGTGGCCTCCATCATCTGTAAATGGAAGAAGTTTGGAACCACCAAGATTCTTCCTAGAGCTGGTCGCCTGGCCAAACTGAGTGATCGTGGGGAGAAGGGCCTTAGTCAGGGAGGTGACCAAGAACCCGATGGTCACTCTGACAGAGCTCCAGCATTTCTCTGTGGAGAGAGGAGAACCTTCCAGAAGAACAACCATCTCTGCAGCACTCCACCAATCAGGCCTGTATGGTTGAGTGGCCAGACGGAAGCCACTCCTCAGTAAAAGGCACATGACAGCCCACCTGGAGTTTGCCAAAAGGCACCTGAAGGACTCTCAGACCATGAGAAACAAAGATTGAACTCTTTGGCCTGAATGGCAAGCATCATGTCTGGAGGAAACCAGGCACCGCTCATCACCTGGCCAATACCATCCCTACAGTGAAGCATGGTGGTGGCAGCATCATGCTGTGGGGATGTTTTTCAGCGGCAGGAACTGGGAGACTAGTCAGGATCGAGGGAAAGATGAATGCAGCAATGTACAGAGACATCCTTGATGAAAACCTGCTCCAGAGCGCTCTGGACCTCAGAATGGGGTGAAGGTTCATCTTCCAACAGGACAACGACCCTAAGCACATAGCCAAGATAACAAAGGAGTGGCTATGGGACAACTCTGTGAATGTCCTTGAGTGGCCCAGCCAGAGCCCAGACTTGAACCCGATTGAACATCTCTGGAGAGATCTGAAAATGGCTGTGCACCGATGCTCCCCATCCAACCTGATGGATCTTGAGAGGTCCTGCAAAGAAGAATGGGAGAAACTGCCCAAAAATAGGTGTGCCAAGCTTGTAGCATCATATTCAAAAAGACTTGAGGCTGTAATTGGTGCCAAAGGTACTTCAACAAAGTATTGAGCAAAGGCTGTGAATACTTATGTACATGTGATTTTCTTTTTTTTTCTTTTTTTCTTTTTAATACATTTGCAAAGATTTCAAACAAACTTCTTTCACGCTGTCATTATGGGGTATTGTTTGTAGAATTTTGAGGAAAATAATGAATTTAATCCATTTTGGAATAAGGCTGTAACATAACAAAACGTGGAAAAAGTGAAGCGCTATGAATACTTTCCGGATGCACTGTATATTCTATAGTGTGCACAGAACAACAAAAGGATGTTGAGCTTGAGAAACTTGCCTTCTTATATGGAACTGTCACAAAGCTGTACAGACAAGCTTGTCGCAATCTTTTCTAGAAAAGCAGTTTCAACATTTAACAATGTACTTTTTGTAAGTGTTGTGCAAGTGCATTTATATTAAGCTCATATTTGAAACCAGGATCCAAAGTTAACATTCACTAAGCTGAAATTAGACTTTAGCAAGCAAATACATTTTTTGGGCAGTACGTTTTGGGGTAATTAGCACCATAATAGTTTCAATTTCAATGTCAGGGCGAGAAGCAGAGCAAAAGTCTGACCTTAGTTGTGGTTTTTTTTTTTTTTGTATATCTGACATAATAAAATAAAAGCGAAACAAGCAATGTTGAGGAAAAGACTTGTGTACCATAATAATTTTGACTAGGCAAGCAAAGTTTGAGTTAATTTTGGACCCTGCATGCAACATGCTGAATTACTGCCAAACTTATACGTCATTGATTTTTCAGGAGCAGCTCATGAAGATGGTACCTAATCCCTCAGCAGTGGTCAAAGCCCTTCAGATGGCTACAGTTGTTGGAGATGTGAGGGCGTACCTGGAACTTGCACACAAACAGGTGGATGCAGTACAGATGGCAAACAGTGACACATCCCTGGACTGACACCCCAAAACACAGGCTTTTCCGCCACAGGAATAGACCTTAGACACTCTTTGTATGACTTATAAATAAATCAAATAAACTTTTTCTTTTCATTACGACAACAGTTGTTAGACAAAGTAGATGCTTATTTCAAAATGACACATTCTGTTCAAGCACTGGAATTCAGTTTTCACTTTGGAAGTCTCACTGCTCTTTGTACGGCTTTAATCAGTAAGTTGATCAACAACTTGTTCTTGCAAGTCATAGTCTTTAAGATGTAAATTTGTCAAGTTTGCATCAGTACAGCAGTTCACATTCTTGCTTCCTTTTATGTTTGATCTGTTGTTTTAAACTTTGAAACTGAAAGTAACTTTTAAAATGTTTATTTTGTTTTTAAATGTTTCCCCAATAAAAGGGTTCACCTCAAAACTTAAAGGCCATGTTCTAAATTCATAGAGAGAGAATATGTCTTTAGCTTTATTAATGGATAATTTATTCCCAGTAATCAGGCTACACATGCCTTTTATCATACTACTTAATTGTAAATGCCCATAAGAGAACCCATATCTTGACGTCATTATTTTGTTTGCTATTAGGTTCCTGAAATGCAAAGGCAGCATTATTGCATTACAACTAATTTAAAAGATAATAAAGCCTGTCAAGTACTTCAAAGACTCCAAAAAATATATATGTCCAGTGAATGGTTGAAAAATGTCCCAGTCTCTTGCAGAGTGTTTCCATTTTATGTAATGTAAAGTGGATTGCACTGCACAATGTGTTCTATACCTGCCTGTTGTCAATATGATCAACTAGAAAATGTTCATCAAAGTTGTCCAAGATGCTGTGTCAACAAGCAGATCTTCTGGTCCAACTTTCCATACTCTTTTGACCTCTATGAAACTTAGAGCTGGTAGCAGATCATTCATTTACAGTAAACCGCTTCAAGAGTCCCCTAAAACTGTGAGTCTCTTCTCCGTAGGGACTTCTTTCGTAAAGATTCTGACATTTCATCATTGAAGACTCGTTCAATTGTCGAGAGAAGTGAGGCGCGAACTGTGCGGCCTAGTCCGCGAGCTGCAAACACGTACAGAATGGGGTTTAGTGCACTCTTGATGTAAACCAGGAACAGTGCAATGTAAGCACCTCCAGTTGCCCCCTTGTTGAGCTTTTCCCAGTTTGGACGCTTATGCGAAAGAGCCTTTAGGAAGCGGCAGGTGAAGTACGGCACCCAGCAGGTAAGAAAAAGGAGCATGGTGAGGAACAGTACCCGGTAGAGACGTGTTAGCCGTTGGGATGTGTAACCTGGTCCAGATGAAGACGTAGGTGATGACACCGGGGATGTTGCCACTCCAGCCTCAGCCTTCTTTGCGCAAAACAACACTGCAATATTGCAGGACAAGAAGATTACCAGAGGTAGCAAGAAGCCTGCCATCGTCTCCACTACAACCAAGGCTTGTCCAGCTCCTAACTCACTTTCTATGCATGCGGTGCGGTTCTCCCAGGAAAAGAGTTTAGCTGCATATATGTAGGGCAAAGCCAGGAGTGCAGCTAACACCCAGATTGCAGCGCAGGCTAGTAACACGGCCCAGCGTGGCCGCCTCAGTCGAGCCCAGACAGGTCTGAGAAGACACAAGCAGCGCTCCACTGCCACAGCGCACAGCAAAAATGCACTTGCATACAATCCAAGGCAGCGTAAGTACATGACCAGCTTGCATACGCGTTCTCCCAAAGTCCAGTTGAAGTTGTGCACCAAGTAGGATAGCATTAACGGTGTACGTAGCAACAGCACTAAATCAGCGAGCGCCAGGTTCACTACATAGATCCGAAAGCTTCCAGCGCCCTGTGTTTCGCCAGTTGCTCCCCTGTTCCGGTTGCCAGTTCGAACCCCCAGCACCCAGACTACCAGACTGTTTAGAAACACACCAAAAAGGAAGATCATCACAGTCACAATCATCTGCAGGACACGCATCACCTCACTCGGGTAGACAGAAGGCTCTGTGATATTGGAGGATGAGGTGGCATTCATCAGGACTTTGGAGGACATTGGTTCTCTGTAGAAATACAAAGTCATGTTTATATGTATTCACATGTCCAAACTGCTCCAACCTGATGTGGTACATTTGTAAGATAAGCCTTTAATTATGCCCAAGAAACCCAGCCAGTCCAACTCTGTTTATGTTCACTGAAAGTCTTTATCATGTGAGGCATTTTGAAATGAAGTGGTAAGCTGGTTCTTCTTTTTTTCTCTAAAAAGTATTACAAAATGAGTGAAGATGCTTATTTCTATAAGGTAATGTATGTCCATGTCATTGCAACAGTTTCATAATCAATTCTAGATCTAGTGAAGGTTCTTTTAGTAGGTAGATTTAGGTAGTGGTGTTTGCTAAGGTAAGCATCACTGTTGGTATTGATTATGCTCATTATATTATACTTCTTGTAATATCCCAAAACTTCAGCATGAAGCAACTTCTGCACTCTTTCCACCTTATCCATTCTATGGATATGAATGAATAATTTTGCAGTTTATTGAGGAGAAGTGTGCTCTTATTTTTATGGATAATTTAGAACATCTGCTGATACAGTTTGCTACCTTGTTTCAAATCACTGACAATAAATTACACAACTTTGAAAGAAATTTAAATTATAACTCTGTCTCTACATGTCTTCCATGTTACATAGTAACTGGTCTCAGTTATAAAGAAAACCCTGAAACAGAAAGCACATTATTAACTCACATTAAAGCGGAAGTATGTAACTTTTTCTTTTAAAATAATTTCTCCAATATCCCAGCTTAATATATTTATATAAGTAAACAATTCATTGGTTAATTTTCTCAAAAACTGTAAACACTGTGGCGCTATAAAATTCCTCTCAACCAATGGTTTGAATTGGGGGCAGGTTTATCTGCTTGTTTGAACAATGGCTGTTTGAAAACAATGTTATTTTTTGCTATTCCATTCAGAGGTGCAGAAATTACACACTTTGGCTTTAACATTCTTAACACACATTAACTGAATTCTGAATTAAACTCTTGTTTAGCTCACATTAAATTGGTAAGATTTCTTAATTTTTTTAATGTGCTTGACTGACATTTACTGAAAGCTTAAGCCTAAACAAACTTGTCATATTTCTTACTGTGTCAAGAATTAAGGCGAGTAATCAAATTAAAAGGTAAAAGTGTTAAGAATGACCTGTGTTAAAAGTTTAACAGTTGTTCCATATTGTGAAATCTTACAAATTGCAACTCTGCTGTCATTGTCAGTCACTCAATTCAAAGTAATACCACACAAGAGACATTTTCTTTCACACAGCAAGAGTTGTAGGCTAAATGACACATTTTTCTGAACCCTTTTGACAGGAAATAATCTGCCCTGATCATCAGCTAATTTTAAACCATGTATAGTGCAAATAATTGCTTTTACAGCCAATACCGATGTTTGGCCGACCGATGCATTGCTGCGTCTCTAGTTGACATTGACAGAGGACCCTCAGCCATATCTTGACTAGAGGGTGTCCAACCTCCAAGAATACCTGCAGCACCCTTGCAACCACTAAGAACCCAGTAGAAACCATACAGATTGCCTTAGCAATGGATTAGCAAATATGTAAGAAAAGTTGTCAGTCCAACTCCAGCATTTTGGCGGTGAGTTTTGCACAGGCAAGCACTGCTCACGTTTTATTTAAAAAAAAAAAACTGCCATGATGCTGTGCATGTCTTTCTGAATTGCAAGTCTTAGGAATGTTCACTCTTATCTCTTGAGGCCATAGCAACAGTTCATCAATAGCTGACCTAACATTCACAGCCTGATTACACACATCCATAATGCATGCCTGGAATGTGAACACACCTTCTGCAACTTCATCTAAAGTGTTCATTATGAAAGAGCTTCAACAAAAGTTTTTTGACTTCAGTTCTCTAAGAAGCAGTTAATTTATATTATAGAGGTTTTTAAGGAGTTAATAGGAGTATGTCTTACCTACTTATGAAGCTCTGGTCAACCACTGTGCATTGACTTTGATATCTGAGAGCTTTGGCAGTGGTGGGTGAAACAAAACCAAGAGGGAGTGTTTTATGTTTTCAGTGAATTCAGTATGGGAGTGTTTCAAGAATATGTGTGCCTCATTTTGATTGCAACATAAATGAATAGTCACCATTATAATCTGTTAAAATGAAACTCCAGTCTCACACTGATTTGCCACATTTATAAATCGCTTATGATAATATTAAAGTAATGTTCCGGGTTCAATAAAAGTTAAGCTCCATTGACAGCATTTGTGGCATGATGTTCATTACCACAAAAATTAGACTCATTCCTCCTTTTCTTTAAAAAAAAAAAAAAAAAAAAAGCAAAAATTGAGGTCACAGTGAGGCACTTAAAATGGAAGTGAATGGGGACAATGAAAGTGAATGTGGCCTATTTTTTGAGGGTTTAAACACAGAAATGTGAAGTTTATAATTTTATAAAAGCACTTGCATTATTTCTTCTCTTAAAACTTGTGAATTGTTTGAGCTGTAAAGTTGTTTAAATGGTTATTTTTACAGTTGTTTTAGGGTTTGATGACATTACATAGTGATTTACACAGAAAAGGTTTGTAAGTGATTTTATCACACTGAAAACATGTTTAAACGCACATCCTTTATGTTTTCTGGCTATACTTTTGAAACATTGAGTATTTTAACATTCACAAATTGGTCTCATTCACTTCCATTGTAAGTGTAACCCAGATTTTTGCTTTGCTTAAAGAGTCCAAATACATTTTTGTGGTAATGCACATTATGCCACAAATGCTGTTGATTGCATTTAACTTGTATTGAACCCAGAACATTCCTTTAGAATAAACAATGGACAGCTCGACAAATATGAATAGCTACTTGATAGTAATGACTAGTTTTGTTTTTTTGTTTTTTTGCAATCTGATTGTAGTTATACTGTATGTTGTATAACATTTTTCTTAGAAAATGTGAATGGTGTATGCCTGTGTAAACTAGCAGGCAAGATGCTAGGATGTTTTTTGTTTCTTAGCACATAATATGCATTTTCTAAGGTGTTTAGGGTTGTGCACTGGCCAAAGTCAAAAGAGTCTATCACTGAGTCTCTCCTGATCTCTAGAAATGGCTTAAGTCCCTCCTTAATTGTAAGTCTTTAAGATTTGATCGTCTGTCAGGTGCAAATCGTAAGTCTGATCACTTAGGGGTTTGTTCAGATAACTAACCCAAAGTACGAACAATAGTAATAGTGATATTTGACTTAGCAAGCGTCACTAATAAAGTAATTCTGGTCTGGAAATTGTAGTCCAAATGCGACTAAACTAGCAGGGGCTTGTGTAAACTCATGCATTCTCTCGGTGTGCTAACAGTGTTGAAGTGTAAATGTGTATTACATCAATGCACTGTTGAGATATTGTAAGCTAGACAGTACTGAGACCATAACACACTAGAGTCAGCGATTTGGTTAGACTGATACTATCAAATTTCTGTGGTTTCTCACAGTTTGTGGGAAATGTGTTCAAGACTATTCTCATACATTTTGTGTTTGCTCAAGTAAATATCCATAAGTATACTCTTAATATTGGTGGATGGTTTCAAAGTTTGAACTCAAACTGTTTTTGAGAGTCTTTCGTGTTGTGTGTATGATGAAAGATTTGAATGTTTACTGCCTGGGGTATCATGTGATTTTGGTAATTAGTGTTTGTAAAATTATAGAGCTTTAGGCTGAGCATTTTTGCTCCTACATTTACATTTATATTTTATTCATTTGGCAGACACATTTATCCAAAGTGACTTACATAAAGAGGAATAATACAACATAAGCGATTTATCTTTAGCTAATGTTTTGTTACATTTTTTTTTCTATAAAGCCAAGTCAACTACTGTGCTGATTTGCTAGACCAATTCAACTGTATTACAATAATAATAATAAAAAAAGAGTCATATTTAACTAAATGTACATATTATGAATTAAGCAAAATGTTAATTAAACCTGAATACTTTACAATTTTGCTTAATTTTGTTTATAATTTTTAATGCAATTGAAAATTAGAATTCTAAAAAAATATATTGAAATGTTTTTTTTTTTAATACTTTTTTGTGTATCATCAAGTATTGAGCCATTACTGGCCAACAAAGATAGAAGTTTATGCATACAAAACCCAAAAATTTAATAAATCACTTATTTAAATAATTTTTTTCTCACCTGACATATTTCTAATCAATTTGTAACAAACAACTCTACTCTTAACATCAGGACTATGTTAAGTAACCAATAGGTGGCATGATGCAAACTAAACGCTTCATATATGCCATTTCATTCATGGCCAATAGATGTAGCTGCTGTGCCACTTTTGAGCAGTTCATTAACATTTCTACACAAGGCATTAATATATTGATATAGTAGCCTATTTATAATAGCTTATAGATATTGCTAATAGTTTCAATAATAAAACAGTTTGGAACTTGCATGGACCTTTTGCATGGTTTAGTAAGTTTTTGTAAGTATGCTTTTCATTTGTTGTGTGTTATTTTAGATGATAGATTTGTCATGAATGCCATGTGATGATGAGTGACTTGAACTGCAGTTTTCTGTATTATTCTTGCACACAGTCCAGACAAGAGCCGGACAGTTTGGTGCACAATGCCTTTGCTAGAACAAGTTTGTCCTGTATAAGCAGTTTTAGGTTGGGATATTGTGTCAGGCGCATGTATTTTACGTCTGCAGTTACAGTATACGTGGATCATTCTACCGAATTGATTTAAACTCAGAGCTGGAAACATTTTTAAATTGGAATGTTTTTTCCCCAAAACTTTGTCCATATATAGGTACAGTAAAAGTACAGTAAGTTTTCATATTGTATTTTCAGACTTAATTGAAATGTTTTTCCTCCACCAAAATTTGTTTTTGCCGTAGAGAACATATTTGCACAGCAAAATCAATGAAAATGACAAAACATTTTTTTTAAAGTTAGATTTTTAAGATCCGTCAAATATAATCTAAATGCAAATCTTCTCTTTAAAATACATAATTATGATCAGACTGATTTGAGAGTTAATGATTTATGAAATTGAACATTATCAATCATTTTAATTTTTTTGTTAATTACTCAGAGTAGTGACATGAATGTGTGGGACAGCATTTATTTTAAATAAAGTTTAATTATATAAATCTCAGAATAGCATTTTCAGATTATATTCTTCTCACCACAATTGTACAGGGCGGTTATCTGAGTTACCGTAGACTTTGTCAGCTTGAACCAGTCTGGCTATTCTCTGTTGACCTCTCTCATCAACAAGGTGTCTCTGTCCACAGAACTGCAGCTCAATGGATTTTTATTTCATTTTTGGCACCATTCTGAGTAAACTCTAGAGACTGTTGTGTGTGAAAATCCCAGGAGATCAGCAGTTACAGAAATACTCAAACCAACACATCTGGCACCAACAATCATGCCACGGTCCAAATTATTGAGATCACATTTTTTTCCCCATTCTGATGGTTGATATGAACTGAAGCTACTGACCCATATCTGCTTGATTTTATGCACTGCTGCCACACGATTGGCTGATTAGATAATCGCATGGATGATTGTTGGTGCCAGACGGGCTGGTTTGAGTATTTCTGTTACTGCGGATCTTCTGGGATTTTCAAACACAACAGTCTCTAGAGTTTACTCAGAATGGTGCCAAAAATAAAAAACATCAAGTGAGCAGCAGTTCTGCAGACGGAAATGCCTTGTTGATGAGAGAGGCCAACAGAAAATGGTCAGACTGGTTTGAACTGACAAAGTCTATGGTAACTCAGATAACCACTCTGTACAATTGTGGTGAGAAGAATAGCATCTCAGAATGCTTTGAGTTGGTGCTGTTTTGGCAGCACAAGGGGGACCTACAATACTACACTGTAAAAAATGTCCATAATTTAAATGGAAAAAGTTAAAAAGTTAATTCATTAACAGTTACCTTAACATATACGGTAAAAAATAAGAATATATTTAACAAGACAATACATGTAGTTTTACAGCAAACTATTGTTAAATTTACAGTGAAAAACAATAATCGGGCATTCCCACAAGTTCCTGCGTGACCCATCATATTTCATTATATTTTATGGAAAGAGTTATGTTTTTTCTTATTTATTTTATATCAGTTATGTACATTGCAGTGTTCTGTGTTATATTTATGTAGTATGATTAATGTTTATTGCATTAATTAAGTGTCAAGTGTGTTACGCTGATGGTGTTTTGTGTTTTTTTTTTTTTTTTGGAAACACTGAGCACTGCCTCTATATGTTAATCGGTCATTGCTCCTTGGTGGGCCACTCTTGCCCTGTAGCACTCTATGAATTTTAAGTCATCATGTGGCCTTCTGTAGTTATTCTCAGGTTTAACAATATATTTTAAAGTGTAAAGCAGATTTTGATAGCTCCAGAAGGTTAGTATATTACATTTATATAGTTTAATATATAGTTTCGCTTCCGGTTGCTGCCGGCACGCTGCACGAGTCTGTGTTTGTAGCTTGCTAGCCTGCTTAGCCTTGCTTATTCCTCTGCGTTCATCATTTTATCCTTTGCAAGGATATATTGTTTTTTCTGCTTTTCTACTGTTTAAACTGCGTGTATATTACCGCATGCACCCAATTTCTTTTTCTGCTTGTCTACTTCTTGTGTTTTGACTGCAGGCATTCGTTTTCTCCTCTGTGTTTTACATGGATTATTGCATCTATCTCAAACCTCTGCTGAACAGTTGTTTGCAACAACAATTGCAAACAACTGCATGAGGGATTCACATCGATCTCAAACCCTCGCCACTCAAGAACCACCACCACCACAAAAACAAACAAACAATTGTGGCAAGTCATGGCATCTGCTCACGTTATCGCTTAGTGCATTGCATGCCACATGTTTACTATAGCTTCTTCAGTCAGCAATGATGGATTCACATGTGATAAATGTAAGGAATAAGTCAGGCTGATGGAGAAGGTTAATGAGTTAGAGCCACGCATCCAAATGCTAGTGGAAGTCAGTGAGAAAGAGATGCCAGTAAATACTGTTTCGGATGTGGGTAAAACAGCGAGCAACACACACACTTTGGTTCCAGCTGTAGAGCCCCAACAGCAGGGTATTAGGTTGTCATCTCGGCAGTATACTCACTCAGCAAAGCGACACCACACTCCCATTCCTGTTAGGGTTTCCAATCGATTCTCCCCACTCAGTGATGCACCCACTGGGAATCATTCTATTGTAAGGAACATGGAAATAGAGACTCCAGCCACTATTGTTAAATGTATTTTGGGGGCTCGGGCATCTGACATCAGATCAAATTGACAAGTGCTGTCTAATGCTAAATATAGATTTTCTAAAATTGTTATTCATGTCGGCACTAACGATCACCGGCTTTGCCATTCGGAGATCACTAGAGATAATATTAAAGAGGTGTGTGAACTTGCAAAAATGATGTCAGACACTGTAATATACTCTGGCCCCCTCCTTGCTCATCGTGGTGATGAGGTTTATAGTAGATTAGTGTCACTGAATGGCTGGATGTCTGAGTGGTGTCCGGGGAATAGCATAGGATTTATAGACAATTGGATGAGTTTTTGGGGTAGACCTGACCTGCTAAAGAGAGACGGACTCCATCCTTCCAGGGAAGGTGCCACTCTCCTCTCTAATAATTTGACTCATAGTCTTAATAGTGATAGTATTTGACTAGCTGGGGCCCAGGTCAGGAAGCAGACAGAATGGCTTAACCATCCATCTGCAAGCTGCCTTGAGACGACACACAGGTCACATAAACTACAACACATAGAGACTGTATCACCTAGATATCACATAGAAACTGTGTCTGTTCCCCAAACTACCAAACACAAACCCCTAACTAAATAATTTAGAAATAAGATAAACATCATATAAAGTTAGGAGTTACTAAACATTAGACCTCTTTCAACCAAAGCACTATATGTAAATGAAATTATTACAGATCATAGTTTGGATGCGCTCTGTTTAACTGAAACCTGGCTTAAACCAAATGAATATATTAGTTTAAATGAGTCTACTCCCCCACGTTATTTTTATAAACATGAGCCTTGTCTCAAGGTTCGAGGAGGAGGTGTTGCTACAATTTACAGTGATGTTTTTGGTGTTACTCAGGGGACAGAATATGAGTATTTTGAACTAATAATGCTTAATGTGACACCTTCATATATAAATAAAAAACCTCTGTCGTATTTTGCCCTTGCTACAGTATATATAGATCACCCGGGCCACATTCTGATTTCCTTGGTGAATTTGCAAATTTTGTATCAGATCTAGTAGTTACAGTGGATAGAGCTTTAATTGTTGTTGACTTCAACATTCACATAGATAATGAAAATGACACATTGGGTTTAGCATTTATCGATATTCTCAATTCTCTTGGATTCAGACAAAATGTGACAGGACCAACTCAGTGCTATAACCATATGCTAGTTTAATTCTGTCATATGGACTGGGGCCTGGGTAGCTCAGTGGTAAAAGACACTGGCTACCACCACTGGAGTTCGCTAGTTCGAATCCCAGGGCGTGCTGAGTGACTCCAGCCAGGTCTCCTAAGCAACCAAATTGACCTGGTTGCTAGGGAGGGTAAAGTCACATGGGGTAACCTCCTCGTGGTTGCTATAATGTGGTTCGTTCTCAGTGGGGTGCGTGGTGAGTTGAGCGCGGATGCCGCGGTGGATGGCGTGAAGCCTCCACACGCGCTATGTCTCTGTGGCAATGCGCTCAACAAGCCACGTGATAAGATGCGTGGGTTGATGGTCTCAGATGAGGAGGCAGCTGGGATTCATCCTCTGCCACCCGAATTGTGGCGAATCACTACGCGACCACGAGGACTTAAAAGCATGCTGGGAATTGGGCATTCCAAATTGGGTGAAAAAGGGGAAAAATAAAATAAAAATAATAATAATTCTGTCATATGGAATTGATGTTGATACTATAGAAATTCTGCCGCAGAGCGATGACACCTCAGATCATTACCTCGTCTCTTGTATGCTGCGATCAGCTAATGTCACTCAATCTACACCATGCTATCATTCAGGTAGAACTATTCTTTTGACCACTAAAGATAGCTTCACTAATAATCTTCCAGACTTGTCTCATATACTCAGAAAGCCAAAAAGTCTTGAAGAACTTGATATAAAACAGAAAATATAAATACAGTCTTCAAACTGCTTATTAAGAAGCCACAGCTTGATCCTGGAGAATTGGCTAATTATAGACTGATTTCAAATCTCTAATTTGTGATAAATTGTAAACTCCTGAGTTTACCGGTAGGAAGTTGTCGTGGAGTTCGAGATATTGCACACTCCGGACATCCCTGGACGAACCTTCGGACATCTTTATCCATGCGTGGCCACCAGAACCGGTCCTGGATAAGCGAGAGGGTCCTATTGGTCCCAGGGTGGCCAGTGCCTAAGGAGGAGTGTACGGAGTCAATGAGTGATAAGCGTTGGGAGGAAGGGACATAAGTTTGGTTGGCAGGGCACCCTGATGGAGCTGGTTCAGTGGCGGTGGCTTCGTGAATGCTATCGTCCAGGGACCATCGGATGAGGCTTACTACGACGTGGTGAATGGTGTTAGGTTCCTCTGGACTCTCTTCAGGAGTGTAGAGGCGGGAAAGGGCATCCGCTTTGGAATTCTTATTACCTGGACGATAGGAGATGGTGAAATTGAAACGCGTGAAGAAGAGGGCCTATCGTGCCTGGCGGGGGTTGAGGCGACGAGCCTCTCTGAGGTACTCAAGATTCTTGTGGTCAGTCAGCACTAAAAAGGGATGTTGAGCACCCTCTAACCAATGCCGCCACTCCTCCAGGGCCAATTTGATAGCCAGAAGCTCTTGGTTTCCAATGTCGTAATTTTGCTCCAACGGGGAGAGCTTTCTGGAGAAAAAGGCACATGGGTGAAGTAGAGATGGTTTACCCTGCTGCTGAGAAAGGACAGCTCCTACGCCATTCGTGGAGGCGTCAACTTCCACTACAAATGGTTTATTAGGATCTGGGTGTACAAGGAGTGGGGCTGAGGTGAAAGCGTCCTTAAGGAGTTGGAAGGTGTGTGAAGCCTCGGGGTTCCATGATAGTGTTTTGGGTTTAGACCTGAGGAGGGAGGTTTAAGGAGTAGAGAGGGTACTGTAATTCCGAATGAAATAACGGTAGAAGTTGGCAAAACTGAGGAAGCATTGGAGCTCCTTGATGGTAGTAGGAGTGGGCCAGGATTGCACAGCCTTCACTTTCCCCTCGTACATCTGAATGCCCTCCTTGCTGATGATGTACCCCAGGAACTGGAGGGAGGTTTGATGAAAAGAACACTTCTCTGCCTTAAGGTACAGATGGTATTCTCTCAGATTTTCCAACACAAGCGCAATGTGTAGATGATGGTCGTCTCGTTCCGGGAGTATACTAGAATGTCGTAGATGTAAACGAGGACGAATCGATGGAGATACTCTCGGAACACCTCATTCATGAAGCCCTGGAGTACGGAGGGGGCATTGACCAAGCCATACGGCATCACCAGGTACTCATAGTGGCCGGTTGGAGTCATGAAGGCTGTCTTCCATTCATCCCCCTTCCGAATGATGTTGTACGCGCTGTGAAGGTCCAGCTTAGAGAAGATAGTGGCTCCTCTCAGCAGTTCCAAAGCAGCAGGGATGAGGGGAAGTGGGTACCGGAACTTGACCGTGATCTTGATGAGGGAGCGATAGTCGATACAAGGTCTTAGTCTGCCGTCCTTCTTTGCTACGAAGAAGAAACTCAAAGCAGCAGGGGAAGTAGAAGGGCAGATGTAAATCTGATTGAAGGCCACCTCAATGTATTCCTCCATGGCCTTGTGCTCAGGAATAAATAGAGGGTAGATTTTACCACGAGGCACTGGCTCAATGGGAATTAGTTCTATTGCGCCATGGTCGATGAGGAGGTAGTTGTGAGGCACATAGAGGGCAGAAGAAAGCGGGAATAGCAGGATGGGATTTCCACAGGGATGGAACTGGTAGGGCTTTCAATGGAGGTTGTGTTAAGACTGAGAGGAAGAGTTTTCTTGACAGAGACCTTGGGTCTAGGAGAGGGAAGATGTGGTAAACAGGAAGAAAAGCACTGGGATCACCACTTCAGGATGTCACTGGTAGACCAGGAGATGACTGGAGAATGTTGAATGAGCCACGGACATCCCAAAACGATGTCAGCGGTGGGAATCTCCAGAACCAGTAGGGTGATGTCTTCATTGTGCAAAATTCCTACTTGGAGTTTGATGGGACCCACACAGTAATTTATAATCCCTTTTCCCAAAGGCTTGCCGACTATGAAGTGTATTTGGAGCTTGGGGTCACATGAACGTCTTTGGAGTTGGAGCCGATGGCAGAGTGAGTCCGAGATGAAGTTGCCGGCTGAGCAAGAGTCGAGGAGTGTGGGTACTGAAGCCCCTGAGGAGGCCGCAAGCCCGGGACTCAAATCGGATGGTGCGATGAAAGAGATTCAGCGTCAACTGTCGAAGATGTCGGTAATGCTAATGAAGGTCATTGCTGACTTGGAGGATCTTGCTGTAATATGTCGATCGATCACTGCCATGGAGACAAAATTCACTGAGATGGTTACAAGAGTGTCAGATGTTGAGAAACGGATCGATTATCTGGAGTCATCGGAGAGGGAATTAGCTGCTAATCCGCTAGCAACCAAGGTGGACTTGGAACGTGTTTGGGAAAAGCTGGAAGACCTTGAGAATCGTAACCGGTGAGACAACATCCAAATCCTGAGTGAGCAGAGGGTCAGAATATGGTGGAATTTCTGGATGGGCTCTTTCCAACTCTGCTCGACACTGAAGGCCATAAGCTGGAAATCGAGCGAGCTCAGTGACGCCATGCAAGAGGCAGACATTTGAGCAACGAGCTCTGCGCACTTTGCTAAGTTTTTAATTATTTTCATGTAATAATCTGGTGAATTTTGATACACCCAGTTACACATTTGCTCTTTGATGCAAAACATGGCAAAGAAGTCAAAATCCTCTGGCTCTGGAGACATTATAAGACACTTACATGTTCAGGATGAAAGCCCCGACAGACCTACAGACCGGGGACTCGATTTGAATGGCGCGGTGGGAGAAGCAGTTGTCCAACATGTCGGTGATGTTGACGAAGATTCTTGCTGACTTGGAGGATCTCGCTGTAATACATCGATCGATTACGGTGATGGAAACAAAATTCTCTGAGTTAGCTACAAGAGTGACTGATGTTGATAAACGAATCGATTTTCTGGAATCTTCGGAGAGGGAATTAACTGCTAATCCGCCTGTGACCAAAGTTGATTTGGAACATCTCCTTGAAAAGCTTGAAGATCTTGAGAATAGAAGCCACAGGAACAATGTTCGTATTGTTGGAATTCCTGAGCATGAGGAGGGCAGAGATATGGTGAAATTCCTTGAGGAGCTTTTCCCGAGTCTGCTTGACATAGCAGGCCACAAGCTGGAAATCGAGCGAGCTCACAGAGTCCCAGCTCACAGATCTGCTGAGGGAGAAAGGCCTCGATCGATTCTGGCCAAATTTCTGAGATCATCCGATAAAGATCTTGTGTTGCGCCAGGCGAGGAGCAAAGGGAAGCTCTCTTGGAAGAACCATAATGTTTTCTTGTTTCCGGACTTTGCGAGTTCGACAAGAGAGAAACATGATCGGTTCAAGGAATGCAAGAAACTCTTACATCAGGAAAAGATCTCGTTTGCTCTGATGTTTCCGGCCAATCTAAGAATAGAAACGAAAAACGGTCGCAAAGTATTTACATGTCCAAATCAGGCAATGTCTTTTATAGAATCAATGTCTGAGTAAACCATTGGATGTTTCTCATGTGAGTGGGTTGACTCGCTGTACTTACTCTTGAGGAAGCTGGGCATGATTTTGGTTTCTTTTTTCTTTTTGCGTTGGCTCTGCCGTGCGGCTCGAGCTTGTTTTGTGAATAACACTTTTCCTTAAAGAAATTTTGCATGGAAGTTCCCGGCCAGTTTGAGAGTGGACACTACGGATGACCGCAAAATATCTACATGCTCACACAAAGGATGTCTTTTATGAAGTTGACAGATTATGTAAGTCATGGTATATACTTTTATACGGCCTCCAAGTGAATTGACTCGACCATCCGGGGAACAGGTATGCCGGTTTTGTTTCTTTTTGTATTGATTCCGCCTAGTGGCTGGAGCTGGTTCTATTGAATAACACTCCTTTGGAACAGCTGTGGATTAATCTGTTTGTTCTTCATGCTTATTCCTCCTGCTGGCTGTAGTTTGTTTTGTTGAGTTTTTTTTTACGGGACATTGGAATGAATACGTCATCCGTTGAACTCATAACAGCCGGCTCACTGAACATTCGTTTGTCTGACCAAGTAATCTGAATGGTTTTATATCAGCTGGAATTTGTTTTGTGGAAGATCACACCTTTAAAACAATTCTGTGAATGAATCTACACATTCTTTGTGTTCCTTCTTCCTATTTGCTGGGTTTATTTAACAAAGTATTTTCTGTTATGTAATTTTGCCTCACAAATTTGTGAGGCAAAATTGAGCAATCCGATGGCAAAGTTGTTGTGGGGGCTCGTGGGCATTCATGGACGTTTTGAGTTTAGAGGGATTGTCGCAGGTTGGTGCTGTCGTGCGCGGGGTTAATGCGCACGTTTTTCTTTTTTCTGTTTGTTTTGTTCGGGGGGAAGTTCGGGGTTTGATTGTTTCACTAATGGGGAATGTGGTCTGTATAATTTTGTTTTTGATACACAATTTATTTTTTCTACTATATCAAAATGTCAAATGTTAATATGAGTGTACTATCTCTCTCCACATGGAAGGTGAATGGGTTGGGGCACCCCATAAAAAGAAGGAAGGTTATTACTTTTCATAAACGTAAGAAATATGATATAGTGTTTCTTCAAGAAACACATCTCTCCCTGCAGGAAGCTGAAAAATTTGGGAAGATATGGGGTGGACATGTTTTTTTTAGTGCTGGCTCAAGTAAGAGCAAGGGAGTCATTATATTGGTAAATAAACATCTACAATTCAATTGTCTCAAACAGATTAAAGATAAATTAGGAAGATTCATTAATGTTTTAGCTGAAATTCAAGGACAAAGGTTGAGTTTGGCTAATATTTACGCACCTAACGCTGATGCACCCCTCATGATATAATATTGGGAGGAGACTTTAATCTTTTGATGGACTCAATCCTTGATCATAGTGAAGCAAAAGTGTGTAAACCCCCTAGAGCAACACTGACGCTTCACAGGATGTGTACAAATCTTGGTCTTACAGATATTTGGAGACTTTTGAACCCATCTGGTAGGGACTATACATTTATTTCATCAGTCCATAAGATTTATTCTAGAATAGATTTTTTTTTTTTTTTGATATCCAAATCCCTCATTTCATCTGTTGTTGATTGCTCAATTGGAAACATTTTAGTCTCGGATCATGCCCTGGTGAGTTTAGAGGTAATGCCACATATAGAGAAAAAGAAATCATATAGTTGGCGCCTTAATGTATCCCTTCTGCAAAATCCTGATTTCCAACAAATGTTAAAGACTGAAATCAATATTTATATGGAGACCAACTGGTTCTCAGTATCCTCTGTGGGCGTGGCTTGGGAGGCACTTAAGGCGGTTCTTAGGGGTCGGATCATACAGTATGCCTCATTCATCAAAAAATCCAAAGCACAAGAACTTAAAGAGTTGGAAGGAAATATTAAAAGTGCCGAGGCAGAGCTGAAGCGCCGTATGTCAGCTGATGGCCTCAGAGAATTGACCCGATTGAAATACAGATATAATACTATTTTGTCGCGGAAAGTGGAGTTTTGGTTATTCAATTCAAGACAGTCATACTTTGAGTCGGGTGACAAGGCAGGGAAGCTTTTGGCTAGATATATAAAGCAGAGAGAGTCTTTTTTTACCATTCCCTCGGTGAAATCTGCTGATGATGAAATTTTTAATTCAGCCATTGATATTAATAATGCTTTTAAAGAATTGATCTCTTGATCTCTATAGTTCCACATCTTCGTCTATTAATGAAGATATTAGAAACTTTGTGGAACCATTAGATCTTCCTAAACTGAAGACTGAGCAAAAAAACTCTCTTGATTCTGAGATAACCATAGAGGAGCTTGACGAGGTAATTAAGTCCCTAACTACTGGCAAAGCTCCGGGGCCAGATGGTTTTGCCGCAGAATTTTTTAGATCCTATGCTACAGAACTGGCTCCACTTTTGTTAGAAGTTTATACTGATTCATTAAAGAATGGAAAGCTTCCTCCAAGCATGACACAAGCCCGGATCAGTCTGATTCTTAAAAAGGACAAAGATCCAAGCAAGTGTAAAAGTTACCATCCAATTTCCCTGATCCAACTAGGTGTAAAAATATTGTAAAAAATTTTGGCTAATTGATTAAGTAAAGTTATGACATCACTTATACATATAGATCAGGTGGGATTTATTCGGGGCCGCAGCTCTTCTGATAACATCAGGCATCTCATCAATATCATGTGGTCAGTAGCGAATGATCAATCTCCTATCACTGCCATCTCACTTGATGCCGAAAAGGCGTTTGATATGGTAGAATGGGATTGCCTTTTTAAGGTTTTGGAAATGTATGGGTTTGGGTTGGATTAAGTTACTTTATAGACACCCTGTAGCAGCGGTACAAACAAATTGATTAATTTCAGATTATTTTACTCTGGATAGGGGCACTCGGCAGGGCTGCCCTCTTTCCCCATTATTGTTCTGTCTTGCTCTGGAACCATTAGTAGCCGCGATGAGAAAGGAGGATGATTTTCCAGGGGTGGTGGTGGGAGGTGTGTCGCATAAGCTTCTGCTTTACGCAGATGATATTTTATTATTTGTCTCTGAACCTACTAGATCTATGCCTTGCCTCCACAGAATTATTAATTCCTTTTCCAAGTTCTCAGGATACAAAGTCAATTGGGCTAAATCTGAAGCTTTGGCTCTGACAGCGTACTGCCCAGTAACGGCTTTTCAGCCGGGCACCTTCCAGTGGCCCAAACAGGGCATTAAGTATTTGGGGATTTTATTCCCAGCAAATTTGTGTGATTTAATTTTGACCCTTTAATAAAAAGGTTTTCGAGTGATGTGGGCAGGTGGGCTTCATTACATTTATCGATGATTGGGAAGGTTAATGTTATTAAAATGAATTGTATTCCAAAATTTATCTACCTTCTACAATCTCTCCCTGTAGATGTCCCCCTCTCTTATTTCAAGGAATTTGATAGCATAGCGAAGTCCTTCATTTGGAATGGTAAACGTCCCAGATTGCATTTTAATAAGTTACATAGGCTGATAGACAAAGGAGGCCTAGGCCTACCCAAGATTTTGTTTTATTACTATGCATTCAGTCTCAGACATTTGGCTCATTGGTCACTTCCACCTGAGAGAGCACCTCCCTGGTTTGTTATTGAACAAGCAAGTCTTGCCCCTATTTCGCCATTACAAAGCATCTCTATCAAACTAATCGGAAAAGTTAAGTTACACCCTGTTATTTCGCATTTACACTCGGTATGGACTAAAGTGTCCAGATTTTTTAAATTGGACACTTATTTAAATGTTGCCTCGAACATATGGCAGAACCCAAGAGTGTGTATTGGCAAGTCTCCTTTCTGCTGGCCGGAGTGGATTGTGAGGGGGGTTGCTACACTCGGTGACCTGTATGAAAGTGGTGTGTTGAGATCGTTTGAAAACTTGGTCCAACATTTTGGGATCCCCAGACCTCAGTTTCATAGGTATTTACAACTGCGCCACCTGCTTTGTACTATTTTTGGGAGCAGCACACATCCCCCTAAGGAGGCAGATGCTTTGAGAGAGGTGATTGCGGCTTTTGGAAAAGGTCCTGAGGCAGCAGTGTACTACTCCCTGTTAATTCAGAGTATGGGGGAAGGAGCCTTAACTTCTCTCAAGAGAGTATGGGAGAAAGATTTCAACTTGGCATTGGAGGAAGGAGTGTGGGCTAAGATTCTTAAAAACGTTAAGTCTGCATCTAGTGATGCAAGGGTACGTCTTATACAATTCAAAATTTTGCATAGATTTTATTGGACCCCCTCTAGACTGTATAGGCTTGGTCTTAAAGACACACCCACCTGCTGGAGATGCCAATCGGAGGATGGAGACATGGACCATGTTTTTTGGTGGTGTGTCGAGATCCAGAAATTCTGGTCGAAGGTTCAGAATTTTGTGTCCGACGTGGTGGGCACTCAGGTTTCGTTTTGCCCCAGACTTTGTGTTCTGGGTGATGGGGCGGTCATCAATGTGGGGGATGACCATATAGAGAACTGGGTTCTGACATGTGTGATGATTGCCAGGCAGATTATTTTGAGGGGTTAGAGGTCAGCTGGAGCGCCCCCATTTCAGGAGTGGTGCACGGAGATGGGGATTGTGGCGGCTTTTGAGGAGATGTCATTTGGAAGACGGGGTAACTTGGATTTGTTTGTTGGGAAATGGGGCATCTATTTGAAGTTTTTGGAGGGCTCTCATGGTGGGGTGGTGGAGAGAGTAGTATAGTTTTAAATGTGTATGATTATTATATATATATATATATATATATTTTGTTTTGTTTGTGTGTTTGTTTGCTTTTTTTTGTGTGTGTATATACTCATGTGTGACCACAGGGATGTTTGTTGGGGGTCAGGGTGGGGTTGGGGATTGGGAGGGGGAGGGCTGGTTGTGGGGTTTAAATGTTGATTCTATGTATACAGTATATGTTTTTTCTTTTCTTTATTTATTGTAAGAATCCATAAAAAAAATTGAATTACAAAACAAAAAAAACAAAATAAAACACTCCGCTCTCATATAGGTCACCGAGTGTAGTAACCCCCCTCACAATCCTTTCTGACCAGCTGAAAGGGGACTTATTAATACTTAATTTTGGGTTCAGCCATATGCTCGAGCAAACCTTTAAATAAATGTCAGAATTAAACACTCTGGACACTTTTGTCCATACCGAGTGCAAATGCGAGATAACGGGGTGTAACTTAACTTCTCCGGTTAGTTTGATAGAAAGGCTTTGCAATGACAAAATAGAGGCAAGAACTTGGCCCAGGCCACCACAGGCCACCCCCTAAAATCGCCACTGCAGGGGTGGCCAGTGCCCCTGATTAAAGCTTGGCCACCACTGTTTTGCAAAGTACCCTGACCGCACTGACAACTGACTTTTTTCTCCGCTCAAAGTCCTATGACGCTGATACAAAGACAGTCTGTGCTATAGACATTTTCATGCAGGCTAATTCTGGTCCGCTCCATTGATGTTTGTTGTGTATAGAAACTTCTGGTATGGCCTTTATCAATATCAGTGACCACAGGATGGAATTACTGTTACTTTTAATGAACAATTAACAGAAATACTTAATCGAAACAGCATTACATCAGATTCCAATGATTTCCCAGGGATGATGAAACAAAGAAAATAATTTTATGTCAATCGACTGAATGAAAGCATACCTGTGAACGTATCTGATATGGTTAACGTGGCGTTTCTCAGGTAAAGTGTTACAATCCATGAAGAAAAATGAGGAGCTGCACATTGTTCAAGTTATTGTCCAAGGAATAAAGGTAGTGAACTTGAGTTAGAAAAGAATGTTTTTAAAGCTCATTTTACTTTTAACATTGTGTTTTAATTTATGGTTCATTTGCAGCATGCTTATTTCCCATTTGTATTTGACATTTAATGAAATTGCTGGTTTATATGTTATGAGCATTTACTGTAACTTTCAATAAAGAGAGAAGCAACTTAAAGTACTATGATTTTCAACTTATGACTAAACATAACAAAGGAAACTTTTCCATCTTTATGGTTGTTGTTTTTTTATTTGTTTATATTGCATTCATATCAGATGAGGGCCACCAAATTTAAACTCACATCTGTAATTTATTTTGTTGTATATATTTGTCAACGGTGAACATTTATCTAATCATTCCACTCAAATTGGAAGGTATAACTCGACATTTAAGGTATTTTAAACTCTGGGGTGGAAAGGTTATTTTATTCTATCAATTTAAAGTTGGTCTTAAAACATACATGAAGATTAAATGAAATAGTAATGTCATGAGAGCAATCTGAATATTACGCTATTATTGTTTAAAATGTTCATTCACTATGAATGTACAAAAGTATTTCAATATAAATAAATTTATGTTTTGTGGTGTAAAATGGCCCTGTCATTTTTCGTTATTTAATTAAATCATTGTCATTTCAAAAACACTGAACTTCTGCTTACACTGTTATGCAATGTCCCCCATGAAACCGCAAATGTGTGCTTTTATACAGTCGTGTAACATAAAAATCTTTGTTACATCATCCCTGGGTAATCATTTGAACCTGAGGTAGGGTTGTTTAGATTAAGTATTTCTTATGAATTGTACATTAAAAGCAACAGCAATTCCGTCCCGTGGTTGTTACCACTGATAAAGGCTATACCTAAAGGTTCTATACCCAACAAACACTCAACGGAGCAGACCGGAAATAGCCTGCGACCCTGCGTGAAAAAGGTCGATTAGGCCGGATTCATATATTCTCAAAGAACGAGACCTGAGCAGCACATTTTCGTTTCGTCGTCCATACTAACAGATTACAGCAAACACACTACAAGCGTGAGTCACGAGGTGAAGCGTCCCAGAAGCATCCCAGATGCGGCAGTGTGCGGATAGATCCAGGACACAAAACAACCACCCCACCCAGGTGTTGCATAGACAATGAACATAACACCACAGTGTTGCACAACATTTTCACACACAGTATATAAATGCATGACAACACACAGAGTGCACATTTGAGCAGCAGGCAGTCTGGGGAAAGTGGCTTAGAGAATAGTAATCTGTAGGATAGCAGAACTGTTACTGCAGTGGGAAAGAACTTGTTTAACCAATGGCTGTTGAGGTGCAGTTACGCGAAATCGGTTTGGCACAGAAGTGTAACACCAGTAAATGTGTGCGCCTTAAGATACCTTATGTGTGAGGGTATTCCACGCAGGTTATTCACGGTTAGACACATTAAGTCATTTTCTGTAGATTTGAAGAAGGCTGGGAATTTATTTATTTATGTATTGCCACCCCCAATAAAATCACTTGGTATTACCTGGCCACCCCTGAAAAAAAGTTCTGGCTACAAACCTGCGTATCATACAATGTCAATTTGACGGCGAAAGTAAGTAAGGGATAGATTCGACTTTTCAGTTTGACTAATAAATATTTCCACTTCAAACTCAATCATAGCAAAAGTGAAAACAAGCACACATGGTTACAGCATTTGTGTGTCCCTTTACAGTGAAAGTGACTGCTGCCTCATTCAAACCAGCGTTTATGGTAAGTGAATGCTTCATGTCAAGAATAAGATATGGACCTTCTCTGAGTTTGCCCACAGGTGATTTCACCCTGGACTTTCCCAAACCAACACAATCTTATGTGATGTTGTTGAACTTTCTCTTTTAGGGAAAATTTGCCACATGCAAGTGCTGTAACTTTCCTTTCTTTCTGATATTTTCTCCCTTGCTGTCATACGCGAATCATGTGTAATGCGACCTTTGGCATGTATGCATTAGTGGTCACAATTACTATTACTTAAACTTAATGACTTAATGATTTGAACAAACTCTGTTTGTGCTCCAAACATACAGTTGTGCTCAAAATTTTGCATACCCTTGTAGAATTGGTAATATATGTACCATTTTTAAAGAAAACATGAGTGAGCAGGCAAAACGCATTTCTTTTATTTCCTATGGGATTCATATTCAACTGTAGGTTATAACAGAATGGCACAATCATAAAACAAAACATAGCAACAATGAAAAAAATGAAATGACCCCTGTTCAAAAGTCTGCATACCCTTAGTTCTTAATACTGTGTATTGCCCCCTTTAGCATCAATGACAGCGTGCAGTCTTTTGTAATAGTTGTCTGTGAGGCCCCAAATTCTTGCAGGTGGTATAGCTGCCCATTCGTCTTGGCAAAATGTCTCCAGGTCATGCAAAGTCTTTGGTTGTCTTGCATGAACTGCACGTTTGAGATGATATTAAGGTCAGGAGACTGTGATGGCCACTCCAAACCTTCACCTTTTTCTGCTGTAACCACTGGAGGGTCAACTTGCCCTTGTGCTTAGGGTCATTGTCGTGCTGGAAATTCCAAGAGCGTCCCATGCGCAACTTTTGTGCAGAAGAATGGAAATTGTCTGCCAGTATTTTCTGATAACATACTGCATTCATCTTGCCATCAATTTTCACAAGATTCCCCATGACTTTAGAGCTCACACACCCCCAAAGCATCAGTGAGCCACCACCATGCTTCATAATGGGGATGGTATTCTTTTCACTATAGGACATGTTAAACCTCTCCAAACATAGTGCTTATGGTTGTGACCATAAAGCTCCATTTTGGTCTCGTCACTCCAAATGACAGTGTGCCAGAAGCTGTGAGGCATGTCAAGGTGTTTTCGGGCATATTGTAACCGGGCTTTTTTGTGGCATTGGCGCAGTAAAGGCTTCTTTCTAGCAACTCAGCAATGCAGCTCATTTTTGTTCAAGTATCGTCGTATTGTGCTCCTTGAAACAACCACACCATCTTTTTCCAGAGCAGCCTGTATTTCTCCTGAGGTTACCTGTGGGTTTTTCTTTGTATCCTGAACACATCTTCTGGCAGTTGTGGCTGAAATCTTTCTTGGTCTACCTGACCTTGTCTTGGTATCAAGAGATCCCTGAATTTTCCACTTCTTAATAAGTGACTGAACAGTACTGACTGGCATTTTCAAGGCTTTGGATATCTTTTTATATCCTTTTCCATCTTTATAAAGTTCCATTACCTTGTTACGCAGGTCTTTTGACAGTTCTTTTTCGCTCCCCATGGCTCAGTATCTAGCCTGCTCAGTGCATCCACGTGAGAGCTAACAAACTCACAGACTATTTATACACAAACACTAATTGCAATTTAAAAAGCCACAGGTGTGGGAAAGTAACCTTTAATTGCCATTTAAACCTATGTGTGTCACCTTGTGAGTCTGTAACAAGGCCAAATATTCAAGGGTATGTAAAATCAGGGCCATTTTTGGGTGATCATTATGATTTAAAAAGGAGCCAAACAACTATGTGATAATAAATGGCTTCATATGATCACTATCCTTAAATAAAAGACAGTTTTTTTTTTTTTTGCATGATCAGTCATATTTTCAAAATCAATGCCAAAATTTCACAATTTCTGCCAGGGTATGCAAACTTTTGAGCACAACTGTAAATGATCCCTCTTGTTGAGGAGAGGTGTGTTGTTACTTTACTAAGAGATCACACTTACCATTTTTCTTTTGAAAAAATCCCATAAACTTACATTGAAGTAGGGACTCGAGCCATGACGGTGGACTCTTTTCACTTGAGCCAGTAAACAACCACCTAGCAACCACCAAGAATACCCTAGCAACCACACAGCAATTCCCTGGCAACCACCCACAACACTTTAGCTTCATGGCAGGGAGTTTCACACGGGCAAACACCACTCAAATTTTCTTCAGAACATGTAAGAAATTAGTTTTAATTGACTGAATTCTGTTCAAATTCTAATTAAGTCTCATCCTAAGGGGACGAAGATCTCTTTGATCGAAACGTTGCTGTTGTTGTTCTTTAATTAATAAAAGGGAAGAGGAAAACAGTGTGTGGATTTTACTTGTTTTATTTTCAGTCCTAAGGGGATGTACAACTGACAACTTCTCTTTATTTGTACCACAAACTGAATATTTGAATGAAATAAGGCAGTGATTCTCAATTTTTTCGGTTCACAAAATTTTTACTGTCATGACATTTTTACAATAGATAGTTATTTTTGATAAAAACTGATAATTGCAAGGACTTGTACCTGTGAATGGAAATATACCTCAGCAGTCTTTATAAAATATTTTTAAAACCCTCATCCAGTAATATCAAACAACTGTGATTGGCGCATCCTGGCCAGCACTGAAAAAGTAACAAGTATCACGTGACAGCGCCGTTAATGCGGTTTCAGTAATGGCCTGGACCCCTGGATAATAATTTACACCTGATTAATGATACTGACAAACTTTAATAACCATTGAAATAAAAATAAAAAAACTGACCTTTCTGCCATCATATACTAACTCTCGTCATTCAAAACCAGTATGAATTTTTTCATCCTTGAAACACAAGGGAGGATCGTGTTTGTGGCTGTCCAAACTCCAAAATCACACATCAAAGCAACTTAAAAGTCGTCCATAACACTCGTGCCTTAGATTTCAATTCATCTGAAGCCATATGATAGTGTAGTGTGAGCAACAGACCGAAATTTGAGTGTTAATTCACCTCTTCACCCATTTGAAACCCTAATAGCACACTTACATCTCTGAGATGTCTGTTTTAGATCTTTTCATCTGGAAAGCATCACAATCTAATTAACATCTGCTAAACATCTTAAAAAGATCAGATTTACAAACATTCTAAATCATAAATGTCTCAAAGACATCTTCTGAATGTCTTATTGACATCCGAGAGGAAACGTCTTATAGACGTACAGTGCATCCAGAAAGTATTCACAGCGCTTCACTTTTTCCACATTTTGTTATGTTACAGCCTTATTCCAAAATGGATTAAATTCATTATTTTCTTCAAAATTCTACAAACAATACCCCATAATGACAACGTGAAAGAAGTTTGTTTGAAATCTTTGCAAATGTATTAAAAATAAAAAAAATGAAATAGAATCACATTTACATAAGTATTCACAGCCTTTGCTCAATACTTTGTTGAAGCACCTTTGGCACCAATTACAGCCTCAAGTCTTTTTGAGTATGATGCTACAAGTTTCTCCCATTCTTCTTTGCAGGACCTCCCAAGCTCCATCAGGTTGGATGGGGAGCGTCGGTGCACAGCCATTTTCAGATCTCTCCAGAGATGTTCAATCGGGTTCAAGTCTGGGCTCTGGCTGGGCCACTCAAGGACATTCACAGAGTTGTCCCGAAGCCACTCCTTTTTTATCTTGGCTGTGAGCTTAGGGTCGTTGTCCTGTTGGAAGATGAACCTTCGCCCCAGTCTGAGGTCCAGAGCGCTCTGGAGCAGGTTTTCATCAAGGATGTCTCTGTACATTGCTGCATTCATCTTTCCCTCGATCCTGACTAGTCTCCCAGTTCCTGCCGCTGAAAAACATCCCCACAGCATGATGCTGCCACCACCATACTTCACTGTAGGGATGGTATTGGCCAGGTGATGAGCGGAGCCTGGTTTCCTCCAGGCATGACGCTTGCCATTCAGGCCAAAGTGTTCAATCTTTGTTTCTCATGGTCTGAGAGTCCTTCAGGTGCCTTTTGGCAAACTCCAGGTGGGCTGTCATGTGCCTTTTACTGAGGAGTGGCTTCCGTCTGGTCACTCTACCATACAGGCCTGATTGGTGGAGTGCTGCAGAGATGGTTGTTCTTCTGGAAGGTTCTCCTCTCTCCACAGAGAAACGCTGGAGCTCTGTCAGAGTGACCCTTCTCCCCCGATCACTCGGTTTGACCGAGCAGCCAGCTCTAGGAAGAGTCCTGGTGGTTCCATTCTTCCATTTACGGATGATGGAGGCCATTGTGCTCATTGGGACCTTCAGTGCTGCAGAAATGTTTCTGTACCCTTCCCCAGATCTGTGCCTCGATACAATCCTGTCTCGGAGGTCTACAGACAATTCCTTGGACTTCATGGCTTGGTTTGTGCTCTGACATGCACTGTTAACTGTGGGACCTTATATAGACAGGTGTGTGCCTTTCCAAATCATGTCCAATCAACTGAATTTACCACAGGTGGACTCCAATCAAGTTGTAGAAACATCTCAAGGATGATCAGTGGAAACAGGATGCACCTGAGCTCAGTTTTGAGTGTCATGGCAAAGGCTGTGAATACTTATATACATGTGATTTTTTTCGTTTTTTATTTTTAATAAATTTGCAAAGATTTCAAACAAACTTCTTTCACGTTGTCATTATGGGGTATTGTTTGTAGAATTTTGAAGAAAATAATGAATTTAATCCATTTTGGAATAAGGCTGTAACATAACAAAATGTGGAAAAAGTGAAGCTTTTGAAGTATGTTTGATAGTGAAGCTATCAAACATACTAAAAAATGCATCTTCCAGACGTAAACACACACATAAAATAGACATCTGGGTGATATTCGTTTGCTATCAGGGAAATGGCACACATGAGTACATCTTTGTTGCATAAGCACGGCGAGTGCACCTGACACCATGAGCGCTTTGGGCTGTAGAGAGCTGTGCACGTAGGATGCACTGCCAGGTGAAAGGTTAAACACGGCAGGGAATAGGCAGAGGAAAAGAAATTGTGCACATTGGTTCTTGTGTGTATTGTCACTATTTTTGTTGAATGTGTGAAAGTGATAGAGATTTGAGGACAGGTCAGTGTCAACCCCTATCCCCCCAACTTGGAGAAATTTCCACAGCTCTCGTTCCTCTAAATCAGTGGTTCCCAACCCTGTTACTGGAGGCCCCCCAACACTGCACATTTTGTATATCTCCCTTATCTGACACACCCAATTCAGGTCTTGGAGCCTCTACTAACAAGCTGATGAGTTGAATAAGCTGTGTTCGATAAGAGAGATATCCAAAATATGTAGTGTTGTGGGACCTCCAGGAACAGGTTTGGGAACCATTGCTCTAAATGATAATATGATTGTCGCAGCTGTGATGAAAGCATTTTACAAGAAACATCCTTTGATCTTTAAATGTCATGCATGCATGAAGTCAGCACATGCAATAGCATGATGTATTTTCCGCTAATTCTATTTCTCGTTTTCTCTCAGGTTTGGTGTGTTGCGCCCACTCTTCTTTGCATCAGTAAATTTAGATCATCACAGACAGGATGCCAACCTTAACCCTTAACCCTCAGTAGTAAACTTCGGAGACGATACTTTATTCATTCCCTGAAAAAATTGCAGAACTTCAGTGTGTATGCAACCACACAGGATGCCCTCACAACCACCCAAAAAGCCCTAGCAACAACCCACAATGCTCTAGCAACCACCCAGTATGTCCTAGCAATAACTCTGAAGGCCCGAGCAACCACCCAGAATGCCCTTGCAGCCGAACAGAATTCCCTACCAACCATCCAGATCACCCCAGCAACCACCCAGAACATCCAAGCAACCACCCAGAACAACATAGCAACCACCCAGAATGCCCTTGTAACCACCCAGAATGGCCTAGCAACAACCCACAATGCTCTCGCAACCGCCCAGTATGTCCTAGCAACAACTCTGAAGACCCAAGCAACCACCCAGAACAACCTAGTAACCACCCCAGAATGACATAGGAATCTCCCAATATGCCCTAGCAACCACCTAGTATGCCCTAGCAACATCCAAGAATGCCATAGTAAACCCTCAGAATGCCCTAGCAACCACCTAGAACACCCTAGCAACAACCCATAATTCCCCAGAAACCACCCAGAACACCAAAGTAACCACCCAAAAAACTCTAACAACCACCTAGAATGCCCTAGCAACAACCCAGAATGCCCTAGTTACCTACCAAACTGCCCTAGCAACCATCCAGAATTCCCTTAGCAATCATCCGGAATGCCCTTGCAACCACCTAGAATGTCTTAGCAACCACCCAGAAGAACACCATCGGAACAACCCAGAACACCCTAGTAACCTCCCAGTATGCCTTAGAAACAACCCACAACACCCCAGCAACCACTCAGAAAGATCTAATGATATAAGTATTTAATATTATTGTCCTAGCAACAATGCAATAGAAATAATTAGAAGTATCAGACACTGATTTAAGTTCATGAGGTTGAGTATAAATATCTGAACTGCTGTGTTTTTCCTTAATGATAGTGCATTCCCCTTATATGCATGTCAAGTGTGAACAACAGACTTTGGGAAGTGCCACCACCCACTTACACAAACATACATGTATGCCACTGTTCGATCATTACTAATCAATATTCTCATTCTCATCTTTCAATAATCTTTCGTACATTGTTGGTAACAGTCTGTCACGCTATCTCTCTGTATGAATGAAACGTTTCACAGTTAACCACTTCTTTTTTGCAGTATGTGCAGTGTGTCATTTACATCACAGATATTCAAATCGTTGAACATATAGTTGTTGTCTGTGGTTTCAAAACTACATGAATGAAAAGGGAAGTGACATAATCATTTATTGTCTCATAGTGAACATCTGGATGGGGGAAGAGTTACTCACTAGAAATGTATTTTTGTTCATGAGCACTTAGAAAAGTGTTTACAATATAGTGAGATCAGAGTGGTTATTTTGAGTTGTTGCTTTCGTCAGTGTTACAGAGCATTTGACTTGGACTCGCTCTCCATATCGACACATTCAAATGCTTGGGAAGGAGTTCTTCATCCTGCGTACTGAAAGCTTTTCTGTAACCGCATCAGTGATATGCTGAGAGATGTAGGCTGTGAATTTCCAGCGTTTAGGGGGCTCCCCTGTTTCACAACACATCCCCTCCCTCTCTTTTTTTAATTTGTCAGTTGCTCTCTATTTCTCCCCATCAGTCAAACTTAAACCATTAATTTCCCCTCTTCTCAGTTTAAACTTCAGAAGCTTCATTTACCAACACATTCAATTCACTAAAGTACAAGGAGTTTCACTTGGAGCTGTATATATGTATATATAAGAGTCTAATAATAATAAAAATAAAAAGATATGTACAGTTGAGTGTAAAGTCTGAGACAAATAGTTAAAATGCTTCTATTTGTTCTTTATATATATATATATATATATATATATATATATATATATATATATATATATACAGTATTTATATACAGTATACTAAAATTGTATTTAAAAGTCTGTGTGGGTGTCTCATGCTGCCACCCCGCAAGATGCCGCCCTGGGCAACTACACATGTCGCCCATGCCTAAATCCGCTACTGCATAGATGGGAACTTCTTCAATACTGTTTAAAAACATCCCAGGGTGATTCCTCAAGAAGTTGGTTGAGAAAATGCCAAGAATAAATTTCTGCAAATTCTAGGCAAAGGATGGCTATTTTGAAGATGCTAAACTATAACATTGTCTTGATTTATTTTGGATTTTTATAGTCACAACATAATTCCCAGTTCCATTTCTGTTATTATATAGTTTAGATGACTTTACTATGATTCTAAAATGTGAAGAAAAAAATAAATAAAATAAAGAATAAGTAAGTGATTGGTAGTGTATATATATATATATATATATATATACACACACACACACACAGTATAAATTGTATATATGATATAATACAGTATATTATATATACTGTATAAATTGTATATATAATATAAGCTTTTTTTTTTACTCCTGTGAATATTACTTAAATGTGCAATATGTAACAATTTTCATGTAATATTCGCCTTTTTTTGCCAATGTGTGAAAAAATAAAAAATGAGCCCTTCCTGGACTTCCTAGGTTGCCTATTAAAGCCTGTAGACTGATTGTCATGCGAAGGGAGTGGGTCGCTTTTGCCGGGAAAATCCAAAGGATGTGATGTTTATGCGCGCACCCGAGAGCCTTGCCTCAGTGCTTCTCTTCCGCCATTCAACAGTGACAACACTAGGTAACGTTATCTTAGAGATGGAATCCAGCGCAACACCGACTCCTACACAAACAAAAAACATTTATCTACTGAATCCCATCTGGCTAAGCGGGGACGTGATCGTGGTCGAGCGAAAACTAGAGTGAACATCGGTAGGGCATTTGAATCCTGGAGGGACCTTCGTTCGGTTTTGGGGATCAAAACCGACCCTGAATTGGTATTCTTCTTATTGGACAGGTAAGCTTACATAACTGCAAAGCATGTGAAATATAGTGCCATAAGGATTGATCTGTGTAATTTTAGCTAACTTGATCTTGCCTGCACAGTAACTATCATAAACAATGTTAATCTGTAATTATTCAGCAAGGTAAACTACATTAACACATGAAATGAATGCTAGACAATGTTCAAGATAATGCAAAAATACCCATTCATTAGTGTAACTTAACTTGGTTATACAGAAAATATATACATTCTATTATTATAAAACAATAGCACATCGATATATCAAAATGACAGTTGTGATGGAATCACATCAATACTGAATTGTGTCAACATATTTATAATGTACAGTCTATTTTATAAACAGCTACTGTCATCATCCACCAAGTTTAGCTAACAACTACTGATAAATCTGGCTAACTAGCTAACGCCGACATAGGCTATCGTATAAATTCAGTCATTGTATCATGCAAAGAAAAGTGATTACTTCAAACTACAGTTTCGCATAGCCAGACCTATATCCACACTTTGTTTTAGCCCTGTTCCAGCACTGGAGAGTCAAATATAATATACAGTCTCAAAGTTTGTAGTAAAACAATCATAACTGTGTAATTTTAACTATGTATTTTACCTCATCTGTCAGCATGATGCTGGTGAATCACGTTGTCTCTTTGTACGTTACAGCATTGTTTTGGCCTATGCTCCCGTCCCTATGGAGTGTGTGCACGAGCGCCAGCACGAGCAACAGGTAGCTGGCTGCAGTTCACTTAACTGCCACAGGTGTCATTAATAACAAGGGTTCCTGAATATTACATACTGCACCTTTAAATTTATTTTTGAAAGTCAGTTTCTGCATAGTCTCATACCTTAAAATCTTTGCTGCAAAAAAGCTAATGAACAGTTTTACCCATCTTGATCAGAAAAAAATATTCAGTTTATAGGAAACACATTGAGATTTTGTGACAACTTGCCCCAGTTGTAGGCATATTGTTGCACTATATGGGAAAAGTTGTCACACTGGACCTTGCCATTAAACCATTAGTGTAGGTTTTATGTAAACATTGGAGGGTGATGGAGAACTGTGTCTCAACAATCACAACCACCAAAACAAAATCTCGACCTGCATTTAACAGCCTATTATAGGCTTTTCAGCTAAATTTAAAAAGTAAAACAAATATGAGCCACAAAATGATTCATGTATGTAACAGTTCAAGGATGGGCAAGGAGCACCATCACGACCCGGCCACGCCCTCCTCCTCCACTGCCTGATTCAGGCCGGGCGCCACCGATCTGACTAACTCCCCCCCCCCATCTCTGGAGGGGAGACGCTGCCCTTCTGGCAGTTCTGTCAGCCGGTGGTCCACCCCGCCTCCTGTGAATATGGGAGAGAGACGAGGGGAGGCGTTGGGAGAGGGAAAGGGTGAGCGAGAGAAAGAGAGAGAGAGATGAACTTTCTTGCCGGCTCCCGGACACTCTGTCGCCCGGTCCTCAACCGCTCTTCCGCCCTCTGGTGGACGCCAGCTCCCTCCTCCCCTGGCGGATGGCAGCAAGTCCTCCGGCCCCTGGCGGACGGAACTGCTCCTCCCCATCTTCGGGGGACGGAAGCGGTTCCTCCGGCTCTCGGCGGCTGGCAGCAACCCCTCCGTCCCCAGGCAGATGGCCACATCCCCTGGTGGATGGCAGCGGCGAGGACTCCGCGACAGCGCATCCCTCCTCCCTCCCGGGTTTCAGCACCACTCTAACAGTTCAAGGATGAGCAAGGAGGAGGCGGGAACCAGCTGAACATTAAACAAAATTAAAAATAAAGTTACTTAAAACAAACATAAACAAACACAGACACACATGCAATGCAGCCGTCTCTGCGTCTCTCTCTCTCTCTCTTGAACTGTTTCCCCTTTATCTTGCTCTCCCACTGATCAGCTGATTCAGCGCCAGTGGTGCACCATCATGGCCCGGCCACGCCCTCCTCCTCGTCACAATGTAACAACCAAAATGGAAATTATTTTGTACAAAAATAAAACAAATATCTTAATTAATAAATTGTAAGTATAAAACACATGTGACGACCTGCCCTGTCCTGACTTTCAAAATACATTTGTCCTAAGAACATTTTCAAACTTTTGCATGACTCTGAATGGACTTTTGTTTCCAAATCAAAAACAGAACAGCATAACAATGTAATTAAAGAATACATACATTTGAGAATATGTTCATATTTATTCTGTCTATTTTGCTTTAATGACAGCATGAACAATACCTGATAATCATGTTCTCCAACATGATTTGAGAATGGTCCAAAGAGCATCTTGTGTGCTTCAGTCCAACCATCTGTACAAAGACTTGACATGATTGACACAAATTTACTTACATTTGATTCAGGACCAAGAAATAGTGACGAATCTGAAATATTTTAAGTCATAACAGATTTACTAATTTCTAGCATTTTGTGTAGAAACTGTAGAAGAATGGGTTGTGTATCATTTCTCTTGGATGTGTATCACATTTGATGTTCAAAGTGTGGGAATCAGTGAAACTAATGTTAACAAGGTTTGTGTATTTGTAATGCAAATTTATTAAAGATTTGCAAGCTTTATGACAGTGTAGGTCTATTCTTTTTTTTTCAATGGAGAAACAATAAAAATAGTACTGCCACACCAAACTTCATCATCTGAATACTATAATACAGTGCTTGCGCAGCATTGTAATTGCTGCTCATTCCTTATTTATTCATGCAAAATTACTTGTCAGTGACCTGTAATACGTTTCCCTGAATGTTCAAACCCGAATGCTTTTCTTTCTTCTGTGGTACACAAAAGTTATTTTCCTGTTGCAATCATGGTAAACATATGGTTTGGGTAAGTGTTAAATTTTAAGGTTTGGTTTAGGTTTGAAATTACGGTTCAACCTATGAAACATCGTGATAACATCATTCGTTGGTTCATTCATTATTGGGGAGTAAAAATCTTATGTTTTAGTATGAGCCAACTTGTACGATTTCGCCACGTCGTACTACGTATTATGACTTGTCATTAATCTGGGTTGACAACTCTGGAAAACGTGGTTTGAAAAATTTGAAGAAACCAAACATTAAGACTTTACTACCAATTGAAAGAACAGTATTTCTCTTCCTCACAGTGTCATTTTCATTTGTGTCATATAACATATGCTATCAACGCTGAACGTAACTGAGTTCTTGAGTAAAACACATGATGAAGATCGAACCTTATGAAATCACTCCATATGTTCAGTGTACACATGGAATGATCTACACTGATGAGCCAAAACATTATGACCACTCACAGGTGAAGCGAAAAACGTTGATCATCTCCCAACAAGGCCAAATTTTTATGGCCAGACGACTGGGTCAGAGCATCTCTGAAACAGCAAGGCTTGTGGGGTGCTCCCGGTCAGCATTGGTGAGTACCTACAAACAGGGGTCCGAGGAGGGACAAACCACAAACCGGCGACAGGGTGTTGGGCGCCCAAGGCTTATCAATGCGCGAAGGTTACGAAGGCTGTCCCATCTGGTCCGAACCGACAGAAGACTACTGCGGCACAAGTCACAGAAAATGTTAATGATGGTCATGGGAGGGGGGCTGGGTAGCTCAGCGAGTAAAGATGCTGACTACCACACCTGGAGTCACAAGTTCGAATCCAGGGTGTGCTGAGTGACTCCAGCCAGGTCTCCTAAGCAAACAAATTGGCCCGGTTGCTAGGGAGGGTAGAGTCACATGGGGTAACCTCCTAGTGGTCGCTATAAAGTGTTACTTGCTCTTGGTGGGGCGCTTGGTGAGTTGTGGATGCCGCGGAGAATAGCGTGAAGCCTCCACATGTGCTATGTCTCTGTGGTAACGTGCTCAACAAGCCACGTGATAAGATGCGTGGATTGACGGTCTCAGACGTGGAGGCAACTGAGATTCATCCTCTGCCACCTGGACTGAGGCAAGTCACTACGCCACCATGAGGACTTGGAGCACACTGGGAATTGGGCATTCCAAACTGGGGAGAAAAGGGGAGGAAAAATATGATGGTTATGGGAGGAATGTGTCACAACACACAGTGCATCGCACCCTGCTGCTTATGGGGCTGCGTAGCCGCAGACTGGTCAGAGTGCCCATGATGACCCCTGTCCACCGTTGAAAGCAGCTACAATGGGCATGTGAGCGTTGGAACTGGACCTTGGAGCAGTGGAAGAAGGTCACCTGGTCCGATGAGTCCCGTTTTCTTTTACATCACGTGGACGGCCATGTACGTGTGCAGCGTTTACCTGGGGAAGTGATGGCACCAGGATGTGCTGTGGGAAGACGTGATGCTCTGGGCAATGTTCTGCTGGGAAACCCTAGATCCGGCCATTCATGCGGACGTCAATTTGACACGTGCCACCTACCTAAACATCGTTGCAGACCAGGTACACCTTTTCATAGCAATGGTTTTCCCTGATGACAGTAGCCTCTTTCAGCAGGATAATGTGCCCTGCGACACTGCACACATTGTTCTGGAATGGTTTGAGTAACATGATGGAGAGTTCAAGGTGTTGCCATGGCATCCAAATTCCCCAGATCTCAATCTGATTGAGCATGCATGTGATGTGCTGGACCCACAAGTCTGATCCACGGTGGCTCCACCTCGCAATTTACAGGACTTGAAGGATCTGCTGCTAATGTCTTGGTGCCAGATACCACAGGACACCTTCTGGGGTCTTGTAGAGTCCATGCCTCGGTGGATCTGCACTGTTTTGGCGGCACACGGAGGACCAACATCATATTAGGCAGCTGGTCATAATGTTTTTGCTCATCAGTAAATACTGTGTAGTTTGGTTTACATGTGATCTAACAAAGTTATCAAACATCATCTTTGCATTCAAAGAAATCTCAATATGTGCAGTAAAGATATTCACAGGGCTGAACAACAACAAAAAATAAGGCAATCTCCCTGTCATTGCTGAAGAAAACTCCGACAGATCTCCATAACAGCTCAAATATATTATTATCTGACATTACCTGACATATATGTCAGTATTGTCAACTTGCACCAACTCTCTTAAGAGAATGTTACATTCTATCATTTTAAACCACGTCTTCTGTCTTTTATTTATAATTATTCTTGCATTTAAAACTGTCCTTTTAAACATAAATGCAAATATGCATGTCAAATATGCAAAAAACAAATAAAACAAACAAACAAAAAAATGTTTTATGGTCTTAACAGGTAGTTGCAAGCCAGATAAATTTTTGAGGACAAGAAAAAAAAAAAGAAATTCTGATTATCTAAACAAATTAGGTTATACGTGTTAAAATGCCTAAGCAGGTCATTTGAGGTTATAGATTACGTGCCAACTGTCATTTTGTGAATAACCAGAGTACAGCCCTAAAGAGTGAAAATCCCTGATTGAGTCAAGCCAACTGAAACAACTGAAATACCTTCATCACTACCATCATCATCATCAGTGATTATTGCTTGTGTGGATAAAATAAACCAAATATAAAGAAAGGAAATTAACCTGTACTGTTATGCGCCATGGTTAAATATGGCCCAGCAAAATAGTCAAATTAAGACATTCACAAAATTAGCACTGTTTGTTCACTCAGTTATTCAGGCTAAAGTTACTGATTTAAGAATTATTGCAATGTTCCTGTAACCCAACTGGTAGAGAATGACGCTAGCAACGGCAGGGTCATGGGTTCAATTCCCAGCAAACCTGCAATGCACTGCAGATGTCACACTGGATAAATGTGTCTGCTAAATGGATAAAAGTTTAAATCATAAACAGTTGCCACCTGTCACAGGTGTCAATCATCATCTCAGCATGTCTTAAACTCTTTACACAGAATGTTTGTGCTGTTTTGTACTTTACAAATTTAGCTTGTTAGAAAATAGTCCATATGAAAACAGTCAATCTGAAAAATGTTAATGGTACTGAAATTTGTTTTAGTAATAGTTTACAACATTTAGATTGTCCTTTGTTTGTTATGGGATATTACCAGCTTTTAATCTTCGAAAATCCATAAACATGTTTTTATAAGTAGTATAACAAAAATCAACTTTCCAGAAGTACTTTTGATTTCCTAGACAATTATAGAATAATAGTGAAATTTTGATTTTAATGCACTCTATATGATGAACTATTTAAATTTAATTTGCATAGATGCAATCATTATATTTTTCCCCAGCTTGTAAATTTCCGTTGGTGGGGATTTTAGATGAGTCACTTCTCACTAATATATATAAACGTCTGTAGCGTTGCTCTGTGACTGTGCAGAGAGAGAGAAAGACTGTTTGAAAATGAATGGAATACCTAACAGACATGTTCTTACGGCTTCAACCAACCCATCATTGAGAGAGTAGAACTGAGCAATCACAATTTTACACAAGGAGGAATAAGTGAAGAGATAAGAACATGTGCTGCCAGCTGCTCAGAGGAAGGAAGTTCACGCAGGTAAATATATTGAAGCTCTGATGGAAACCACATGGTGCTGCTGAGCTACTTTGACAAACAGACTTCACGCTGCGGCTTCTACATTTCCTTCCTTCTATTCAGCGTTTGTAGAAGATCTAAAGAGCTTCAAATCTTACACTGCAAAAAAAAAAAATCATTTTTTCCTGTTTTCCAGTAATAATATCTAAACATTCTTAAAAAAAAAAAAAGATACATTTACTTGAGAAGCAAAACAACATGAGATATTTTGTATTGTTTTGCAACGTTCATGCTTCTAACAAGAAAATTCTATATGCAAATGGGGTGAAACAAATTTGACAAAGGGAAAACAAGTATATTTTTCTTACTCCACTGGCAAATAGTCTTTTCTTGTTATAAGCATAAACCCCACCAAATTTAGCTAGATTTCCCTGAAAGTAAGACTTTAAATCATTGTGCATCTTAAGTAATGTTTTTTTCTTTTTTGTTTTATGGATGTTTAAGTTTTTTTTTTGTACTGGAAAATAAGAAAAAAATATATATGATTGTTTTTAAAAAAAATATATTTTTATTTTTTGTGCAGTATATTAAGCCAGTTATATGTGAAGCTCTCACCAACAGACTGAATTCACACTGGAAAAAATCCATTTAAAAATCATATATATTTTTGTCTTGCTTTCCAGTAAAATATATGTAAACATGCCTTAACCAAGATACATTTACTCCAGATGCAAAATTGCATCAGGTATGAAGACTTTTAGGAAAATATATCATGTATTTACTGTTTTTTTTTTTTTTTTTTTTTTTTTTACTCGCATTTTTAATAGTTTTAAGCATATATCTAACAAAATATGTGAGGTTATGATTAAAAGAAGGGAAATCCCCAACAACGGATTAAGAAAAATGAACTTAATTCAAGACATTCTGAAAACAACTCTTATTATCTTACAATCTTGTATTTTTGCTGGAAAACAAGACAAAAATACTGATTAAGACTGATAAGGACCGCTGTATATGTGAGGTGGCTGTCATGTGACTCAGGATTGCCAGTTTTTAAAGGTCATGTTCAACCTGGATTGTAATATTTCTGAAGAGTAGAGGTGGATGAGTGGTCAATATAGAAGATGTAAATGACACATTGCCTTACATGCTTTTAGAGCCATCCTATAAAGTGTGTTGGTTCATTTTGAACTAAATTATCAGCTTCAGTTTGTTTTACAGTACAAGTCACAAGCCAGAGTCTTGATTGTGTGCATTGGAAACTGACTAGATAAAATATCTGTGAAATAGTTGAATTGCGTCATCAGTTGCTAGCCTATGACAATGCAGAAGTCAATATGTTTAAACAGAAATATGTAATAATATAATACAAATGTATAATTTAAGGGCAAATGATGCTGATCTTTGTCTACTCTACAGGTCTTTCCCCAGAACTTGGCAGTAAAGTGGATCTAAAGGAGCTTGAGTTTTCCCAGTTCAGGTTTAATGCTAATCGTGATAGGGGTTTTGATCTACTGAACACCTGTGCTGTTAGCATTAGCCCTGCGCTGGTGATCAAACCTCAAAGACAGAGGCTACTGATGGAAGCTCTGATTACTGTCTGGCAATTGTAATACCGTTTAATTAAAACCAAAGCTAAGCATATCGGATAGATAGTAGTAGCTGGCTTGCACTACGTTGTGTTAATGCTGTTGGTGACTGAAGTTGAAGAGATCACTCCAGCTTACTAGCATTCATACATCCACAGTCCTTCAGTAGAAATGACTGTTCATTACATAGTCATATTCTAAAACAGATGAACCATAGCCAACTTTGGTCTGAACTGAAAATAAATAAAAGGAAATTGGCCCCAGTGTGCCCTTTTTTATTAACTTTCATTTTCTTTGATTGACAGGCTAAATGTGAATTCTTATGCTTGTGAATAAAATAAGTTTTCTTCTTTTCGTGAATAAACATTTACTACCTGTAGCTGAGTTACATCTTATTCATACTAGCCTCACCACATACCGAATGTCACTTCTAAATTAATCTTACAGCACAAAAAGCATAAAAAAAATAAAATAAATAAAAAATAAAAAAAAATCCTGTGGTTACCAGAATAATTATGTAAAAAATGCAGTAAAAATGTAAACAACTTTACAAAACAACCTGTAAATTTTACAGTTTACAATGCTGTAATTTACATGACCACGATAGCACTGTAAAAAAAATTCTGTTAAATTTACAGTAAAAAAAACCTTCTGAAACTGTAAAAATCTGCTTTTTACTTCATAAGGTATTGTTATTCACGTAAAAATCACAGAAGAGCACATGATGACATGAAGTTCACCAATAGTGGCTCTTCCAGGAGCAACAACCAATAAACATGCAGAGACAGTGCTCAGTGTCACTCACACAAACACTAAACACCATCAGGGTAACACGTGAAATTTAAATAATGCAGTAAACATTAACTAAACTATATTAAATATAAAACAGAACACCCCAATGTATGTAACTGATATTAAAAATAAGAAGAAACATAACTATTCCTATAACATAATGAAATATGATGGGTCATGTAGGGAATTGTGGGAACGCCCAATAATTGTTTTTTACTGTAATTTTAACAATAATTTACCGTAAAAAGTACATGTACTCATAATGTAATTTTTTTACCATTACTTATACAGGGAAATCATCTAAAAAAAAAAATTGTTACAACATTTTATTATTGTCTTTTAAAATATAAAAAAAATAAATATTACTGTATATTTTACTGTTAATACTCGTTAATCAATTAATTTTTTTTTTTCTGTAGCATTTTTACAGTCTTTTACCGTTAAAATGACAGCCAGTGGTCGTGTGTCTGTCTGCGGGAGAGAGGAAGTGGTGTGGCTCGTCAAGCTGGTTGACACGATTTCTAACAGCTGTTTTTCATTATAGTGATAGCCAGAGATGCCTTAAAACAGCTGAACACGCCAGAAGGGAGAGAGAGAACGACACGAGTCTGCAGCGTTTAGTGTCTTATGTGCGTTTCTGAGTTGTGAGAACTTGATTATTTTAAGACGTTTATGTTTATTGAGAGTGTTGTTTACTGAACCAAGTGAAATAAGAAAAGACTGCACATGGTGCTGAAGGCAGAGAAATAAAAGCCTTACCTGCAGCGTGTCACTGCTCCCCATCTCCTTTTCCATACCCGAACCTGAAGTTCTGTGACACATGGTAATAATCTTTGTTCATGCCAAAATTCTACAGTTGTTGTTACTATTCTAAAATCATAAAGTGTATGAGATGCCTTTCACACACTGTAGCTTTCAGAAACGTTGTAATTTTATTTCTTTTTTTTGATGACCGTGGATAGAACCGTTTGATTGTATCAGTAATAACTATACTAACAATGGCCTGGAACTATGTTTACCATGGTCAGTTTTTGTAAAGGGACTGTATAACTAGCAAGTAACACCTGGCACTTATTATTTAGTGGCATTGAACCAGAACTGAAAAAAGTATAGCCTATTAATTGGGTATTATTGCTTTGTGTGAAGGGTTGTTGTTATTGTTTTTGATTGAACTCATAGAAATAGCAAGAAAAGAAGTCTTCAGTGGCAAAGACCAAAGATTTTTCAACATGCAAAATAAATAAATAATCATAAAAAAATTAATAATTACCCTTGTTCAAATGGTAAAATAGGCTAAAATGATGAAGAAACAAACTAAATGAATGTTCAATGCATACAGACATCTTTTAGGCCATATAAACTCGACAAAAAAGGAAACGTCCCTTTTTCAGGACACTGTATTTTAAAGATAATTTTGTAAAAATCCAAATACTTCACAGATCTTTATTGTAAAGGGTGTAAACAAAGTTTTCCATGCTTGTTCAATGAACCATAAAACAATTAATGAACATGCACCTGTGGAACGGTTGTTAAGACACTAACAGCTTACAGATGGTAGGCAATTAAGGTCACAGTTATAAAAACTTAGGACACTAAAGAGACCTTTCTACTGACTCTGAAAAACACCAAAAGAAAGATGCCCAGGGTCCCTGCTCATCTGCGTGAACATGCCTTAGGCATGCTGCATGGAGGCATGAGGACTGCAGATGTGGCCAGGGCAATAAATTGCAATGTCCGTACTGTGAGATACCTAAAACAGCTGATCATCCTCGCAGTGGCAGACCACGTGTAACAATACCTGCACAGGATCAGTACATCCGAATATCACACCTGTGGGACAGGTACAGGATGGTAACAACAACTGTCCAAGTTACACCAGGAATGCACAATCCCTCCATCAGTGCTCAGACTGTCCGCAATAGGCTGAGAGAGGCTGGATTGAGGGCTTGTAGGCCTGTTGTAAGGCAGGTCCTTACCAGACATCACCGACAACAACGTCGCCAACGAGCACAAACCCACCTTCGCTGGACCAGACAGGACTGGCAAAAAGTGCTCTTCACTGATGAGTCGTGGTTTTGTCTCACCAGGGGTGATGGTCGGACTCGCGTTTATCGAAGGAATGAGTTACACCGAGGCCTGTACTCTGGAGCGGGATCAGTTTGGAGGTGGAGGGTCCGTCATGGTCCGGGGTGGTGTGTCACAGCATCATCGGACTGTCTTTTAGTTGTTGAATCTTTATGTTCATACAAATATTTACACATGTTACATTTTCTGAAAATAAAAGCAGTTGAAAGTGAGAGGAGTTTATATTCTACTTGGCTCATATGTGCTTCTGTATTGTATTTTGACAAATGGTTTACATTAATAAATTATTCAGAATATAAAATTGCCCTTAAAGTTGTGACATTTGAAAAAGTATAAAGTTTAACTGTTTACCTAACAGTTACTATAAGTATTAAAAAAAATTAAAAAAAACGCTAATTGGTTCACAGTTTATTACATATATTCTGTATACACATAAATACATAGTTTTGCAGAGAAAAAACCCTAAATAATTCAATATATAATTAAAATATAACATTAATATATACTGTAATATTCATTTTAATACAATTACATTGAAATCACAATCACAGTGGTGTGTTGACAAAGCGGAACCTTCGACACTGACTCATTAGGGCTGGAAAAACTGTCTAGAAGCACAAGTGTTTACTTAGATCAGCTCAAAGGCAAATTGTTCAGAAACTAAAGGTTTTGTAGAGGAATCGGAGGAGGACAAATTGAGGTAGGATTGACACAGGTAGTGGGAGGAAGAGGAAAATATACAAAGAAAATAACAAAGGAAAGAAAAAAATTTTTTGGGAAGGGTCGGTAAGTAGTAATGGGGATAGTGACAGGGAGTGTGAGGTGGATATTGGGGCATGGGAGGAATTTAAAATGGTGGTAAGATTTAAAGAAGGATATAGAATGAAAGGAGTTGGTCCAATTGCGCTGACAAATGAGTTGAAGAAGCTTATTGTGCTAAAGTTCTTCAAGATGAGGCTTTGTTGGTGTTGTGTGATAGTAATGAGCAGAGGAATAAAGCAATGAGAATGAAAAGTGTATGTACACAAGTACTAATGAGCTGTAGTCCAATAGGTGAAAAGTTTGGTGTGAGTGGAGTAATTACTGGTGTACCTTTAGGAGTTTCTATGGCAGAACTGAAGGGAAATATAGAGGGAGGGAAGGTAGTAGAGGCAAGACATTTACAGGTGAATAGAGAAGGAAATAAAGTGGATAGTCTTTCTGTAATATTGCGATTTGAGAGTGGTGTTCTACCAGGGTGGGGTGAGGGTAGGATATATTAGCTATCCAGTGAGAGCTTATGTAAATGCACCTTTGAGATGCTAGAACTGTCAGAGATATGGACACATCGCAAAGGTTTGCAGGTCCAAAAAGAGATGTACACGTTGTGGAGGAGAGCATGATTACGGAAAATGCGAAGGGGGTATTGAAGCTAAGTGCTGTAATTGTGGTTGAGCACACAGTGTTGCTTATGGAGGATGTGAAGTCAGAAAGAGAGCAGCAGAAGTGCAGAAGTAGAGGGAGAAAAATAACTTGCCATATGCAGAGGCAGTGAGAGCAGTGGAGTTAAGAAGGAAATAAAATGTAAATGGAGAAAGGGAAGTGAAGACATTTGCAATTGAAGAATTAAGAAGAACAGCAGAGGGAAGTAGGAATACTGATGAGACAATGATTGTGAATAAGAAGAATTTCTTGATGTTTATGGCGGAAGTTTTTAATTGCACAGCACAGACCGAAAGAAGGACAGAAAAGATACAGATTATAGTGAGAGCAGCTGAGAGGTTTTTGGGTGTAAAAGGGCTGACCTGGGAAACAGTTAGAGATGGTCTAACAATGGATTAATTCATTAATTGTAATGAAGATAATCCTACAATGGAATGCCAGAAGCCTTGTAGCTAATGGATTGGAATTTAAAGGATATGTGAATCAGATGGAAAAGAAACTTGATGTGATATGTATACAGGAGTCATGGCTCAAGCCTAGGTTTGATTTTGTACTTAGGGGGTATAAAGATGAGAGAATGGATCGGGTGGTGGTCAATGGTGGAGGGTGTGTTGCTTTCATAAAATCAGAAATACCTTACAGGGTGGTGGGGAAGGGAAACATAATGGAATATGTGGTGGCTGCGGTATGGGAAGAAGATAAGTTGTTTTTAATAAGATAAGATAATACATTTCTATAATCCATGTCAAAGGCTGGTTTTAAGTGATCTTGAACATATTGAAGGCCAGAGTGGTTAGAATGTTATTTGGTGTGGGGACTTCAACACTCATAGCACTTTATGGGGTGGGGACAAAGTGGATGTAAATGGGCAGGTAATTGAAGAATTGATGGATATGAAAAATTTGGTGTGTCTTAATGATGGGGGCTGTACGAGGATGGAGGTGTCTTCAGGATAAGAGTCAGCTTTGGATTTAATGCTGTCATCAGATTTGTTAGGGGGATTGCTAATTGGAAGATTCTATGGAAATGTACAGTGGGTAGTGACCATTTTCCAATACTGACTGCTATTGTAATTAAAGTAGGAACAAGAATGAAAGGTGGGGGAACGACAGGGAAATGGGTATATGAGAAGGCTAATTGGTAATAATATTGAGAATATCAGTAAAAAGGTAGTTATGGCTATACAGATTGCTACAGAAGAGTATATTTCCAGGAGTAAAGGAAGAAGGAAAGTGAAAATGGTTCCCTGTTGGAATGAAAACTGTGACAAAGCAATAAAAGAGAAAAGGAAAGCGTTTAGGAGAGTAAGAAGAACTTTTAATTACCAAGATTTGATGGAATATAAACAAGCTCAAGCAAGAGTCAAGAAGATAGTAAGAAAGTTGTAGGGCTTTACCGGTTGTTTAGATCAGTGTTACTATCAGAAATAATTAATAATTATTTCTGTAGTTATTAATTAATATTTAAATTAATTAATTGGATCTAACTCATTAAAACCTCATATGGGGCTCCAGTAAATGTAGTGTGCTACGTTTAGGAGCAAGTTTGGTTATTAGCAATAATTAATAATTATTACAAATAACAAAGATAATTACTAATTATTAAAATCAATAGAACATTGATGAGAATCAATGTTAGCTTTTTTAATCCTTTAAAATCAACAATTATCAAAGATAACTGTTAATTGTTAACATCGATGAAACATTAATTAAAATTAACACTAGCTTATTGATCATTCAAATTCAACAATCATCAAAGATAATTATCAATTATCAAAAATCAATAGAATTTTAATAAGGATTAACATTGACGGGGCACCACCCTGGAATTAGGGACTAATAACCAAATAGTAAAACAGTCTCAATATTAGATTGTTTTCTTAGGAAAATCGACATCCGAAGAATATCGATTTTCGGGAAAAAAAAAACAATGAATGAAGGTTTGAATCCGAGCACTGACATCCCGTCAGCATGACACAGGTGTATGCAAAACAAACCAAAACACTTCTCTTTGTAATATAAACAAAGTTTATTTATGCAGTAATATCAATTAATAATTAATACAATGCAGTCAATAAACTTCCGACTTACAACTACAAACTAAACAGTGATATGATTAGATATGGAAAAAAAAATAATTCTATAACATATAAGGTGTGTATGTGTGACAGTGTGTGTGTGACAGTGTGTGTGTGTAAGGAGGGACGCGCACAAAATAGCGGACGTGACTCTCGTGGAGAGTATGTCACGCGAGACTTCCGGCCAGGGATTATGACCGCGAATGGGGGCGGAGATGGCTTCTACCAGTTACCGCGTATATCCGCTTGTACGATAGCTTAGGGACAAAGCTGGGCTTTAGCATTTAAGCTATCTACGAGCCAAAATGTGTGCCAGAATGTTTGTGAGGGGTCGCGTGCCTGCGTGTGTGTATGTGTGTGTGTGTGTGTGTGTGTGTGTAATTAGTACGAGAGAGAGAGAGAGAGCAGTGACAGCCTTAAAGCTGATTTCATGATCGTGGGAGAGAAAGCAGCTGTTTAGTTCATCGCTCAGAGACACGGTGGATGGCTCGTAAACAGTCCCGCGTTATTTGACTCTTTAATGGATGAACTCAGTTGCTGTCTCACCCGCGATGGTGAAATTGCACAACAATCCAATTTGGTTGGACCACAATACAGCAAAACAAATTTGTGATAATTAATACCCTGAGTATTAATAATGAGCGGACATGGCGATCCGTAAACTGTACAAGCAAAAAACCTTGAAACACAAGAATAACACACTATAATATTCTATCTCTGCCCAGATGTAAACCTCTTACTTGAATCGCATGAGGACACAGGTAGAATGTGTTTTCCTCCGTCCTTTAACTCTGACCCGGTTCCTTGAGGCTCGGGTGATGACGGGAGGCCGTATCCTCGCTCTGTCGGCGGGTGGTACGGCTGTTGATTCTCAGAGGGCGGTACGGCTGTTGATTCTCGGCGGGCTGGCGGAGAACTCAGAAATGTCGACTTGATTGAAGATGGAAGAGAAATCTTTAATCTCTTCACTTCTGTAGGCAAACAGATGAAGATGCGAATTGCTCGGCGGTCTCCTTCGGATCCGTTAGAGTGTTCGGTTGAACACAGAGTAATCTCAACTCGTCCAGCGAGATGGAGATTTTATGGCTACAGTTTCAAGTCGGACATTACTTCCTTGTGCCACGAGGTTGCACCTGAGAGCAGCAAAAAAGCTACGTCTATATTCGGTGATCAAAGTCGCTGGAAGTAAATTCTGGAAGCATTTTAGAGGTATTTCAACTCCTGATGATGTCATGTTTGAGGGACGTTCTGTTGTGTGCCTCATCCAATAGGAGTTGAGAGTTCGATCCTTTAGTGAGCAAGGCTTCATGGATTTGTAGTCTGTTTTGGACTCCCTTTGTTTGATTTTGGCGCGATTTTTATCAGTATAATTTATGACTTGGAAGGTGGGGGCTTGAGTTAGGTTTTTATGACTGTATTAGGCCTGCCTTTGTCTTCTATCTGAATACATGAGGCCCAACAAAGTCAAAACGGATTTATTTGAGAAATTTTTGTAATAAAATAGGAAAGAGTGCTCTTGTAGAGGAAGTATGGAGTATGATTAAGAAAATGAATGGGATACGAAAGGAATTTGAGTATCCTGTCTTGAGTATGCGTGAGGAGTTAGCAGTAATGTGGATAAAGCAGAAATGTTTCGAAGGGCATTCAGTGAATAGTTCAGAGAATCTGACTGCAGAGAGTAGGAGAATAAGGGAAGACACCCTTAAAGAACACTCACACTTAATGGATAAGAGAGGAGCAATGGATAATATGTTGGATATCTCATTTGGAATGCCTGAATTAAAATGAGCTTTAAAGAGAATGAAAATGTCAACTCCTGGTCAGGATGGAATTAGTTATAACATGTTGAAACATTTCACCGACAATGCGTTGGAGGTGATTTTAGCATTTTTTTTAATAAGATATGGACGGGAGGAGGTACGGCGACACCATTGCGAAGGGCAGATGTGTGAGAGACAGCTCTGCGCACTTTGCTAATTCTTTTTAAATTATTTTCATGATATAATCTGGTGAAATTCGATACACCCAGTTACACATTAACTGTTTGAGGTAAACATGGCAAAGAAGTCAAAATCCTCGGGCTCTGGAGACATTAAAAGACACTTACGGGTTAAAGATGAAAGCCCAGACAGGCCTGTGGACCAGGGACTCTATTTGGATGGCGCGGTGGGAGAAGGAATCCAGCGTCAACTGTCCAACATGTCGGTGATGTTGATGAAGGTACTTGCGGACTTGGAGGATCTCGCTGTAATAAGTCGATCTATTAAGGTGATGGAAAAAAATTCTCTGAGCTAGTCACAAGAGTGACAGATGTTGAAAAACAAATAGATTTTTTGGTCACCAGAGAGGGAGTTAGCCGATAATCCTCCCACGACCAAAGTTGATTTGGAACGTGTTCTTGAAAAGCTTGAAGATCTTGAGAATAGAAGCCACAGGAATAACATTCAAATTGTTGGAATTCCTGAGCATGAGGAGGGCAGAGATATGGTGAAATTCCTAGATGAGCTTTTCCCGAGTCTGCTCGACATAACAGGCCACAAGCTGGAAATCGAGCGAGCTCACAGAGTCCCAGCTCACAGATCTGCTGAGGGAGGAAGGCCCCGATCGATTCTGGCCAAATTTTTGAAATCATCCGATAAAGATCTTGTGTTGCGTTTTCTTTTGTGCTGGTTCCGCCTAGCGGTTGGAGCTTGTTTTGTTAAATAACATAATTTCGGGACAGTTATGGATGAATCTGTCAGTTCCTTGTGCTTATGCCTCCTGTTGGCTGGAGTATGATTTGTGGAGTATTTTCATGGGACATTGGAATGATTATGTCATCTGCTGCACTCATCAGCTGACTCACTGAAGATTCGTTTGTCTGACCGAGGAAACTGAACGGCTTTATATCGGCTGGAATTTGTTTTGTGAAGGAACACACCTTCGAGACAGTTCTGTGAATGAGTCTACACGTTCTTTGTGTTTATTCTGCCCATTGGCTGGGGTTTGTTTTACAAAATATTTGATGTTATGTAATTTTGCCTTACAAATTTGTGAGGCAAAATTGAGCAATCCGATGGCAAAGGTGCCGCGGGGGCTCTCGTAGGCATACATGGACTCTTTGAGTTTAGAGGGATTGACACCGGTTGGCGCTTTCGTGCACGGGGTTAATGCACATGTTTTTCTTTTTTCTGTTTGTTTTGTTCGGGGGAAGTTCAGGGTTTTATTGTTGCATTAATGTTGAAATGTGGTCTTCATGATTTTGTTTTTTGGCACACAATTTATTTATTCAATTATATCAAAATGTCAAATGTTAATACGAGTGTACTATCTCTCTCCACGTGGAATGTGAATGGGTTGGGGCACCCCATAAAAAGAGGGAAGGTTATTTCTTATGATGTAGTCTTTCTTCAAGAAAAGCATCTTTCCCCACAGGAAGCTGAAAAATTTGGGAAGATATGGGGTGGACATGTTTTCTTTAGTGTTGGCTCAAGTAAGAGCAAGGGAGTCATTATATTGGTAAATAAACATTTACAATTCAAATGTCTCAAACAGTTTAATGATAAATTAGGAAGAGTCATTATTGTTTTAGCAGAAATTCAGGGGCAAAGTCTGATTTTGGCTAATATTTACGCACCTAACGCTGATGAACAGGGCTTTTTTATAGATCTTGAAGGGATGTTGCAAGCTGCTGGCACCCCTTATTAGATCATTTTGGGAGGAGACTTTAATCTTTTGATGGACTCAGTCCTTGATCATAGTGAAGCAAAAGTGTGCAAGCCCCCTAGAGCAACACTGACGCTTCACAGGATGTGTAAAAATCTTGGTCTTACAGATATTTGGAGACTTTTGAACCCATCTGGTGTAGACTATAATTTTTTTTCATCAGTCCATAAGATTTATTCTAGAATAGATTTTTTTTTTCATATCCAAATCCCTCATTTCATCTGTTGTTGATTGCTCAATTGGAAACATTTTAGTCTCGGATCACGCACTGGTGAGCTTATAGGTGTTGCCACATATAGAGAAAAAGAAATCATATAGTCGGCACCTTAATATATCCCTTTTGCAAAATCCTTATTTCCAACAAATGTTAAAGACTGAAATCACTGTTTATATGGAGACCAACTGGTCCTCGGTATACTCTGTGGGCATGGTTTGGGAGGCACTTAAGGCAGTTCTTAGGGGTCGGATCATACAGTATGCCTCATTCATCAAAAAATCCAAAGCACAAGAACTCGTGGAGTTGGAAGGAAATATTAAAAGTGCAGAGGCAGAGCTGAAGCGCCGTATGTCATCTGATGGCCTCAGAGAATTGACCAGATTGAAATATAGATATAATACTATTTTGTTGCAGAAAGTGGAGTTTTGGTTATTCAGGGCAAGACAGTCATACTTTGAGTCAGGGGACAAAGCAGGGAAGCTTTTGGCTAGATATATAAAGCAGAGAGAGTCTTTTTCTACCATTCCATCAGTGAAATCTGCTGGTGGTGAAATTTTTACCTCAGCCATTGATATTAATAATGCCTTTAAAGAATTCTATCTTGATCTTTATAGTTCCACGTCTTCGTCTTCTGATGAAGATATTAGAAATTTGTGGAACCATTAGATCTCCCTAAACTGAAGACTGAGCAAAAAACGCTCTTGATTCTGAGATAACCTTGGAGGAGCTTGACGAGGTAATTAAGTCCCTACCTACTGGCAAGGCTCCGGGGCCAGATGGTTTTGCGGCAGAATTTTGTAGATCCTATGCTACAGAACTGGCTCCACTTTTGTTAGAAGTTTATACTGAATCATTAAAGAATGGAAAACTTCCTCCAACCATGACACAAGCCCGGATCAGTCTGATTCTTAAAAAGGACAAAGAACCAAGTGAGAGTAAAAGTTACCATCCAATCTCCCTGATCCAACTAGATGTAAAAATTTTGTCAAAAATGTTGGCTAACCGATTAAGTAAGATTATGACATCTCTTATACATATAGATCAGGTGGGGTTTATTCGGGGCTGCAGCTCTTCTGATAACATTAGGCGTCTCATCAATATCATGTGGTCAGTAACGAATGATCAGTCTCCGGTCACTGCCATCTCACTTGACGCCAAAAAGGCGTTTGATATGGTAGAATGGGATTATCTTTTTAAGATTTTGGAAATGTATGGGTTCGGGAGTACATTTATTGGTTGGATTAAGTTACTTTATAAACACGCTGTAGCAGCGGTACAAACAAATGGATTAATTTCAGATTATTTTATTCTGAATAGGGGCACTCGGCAGGGTTGCCCTCTTTCCCCATTATTGTTCTGTCTTGCCCTGGAACAATTAGCAGCTGCACTAAGAAAGGAGGAGGATTTGCGTGAGGTGTGGTGCATAAGTTTCTGCTTTACGCAGATGATATTTTATTATTCGTCTCTGACCCCACTAGATCTATGCCTTGCCTCCACAGAATTATTAATTCCTTTTCCAAGTTCTCAGGATACAAAGTCAATTGGTCTAAATCCGAAGCTTTGGCTTTGACAGCGTACTGTCCAGTAACGGCCTTCCAGCCAGGCGCCTTTCAGTGGCCCAAAACAGGGCATTAAGTATTTGGGAATTTTATTCCCAACAAATTTGTCTGATTTAGTCAGAGATAATTTTGATCCCTTAATAAAAAGGTTTTCGAATGATGTGGACAGGTGGGCTTCATTACACTTATCGATGATTGGGAAGGTTAATGTAATTAAAATGAATTGTATTCCAAAATTCAACTACCTGTTACAATCTCTCCCTATAGATGTCCCCCTCTCTTATTTCAAGCAATTTGATAGCATAGCGAAGTCCTTCATTTGGAATGGTAAGCTTGCCAGGTTAAATTTCAGTAAGTTACATAAGTTACATAGGCCGATTGACAAAGGTGGGTTAGGCCTACCCAAGATTTTGTTTTATTATTATGCATTCGGTCTCAGATATTTAGCTCATTGGTCGCTTCCACCTGAGAGAGCCCCTCCCTGGTTTCTTATTGAACAAGAAGTTCTTGCCCCTATTTCGCCATTGCAAAGCCTTTCGATCAAACTAACTGGAGAATTTAAGTCACACCCCGTTATTTCGCATTTGCATGTGGTTTGGACTAAAGTGTCCAGAGTGTTTAATTCGGACATTTATTTAAATGTTGCCTCAAGCATATGGCTGAACCCTAAATTAAATATTAACAAGTCCCCTTTCTGTTGGTCAGAGTGGATTGGGAGGGGGGTTGCTACACTCAGTGACCTATATGAGAGTGGAGTACTGAGATATTTTGATAATTTGGTTCAACATTTTAAGATTCCTAGATCCCAGTTCTTTAGGTTTTTACAGCTGCGCCACCTGCTCTGTACTGTTTTTGGGAGTTGTGTACACCCCCCTAAAGTGGCAGATACTCTGGGAGTGGTGATTACTGCTTTTGGAAAAGGTCATGAAGCTTCTGTGTATTACTCCCTGTTAATTCAGAGCCTGGGGGATGGAGCTTTGTCTTCTCTCAAGAGATTATGGGAGAAAGATTTAAACTTGGTATTGGAGGAGGGAGAGTGGGCTAGGATCCTAAAAAGCATCAGGTCTGCATCTAGAGATGCTAGGATCCGTCTGATGCAATTTAAGATTTTGCTTCAGTTCTGCTGGACCCCCTCTAGATTGTATAGGCTTGGTCTTAAAGACTCACCCACCTGCTGGCGATGCCAGTCAGAAGACGGGGACACAACCCATGTTTTTTGGGGTTGTATTAAGATTCAGAAATTTTGGTTGAGGATCCAGCGTTTTGTGTGTGACGTACTGGTCACTCAGTTTTCATTTTGCCCCAGACTTTGTATTTTGGGTGATGGAGGGGTCCTGAATATAGGAGATAATTATATGAAAAGCTGGGTCCTAACCAGTGTGATGATTGGCAGACAGCTAATCCTTAGGGGCTGGAAGTCAACTGATGCACCCTCATTTCGTGAGTGGTGCACCGAGTTAGGTAAAGTGGCAGCTTTCGAGGAGATGACTTCCAGATGGCTGGGGAACCTGTCAAGTTATGGCAGAAAATGGGGCAGTTATTTGTCTCATTTGGAGAGGTCCTAGTGTGGGGCAGTGGAGTGATTTTTTTTATTTTTTATTATTTCATTTTTTCCCCTATATGTTTTTTAATGTACTTATGTATTTCTATTTGTGTGTCTGTTTATATGTGGGTATTTAGTTATTTTATATTTGTGCAGGGGGGGGGGGGTTTGGGTTGTTATAAGTTGATTCCTAATGTATAATTTTGTGGTAAAATTTATTTTTGTCTGTCTTGGAATCAATAAAAAATGTTAATAACAAAAAATAAGATATGGATGGCCGGGCCCTGGATGGAAGCACTGGTACTGCCAATAAGGAAACCGGGGAAAGATCCATGTATACCTCTAAATTATAGATATATAGCTCTTACTTCTCATTTGTGTAAATTAATGGAAAGAATGATAACAGATAGACTGACATACCATCTGGTCTAAATGCAGATATTAAGAAAGCATTTATAAATAATGAGTATGTGGTTGCAGTATTTTTCGATATAGAAAAGTCGTATGACATGTTATGGAAAGAGGGATTGTTGGTGAAACTGGGGCAATTAGTTATAGGGGGAAGGATATATAACTGGATTAGAGATTTTCTTAAACAAAGAGATCAAAGTGAGAGTTGGGGAATCCATGTCATCTAGTGGAGTGATAGAAAATGGCACCCCCCCCCCCCCAAGAGAGTGTTATTAGTCCTTTGCTGTTCATAAAAATGATTAATGATGTGTTTGCAAAAGAACATTGGCAGGTCACTGTTTGCAGATGATGGAGCACTTTGGTACAGGGGAAGGAACAACAAATATAATATGCTGAAAATGCAAACAGCATAAAATGAAGTTGAGAAGTGGTCTCTCAAGTAGGGATTTAAATTCTCAGTGGAGAAATCAAAGACAGTCCTCTTCACTAACAAGAGAGTGGATAATGAATTCAAATTGATATTATATAATAAGGTATTAGAAAGGGTCTTTACAATAAGATTCCTAGGAATGTGGTTGGATAGTAGCCTCACCTGGAGAGGACATATTACGAAGATGGAAGATAAATGTAAGAAGGTTTTAAATGTAATGAGATGTACAGTATGTAAGCACAGGAGTGGGGGGCAGACAGAATGACATTAAAAACCAAATATACAGCAATAATAAGATCCGTGCTGGACTACGGAAGTATAGCATACAGAGCAACGGCAAAAACCCATTTAGGTAGGTGAAATGCCTCTCCAAATTTGAAGACAACAGCAGATAGCAGTGTATTTTGCAAATCTTAAAAATCAGGATGTGTCACATCCCATGGGAACATGGGAAAAAGAGATGTAATAGTTTTGGATGGGTTGTAGGTGACATAGTAAGAGAAATGGGTTTATACAAATACATGTATGCACCAAGAGTGATTTTGCCACCAATTCCTCTGTGTGTTCTGCCTCAACCATTGGTGGATTTAACATTACTGGAGGCCAGACAAAAAGAGGGTCAGAATGAGCAAAGTGGCAAGAGTAAGGGAGTATTTAGGACTAAATTACTGTAATAATAATCATATATTTACAGACGCATCACAAAATCCAGATAGCGGATAGGTAGGGATTGCATTTACAATTCCAAAGTTAAAATTTTAAAAGAAGAAAAGGTTATCTAATCAGGTATCAGTATATACAGATGAAATTATGGCAATTCTATTGGCCGTACAATGGATTAATGAATCGAATTTACAACATGCAGTTACTGTATATGTTCAGAATCGATTTCAGCTCTCATAAGTCTGGATGCTCAGCAGTCAGAATCAAGGCAAGATATAGTTCTGGATGTTCTTCAAAATTTATATATATTACAAATGGTAAGATTGAAGGTACAGTTTATTTGGATTCCAGCCCATGTGGGAGTGCAAGAGAATGAGGAAGCTGATAGGTTGGCGAAACAAGCGATGGAAGGGGATACAGTGGAAATCAAGATATCACATAGTAGGTCAGAAATCAAATCAATAATAAAAAAGGAGATGTTTTGGAAATGGCAACAATATTGGGATAATGACAGTAAAGGAAGACATTTATACTCAATATAATCTATAGTGGGAAGGGGAAGGTATAGTGCAAGAGGCAGGAGAGAAGAGAACATCATATCAAGACTAAGACTGAGGCATACAGGACTTAATAAAACAATGCAGTTAATATCCAAACACCCAACAGGGCTGTGTGAATGGTGTGGAATCGGTGAAACAGTGGAGCATGTGATTATTAACTGTACGAAGCATACTGAGGAAAGAGAAATGTTAATGGAGGAGTTGAGGAGGAGAGGGGAGCAAGTAATAACATTAAAGAGTTTCTTAAATCCAGAAAGGACGGTCTCAATAGTGATTAGGTTCCTGGAGAACACAGGTCTAATTAGTAGATTTAAGTTATGAGAGTATAAGAGCATACTTAGCAATAAAGCTGATTCTGATTCTGATAATAGATAAACAGAGTGGTGTATATTTAGGAAATATAGTAAAGTTATATGGGTATATATGAAGGTATGTTTGTGTGTGTGTATAGATAGATAGATAGATAGATAGATATGGGGTATATACATATTATTATTATCGTTTCCACATCTCCCTCCTTCGGACTGATGAGCAAGATGGGGAGGCCAGAGGAGCTGAACACGCAGAGCTGGCTGAAGCCCTGGCTCCGATAGGTCTGGGAGAGTGGGAGGTGGTTGAGAAGAGATTAGAGTTTCTGGTCCATGCTAACAGCAGGTGGCGGTAATGCAATGTTAAGTTGCGATGGGCCAATAAAAAGAAGAAGAAACCCGTTCATTACACGGAATGCTATTACCGCTGCACGCGCTGTAACCGGAAACTGTGAAATCGTGGCGCTGACCTGTTAGCAGGTTCATGGTTTTTTCGGTTACTATTTCGTTCTCCGTAGTTCATATTTAACAGATAACATCACCGCGGGATCTGTGTGTAAGTCATCATGTCGTGTCGGATAGTGTGTCAGATGATTCAGCGGCGTAAGTTTATTTGACTGTCATAAATAATCAAACTACTGACCTTCAGACGCTCACAACACAATATTGTCTTCAGAATAAGACAATAGGCAATATAAAGTACATGCATAAATCAAATAAATACTTAGTACAGCTACATATTTAATTGAGTGTTGATTGTTTTTTTTATTTTATTTATTTATTTTGTTTATTCTAAGAGTCTTTAATACTGCCGTTGGACTGCCTTTGCTCAGTAACATCATAAAGTTGCGTTTTCTTCTAGTAAATTTACATGTATGTGTATGGAATTTAGACACAATTATAATTTATTTTTTTTAATTATTATTATTTTTTTTAACCAGATACATTTGCAAATTATTGTAAGAAATGTTAAGATATGCAGGTTAAAACACTAACCAATAAGTACCATGAAAATGCCACATTGCTTATTTTGTAAGTGAATGGAGAATGTTTATTGGCAAAGTTACACATGCAGCAAGGAATGCTTTTTCATTCATTCATTCATTTTTAAGCATATTGTTATTAATCGATAATATTTAAGGTGATGCACAGAATGCCCTGCTCACATATGGTTAAAGCTGTGAACTGTCATCATTTAATACACAGATGTTAACTGACTGTCTGTTGTGTTGCAGGTCTGATGTCCAGCGCAGCAGCTGCTCGTCTCTCGTCTGCAGAACTGCACAGTTATCGCAGTGCTCTGTTCTCTAAAGAGCAGTCACGTCAGCGATCACTGTATCCACGCACAGAAAAGATCGAGGTGTCACTGCAGGGGCCCGGACTACAGGGGACGCTCCTCGTCATGAACAGAGGCGTGTCTTCTCCCTACAGCTGTGCACGCCGTGAGTGACCATCAGTACACACTAATGGCACTTTTCCACTGCACGTTACGGTTCGCCTCGACTCTGCTCGCTTTACTTTTCTGAGCTTGCTTTTCCACTGCAGTTTAGTGCCACCTCAACATGGGTGGGATAATAGGCTGATCGTCATAGTTGTGCCGCCTCTACTGCCGTGACATAATCTTAAACGCGACACAAACATTACTGACCATAAACAATAACACGACCGCTAGCTTAACTACTAGCTCATTGTGCTGCATAAAGCAGTTGTTGTATGGTGATTTTACACAAATGTAACAGTTAAATTGGCTTGGTTGTTTTAGAAGCAAGCTTTCCAGTAACTGGTCAACTAAATAAAGTGAAGCTTTCAAGCAGAATATAGAGTTAACGTAACAAAATGTACCATCCTCCATCGTGGACTCCAACAATGCTGTGGCCGAGTCCAGGGCACTCTCCCTCCCATTGCTCGCCGGTCTATTGCCATAGATAGCGTCCATTTGATCGAACAACTTCCACTTTCTTCTGTTTGAACCACTCCTGCTGTTGTGGTCCTTGATGGTTCTGTAGTCACTTAAGTTTAAGTATACACTGTTGGTAGGTCTGGTGGTAGCTGTGTGCGGCCAACAGCTGTGACACTTCCTGAAAGACTTTTTCATTTTGCGTCATTTCGTTTGTCGCTAACGAGAGGAACGTCTGCACCTCGTTTATTGACCACGGCATGGTTTTGCGCACAACCATTTCTTTTTACAATTTGAAAGTCGTGTGAACAAATGATATTGCTATCGCTGTTGCTAACATTAAAACTAGTGGGTTGATGTCCCATGTCGCAAATCCAGTGATGCTGATAGTGGCGATTTCTCTCTGACCAATCAGTGATCTGCAGGGTTTTGACGAAGTACCAGGTACTATTCACAGTGGAAAACCCCCAAAAAGCGAGCAGAGTCGAGCTGTACTGTGCAGTGGAAAAGCCCCATAACATACATTACACATACAGAGCTGTGAAAAAGTATTTGCCCCCTTAATGATTTCTTGTATTTTTCATACTAAATTGTTTTAGATCTTCAAACGAGATATAATAAAACAAATGCAACCTGAGTAAACACAAAATACAGTTTTCAAATATATATACACTGGTGGCCAAAAGTTTGAAATAATGTACAGATTTTGCTCTTATGGAAAGAAATTGGTACTTTAATTCAGCAAAGTGGCATTCAACTGATCGCAAAGTATAGTCAGGACATTACTGATGTAAAAAATCACTATTTAAAAAAGTCATTTTTATTCAAATCTAGACAGGCTCCATTTCCAGCAGCCATCACTCCAACACCTTATCCTTGAGTAATCATGCTAAATGGCTAATTTGGTACTAGCAAATCACTTGCCATTATATCAAACACTGCCGAAAGCTATTTGGTTTGTTAAATGAAGCTTAACATTGTCTTTGTGTTTGGTTTTGATTTGCCACTGTATGCAATAGACTGGCATGTCTTAAGGTCAATATTAGGTCAAAAATGGCAAAAAAAGAAACTGCTTTCTCTAGAAACTTGTCAATCAATCATTGTTTTGAGGAATGAAGGCTATACAATGCTTGAAATTGCCAAAAAACTGAAGATTTCATACAAAGGTGTACACTACGGTCTTCAAGACAACGGACAACTGGCTCTAACAAGGACAGAAAGAGATGTGGAAGGCCAGATGTACAACTAAACAAGAGGATAAGTACATCAGAGTTTCTAGTTGGAGAAATAGACGCCTCACATGTCCTCAGCTGACAGCTTCATTGAATTCTACACACTCAACACCAGTTTCATGTACAACAGTAAAGAGAAGACTCAGGGGTGCAGGCCTTATGGGAAGAATTGCATGAAAAAGCCACTTTTGAAACAGAAAAACAAAAAGAAAAGGTTTGTGGGCAAAGAAACACAGACACTGGACAACAGATAATTGGAAAAGAGTGTTATGGATCTTGACCCCATTGAGCTGTTGTGGGATCAGCTAGACTGTAAGATGCGTGAGAAGTGCCCGATAAGATAGCCACATCTATGGCAAGTGCTACAGGAAGCGTGGGGTGAAATGTCACGAGTATCTGGACAAACTGACAGCTAGAATGCCAAGGATTTGCAAAGCTGTCATTGCTGCACGTGGAGGGTTTTTTGATAAGAACTCTTTGAAGTAGATTAATAATGTGAAAAATTACTATTACTATTTGAAAAAAATGTTCAGAACTTCTTAATGTCCTGACTATACATTGTGATCAGTTGAAGGCCCCTTTGGTGAATAAAAGTACCAGTTTCTTTCCATAAGATCAAAATCTGTACATCATTACAAACTTTTGGCCACCAGTGTGTATAATATATAATCTTTTTCTTTTTTTCAGCTTAGGCTGGTTTTAGTTGGTCTTTTCAGCAGGGTGTACAGCAGGGGTCTGCAACATTTTTGACATGAAGTGACATTTTTAATTTTCCTTGTTAATCCCTGTGCCAAACCTCCTCCAAAAAGAAGAGACATAGATGGACAGACAAACAAACAACAACTTTTTATAAGGTTAATAAAATGTCTATCTCATGTGAGTGATTGATTTTATACATGCAGTATATTTCAAAATTACTGTTCATTTCATTTAGTAAAATTTTGTAATGTGGAAAACAATGACTGAGTGCACCTTGAATTTTGTTGATTTGAGTGTCATCGTCTTGAGTGTGTGGAAAGTTAAGGACCGTGTATGCCATCTTGATAATATCAGCGGTAACTATTTATTTACACCAGGCCCTGGAAAAGATGGTGTCTAGATGGCAGCATATGTTGCTTAAAAAAATGTGTATGTATCTGTGAGGGCACAATTAATGCATAAAGATGTGCAAGACTGACACACCCCGAAACCATGACAGCCTTTGGCTTTTGGACCTGACGCTGATAAAGCTTGGATGGTCCCTTTCTTCTTTGGCCCTGATAACACAGCTGCCTTTTTTCTAAAAACTATATGAAATGTGGACTCGTCGAACCACAAACCTCAACGGCAGTTCTGGACAGTGTTGATATATGGCTTCTGCTTTGCATAGTAAAGCCTTAACTTGAATCTTTGGATGCAGTGGTGAATGGTGTTGACTGACAAAGGTTTACTGAAGTATTCCAGAGCGCATGTCATGATATTCATTACAGACAAATGATGGTTTCTAAGACAGTGACGTCTGAGGAATCAGATCACGCACTTTCAGAAGTGGTTTTCGGTCTTGTCCTTGACACACCAAGATCTGATCTGATTCATTGAATCTGCTATCTATATTGTTCATTGTAGAGGGTGAAATGCCCAAAATCCTTCCAGTTTGTCTTTTGGGAACATTGTTCTCGAAGTGCTGGATTATTTGCTGATACATCTGCTGGCAAATTGCAGAGCCTCAACCCATCCTTGCTCTTGAAGGTCTAGGCTTTTATTGGTGGCTCCTTATATACTGTAACACAATTGCCTCACCTGTTTCACATCACTTTATTTCAACTCATCGGATTGACAAAGAAACTTCTCAGGTAAAGAAGTGTTAGAAGTGAATGAAACACTCCTTTATTTGACAATGCATTTCAGCAGTTAATATGCTGTTTTCTTTTGTGTTTCTGTCAGATCTGTCAGAGTGGCACGTGAAGAGTTCTGCTATTGCTCTTGTTGATGGTGAGCTGTGGCACATGCACCGACCCTTGACCCGCTCCTGTGACCTCACATTCCTCACCTTCAAAGATAAAGACCCTCAGATAGCCAATCAGGTGATTGTGTGTGCTGATAGGTATTCATGTGTTTGTTTGTAATTTTGTAAATTTTTTTTTTTTTTTTTTTTTTTATCTGAAAAAGATACCACCTCAATTTAAACCATTCAGAATGCTTAATGTGTAATTTATAATTGGTGTAAAAATTAAAAAGGATCTTTTGTTTTTGTGTGTCAGGCATATTGGCGTTCCTGTGCGGCTCTTCTCGGTCAGGTGCTCGATGGAGCGTTTAAAGACGAGTACAGTGTAGAAATCCTGAAGATTCCAGAAATACCAGGTAACGTGCACCCATGAAAATTCCTGTTCACTAAGCAGAATCTGAACACAGGACAGTATTACATGTGTTCTCTAAGAGATGTTCAAATACAGTCTTTCCTGTGTGTTTTCAGTGACTGCTGGTGCGTTTTGTTGTGATTTGGTTCTGGACCCTCGATTAGACTCCTGGACTCCCACAGAGGTCAGAACTCAGCTGGTTAGATATTTAGAGTCTTTGTATAAAGTTAGTTAGATATCCATGAGCAGAACTGTATGTGCTACTTTGTTTTCTGAGTTGTGTCTGTGAAAACAAAAATCATATCGGCATATAGAGCTTTAATGGTTTTACGGTTTCATGATATACCTCGGTTTTAAAACAAATGGGTTTCATACCGTTGACATCTACAGTTGCAATCGAAATTATTCAACCCCCCCAAGACAGTAAGGATTTACAAAGGTAAGCTTTTCTAGTGACCCAGAATTTTTAAACTTTACATCTATTTCAGTTGAGTGACACATTCAAAGTCATAGTGTGAATATATAACCTAATATTTCTAAATAGCAGGATTTTTTTTAAATACAGCCATGTCATAATTATTCAACCCCTGTTGCATGTAGCCGTTTCTTAAATATGTAAGGCTACATAAGTAATTCTTTTAAAACAAAATGAAGTCATCAATCTGCAATGGCACTTGAGTTTTAAAATGTAAGTTTAGCGTTGTAAGCAAAAATGTATTTCTATTCAAAGAATGCAATTAAAAATACGCTGTTTCAAAAGCTAATAGAGGAGATTATTTCATTACACAAGAAAGGTCATAGCTAAAAGTACATTTCCAAGGCACTTCAATTTCCAGTAGACAAAGTTGGCAGCACTATTTATACATTTTTCAAATATGGTACAACAGCAACCTTCTTGGGGTGTGGAAGAAAGCAAAATTTCACCAAGGGAAATGTTGACTCCAGTTGACTGAATATTCAAGAAGTAATTATGAAAGACCTGTGGAGTCCTGGAAGAAGGTTTTATAGATGTATGACACTAAACTGAAAATGAGTTTTAGACCCATGGGTCAGCAGTATGTCTGGAGTAAGATGACAAGGTGATGAGAAGAACGACACTATCCCCACAGTCAAACATGGAGATCGGTCAGTCCTGTTATGGGGGTGTTTTGTGGCTGCAGGAAACGGCTATCCTGACTATGTGACTGACACCATGGATTCTTTCAGGTATCAGGCCATTTTGGCATGAAAAATGTGATGCCTTCGGTGTGTAAATTGAAGCTCGGTGATCACTGGACTTTCAAGACAATAACACCAAGGATACATCCAAGTTGTCCAAAATCTGGTTCAGGGATAGGTCGTGGAATGTCCTTAAATGGCCCTTTTTTTTTTTTTTTTTTTTTGGAATGCCCAATTCCCAATGTGCTTTTAAGTCCTCGTGGTCACGTAGTGATTCGCCTCAGTCCGGGTGGCGGAGGACGAATCCCAGTTGCCTCCACGTCTGAGACCGTCAACCCATGCATCTTATCACTTGGCTTGTTGAGTGCGTTGCCACGGAGACATAGCGTGTGTGGAGGCTTCACGGTATCCACAGCGGCAACCACGCTAAACTCACCACGCGCCCCACCTAGAACGCCCCACGTTATAGCAACCACGAGGAGGTTACCCCTTGTGACTCTACCCTCCCTAGCAACCGGCTCAATTTGGTTGCTTGGAGGACCTGGCTGGAGTCACTCAGCACGCCCTGGGATGCGAACTAGCGAGCTAGCGAACTGCAGGGGTGGTAGCCAGCACATTTTCCACTGAGCTACCCAGGCCCCCTTAAATGGCCCTTTCAGTCCATCATTAAAATCTCATTCCAGACCTTTGTTGGGATTTCAAGGAAGCAGTGGCAGCACAGAAACCAAAGAATGTCAATGAGCTGGAAGCTTTTGCTCAAGAGAAATGTGTAAACATTCTAATAGAGAGGTGTTCGAAGCCTGAAAACACTTACCTGAAACATTTATTTGCTGTTATTAAGGATAAAGGATGCGCCACAAATGATTGACTTTGGGGGTTGAATATTTTTGACATGACATTTGTGGAGAGAAGTAGTTATTTTTTATTTAAAAATTTGGGTAAACTGAAATCTTTGTTCTCAATCACTCAAATGTGTATTAAAAACTTACTTTGACTGTTTACTGAGGTTTTAGTTGATGTGTTTTAATTCACATCAATGTATTGCTGGTATGGGGGTTGAATAATTTTGATTGCGACTTTATTTCACGGTTTTGAGTGAATATAGAGTCAGAGGTTTTCTGCACTTTTCTAAATCTCAAGTCAGTTCAATTAAGAGAATCGGCTACATTTACACAGCATAATTTAAACTTAAATCTCTAAATTGTGACTTTTTACATTCAACCATCACAATATACGTGAAAAATTTTACAGTGCATTCAGAATGTATTCAGACCCCTTCATTTTTTTTCTTCACATTTTATGTTGCAGCCTTATGCTAAAATGCTTTAAATTATTATTTTTTTTTTCCACATCAATCTACACTCCATACCCCAAACTGACAAAGCGAAAACCAGATTTTTGATAACTTTGCAAATGTATTAAAAAGAAAAACTGAAATATCACATTGACATAAGTATTCAAACCCTTTGCTATGACACTTGAAATTTAGCTCAGGTGCGTCCCATTTCTCTGGATCATCTTTGAGATGTTTCTGCACTTTGATTAGAGTCCACCTGTGGCAAATTCAAGTGATTGGACATGATTTGGAAAGGCACACACTTTTCTATGTAAGGTCTCGCAGCTGAAAATGCCTATCAGAACAAAAACCAAGCCATGAGATCAAAGGAATTGCCTGCAGAGATCTGAGACAGGATTGTGTCGAGGCACAGATCTGGGGAAGGCTACAAACATTTTTTGGCTGCATTGAAGGTTCCCAAGAGCACAGCGGCCTCTATAATTCTTAAATGGAAGAAGTTTGGAACAACCAGGACTTTTCCTAAAGCTGGCCGCCCGGCCAAACTAAGCAATCGGGGGAGAAGGGCCTTTGTAAGAAAGGTGACCAAGAACCCGATGGTCACTCTGATTGAGCTCCAGAGATCATGTGTGGAGATGGGAGAAACTTGGACAACCATCACTGCAACACTTCACCGATCTGGGCTGTATGGCAGAGTGGCCAGACGGAAGCCTCTCCTCAGTGCAAGACCCATGAAAGCCCGCTTGGAATTTTCAAAAAAGCACCTAAAGGACTCTCACACTGTGAGAAACAAGATTGTCTGGTTTGATGAAATGAAGATTGAACTGTTTGGCTTCAATTCCAAGCATCATGCCTGGAGGAAACCAGGAACTGCTCATCACCTGCGCAATACCATCCCAACAGTGAAGCATGGTGGTGGTAGCATCACGATGTGGGGGTGTTTTTCAGCGGCAGGTATGGTGGGACTGGTCAGGGTTGAAGGAAAGCTGAATGCAGCAAAATACAGAGAGACCCTTAATGAAAACCTGGTTGAGCGCTCGAACTGGGCCGAAGGTTCACCTTCCAACAGGACAATGACCCTAAGCACACAGCCAAGACAACGCAAGAGTGGCTTAGGGACAACTGTGTGAATGTCCTTGAGTGGCCAAGCCTGAGCTGGAGAGACCTGAATGGCTGTCCAGTGTCCACTGATGGTCCCAACCTGACCGAGCTTGAGAGGATATGCAGAGAAGAATGGCAGAAAATCCCCAAATCCAGGTGTGTAAAGCTTGTTGCATCATACCCAAAAATACTTGAGGCTGTAATCGCTGCCAAAGGTGCTTTAAGTAGTGATTTAAGGGTCTGAATTCGTATGTCAAAGTGATTTATTTCAGTTTTTTCTTTTTAATAAATGTTCAAAGTTATCAAAAATCTAGTTATGCATTGTCATTATGGGGTATAGAGTGTAGATTGATGAAAAAATAACAATAATAAAGCATTTTAGCATAAGGCTGCAACATAAAATGTGAAAAAAAATGAAGGGGACTGAATACTTTATGAATGCACTGTACAGTAAAGGGGTCATGACATGAGGAATAAAAGTTTCCTTGATATTTTGACATGTAAGAGTTCATTGTACTATAAAAACATACTGTAATTTTCAGAACTCAAAACTGCCTCACTTCGAAGAGCATTTGTTGAAACCAAGCTGCCAAAATGACCCGTTCTCTACTTCCCCCACATTGTGATGTTACACTGTGGTAGACATTTGCATCTGACTGCCTCCACAACAACATAACCATACCTGTAAACTAGTCGCCTTTCGGCGAAGCTTGCCGTTTTTAATCCAAAATAGGTCATTTATGCTATTTGTGCAGATCTGATTAGGTTTTTTTGGGGGAGGAGGGGGATTGGGGGTTTGCAGGACGTGTACACACCACCACCTCTGTATTTAACAGATGCGGTGCGTTTTCTAACTGTATTTGTCGATTTATATACTCCACAGAATTTGTTAAAACAGAACATAACTTTAAAATGTTGTGAAATAGCCACAATGTTTGGCTATTCATAACGCACACACTTGCTTTATGATGTCTTTGTATATCTCTTATGTTCTTTACTGTCAGTTGTTGATCATAAACAAAAAAAGACATTAAAATCAATCACATACTGTATATACCGTAGAACCGGCAAAGAAACTGCAGCCACTCTGTTGTCTGTGACTTCACATCTCTAAAACTGTCCCTTTCCTTGCAACCTTTCCTTCGAGTCCTGTCAGCTGCTCCTTGACTCCGTAAAAAAATCTTCATATTGTCGGCGGACTATTTGTCGAACCCGGTGTGAATGGCGGCATGAGAACCCATTGTTCCTATCCCATTTGCACCGAAATCTTCGGTCTTGGTGTGAATAGGCCTTTAAGTGCTCATATGCAATATTAAAAGAGGGGGCTGTCTGTTTGTTCATGCATTTATTTGCTAAAGTGCTGCGCAACATTAGGTCTACAGTGAAGTTCTAAATAGGGTTTACAAAGTGCTTTAAGCACACAGGAAATGGGCAGCATTGGAAAAAACACCAATAAATAAACCACAAATTATGTATTTATTTTACTTATTCAGTAGGCTTTTTTTTTTTTTTTAATCAAACTAAATTACAAAAATAACCAATTACTGCATCATATGCATAGCTGAACTGTTAACGTGCATTAATCATTAATTTTTTTTTTTTATGAAATTCAGTTTCATAACTGAATTCATGAAGTTCATTCACAAATCTGAGTGCTCACTTTCATGTCAGTCTCTTCCTGCATAAGTGTGCACTATGTTGGCCAGAATTAGCTGAAAAGTGGATCACACTTTACACCAATAGTCAGACGTCTGGCTCTGTGTGATTACATTGTAAGTGTGGTTGTATTTTGTTGTGTGTAAGTGAATGTTGTTCGTTCTGTGTATGTGCTGCAGGAGAATCTGCGCAGTTTGACACGTGACGCTTTACAGCTCATCCAGAAAGACTTGCCGTGGGAACCGTTGGAGGTTTCAGCGTCTGTAGCGCTGGAGATCTTCTCTCACAGCAGGTACTGCAGAAACCATCTCACATTTCTGATGAGAATTTGTGTGTTTATGTCTCTCTCATCATTGTGTGTGTGCAGGTTTAAACAGGAGGAAGTGGAAGAAAGAGCTGCTTGCAGCGGAACAGTGTTGTTGTACAGGTGAACACGCATCTGAACTTATCATGTACAGACCTACACACCACTGATCCAAACACGCCCTTTACATCGTCCTCTCTCTGTGTTTGTCAGGTGTGGAGATCATGTGATGTTGAGTGAGGCTCCTCTGATTGGCCGGACAGGTCTGTGCTCGCAATATGAGGTCACAGCTGTCCATACGTTAGGAGAGCAAGAGCAGGGCATCCAGCGCAGAGCTCAGGGCCTGTCACTTCCTGTCAACCTCACTGTATGTACATGCCATGTTTGCAGTGGATATAAAGCCATTTTTGTGCAGTGACACTGGGCCAATTAAATTATTGCTCTTAATTACTGTAATAGCAAATGTAGAACTGTGGACAGTACAATCTGTCGTATTTTTGGTTTTAAGATTAATAATATTCCTAGCTGCTAGTGTAGTATATTGTGGTTACTATCAGGGTTCCCACGGATCCTTCAAAAAAATCTTAAAATGTCTTAAATTCAGTTTTCTGAAATTTAAGATCAAAAATCTTAAATCTTAAATTATACAACAAAAGTCTTAATTTTTATTTAAAGAGGTCTTAAATTTGGGGGCAGAAAGACAGGAATCATGATATGACCTAATGTGATTACCAAACTTCAAAAGAATATGATTTAATTAAATGCATGCGCTGCATCCTTCAGATTGAAAACATGGCACTTTTGTATTTTCTCCAAGCACACGGGCTTGTGAGTGTTTGCTGCTGTTGCAGAGCAGTTCACAAATTTATGACAAGCGATCACTAATGATCAACTGTTGATGATGTAGTGTTGATGAAATATGACAGTGTTAATGTTTAATTGTTTATATTGTAATATGTTGTAGATTATTGTAGGATTTCACCTTTTATATCCCTTAATTTTTTTAATGAGCAGCTGGAAGCAGTGAAGTGCAAACATTCCAAAATAAGAGTCCCCGGTGTATTTCAAAGTTAATGTGTCTTTTAAAATCTCCCCCCCCCCCATATAAAGTGCATCTGGAGTTTAATTCAATATGGACTCTTGTAGCCTCTGTCTGGCCCTCCCCATCACAGGAAGGAAATGCTTCGAGCATTTAATATAGGCTACCAATTTTTTAAAAATATTGTCAGACTAACTGCCTTTCAACACATTATCGAATCAGCACAATCCAATATCGGTCAACCTCTAATTTGTATTTATTTATATAATGATACATAAACCAATTTGAATGTGATATATACAGTATGTGGAAAACATGTCTTGACTGAGTATTTTTAGCTTGCATATAGCCTATTAGGGTTGCGCGATATAACGGTACTAATGAAATACTGTGATACCAAAACAATTTAAATGGTACGATATCATGTTGTTAATTTCGGTACCAGATTAAAGTATGCTGCCATTAGCATAATGTAATGTTAGAGTTTTGAGATGAAATCAAAGACCATTTGAAAATAATAATAAAAAAGCCTCTATATGGCCAAGTGTTATCATTAAACAGCAGAAGGATGTCATTTAATGAAATAATATAGTCACATGCGCTGCGCGCCACAGTATAAGAGGCACCTCTCTGCCCTATCATCTCCTTCACACACACACAAAAACGCAACACACACTACTAATGCTTGATTTTCATGCAGTGTGTCCAATAGTATCCATCTGCAGAGCCACAGATCAGTGTGTTGAGTCTATACACAGCTGTGAACTCTCAAATGAACTTTCTCTATTGCAGCTCAGAGATTTCAGCTCGTGAGTTGCGTGAAGCTTGATATAACAAACAAACCCGTCACATACAGGAAGAACTTCAAATATCTTTCAAAATAAAAGTCTCGCTGAAATGAAAACTCTATTCAACTGATTGCGTGAAATTGAAGACATGACAGAAAAATATTACTACTGTATAAAAGTGTAATATTCAAAGCAGTCACAATAATATTCATAATAACAATAATATAATATTAAATGGTTATATTATTAGTATTATTATCTGTAAGCAATATCACATGAGCAAGTGTACAGAATATCATTATGTTGTGATTCAGCCATGGCAGCCTTTTGCCTCAGGTAATCAGATTGTTTTCATTAATACTGTAAAGGTCTGTTGTGCATTTTTGTTTTTTACCAAAAAAATTATATATTTTTTTGTTGCCTAAGTATCGAGTTAGTATAGATACCGAGGTACCAGGCCTGGTCTCGTACTGAAGCCAAAATTTTGGTATCGGAGCAACCCTATAGCCTACCCTGTTTTACTGATAAGTAAAGTTAAGGCCATGTTGAATGTGTGCCCCTGACTGTTTAAGAGTCTGTGATACATGATTTATTTTGAGATTGTGTTGGTTTGTTTTGGTATGGGGATATGGTATTAATTTTGTTCAGTTCTTGAAAAAGGTCTTAAGTCTTAAATTTGATTTTTATAAACTCTGCAGTAACCCCGAGTATGCATTCTCTTGATTCCAAGTATGTTTCCAAAACTGTACAAGTCTGTGTGTGTTTTATTTGTTTCTTTTTTTAGGCTCATCATACAGTGTGGAGAAAACTACGCAAAAGAGCAGAGAAACTAGTAAGAAATATTGCAGTTTAACAGGCTAAAGGAATGACCAGGTTTAATACCAATTAAAGGGATAATTTACTCACTCTCATGTTGTCCCAAATCCAGACATTCTATTTGATGCGCAACACAAAATGAAACCGTTAAATGAATATCCAGAGCCGTTTGTTTTTGTTTTTTTTCTCAATACAATGGCAGTGACAGATATTTCCTCACTTTAAAGCCAAAAAAAAAAAAAAGACCCGAAAGTATCGTACACTATATTGCCAGAAGTTTGTGGACACCATATGTGCTTGATGAACATTTGATTTAAAAACCTTAGACATCCGTTTCCCCCTTTGCTGTAATAACAGCTTCCACTCTTTTGGGAAGGCTTTCCACTATACTGTATGTAGTAACATGGCTGCAGGGATATGCTCTCATTTAGACACAAGGCTATCAGTGAGGTCAGGAACTGATGTTGGTTGATGGGGCCTGACTTACAGTTGCTGTTCCAGTTCACCCCAAAAGTGATCAGTGGGGTTCAAGTCTGGGCTTTGTGAAGGCCAGTCAATTTCTTCCACACCAGACACAGTAAACCATTTCTTTATGAACCTCACTTTGTTCACAGGGGCATTGTCATGCTGGAACAGAAAAGGGCTATCCCCAAACAGTTGCCACAAATTTGGAAGCACACAAAGCCCAAGCCATTACATAAAGAAATATTAAAATTAGTCTTTACTGGATTTAATGGAGTAACCAAATTAGTTAATTAGAAGGGGGTGTCCACAAACTTTTGGCCATATAGTGTAAGCAGTCCATGCGACTCGTGTGCAAAATTTAAAGTCTTCTGATGGCATACGACCCAAAACTGAAGTCATTTATCAGTGAAAATTTTGACATCTGTGCATCCTAGCGCTATGAGAAAAGATTGTGCACATTGGTTTGCATGTGCACGAGAACTTGCGTTTTTTAGGGAAAATATTCTAAATTCTTTAATAGACAATAATGGTTTGCAATTAAGTATTTTTAAGTTGTGTATGTAAGACTATCAAATCTTGTGCTGCCTCTATTTTATTATATTTATATATTTTCTCTTGTCGCAGGTAGAGATTCCCTCAATCAAGACAGTGACTCTCACATCTGAAGCCACACCCCCTCCACCTAAGCAGTAATCTATTCCCACAGCTTTCAGTATCTGTATTATATTGTTGAATAAATGTGTTTGCAACATGTGGAAAATACATCTTTAGTATTTTGGTCAGTGTGGTGATGCTCTTTTTTTTTTTTATTGTCCAGGTCTATTAAACTATTCAAAAATACATAAAAATGCAATTCACACAAATTCAGTTACTTGAATAAATATATTATATTTTCAATTTCAGAGTTTTAAGTCATTTTGGTATTTTTTTTTATTTTTTTTTTAGGGGCATTATAGTTACACTATGTAACTTTTGGCCCTCTAGCTGTTGAAGCATAGCACTGCAAGTTACTTGCAGAAGAGCACTGTTTTGTTTGTGTGCTGGGCTTAGGCTGTGCTCTTCTGCACTGATGAATGTGATGGTTTGAGGAGAACCGGTGTAACCATGGTTACAGGTAATGAACTTGTCAGAGCGAATGTCACTACTACAAAACTCGCCCCCTCCCCTCAAAAAATAAATAACGAAAGGAAGAAAAAGCTGGATATCTGAAAAATATGTCTTATTAGCAGGTAAGTAGCATTTCTTCCTCTCTTGTTTTGACATATTGAAAACAATTGTTTCAAAATAAATAACGTTACTAAAGTTAGGCAATGCTGACATTAGATAACGATTGCTAGTTATATCAGATAGTCAAACGGCGCAAACTTTTATAACTTGGCTAGCAGGCAAATAGACTAAGGTAACTGGTTTAGAGATTGGCATTATTACCAGCATAAAGTAAAAAAAAAATAATAATAATTCCCATTGTCCTTACTCAAATTTGGAACGATCCATGGTTAATGCTGCTTATTTATTGTGGCTACAACCTGTCAGCTTCAAACTACCACTGCACATATACATGTGCTGTAGTAGCTCCGGACCTTCTCTTTATTTACAAACATGACGTAATGCACAGATGACTGACAGTAGTATGCAATTTTCTACCAAATCCGTCCCGACAGCTCCAAAATAATTCTAGGCTTGCCATAGTGAATCGTGGTAAGGCAAAAACATGGCTTGGAGGACAGATTGTTGATGTACTTGATCATTAATGAAATTTTTTTCATTTTTAACAAAAAAAATCTTACATTGTGTAGCTTATGTAAAAAATGTCATGTGATGTAACTGTCCAGAGATAGTAAAAAAATATGAAAATCTCATTAAAAGCTGAAGTTTTTGAAAAAATAAATGTTGCGTAAGTAGTGCAGAATAATCTTTTATTAATATTTCTAAAAAAAAAAAAAAAAAAAGCAATGAAACAATTGTTTTAAAATAGAATTAATTCTTGGAAAAACTTTATCCACCAAATCAATGTCATGTGGTGTAACCAACGTTTAGGTAGACATTTTATGTTGACATAAAAACCAAAATAGAGAGGACTCCTTTACACCACAAAATATTTAGTCATAATTTTTTAAAATTTATTTTTATTTTATTTTTTGTAGAAAATGCAAAAAATTATTTAATTTGAAACAAAATTGGACACAGTTTTCATTTGTATCACCTCTGGCAACCTAATTTGTCAATGACCCGTTTTTGTGCACATCTTAAGTGACAGAGGACCACAACAGGCACATGAAATGAAACAATAATTAAAAAGTTCCCATTTATTTCATCCATGAAAATTGGACATATTTAACATTTAATAATATCCACTTAAAAAAAAAAAAAAAAAAAAAAAGCACTTAATTGAACTCATTTAATTTTTTTTTTTAACTTAATTAAAATGTACTATTTCCAAAAGTCGCTTTTAATAATATTAGGCAGAATTTCCAAATGACACCTAATGGACAATTTAAAGCCTGAGTTTTTTTTTTTCTTAATCATGGAAGACAAAATAAATGTTTTAATTATTGGTTTATTTAATCATTTAAAATTAAATTGGTACATTTAACTATTGATATTATTATTGATTTAAATTTTTCATTGTAAATACTCTGGTCCTCCATACTCCAAAGGCGTTACTGTCAAGAAAATGTTTAAATTGCCAGATGTTAAAGCCAACATGAAACAGCAATCGAAACCCAATATCTTCTATAATGTGATATATTTTTGAGTGCAACAAGATATTGAAAGAGAAAATCTCGGCGGGACTTGATTTTATTCATGGGGAATTGATTGGAACTTTAACAGTTGGTGTTTCAAAGCAGAATGGAGCTGAATGTGAGTTTACTAAAACAAAGCTTAAATTGCTATTTGGCTTTTGCTTAACATTGTCCAATAGCCTGTGTGGCCTTGATATCATCCTAAAAGGAAAGTTGTTTCAGAGGTGGAGCAAGTCACTACTTTTTGATGAAAGGCTACAAAGACAAACATTTAATGTACGCGGATGTATTGGTCAAAATAGTAAGACCAGGAATGTGTATTAAAGTTTGGTTTATTTTGTATTTAACGTGTTGAGTATTTTTTATATTTGTACAACAGTCAGTCTGATCACACGTAGCCATGATTTTTGAACAAATATTTGGTGTGATATGAGAGCATGTTTCTACATCTGCTGGAGTTTAAACCCTCAGAGGACTCATGCTTGAGTCTGAAGCCTTCTGCATGTGTTAGCTTGTTTTACTCTGACTTGTCAGAGCTCAGTGTGTGTGTGAGAGAAAAATAAGTGGTCAGCACTTTGCCAGGGCGAAGACAAAAGCTCTGTTGTAAATGTGACTGTCAGGACTGTAGCAGCTGCAGCGTCTTGTCGCATGCAGACAGGTGCACAGTGTGTGTGTGTGTGTGTGTGTTTAAATGCCACAGGACTCTTGATTATTTCAATCCATCACAATTTAACACTCGATTACAAGCAACAAGGCAGAACTTTTCATAGCAGACAACCTCAATGTGAGATGTGTACAGTAATGCATGTATTCAGTCACACGTGATGTTGCTGTTGATTTCTGGCACTGCAGCCAGGCACTGGCATGATGGAGGATACATGATACTTTACTGCCCCTGGGGCAAAACACTGCAGAGCAGCTGTTCTGCCCGGCAACGTTTGTGTGTGTGTGTGTGTGTGTGTGTGTGTGTGTGTGTGTGTGTGTGTGTGTGTGACACACCCAGACCCTTTAAAGACAAATGCATACACACACACACACACTCTCTCTTTGCTTGAACTCAGGCCAAGAGATGTTTGAATAGATGCTTGTGTGACCCTGTGAACTATGACAAGCATGTTATTATAGGAATGTTGTGAAATCCAGGCTTTACAGTGGTCAGCTGTGCTCTCCAAAACAAACACTGGAACTCTATTAGATCTATTCAGTATGAAAAAACAAAACAAAACACTACCCTTCTCATATTAATGTTTCCTACCAGTGTCTTGACTTTACAATTACAGAAAATTATGGTATTAGGTAGTTTTGGATATGTTCTGTTGCGATACCATGATATTATTTAAGATTGAGTGTGGTAATCATTCAATACAATTGGTTTATATATTGAATTTTGCTGATGCGATAACTAAAGTAGTAAAAAAGCCGATAACCGATTAATCGGCTGATGCTTATTGAATTAGTTTTTTTTTTCCTAAGAAAATTTTCATAGTCTTTCCTTACTGAGACGGGCACACAAATAGAGGCTTAAAGTGTCCAAATTGAATAAAATCCCAAATGCACTTAATTGTGCAACCAAAATCGAAATAGTTACCACAGTAAATTAAGATTCAGTGCATAAAATGGGACTTTTATCTATAAAGAAGTCTGAAACACGCCAGGACTACTATTTTGAAATGTATGTGCTCCAAGCTGCTCACACAACAGTTAAGCCAGGGAAACAAAACGTGCACTCTTCCGATAATCTATAAACATAGTCATATAACAAATTTAAGCAGTAATTCATCAATAGTAGATCATGTGGGGAAAAAAGCTATCTGCATTAATTTCAGCTGACTTTTGGAACTATCGGTTATCAACACCGATATATCGGTGGACCTCTATATCAAAGCACCATGGTATTACTCTTTAATAACATTACTGTACCATGGTACTGTTACAGTACTTTTTTGTAAGGGTGTTTTTGTTACTGTAGTAATTTTTGAGGAAACTATGGTTACAATAATAGATTATATTAACCTTCTTTGGCAAAATTGCATTTGAAAATGTTGAGTCTTTTCTCTTGATATTTTATTTTTTCACCAAAGTGCTTCAGTGGTGTCATTTAGTCCAACACAAATAAGACTTTCCAACAAGGTCATCGCTAACTACAGTGGCTGTTGTTTTTCCTTTTATATCCATGACTGACCGGACTAATTACCTATAAATTCATTCTTAATTAGAACCTATCATTAGAGGCAGTGTTTGTGTCTGGTCCTTCAAAATAGCCCTTTGTTTGGACAAACAAAGCCAAACCCAGGTATAACTTAAGATGATTCACCCTATACATTTTCTGATCCAAGAGTTGGCGTAAATCGTGCAAACCACTCAAAGCCGTGTGTCACATTGATTTTTACCATGATTATGGGGTGTTTGTTAAATCACCGCACTGCCTCATGTTGCTTATTGCTTTTATAAAATGGCAGCAACAGCAACATGATAAAATACACCGAAGTTCATTAAACTAGTCACATTGACATTAATAGGTTAACAGGGATTATAAACAACTCTTTCGCCAAGTTATTTAGTTCATAAAATGACTTAACATGGATTATCAAATCAAATTTTAAATTTTACTAATGTTTTACTGAAAATAAGTAACAATAAACAGTTCTTCCGCCACGTAATGTAGTTCATCAGGCCGCGAGCGGTTGCTAAGCAACTAAACAACAAGGCGCATTCACATAAATCTCAACTGATGTGAAGCGGTCACAGGTGTGCAGGCTCAACCAATCACATTTCAGAGCCGGAACTATACGTTTTATTGTTTATTTCTTTTGATTGAAAATGCGACCGAAATGTTGTCAGATTTCTCGTACTGCATCCTACAGATTTTAGAGCACTTATTAAATATGAATTCATACTATTAATTATATACGCCTGTTTGTTTGTATGATTAACGTTGTAATGAGTGTTATGTAATTAGCGCTGTTCCCGCCCTCTACACTCCAGCAGTCACACGCGCGCGCTTAGTTCAGTTCAGAGACAGACTAAGCAGTGTTGGACGGCTGACAGAGGTGCACACGCTCTTTTTCCGACACATTCTAAAAAGCATTATATTGTGACAATAGACCTATACTGGGGATATAACTCTTCTATAAGTGTTTGTATCGTTCTTTCTTGGATTCTTCTGGAGAGTTCAGCAGTTTCTGGAGAACATGTTTGTGTCCGTGGCTGTTCTGATATTAATACAGAGTAAGTGCTTTGTTCCATCTGATCTTCTTAAAGTCTTATTATCTTCTTTAGAGAATAAGATTAGACTACTCTCAGTAAGTGCTTGTGTGTGTGTTTAGAGCGTGCGTGCTGTCTGCAGCTATCATATATGATTTACTTTGTTACAATTAGTATATATTGATACCATCTCTGCACTATAGTATCGCTACAGTACTTTTTTGGTAAGGGTTAAAGTAATAACCTTATGGAAAAGCTCTAAAGATGAGTGTTTAATGAATATAAATTTGTTCGATTTGAATGGCATTAATGATATTAAATATAACTTTCTCTAAAAACATTGATATATTTCCAGAGTGTGAAACGAAACCCTCTTGATGGACTGCAGTTGTGTTTATAAACATATGTTTGACCAGATTTTCACTTATTTGGAACGTATTATCCAATATTTGTGATAGTTCTAAACAAAATATTTTTTAAAGGTAGGTACCTAGTTCTTTTATGAAATTTAGTTTCGAGCTTTAGTTCATTTCATGTCTCTCTTGTACTAGTTAGTTAGGATTGGGATTCCCACTGCCATATAAAACCTAGAAATATCAGGGAATTCCAAAATGTTAATCTTAAAGGAAAGGTCCACCTGAAAATTCTGTCATCATTTTCTCACCCTCATGCCATCCCAGATGTGTCTTTCTTTCCTCTGCAAAACACAAATAAAGATTTTTAGAAGATTTTCTCAGCTCTGTAGGTCCTCACAATTCAAAAACTTTGAAGCTCCGAAAAAAAAACCATACAGGCAGCATAAAAGCAATCCACATGACCCCAGTGGTTTAATCCATGTCTTCTGAAGCGATCCAAGCATATTTGGGTGAGAAACGGACCAAAATAGAACTCCTTTTTCCACTGTAAATTTTGACATCAGCAGTCTCCTTGGCGATCATGATTTTAAGCTCGATTACACTTTCTAGCACCATCTAGTGCTCTGCGTTTACATCAAGCACTAGAAAGTGTAATCGAGCTTGAAATCATGTTGTGCCTTGAGACTGCAATGGGAAGATGTACAGTTAATTTTTTTTAAATATTTTGGTCTGTTCTCATCCAAAACTGATTGGAACGCTTTAGAAAACATAGATTAAACCTCTGGAGTCTTATGGGTTATTTTTATACTGCCTTTATATGCTTTCTAGAGCTTCAAAGTTTTTGTCACCATTCACTTGCATTGTATGGACCTACAGAGCTGAGATATTCTTCTTAAAATCTTCATTTGTGTTCCACAGAAGAAAGTCAGTCATACACATCTGAGATGGTATGAGGGTGAGTAAATGATGAGAGAATTTTCATTTTTTGGGGGGTAAACTATCCCTTTAAATGTCATGGAAATTTCTAGAATGAAATTGACCTTTTCTAGTTATGTTTGCTCTAAAATATTTCATTAGCTGGATATGTTTTTTCTTATTTTTTGTGAGTGATTTTTATAGTATCTTGAATTACGAAAAGTAATTTCATTGGTCAAAAGGTGTGGGAAACCCGAAGATAAATTATTTGAAAGAGGAGACCCATGTATGTTTTTGGTAGTGGATACTGGATTTAACTCGGTCAAAAGCGCTTGAGTTGTGCAATAATGCTCAACATGAGTGGTATTTATTTGGTTCTGGTCCGTGATTGTTTAGTGGTGTATTCCAGTCATGAACGGGATGTTTGTGAGGGTTTAGATGTATGAGGAACACCTCTGGTGTTTAAGTGCATCTGTTGATTCTGGCATGAGTGTGAAAGTCTAGTTTACTGTGATTCTGCATCTCAGCGTGCACACGTCACTAATATGATGATGTGTGTCAGCGAAAGTGAGACAGAAAGGGGGTTGAACTCAGTTGTGTGTGTGTGTGTTTGAGGGTGGGGTTATCTGTGCCAGCTGTTGCAGGGTAGTTAAACGCACACACACACACACACACACACACACAGAGGGCCTTTGTTGTGTGTTTCTCGCTCTCCAAACTTGCAAACACTCGACCAATCAACACAACGATCAATCAAACTTCAGGTTTTTTTTTTTGTGCCTTAATTCACAGCCATTATTATTTATTGTTATATATTGTAAGTGGATTTATTTGTATGGTGATACTTCGCATTCGATAAATAACATGGGCATGAACTTTTTTTTTTTTTCAGCATTGAGCTTTTATATTAAAAGGGAAAGTATGCATTATAGGTACCGTTATGTTTTTCACAATTTTAAATCACCTTTTTACAGTTAACTTCAAATCAACATGAAGTCAAAATATAATTTAGGACACATTCCTGAGCTTATTTAGCATGATTCTTTAGAGCACTTTATTTTAAAAGAATGAAATGTTTGTCTTTGCAAGCTTTCATCAGCTTTTCTTTTCAGCTGACGTCATTAAGCCCTCTTCCACCTGTCATATTAAAGAGACCATCAATTCCTCATGAATAAGATCAAGCCCCAACTACATTTTATTCTCGTTTTCACTCTTCAAGTAAAATGGGCTGCAAATGCAGTTTTTTTTTATTGACGTCAACATTTATATGATGTATAGGGGAAAGTGTATTTTAGGCGCTGTAACTCGACACCATTTCAAGGTTTTCCAAAATTTTTTATCACCTTTGAGCTTCTTTACAGCCCTTTTTCAATAGTCCTGCAGTGTGACAAAGTATTTATAAAAGTAAAAATACTCCATGTAGTTTCTAAAGTAATATGAACTCAAAAATGGCATGCAAAATTATTATAATACCATTTGAAAATGTTTCAAATAGTTTTAGATGAAGTTTGGACACATCATAAACAAACCAGTAAACACAAGCATCTAGATTTGTCTACTGCGTGTGTTGATTTGTATGAAAATACTTATATAGGGATGCACCAATATGAAAAGTTGTGGCTGATACCAATTGTTTTGATAAACTATTGCTGATACCAATATTTTGCAACTTATGACATCATATCACTGTTTTGGCAAATCTTAGCCTTTTTTTAAATTTTTTTTTAATTTAATTTTTTTACTATGAACTGCACAGATGCAGAGGCTACAATAGTCCAAAATGAATAAAATCCCAGATGCAGTTTATTGCTCAACCAATAACCAGAAAAAATTAAGATTTGGTGCATAACTTGGGATTTTTAACTATAAAGGATACACCTGGGACTCTTATTTTGAAATGACAGGGACTTGTCTCTGTTTTACAATGCTCTATAATTATGTATTTACCAAATAAACATTTTTATAGCCTATATATTCACTAGATTAAGGATTTATTATTTGCAAGATATGAAGTTGGTGACATGATGTACAGTGGCATGCAAAAGTTTGGGTACCCCTGGTCAAAATTTCTGTTGCTGTGAATAGTTAAACGAGTAGAAGATGAACTGATCTCCAAAAGGCGTAAAGTTAAAGATGAAACATTCTTTTCAACATTTGAAGCAATATTAGTGTATTATTTTTATTTTGTAAAATGTTAGAGTGAAAAAAGGGAAAGGAGCACCATGCAAAAATTTAGGCACCCCAAGAGATTTGAGATCACAGATAACTTTTACCAAGGTCTCAGACATTAATTAGCTTGTTTGGGCTATGGCTTGTTCACAATCATCATTTTGAAAGGCCAGGTGATGCAAATTTCAAAACTTTATACATACTCTGACTCCTCAAATCTTGTCCCAACAATCAGCAGCCATGGGCTCCTCTAAGTAGCTGCCTAGCACTCTGAAAATTAAAATAATTGATGCCCACAAAGCAGGAGAAGGCTATAAGAAGATAGCAAAGCGTTTTCAGGTAGCCGTTTCCTCAGTTCATAATGTAATTAAGAAATGGCAGTTAACAGGAATGGTGGTGTTTAAGTTGAGGTCTGGAAGACCAAGAAAACTTTCAGAGAGAACTCGTAGGATTGCTAGAAAGGCAAATCAAAACCCCTGTTTTGCTGCAAAAGACCTTAAGGAAGATTTAGCAGACTCTGGATTAGTGGTGCACTGTTCTACTGTGCAGCGACACCTGCACAAATATGACCTTCATGGAAGAGTCATGAGAAGAAAACCTTTCCTACATCCTCACCACAAATTTAAGCGTTAGAAGTTTGCAAATGAACATCTAAACTAGCCTGATTCATTTTGGAAACAAGTCCTTTGGACTGATGAAGTTAAAATATAACTTATTGGCTGCAATGAGCAAAGGTATGTTTGGAGAAAAAAGGGTGCAGAATTTCATGAAAAGTACACCTCTCCAACTGTTAAGCACAGGGGTGGATTGATCATGCTTTGGGCTTATGTTGATGCCAGTGGCACAGGGGAACATTTCACTGGTAGAGGAAAGAATGGATTAAATACCAGGAAATTCTGGAAGCAAACATCACACCATCTGTAAAAAAGCTGAAGAGGACTGGTTCTACAACAGGATAATGATCCTAAACACACCTCAAAATCCACAACGGACTACCTCAAGAGGGGCAAGCTGAAGGCTTTGCCATGGCCCTCACAGTCCCCCGACCTAAACATCATCGAATATCTGTGGCTAGACCTCAAAAGAGCGGTGCATGCAAGACGGCCCAAGAATCTCACAGAACTAGAAGCCTTTTGCAAGGAAGAATGGGCGTAAATCCCCCAAACAAAAACTGAAAGACACTTAGCTGCCTACAAAAAGCTTTTACAAGCTGTGATACTTGCCAGGGGGTGTTACTAAGTACTGACCATGCAAGGTGCCCAAACTTTTGCTTTTGACCCTTTTCCTTTTTTGTTATTTTGAAACCGTAAAAGATGAATATAAAGTAAAGTTGCTTAAAATATTAAAGAAATGTGTCATCTTTAAGTTTAAGCCTTTTGGAAATCATGCCATCTTTTGCTCGCTTAGCTATTCACAGCAACAGAAATTTTGATCAGAGGTGCCCAAACTTTTGCATGCCACTGTATGTGCAGATGGGGCATGGTTTCATGTAGTCGCATTTTTCTTTGCATGCTCTTGCTTCAATTTAGAACACGATTATCTAATCAATATCAAAATTAAAAATATGCATTGAAGTAAAAACATGGATGAGTATGGTCATTGATGAAAGATTTAGATACAGCAAATCCCCACATGATTGTTTTTAAATCACCTCAAGAGGCTGGAGTTACACCTTGTTCTAACCAGATGTGGTAATATTCCAGCTACAAGCAATCTGTGTGTTCACACTAGAAACATGCTAAATTTACATAATTATAAATAAACCATCAGTTTTTCATGTCTGCATTTTCATGCTTATGACTTATATGTTGATGGTTTTAAATTCATTAATAATTGGCTGATAAATATCAGTACCCAGTATATCGGTGCATCCCTCCTTGCATATAAATATATCTCCACGTATACTTATTTTCCCTTCGTTGTCATTGGTAATGATGAATCCGCTCATGCATGTGGAAAAGTGTTTTAAGAGCTTTCAAATGCTGTAAGTCAAATATTATTGTGTATATGCTGACTCAAGCTTTCAAGTGTCATATAGTGACGTGTGTGTGTCTGTGCGTGTGGTTCACTCAGGGACTTGCACTAAATATGTTGTGAGGATATCAGGTTCCTCCTTATCTTACTCTGTCAGTTCCAGCAAGTGTTGTCGTAGACTCCGTCATGAAAGCCGTCAGTGCTTGACTCACACAATGACTCTTTTCTCTTTCCCTAAAGCTTTCCTTCTTTTTCTCAAAGCCTGATATCTCCACTGCTTTCAGAAGGAGGGAGAGGTGATAAAGATGTGGGGAGTAAGGTTGTGATCAGTACACAGAGGGAGGCGATAAGTTGCAGAGCAAAATGTGTTTGTCACAGCCAGGTCTGAGATCAGAAAAATGGTCAAATGTTCCAAACCTGTATGACTTTCTTTCTTTTGGGGAACGTTCACGCCGATCCTTTCCACACAATGACAAGTCGAAAACAGAAAAACTATCACTATAAATTAGGGATGCACCAATATGAAATTTTTTGGCCAATACAGATTTTAGCAAAAAACTATACAGTATATTCTTTTCAGATTAACAATTTTTATTGATTCTCATAAATGAACACAGAAAAACAAAACATATATACACAGAATCAACCTTAACCCCCACTATTACCCCTCCCAATCCCCAACCATACTCTGGCCCCAACAACATCCCAGTGGTTGCAAATTATATAGACACACAGACACCAAAACAAATAATCACCCATCCATAAATGATATATACCCTCCCGATTTCTCCATGAACCCATTATATTTCCCCATTCTTCTAAACGACCCCTCCTCAAAGGCCGCCACCCTTCCCATCTCCGAGCACCACTCCTGAAAGGAAGGTGCTCCAGCCGACCTCCAGCCCCTTAGAATGATCTGTCTGGTGATCATTACACTGGTTAAGACCTAACTCTTCATGTGTCTATTTTCAATGTCAATGACCACCCCATCACCCAAACTACAGAGTCTGGGGCAAAATGATACCCAAGTGCCTAATATATCGCACACCAGACTCTGAACCTTCAGCCAAAACTCCTGAATCTCAACACCCCCCCAAAAGACATGGGTTATGTCTCCATCCTCTGATTGGCATCGCCAGCAGTTGGGTGTATCTTTAAGACCAAGCCTATACAATCTAGAGGGGGTCCAATAGAACTAATGTAAAATCTTGAATTGCATAAGGAGCACCCTTGCGTCTCTAGATACAGTCTATCCCACTCTCCCTCCTCCAATTCCAAGATTAAATCTTTCTCTCATAATCTCTTGAGCAGTCGAGGTTCCATCCCCCAGACCCAGAATTAACAGGGAGTAATACACTGATGCCTCATGACCTTTTCCGCAGTAATCACCTCTCCCAGAGTATCTGCCACTTTAGGTGGGTGAATGCTATTCCCAAAAATAGTACAGCGCAAGTGACACAGCTGTAGATACCTAAAAAAACTGAGATCTGGGGATCCCAAAAATGTTGAACCAAATTTTCAAAAGATCTCAACAAACTACTGTCATATAGGTCACAGAGTGTAGTAACCCCCCTCACAATCCACTCTGACCAGCAGAAAGGGGACTTATTGATACATAGTTTAGGGTTCAGCCATAAGCTCGAGGCAACATTTAGATTAATAGCCGAATTAAGCACTCTGGACACTTTTGTCCATACCGATTGCAAATGCGAGATAATGGGGTGTAGTTTATCTTTTCCAGATAGATTGATAGAAAGGCTTTGCAATGGCAAAATAGGGGCAATAACTTCCTGTTCAATACAAAGCCAGGGAGGGGCTCTTTCAGGTGGAAGCGACTAATGAGCCAAATGTCTGAGATCGAACGCATAATAATAAAACAGAATCTTGTGTAGGCCTAGCCCACCTTTGTCAGTCGGCCTATGCAGTTTACTGAAATGTAATCTGGGGTGCTTACCATTCCAAATGAAAGACTTTGCTATGTTCTCAAATTGCTTGAAATAAGAGAGGGGGACATCTATAGGGAGTGACTGTAGCAGGTACAGTGCATCTGGAAAGTATTCACAGTGCTTCACTTTTTCCACATGTTGTTATGTTACAGCCTTATTCCAAAATGGATTAAATTCATTAATTTCCTCAAAATTCTACAAACAATACCCCATAATGACAACGTGAAAGAATTTTGTTTGAAATCTTTGCAAATTTATTAAAAATAAAATAACGAAAAAAATCACATGCACATAAGTATTCACAGCCTTTGCCATGACACTCAAAATTGAGCTGTTTCCACTGATCATCCTTGAGATGTTTCTACAACTTGATTGGAGTCCACCTGTGGTAAATTCAGTTCATTGGACATGATTTGGAAAGGCACACACCTATCTAAGGTTCCACAGTTAACAGTGCATGTCAGAGCACAAACTAAGCCATGAAGTCCAAGGAATTGTCTGTAGACCTCCGAGACAGGATTGCATCGAGGCACAGATCTGGGGAAGTGTACAGAAAAATTTCTGCAGCATTGAAGGTCCCAATGAGCACAATGGCCTCCATCATCCGTAAATGGAAGAAGTTTGGAACCACCAGGACTCTTCCTAGAGCTGGCTGCCTGGCCAAACTGAGCAATCGGGGGAGAAGGGCCTTAGTCAGGGAGGTGACCAAGAACCCGATGGTCACTCTGACAGAGCTCCAGCGTTTCTCTTCTCTCCACAGAGAACCTTCCAGAAGAACAACCATCTCTGCAGCACTCCACCAATCAGGCCTGTATGGTATGAGTGGCCAGACGGAAGCCACTCCTCAGTAAAAGGCACATGACAGCCCACCTGGAGTTTGCCAAAAGGCACCTGAAGGACTCTCAGACCATGAGAAACAAAGATTGAACTCTTTGGCCTGAATGGCAAGCGTCATGTCTGGAGGAAACCAGGCACCGCTCATCACCTGGCCAATACCATCCCTACAGTGAAGCATGGTGGTGGCAGCATCATGCTGTGGGGATGTTTTTCAGCGGCAGGAACTGGGAGACTAGTCAGGATCGAGGGAAAGATGAATGCAACAATGTACAAAGACATCCTTGATGAAAACCTGCTCCAGAGCGCTCTGGACCTCAGACTGGGGCGAAGGTTCATCTTCAAACAGGACAACGACCCTAAGCACACAACCAAGATAACAAAGGAGTGGCTACGGGACAACTCTGTGAATGTCCTTGAGTGGCCCAGCCAGAGCCCAGACTTGAACCCGATTGAACATCTCTGGAGAGATCTGAAAATGGCTGCGCACCGACGCTCCCCATCCAACCTGATGGAGCTTGAGAGGTCCTGCAAAGAAGAATGGGAGAAATTGCCCAAAAATAGGTGTGCCAAGCTTGTAGCATCATACTCAAAAAGACTTGAGGCTGTAATTGGTGCCAAAGGTGCTTCAACAAAGTAATGAGCAAAGGCTGTGAATACTTATGTACATGTGATTTTTTTTTTTTTTTTGATTTTTAATTTGTAAAGATTTCAAACAAACTTCTTTCACGTTGTCATTATGGGGTATTGTTTGTAGAATTTTGAGGAAAATAATGAATTTTTTTTTGGAATAAGGCTGTAACATAAGAAAATGTGGAAAAAGTGAAGCGCTGTGAATACTTTCCGGATGCACTGTAGTTTAATTTTGGAATACAGTTCATTTTAATAACATTAACCTTCCCAATCATAGATAAATGTAATGAAGCCCACCTGCCCACATCGCTCAAACCTTTTTATTAAAGGGTCAAAATTAAATAAATCAGACAAACTTGCTGGGAATAAAATACCCAAATACTTAATGCCCTGTTTGGGCCACTGGAAGGCGCCTGGCTGGAAAGCCGTTACTGGACAGTACACTGTCAGAGCCAAAGCTTCGGATTTAGACCAATTGACTTTGTATCCTGAGAATTTACAAAAGGAATTAATAATTCTTTGTAGGCAAGGCAAAGATTTAGTGGGGTCAGACACGAATAGTAAAATATCATCTGCGTAAAGCAGAAGCTTATGCACCATACCTCCCGCTGTCACCCCTGGAAAATCATCCTCCTTTCTTATCGTGGCTGCTAATGGTTCCAGGGCAAGACAGAACAATAATGGGGAAAGAGGGCAAATATGCCGGGTGCTCCTATCCAGAGTAAAATAATCTGAAATTAATCCATTTGTTTGTACCGCCACTAACAGATGTCTATAAAGTAATCTAATCCATCCAATAAAAGTATTCCCGAACCCGTACATTTTCAAAATCGTAAAAAGATAATCCCACTCCACCATATCAAACACTTTTTTGGCATCAAGTATGATGGCAGTGACCGGAGTCTGATCATTCGCCACTGACCACATGATATTGATGAAATGCCTAATGTTATCAGAAGAGCTGCGGCCCCGAATAAACCCCACCTGATCTATATGTGTAAGAGATGTCTTAACTTTATTTAATCGGTTAGCCAAAATTTTTGACAATACTTTAACGTCTAGCTGGATCAGGGAAATTGGACGGTAACACATACACTCGCTTGGATCTTTGTCCTTTTAAAAAATCAGATTGATCCGGGTTTGTGTCATGGTTGGCTGTGACTTTCCATCCTTTAATGATTCCGTATAAACTTCTAGCAAAAGTGGAGCCAGTTCTGTAGCATAAGATCTAAATTCAGCGGCAAAGCCATCTGTCCCCGGAGCCTTGCCTGTAGGCAGAGCCTTAATTACCTCGTCAAGCTCCTCCAAGGTTATCTTAGAATCAAGGGAATTTTTTTTGCTCTGTTGTCAATTTAGGGAGTCCTAGAGGTTCCACAAAGTTTCTAATATCTTCATCAGTAGACGAAGACGTGGAACTATAAAGCTCAAGATAGAATTCTTTAAAAGCATTATTAATATCAATGGCTGAGGTAAATATTTCACCACCAGCAGATTTCATTGAGGGAATAGTAGAAAAAGACTCTTTCTGCTTTATATATCTAGCCAAAAGTTTTCCTGCTTTGTCCCCCAACTCAAAATATGACTGTCTTGCCCTGAATAACCAAAACTCCACTTTCTGCGACAAAATAGTATTAAATCTGTATTTAAATCTGTATTTCAGTCAGGTCAATTCTCTGAGGCCATCAGACGACATTCGGCTCTTCACCTCTGCTTCTGCACTTTTAATATTCCCTTCCAACTCCACGAGTTCTCGTGTTCTGGATTTTTGAATGAATGAGGCATACTGTATGATCCGGCCCCTAAGAACTGCCTTAAGTGCCTCCCAAGCCACACCCACAGAGGATACTGAGGACCAGTTGGTCTTCATATAAACATTGAATTCAGCCTTTAACATTTGCTGGAATTCAGGATTTTGCAAAAGGGATACATTAAAGAGCCAACTATATGATTTCTTTTTCTCTATATGTGGCAACACCTCTAAACTCACCAGGGCGTGATCTGAGACTAAGATGTTTCCAATTGAGCAATCAACAATAGATGAAATGAGGGACTTGGAGAGATATATATATATATATATATATATATATATATATATATATATACCCTGTGTGTGTGTGTGTATGTGTGTATATATATATATAAAAACATTTATTCTAGATTCAATCTTATGTATTGATGAAAAAAAATTAATTCTCCCCACTAGATGGGTTTAAAAGTCACCAAATATCTGCAAGACCAAGATTTTTACACATCCTGTGAAGTGTCAGTGTTGCTCTATGGGGCTTGCACACTTTTGCTTCACTATGATCAAGGACTGAGTCCATCAAAAGATTAAAGTCTCCTTCCAATATTATATCATGAGGGGTGCCAGCGGCTTGTAACATCCCTTCAAGATCTATTAAAAAAGCCCTGATCATCAGCATTATGTGCGTAAATATTAGCTAAATTCAACCTTTGCCCATGAATTTCTGCTAAAACTATAATGACTCTTCTAATTTATCTTTAATCTGTTTGAGACATTTGAATTGTAGATGCTTACTTATCAGTGTAATGACTCCCCTTCTCTTACTTGAGTCAGCACTAAAGAAAACAAGTCCACCCTATATCTTCCTAAATTTTTCAGCTTCCTGCGGAGAAAGATGAGTTTCTTGAAGAAACACTATTTCATATTTCTTACGCTTAAGAAAAGAAATTTCATTCTTTTTATGGGGTGCCCCAACCCATTCACATTCCACGTGGAGAAAGATAACCCACTCATATTAACATCTGACATTTTGATATATTAGAAAAAATAAATTGTGTCAAAAACAAGATTATAAAGACCATATTCCCCATTAGTGCAACAATCAAACCCCGAACGTCCCCCCCCGAACCGAACAAACAGAAAAAAGAAAAATGTGAGCATTAACCCCACGCACGACAGCGCCAATCGGCGCCCCCGCGACAACTTTGCCATCAAATTTTATATATATATATATATATGTATGTATAAGCCTTTCAGTTTCCTCGGACAGACAAACGGGTGTTCAGTGAGCTGGCTGTTCATGAGTGCAGCAGATGACTTAATCCTTCCAATGTCCTCCAAATAATACTCCACAAAACAAACTCCAGCCAATAGGAGGCATAAGCACAAAGAATGAGCAGATTCTTCCACAAATGTCTGAAGGAGTGTTATTCCACAAAACAAACTCCAGCCGCTAGGCAGGGATGTGCGAGACTAGTCGACTAAACGGTTCTGAATCTGCTAGTTGACACTGGAATTACTAGTCGGTTAATATTCCCCCCATTAAACTGATAATAATTTTTACACATTTACGTTTGGCTTTATATTTTTACAGAGGCTGCACTTAAATTACTGTCATATTAATGTTACATATTTTAAATAGAATGAATAATACAAATATTATTTTAAAAAAGAGGATTTCTGGAGCAGATACATAGTTTAATTTCACCTCAGGCTGCGCGTGCGTCTTCCCTCTCTCTCGCGGTGCGCACAGGAAAATGTCCTCTCGCTAGACAAGTAAACTCAGCAAAGTAGTTATGAAATCACTTCGGTGGTGCGGGAATCGGCTTTCCAAATGTTTGAAAGTCCCTATGGATGTTTTCACATTTGAGTCTTCTTTACATCTGTACATCTGTGCAGTTTCCGTTGAGCAGGCTTTTTCAAGCCCAGGACAGGCGCCTCAGGTGAGTCAAGTCCCGTCTTTCACCAGACCATGTCGACTCATCAACAAATTATGCTTTTGAGTTAGTAGACTAAAAAATAACTGTTTTAGACTAGGTATGCAATTTTTTTAATCTGCTGATTAAGAAGGCTATTTTCAACGAGGTGCCGACTGCTTAACTTGTTAAACTATCTTTTATTCTGTGTGCACGTCATGTTTAGAATACATTAGGTTTATTGTAGGCTACATCACAGGCCTATTTTTACTCTCCTATAGCTACTTTTTATTTATTTATTTATTTATTTATTTATTTTTACATCTTAACTGTTAATGGTTAACGTTCTTTACCGAACAGCTGTCATATTAGATCAATGGTTAATGCACGACTGCACGTCGTGAAATACGCGCAAGTTGTCAGCACATTTTTTTTTCTCTCTCATAGATTTGGCTTAGTCTACCTGTTAATTATTTTCAACAATGTCCTGACTGTTTTAATATGTTAAGTAACTTTTACTTGGTGATTTCCATTTAGAACAGGCTTTTAATGGTTGTTCCATTGATCCTTCACTATTCATTCAGTTGTTTTCAATAAATATGTCTATTAAATATTCGCAAATGTTGATTCAGTGAATGCGTGTAATGTTCTATATTTAATGTACAATGATCATAATTCAATGTGAGTATGTTGCAGATAAATGCCCCATTTCAGTGGAATTTAGCATCGGATTTGGAATAGATTAAGTATTTTAAATGGGTCAAGCATTAAAAATTGTTTTCTCTTTAGACTAGTCGACTAGTCGGTTATAAAACTTCTGTTTAAACGACAGTCAAATTAGTTGTAGCGCACATCCCTACCGCTAGGCGGAACCAACACACAAAGAAACAAAAATGGTGCCCAGCTTCCTCAGACAGTCAAGAGTATGTACAGCGAGACAGCCCACTCGAGGGCCACACCAAATGGTTTTCTCACCCCACTGTTTCTATGAAGGATAGTGTTTGCTTGGGACATGTAAATACTTTGCGGCCATCGTTGGTATCTATTCTCAGTTTGGCCAGGAACATCAGTGCAAAAGCGATCTTCCGTTGATGTAAGAGTTTCTTGCATTCCTTGAATCGATCGCGTTTCTCTCCTCGAATTCGCAAAGTCCAGGAACAAGACAATGTTGTGATTCTTCCAAGAAAGTTTACCTTTGCTCCTTACCTCGCATAACAAGATCTTTATCGGACTCTGTGAACTCACTCGATTTCCAGCTTATGGTCTGTTATGTCGAGCAAACTCGGGAAGAGCTCGTCTAGGAATTTCACCATATCTCTGCCTTCATGCCCAGGAATTCCAACAATTTGGACGTTATTTCGCCAGTTACGATTCTCAAGGTCATCCAGTTTTTCCAAAATGCATTCCAAGTCTGTCTTGGTCACTAGTGGATTAGCAGCTAATTCCCTTTCCGATGACTCCAGATAATCGATACGTTCCTCGGCGTCCGACAATCTTGTAACCAACTCGGAGAATTTCGTTTCCATCGCCGTAATCGATCGACTTATTACAGCAAGATCCTCTAAGTCTGCAACAACTTTCATCAACATCACAGACATGCTCGCCAGTTGCCCCTGGATTTCTCCCGCCGCATCGTCCAAACCGAGACTCTGCAGGCCTGTCGGAGGTTTCAGCTTGAGCACGTAAGTGTCTTTTAATGTCTCCAGAGCCCGAGGATTTTGAATTCTTTGCCATTTTGACTTCAAAGAACAGATATATAGCAGGGTGTATCGAATCTCACCGATATATATATATATATATATATATATATATATATATATATATAGAACATAAAAATAATTAAAAACTAGCAAAGTGCGCAGAGCTCGTCGTTTACACGTCCGCTTCTCGCATGGCTTCACATGACTATCCACAGAATACCAATTCTGATATTTTGCCACTTATTTATTCTGTCTTCAGATCACTGCTTTGCTCAGGAATTATGCTTTAAAAATGGACAAAGAGGTACAAAAGCTGTTTTTATTGTTCTAACAATAAATAATTCCCATAGACCTTATTCACAGTAGCGTCATCTTTGATTTTTTTCGTGAATGACAACGAGGCTCTGAGGGATACAGCATGAACAGTATGAGTTTTTTGTCTACTGAATGTTCTTGGAAAGATTTTCCATGTTTTGTCCATGGAACAATCCAAAGACTCTTTAAACTGCAGCACAGCCCATTGAAGAGACTGTACGTCTATCCCTCTCAGCCTTGTTGTCATTCCTGTCAAATATCAAAGATGGTGCTGTTGTGAATAAGGTCCATTGAACATGGATTGGATCTGTTAAACAAATGACAGGGCAAAATTTTAAAGAGGACCAATTTTGTTTTTGCAGTTTAAAAAAAACAGAACTTTTTACATGTATATAATAGAACATCACAAATTCATATTATGCATATGTTGGGCAATTCCACAGAAATGTCAACCACATCACGAAAAAATTAAGAGTTATAACCAAAGGAACAAAACCCCTTTTAAATTCTATCGGGGTGTAATGAATAATGGAAATTGCCATCCAGACCGGTAGAGGGCGCTGCTTGCTCACACAGCGCTGACAAAGTGAGTCAAAGCATTTTGGATGGTTTTCCTGATCATGTACACAGTATGTAAGTGCCACTTTCACAACTGTCACGTCTGTTACATCTGGTTTGTCTTCATTAATGTGAGAACAAGAAAAAATACAATTTAAATATTACATTCTTAGGAGTGCCAACCCTTGGATTGTGCATTTGAATACACAGAGTTTTAACAATGTGTTTTGATAATCCAATATTTTATTTATAATTCATTATCATATCGCCATTTTCATGCTAATAACTGATATGCCGATAATTTGGTCAGTAATTGACCTATAAATATCAGCGGCCGATACATCAGTGCATCCCTACTATAACGCATCTTAAAAGCTCCGTAACGGTACTTAGTACGACTTGTGTACTATACTCAAAATCAAAGTCACTTTGACTTTCACTCATAGTTATACGTCAACTTTGAGTGGGCTCCTGAAACAGTAAACATGTCACATTTTTGATGCCTTGACAAACACCAACCTTCTTCCTGAAACCCTCATGTCTGTGTTGGAGTGTGTTGTTTGGTGAATGTTATTCTTGAGTGTTCTGCTCTTAATAACTCTGTTTTTCTAATGATACATGAGCGGCAACAGGAAGTCAAACAATGACTGTCAGACGAGTGAGGAAGTGCTGCACCTGTTTCCTGTTCCTGCTGGAAAATCATAATACACGCACACACATACAAACATGGGACAACAGAAGCTCATGACGACCATTGTGTTACTTTTCTATCTATCAAGTAGTAAGAATGAGTTCTGCTATGTTTAGAACACCATATTCTGCCTGCTCATTCTACTGGGAATCCGAAAACAATTCCTGGAGCGCTTGGAGCATTGTGTGTTATTTCTAAAACATTACTGTTTCATTACGGAACATTATAGACTCAACATTTGAGAAACAGACTCATGCAGTTTCATGGACTTAAAGGGATGGCTCACACAAAAATGACAATTCTGTCATGTACTCGCCCTGTACTCATGCCATCCAACATGTGTACCACTTTCTTATGCAAATAGTGTCATACAGAAGTACCACATATAATACAATATAGGACATCCTAAGGTAATTAATATAGACCATATATAACAAACAATAGTAAATATTTACGAACAAGCGTTTGGTGCGGTGGTGGATTCTGTCTGTTGAGTGTTGATTTCACGCTATGTTGTTACCTAGTTGGTGAGACACAATGCTGGAAAGTACAGTTGTGCTCAAAAGTTTGCATACCCTTGGAGAATTGGTAATATATGTACCATTTTTAAAGAAAACATGAGTGAGCAGGAAAAACACATTTCTTTTATTTCTAATGGGATTCATATTCAACTGTAGGTTATAACAGAATGGCACAATCATAAAACAAAACATGGCATCAAAGAAAAAAATGAAATGACCCCTGTTCAAAAGTCTGCATACCCTTAGTCCTTAATACTGTGTATTGCCCCCTTTAGCATCAATGACATCGTGCAGTCTTTTGTAATAGTTGTCTATGAGGCCCCAAATTCTTGCAGGTGGTATAGCTGCCCATTCGTCTTGGCAAAATGCCTCCAGGTCATGCAAAGTCTTTGGTCGTCTTGCATAAACCACACGTTTAAGATCTCCCTAGAGTGGCTCGATGATATTAAGGTCAGGAGACTGTGATGGCCACTCCAGAACCTTCAACTTTTTCTGCTGTAACCACTGGAGGGTCAACTTGGCCTTGTGCTTAGGGTCATTGTCGTGCTGGAAAGTCCAAGAGCATCCCATGCGCAGCTTTCGTGCAGAAGAATGCAAATTGTCTGCCAGTGTTTTCTGATAACATGCTGCATTCATCTTGCCATCAATTTTCACAAGATTCCCTGTGCCTTTAGAGCTGACACACCCCCAAAACATCAGTGAGCCACCACCATGCTTCACAGTGGGGATGGTATTCTTTTCACTATAGGACATGTTAAACCTCTCTAAACATAGTGCTTATGGTTGTGACCATAAAGCTCCATTTTGGTCTCGTCACTCCAAATGACAGTGTGCCAGAAGCTGTGAGGCTTCTCAAGGTGTTGTCGGGCATATTGTAACTGGGCTCTTTTGTGGCATTGGCACAGTAAAGGCTTCTTTCTGGCATCTCGACCATGCAGCTCATTTTTGTTCAAGTATCGTTGTATTGTGCTCCTTGAAACAAGCACACCGTCTTTTTCCAGAGCAGCCTGTATTTCTCCTGAGGTTACCTGTGGGTTTTTCTTTGTATCAATTCTTCTGGCAGTTGTGGCTGAAATCTTTCCTGGTCTACCTGATCTTGGCTTGGTATCAAGAGATCCCTGAATTTTCCACTTCTTAATAAGTGATTGAACAGTACTGACTGGCATTTTCAAGGCTTTGGATATCTTTTTATATCCTTTTCCATCTTTATAAAGTTCCATTACCTTGTTACGCAGGTCTTTTGACAGTTCTTTTCTGCTCCCCATGGCTCAGTATCTAGCCTGCTCAGTGCATCCAAACTCATTGACTATTTATACACAGACACTAATTGCAATTTAAACAAGTGTGGGAAATTAACCTTTAATTGCCATTTAAACCTGTGTGTGTCACCTTGTGTGTCTGTAACAAGGCCAAACATTCAAGGGTATGTAAACTTTTGATCAGGGCCATTTGGGTGATTTCTGTTATCATTATGATTTTAAAAGGAGCCAAACAACTATGTGATAATAAATGGCTTCATATAACAGTCATATTTTCAAAATCAGTGCTAAAATTTCACAATTTCTGCCAGGGTATGCAAACTTTTGAGCACAACTGTAAATAAAGTCCATCTTTTGCTCTCCGTGGCAACAAGCTTATAGCTAACTAGCTAACCACATAGCTACTTTCATACCTTGTCAGCGTGTAAACAGTATTCACCAAACTGTTTTGTTCAGGATTCACAGTTTGGTACCCCCTTCAACCGAACAATTCCAGTCATTGCATTTTTAAAATGTAATATTTAAAAGTCTGGTTTTCCAGACATTAAAATAGGATACGTAATAAAAGTAGATTTAATAAATAGTGTGTTTGCCCTGTGTAAATAATAATATAGGAACTGTATCTAAAATAAATAAGGGGTGATAAATAAATACTAATACAACAGGCTGGAAAAATAGACATTTATTATAATATATTATATATACAGTTGCAATCTAAATTATTCAACCCCCCCAAGACAGTAAGGATTTACAAAGGTAAGCTTTTCTGATGACCCAGAATTTTTAAACTTTACATCTATATCAGTTGATTGACACATTCAAAGTCATAGTGTGAATATATAACCTATTATTTCTAAATAGCAGGATTTTTAAAAAAACAGCCATGTCATAATTATTCAACCCCTATTGCATGTAGCTGTTTCTTAAATATGTAAGGCTACACAAGTAATTGTTTTAAATCTAAATTAAGTCATCAATCTGCAAGGGCACTTATTTAAGTTTATCGTTGTAAGCAAAAATGTATTTCTATGCAAAAATGCAATTAAAAATAAGCTGTCTCAAAAGCTAATAGAGGAGATTATTTCATTACACAAGAAAGGTCATGGCTAAAAGTACATTTCCAAGGCACTTCAATTTCCAATAGACAAAGTTGGCAGAACCATTCATACATTTTTTAAATATGGTACAACAGCAACCTTCTTGGGGTGTGGAGGTGGTGCTAGTTGACCAGCAAGTTCCCCAAATAGTCAGTGGTGCCTCTGCACATGGGGGATGAATTGTACAGACTTATGGCAGTAGACACAAATGACCTGTAGCGCTCCCTGTTGATCCAAGGTAGGATCAGCCTACTGCTGAAGGTGCACCTCATTTCAACAAGCATGCCATATAGGGGGTGAGATACTGTGCATTCATAAAGTATTCAGACCCCTTCATGTTATTCACATTTTGTTATATTGCAGCCTTGTGCTAAAATGCTTTAAACTATTTATTTTCACATCAATATACACTCCATACCCCATAATGACAAAGCAAATAAACAGATTTTTGATAACTTTGCAAATTTATTAAAAATAATAAAACTGTAATATCACATTGACATAAGTATTCGGACCCTTAACTCAGTACTTAGTTGAAGCATCTTTGGCAGTGATAACAGCCTCAAGTCTTTTTGGGTATGATGTGACAAGCTTTGCACACCTGGATTTGGGGATTTTCTGCCATTACTCTCTGCAGATCCTCTCAAGCTCTGTCAGGTTGGATGGGGACCATCTGTGGACAGCCATTTTCAGGTCTCTCCAGAGATGTTCGCTTGGGTTCAAGTCCGGGCTCTGGCTGGGCCACTCAAGGACATGGTGAACCTTCTGCCCAGTCTGAGGTCCTGAGCGCTCTGGACCAGGTTTTCATTAAGGATATCTGTGTATTCTAGCCAGGTCTCCTAAGCAACCAAATTTGCCCGGTTGCTAGGGAGGCAGAGTCACATGGGGTAACCTCCTTGTGGTCGCAATTAGTGGTTCTCGCTCTTAATGGGGTGCATGGTAAGTTGTGCGTGGATCGTGGAGAGTAGCATGAGCCACCACATGTGGAGTCTCTGCGGTGATAAGATGCACAGATTGACGGTCTCAGAAGCGGAGGCAATTGGGACTTGTCCTCCGTCACCCGAATTGAGGTGAGTAACCGCGCCACCACAAGGACCTACTAAGTAGTGGGAATTGGGCATACCAAATTGGGAGAAAAGGGGATAAAATAAGAAAAAGGATATCTCTGTATTTTGCTGCGTTCAGCTTTCCTTCAACCCTGACTAGTCCCCCAGTCCCTGCCGCTGAAAATGAACCCCACAGCATGATGCTACCACCACCATACTTCACCGTTGGGATGGTATTGTGCAGGTGATGAGCGGTGCCTGGTTTCCTCCAGACATGACGCTTGGAATTGAGGTCAAACAGTTCAATCTTCGTTTCATCAGACCAGAGAATTTTGTTTCTCACAGTCTGAGAGTCCTTTAGGTGCTTTTTTTGCAAATTATAAGAGGGCTGTCATGTGTCTTGCACTGAGGAGAGGCTTCCGTCTGGCTGCTCTACCATAAAGCCCAGAACCGGTGGAGTGTTGCAGTGATGATTGTCCTTCTACAAGTTTCTCCCATCTCCACCCATGATCTCTGGAGCTCAACCAGAGTGACCACCGGGTTCTTGGTCACCTCCCTTACCAAGACCCTTCTCCCCTTATTGCTCAGTTTAGCTGGTCAGTCAGCTATAGGAAGAGTCCTGGTTGTTCCAGACTTCTTCCATTTAAGAATTATGGTGCTCTTGGGAACCTTCAATGCAGCCAAAAAATTTGTTTAACCTTCCCCAGATCTATTCCTCGACACAGTCCTGTCTCTGAGCACTGCAGACAGTTCATTTGACCTCATGGCTTGGTTTTTGCTATGGTATTCATTTTCAGCTGTGAGAATTTATATAGAAAAGTGTGTGCCTTTCCAAATAATGTTCAATCAATTGAATTTGCCACAGATGGACTCCAATCAAAGAAGAAAGAGAAATGGGATGCACCTGAGCTAAATTTAAAGTGTTATAGCAAAGTGTCTGAATACTTATGTGATGATTCCAGTTTTTCTTTTTAATAAATTTGCAAAGTTATAAAAAATCTGTTTTTGCTTTGTCATTATGGGGTATTGGAGTGTAGATTAATGTGAAAAAAAATAACATTATTTAAATAATTTTAGCATAAGGCTGCAACATAACAAAATGTGGAAAAAATGAAGGGGTCTGAATACTTCATGAATGCACTGTATGTAGTCCATGATGGTCAGAAATGTAAACGTTATTCTAAATTTAGACATTATTCAAATTTAGACTTGTTTGTGCAGAACACAAAGATTTTTAGAAGATTATCTCAGCTCTGTTGGGTCTCACAATGCAAGTGAATGTTGACCTGCATGCCAAAAAGGACATAAAGGCAGCATAAAAGAAATCCATTTGACTCCAGCAGTTTGATCCATGTCTTCTGAAGAGATATGATAGGTGTGAGTGAGAAACATATGAATATTTAAGTCCTTATTTTGTTTTTACCACAAATCTCCACTTTTGACCAGCCCCAACCAGAAGGTTGCTGAATGTGAATGTCAGTTCCATACCAGAATGTGGAAGTCAAAGTGTAGATTAAAACAGTAAAAAAAAGGACATAAATATTGATCTGTTTCTCACCCACACCTATCATATCGCTTCAGAAGACATGGATTTAACCACTGGAGTTGTATGGATTACTTTTATGTTGCCTTTAATTGATTTTTGGACCTTCTGAGTTCAGGTCACCATTCACTTGACATTGTAAGGACCTACAGAGCTGAGATATTCTTCAAAAAAATCTTCATTTGTGTTCTGCAGAAGAAAGAAAGCCACACATATCAGGGATGGCATGATGGTGAGTAAATGATGAAAGAATTTCAATTTTTGGTTAACCTTTCACTTAATGACAATGTTAGTGTCTAGATGTTTAAAATTTAGGCTGTCGATTTAAAGAATTAATTCAGTGTGAATAAGTATATATGTGTGTAAAAATAAAACCTTAAGGAATATTCCTACCATCGGAGAAATTCAAGCTTAAAGAACCGCCTGTTTTCAAGGGGGCAGTAAGCGAAACTCCAGCTGTATAAACTTAATTTAAGATTTAAGTTTGTAAATCTCTTTTGACATGCATTGATATTTCATTACAATGAGGATTGTAATGTTTGAATGCTGATTTACCTTTGGTCTTCTTTCTTTCATATATTTGCATACCGAATTGTGGTCTTTTTCTTTCTGACATATTTTTAACTATGTAGTCGACTGTACACTGCGAAAACAGTGTTGCACTGTTTGTCCATTCTCGTACACGGCCGACAGTAACTTAACTCAAACTTTAACACTATTTTTGTGCTGCTTTACAAACAATGCTCTTTTCTTTGTGAAAATGCAGAACATGTAATTTGATCATGAATTGATCACCGTTCGTCATTGTTTGTGTTTCAGGCGTCTGTGTGGCCCCCGTCACTGTGACCAGCAGCAGCCCCAGAGTGCAAGTGCTGGAATATTCAGGTTAGTTTGTGCATTCACTGGCGCAGGAGTGTCTGTACAATGTACAGCGAGTGATTGCTTTCAGTGTACAGTCAATAAAGTCATATGCACAATTACAGTTGTAAAAATGCTAACTTTATTTTAGAATACTGAAAGCACACTTGTTAACCCAGCCACAATGAATGAGTGCAAACAATGGGATTTTTTTTTATCTCTCATTTGCATAAAGTTGAAAATGTCACAACTTTTTGACGCTCTCAGTGCTTGCTGTCACTTGTCACTCAGCTCTCATGAGAATTAATTAAAAACACCTATTCTACTCTGCTCGCATACCAACACTGACAAACGGCTCCATTCAGACATCTGTGAATTACGTGTTTTCAGTATTTGATTCTCATTCAGTATAACTTGTTTTCTCTCTCCTGCTCAGATGCCAAACTCTCCTGTGAGTTTAAAACAGAGAGAGAGAAGAATCCACGCATTGAATGGAAGAAGAAAGATAAAGATGTGTCCTTTGTTTATTTTGAGGGCCATTTCAAAGGTAACTGACATTTGTTAACTATGACGTGTCCTGTGAGAAGAGCCGTACACACTCTGAGCCAGCAGAATTATGCAAAATTATGTAAAATTTTAATGTTTCTCATTCTCAAAATTGTACAAAAGTTTGTGGAAATATGCAGATTTTTCCTCCACGTTGGACCTCGTTCAAGAAATATGAGCAGAGCGCAATTCATGCAAATCATTCGTAAAACCATTGTTTATATTTTTTTTTCTTAAAGACAACTTGAACAGAGTTCAACAGATTTGAGAGCGCTACACTGTCACTTTTATTGCTTTAAAATGTGTCGATCAGCATCTTTTGTGTTTTTAGGACCCTTTCGTAGTCGTGCGGAGATTGACGGAGCGACAGTTCTACTTCACAGGGTGACTCAGGCTGATGCGGGCGAGTACCGCTGTGAGGTCAGCGCACCGCTCGATACTGTCACACTCGGAGAGACAAACATCACACTTGAAGTGCTGGGTAAATTCACAGACAAAATTCTGTTTGTTGTAGGGCTAAAAAAATTTTTATTTTTCAGCATTTTGATGATATCTGATATACACTCAGTGACCACTTTTTTAGGTGCACCTGTACACCTACTTATTCATGCTATTTTCTAATCAGCCAATCATGTGGCAGCAGTGCAATGCATAAAATCATACATTCTGGAGCTTCCATTAATGTTCACATCAACCATCAGAATGGGGAAAAATGTGATCTCAGTGATTTGGTCCGTGGCATGATTGTTGGTGCCAGACGGGCTGGTTTGAGTATTTCTCCTGGGATTTTCAAGCACAACAGTCTCTTGAGTTTACTCAGAGTGGTGCAACAAACAAACAAAAAATACAAAAAAGTCAGAAGTTTACATACACCTTAGCCAAATACATTTAAATATATTTAAATGTTTTTCACAGTTCCTGACGTTTAATCGTAGAAAACATTCCCTGTCTTAAGTCAGTTAGGATCACTACTTTATTGTGAATGTGAAATGTAAGAATAATAGTAGAGAGAATGATTTATTTCAGCTTTTATTTCTTTCATCACATTCCCAGTGGGTCAGAAATTTACATACGCTTTGTTAGTATTTGGTAGCATTGTCTTTAAATTGTTTAACTTGGGTCAAACATTTTGGGTAGCCTTTCACAAGCTTCTCACAAAAGCTGCTGGGATTTTGGCCCATTCCTCCAGACAGAACTGGCGTAACTGAGTCAGGTTTGTAGGCCTCCTTGCTCGCGCATGCTTTTTCAGTTCTGCCCACAAATTTTCATCCAGACTGAGGTCAGGGCTTTGTGATGGCCACTCCAATACCTTGACTTTGTTGTCCTTAAGCCATTTTTCCACAACTTTGGAGGTATGCTTAGGGTCACTGTCCATTTGGAAGACCCATTTGTGACTGAGGCTTGCAAGCCTCACCCTTTTTCCTCCAAACATAACAATGGCCATTATGGCCAAACAGTAAAATTTTTGTTTCATTTGACCAGAGGACATTTCTTCAGAAAGTAAGATCTTTGTCCCCATGTGCACTTGCAAACTGTAGTCTGACTTTTTTATGGTGGTTTTGGAGCAGTAGCTTCTTCCTTGCTGAGCAGCCTTTCAGGTTATGTCAATATAGGACCCGTTTTACTGTGGATATAGATACTTGTCTACCTGTTTCCTCCAGCATCTTCACAAGGATCCTTTGCTATTGTTGTTGGATTGATTTGCACTTTTCGCACCAAACTATGTTCATCTTTAGGAGACAGAATGTGTCTCTTTCCTGAGAGATATGATGGCTACGTGGTCCATGGTGTTTATACTTGTGTACTATTGTTTGTGCAGATGAATGTGGTGCCTTCAGGCATTTGGAAATTGCTCTAAAGGATGAACCAGACTTGTGGAGGTCCACAGTTTTTGTTTTTGAGGTCTTGGCTGAAGTGTATGTAAACTTCTGACCAACTGGAATTGTGATATTCTCAATTAAAAGTGAAACAATCTGTCTGTAAACAATTGTTGGAAAAATTACTCGTGTCATGCGCAAAGTAGATGTCCTAAACGACGTGCCAAAACTATAGTTTGCTCATATTAAATCTGTGGAGTGGTTAAAAAATGAGTTTTAATGACTTCAGCCTAAGTGTATGTAAACTTCTGACTTCAACTGTAAGTAATAAATGGCTGCATTCACCTACCAGTAAATATAATTTTTTACTAGGGCTGTGGAAAAAAAAAAAAAAAGATTGTGTAGCATATCGCGATTCTTGATCCAAACGATTTTAAAATTGTCTCCCTGATGAAAAATAGATCTTTTTTTTATTAAAAAAAAGAAAAATTAAATGTTTACCTGAATGCTATAATGATTCATAAATAAATATAGAAAGCTATATTTGTGCAGAGTTCCACACTAACAGGTTTTCTCTCTGAGAATGTGTCTCTTTAATTCTTTACATTTTGTCCTTTAATGCACCACTGCTACAGCCATCATCAAGCACCGTTTGTTCACTGTTGGACCTCAAATGTTCCTGTTATTGTGCATTATCCAAATGTTTATTTGAGAGGTGTTGTGGAGAGTATTTGTCAGAAGTCACACTACAGATTCTGTCTGACACTGCTAACATCCTGGGTATTCGTGCGCAGTGGCAGGAAATTTTGCATATTTACCCGCCGCAGTCTACAAGAAATGCCGCTAGACACAAAGACACGTGCTTGAAGAAACGCACCTGATTATATTCTGAAGAACAGACGAAAGAAATTCCAGCGATGAGCGTGTCTGATTTGCTTTTTTGTTCAGAAATTAATTTGCGCTTTGGCACCCACGCACGCAGCGTGGCCGTGTCTCACGGAACATGTGCAGATGGTGAATTGTTGCTTTTTTTCCCCGTCAATCATCTGGGAGCAGTATGTAAAAACAGTATTGTCTATGAGAACGCAGTGAATCTCAGACTGTCTCAAGATGCATATGCAAATAACATGCAACGACACTGGGACTACAGGTGAATTGTCGTGTGTCATAATTCATTACGGCCCCAGAAATTGTTCTTGAACAAGTTTACTCTTTAGCCTCCATTTTTCTGTTGCAAAATTATCATTATGATAATAGTAATAGCCTATGGTAATATGTTATATTTTATATTCTAAAATGACCAAATTAGTTTAATAAGTTAAAATTATATATTGTATATATTTATTTGTTGAATACAAATGGACATAATGCAGCATTATACATGGGTTCCTTTGCACGAACTAGTCGCCTAGCTCAGACAGTGCACTGACTGGTCAATTGGTAGTTTTGCACATTCCTACCTTTTACCTGCACATTATATATTACAGAGTTAAACAATTGTCGTTTCAGAGACAACTGTTCTTCGATAGATATTTATATCTGAGAAAAAGGAGTTAGTTTATTTTTTAATCTTTTTAAGAAGTTTTTATATCAAAACATAAAATCAAAATACTTGCAGAATCGCAATCAGTGTTGGATAACGTTACTTTTAAAAGTAACTTGTTGAAATATTGCGTTACTCAAAGTAACTTAATTAAAAATTTATTTATTTTTTTTATGGAAAATAAAGCAATACGTTACTTTTGCGTTACTTTTTTCTCACAGCCACTTTCTCTTCTGCTATGCTATACATTCCATACAAATAAGCCATGCATTGCATACAAGCGACATTACAGGTCATGCTAGATACTGTACAACACTCATGTCAAAAAAACATAGTAAACAAACAGATATTTAGAAAGGAGGTCTTCATGTCATATTTATAATAAAGAATCACTAACATGAATATGCATGATTTGTTTTTCCATCAACATGGCAGCCAATATGAATAATGAAGAATAACCACTGTCTTACCTAAAGCAGCAAAGTCCAACACTTAACCCTGCATCATATGTCATCATGTGCTGTGCCCATCGACAATGCCAGAGTCAACTTGAGATGTTCTTCAGAAGTCAGGATAAAATTCAGTGGGGAATGCCAGCCTAACGTGTTCAAGGAATAAGTCTGATGAATAAATGAATATTTTTCACTTAAGTAATCTCAGTGCAAGCTTGTTTTGAGCTGATCCATGGTGCGTACAGACGGCACAACTTCAAATGCGCATGTTGAGACAACTTGAATGGAATCGTTTTTAATGTTACCAAAATGTGGGGCCTTGGTAGCTCAGTGAGTATTGACCCTGACTACCACCCCTGGAGTTGTGAGTTCGAATCCAGGGTGTGCTGAGTGACTCCAACCAGGTCTCCTAAGCAACCAAATTGGCCCGGTTGCTAGTGAGGGTAGAGTCACATGGGGTAACCTCATCGTGGTCCCGATTAGTGGTTCTTGCTCTCAATGGGGCGCGTGGTAAATGGTGTGTTGATCATGGAGAGTAGCATGAGCTGCCATGTGCTGGGAGTCTCTGCGGTGTCATGCACAACGAGCCATGTGATAAGATGCGCAGATTGACTGTCTGCGGAAGCGGAGACAACTGAGACTTGTCCTCCGCCACCCAGATTGAGGTGAGTAACTGCGCCACCATGAGGACCTACTAAGTAGTGGGAATTGGGCATTCCAAATTGGGGAGAAAAGAGGAGAAAAATTAGAAAAATACAAGAAGAAAAAAGAAAATGCTACCAAAATGTCATACAAATTATTTGTTTCATGATTCAAACTACTTGTTTATTATAAAACAAAAATGTAGAATATTTTTAGAAACTAAGACATTTTCTCTGCGAACACAAACCATGTAGAACTTTGCTTGGAGTCATTGATCCAGATTCAGCTTTTCTCATCCCATTCTCCCAGTTACAGGGAGCTCTAACATGGAGCAGTTCGGCTGCATAAGTCCATGAATTGAGCGAGTATTTCACCCTGTGTATTATGTCAGTGGAAGACTAGTCTTATAATCCCTCTGCCTAGACGTGTTTAAAGATTTTTTTTAACGCAATGTGTATTAACACTTGAATCAATAGCGTTTCACTCAACCGAATGATGACCTCATTTTATGCTAAAACGCGAAATGCGCAAGCGAGTTGATTGACAGGCGATGTCTGTATCTAAAAGGTGATTGACACTCTTACCTGCATGGTGGGACTTCCTTTCTACATTCTTTGACTGTTGGGTGCTAGAGCTTCTTGGTTGGGTGTTCCGATTTCTCCCATTCATTTAAATAGAAGTGTCTCATCTCTGCTAAATAGTCTCTGGCCTCACACTTTATAGAACTACAATGCCAATCATGCACTACGTCTCCTCCCTGAAGTTTTGCACACTTTTACTCCTGATTTCTCGCAATACAGGGACAGTTTAAAAAAAAGCAACGTGTTAGTTTATTTAAAAAGTAACTCTAATATTATGGTCTAAAATAAAAAAATATTGTGTTACTTGTTACTCGAAAAAGTAGTCTGATTACGTAACACGTGTTACTTTTATCGCGTTACCCCCAACACTGATCGCAATACATATCGAATTGGCTAGGAAATGTTGTAAAATCGAATCGGGAGGTCTGTGGCAATTCCCAGCCCTAATCTTTGCATTTACATTTTAAAACCTGTAAAATAACACTGAGACTTTCATGAACTTTGAGTGACATCACAAGTCATTCAGTGTTTTGAATTGATTCATTTAAACTGACTGTTTGAACTGATTCATTGACATGAATTGAACTTCCCAACTCTATGAATTTGAAAATGTCTTCATGCTCATGTCTTTCAAGGATTGCCAAATCAGTCTTTATGCATGCTTATTAGGAAACTTAATTGTCAAATAAAAAGTGCATTAAATAATTTTTTAATCCATACGTTGTCAGCATTGGTTTGCTGTGGTTTGTTGTGAATATCTATGTTTTGTGTGTGTGATCTGTGTATTAAATGTTGCTTATTTCGCAGTGCCACCACACACGCCGTCATGTGACATCCCGAGCTCCGCCCTGACTGGATCCCAGGTGGAGTTACGCTGTAGTGACCAGCACAGCATCCCCCCTGCTGTCTATACGTGGTATAAAGACAAGAAACCCTTGCTGATACGCCACGCCAATGACACATTCACCATCAATAAATTCACCGGCATGCTGGTGAGAATGAGAAACACCATTGCTTTGTATTTTCTTTTAACTAGGGCTGCCAAATTAACATGCATTTTATGAGCTTAAATATGTTAATTGTAGATAAACCATCTGTTTTTCATATTGGCATTTTCATACTTATGGCCGATAGGCTGATGGTTTTAATTTGGTCAATTTGCCAATTTGGTCCTCCACCATACGGAATTGCAAAAATAAACATGGATGGGTCGCTCAAAATAAAAAGAGGAAGTTTTATACCACCACAGAGACAGTGTTTACGGTTTGATTCTTACAGTTGTCTCTCTGTATGCTGTATAAAGCTGCAATATGAAAAAGTATTTTAACACATCGGCTTTAACACTGTTAAACTTATTTAACTTAATTAACATATTTAACTAATTTAACATTAAAGGAATATTCTGTGTTCAATACAAGTTAAGCTCAGCATTTGTGGCATAATGTTGATTATCACAAAGAATACATTTCTTCTCTTCCCTCTTTTAAAAAAAGCAAACAGTCTTGGTTCCTGTGTGGCACTTACAATGGAAGTGAATTAGGCCAATCCGTAAACATTAAAATACTCAATGTTTCAAAAGTATAGCCACAAGAGGTAAACAATATGTGTGTTAACATGATTTTGGTGTGATAAAATAGCTTTCTAACCTTTTCTGTGAAATTATAGCCAATTTTACAACTTTGCCATAACGACCTGATGCTGTAAACCTTGAAACCTTAAAATGATGGATTTAAACAACTTTACAGGCACAAATAATTCACAAGTTTTTACAGAATAATTAATGTAAGTAAGTTTTCAAATAAAATAATGAGCTTCATATTTCTGCTTTTAAACCCTCCAAATATTGGCCCCATTCACTTCCATTGTAAGTGCCTCACTGCAACCTCAATTTTTTTTCTTTTTTCTTTTTAAAGATAAGGAGGGACAAGTCAAAAATAATTTTTGTAAAGCTTTTCTTTTATTATTTCATTAAGTGCTCTCAGTCATTATTTTTGTATGTTGCACTGGAAATCTGTCAAATATTGAGTAAAATAGACTGTTTTTTTTAATTAGATTTTAAAAAACAAAACAATTATGTATATTTATAATCAAAATTTCTCTCGCCATTTTGGATACAATTATTATTTTTATTTTTTTACCGAGCTCATCACAGTGCGTTCTGGGATTGCTGGGAGCGCGTCTGTGATGCCTTGTAATGCGCCCTCCGTAGACAGCTCAGTGGAACAGACCGATGGCTCAAAATAAATGTTATATAATTAAAATAAAAATATGTTTATAGTTTTCCAGAAAATGTCTTTCACTGGATTACGTAGAGTTGTCTCTGCATATAAAGCTGGAATGGGTGAAAGCATTTTAACACCAAAAAAAGCTACTGTTGAAAGACATTTAAAGATATTGTTTTCATTAATCGAATTCAGTCATATTTTATAGATTTGATTGTCACATCTTTCAGCGCTGTGACTGTCACACTGACAAACTGATGTTGACATGCAGACACGAGTGTTTCTAAATAACCCTGACCGCCAGTCACACACACACACACTCAAACACACATCATGCCTGAAGGATGTTCTTTAACCAGTCCTCTCTCTGTTGTGTATGGATCAGATCTTTCAGAAGGTCAGCAAGACTGATGCGGGTCAGTATCACTGTGAGGCCAACAACAAAGTGGGACCCCCAAAGAGCTGCGAGGCCAAACACATGCAGATTGGTGTGTAGCGTGTGTGTGTGTATGCTTTCTAAGGTTCATTGACACCAAAAAGTATTTGTTCACTTCAGTCATACATTGCATTCGATAACACAAAATGAAAGCAAGTGTGATCTCCATGTTTCAAATGCTGCTGGAGCTTCTCCCAACAAACCTAACAAACTTCTTGTTGTCAAATATTTTGCTTGTGAAGATTGTTTGGGCTATCTTTCTTTCAAATATCAAATGCAATGACATTTAGATATTTTTATTCACACTTTCTCTCTGTCTCTTCTGTCAGATGATCTGAATCTTCCCGCGGTGATCACTGGTGTTGTTCTCGTGTGCCTGATCGGGTTATTGTGTGCTTTTGGAGTGTGTTACGCTCACCGGCAGGGATACTTCAGCCGTAAGTTCAGCAGCTTGTGTGTTTGCGATTTCTGTAAGGGGCCGTTCACACTCACAGTGACTTGCAGCTGCAAAGTGACCTGAGATCATTAGTTTTCAATGAGAGTTGACGATTTGAGGCAACATGAGCAACAGCAACCGTTAGCAATGTGCGTTAGTGATGTGATTTAGAAAATGTTGAAAAAAAGTTTGCATCAATGCAATGAAGTTGCTGTATGTGTGAACACCCCCTCAATAATATGTGGAGTATGGTACATTGTGCATATAAATGAGGATATTTTTGACCATGTTTCTTTTTCACTTCTGTTTTTTGTTCCTTCACAGGACACAGAGGAAGGTGAGACTATTAACACAGACTGTGTGTGCGTGTGTGTGTTTGAGTGACACTAATGGTCAAAGAGACAAACAATTGCTAGAGAAATCACCCAACACAACACATTGAAAAGGCTGCTGTCAGCATTCTTATCAGTCACTGTTGGTTTGCTGGTGCTATTGAGCTTGTTTTGTTTGGTCTGATTAATTTTAATTTTGTCTTAATCGTGACTCAAGTATTCAAAATATGGTTACTGTATGAGACTAGTTCACTACTCAACATCTCTCATCCATTATTGGTGTGACTTGGCGAGTCGTTTACTAACAGTCTGTAATTCTGCATGGTGCACAGTGTTTCGTTGACACCGACTGTTTGACCTATGACCTCACCGGTCCATGATTGCAGGTCGTTCTGGATCCCGCAGTGTCACGGTGTGGCACACATTAGCAGCCAGAACCTCAACAGAACTGAGGACAAGTGAGTCCAAAACCAGCAGCGTTTGCAACAGGACTTTACAATATCGAATAACGAGCTGGTTATATGAACCTCAGAGCACACTGGTAGTTTACTAATCAATAGTCAGTGGGAGAGATTGTTCATCAAGGTTGCAGGAAGAAAATAGTAACAACAGTAACTTTTCAGTTAAAAGGCAATTACAGAAAATGTGTGTGCGAAAGTGAGAGTATGTGTAATATGATTGCATATTTTTCTCTTAATTCTTGTTTTTCAGTATTTCAGTACTTGATTCATGTTTAATGTGTTCTCCTTTCAGTCAACATTCAGGATACAGTCACACCCCACAGGAAGTGAGTAACATTAGTCATGCCTTTCTTTATAATAAACTGAGATGAATTGTAAAATTTAACTGGATTTCTATTTATTTTTATAGTTCATAAGATTTACCATTTAGAAGAAATGTCTGGGTCACTTATGATTCACCCTGAAATCAAAATGGAAAAAATTAGAAATCATATTCTGTGCAATTGAAGCCATTTTAGGACCATTACAAATTTTTTTTTTTTTTTTTTAAATATATACAATTATTTTCATGCTAATTAAGCACATTTCCACCCAAATTCTCTCTAATACAGAAAATTACCCAGTCCAGTCACAATGATGTTATCACTACGACAAATACTATCATGATGTATTCTTACAATTGTTCTTGACAAATGTGTAGTTTTTCTACGATGATTAACATTTTCACATTACAGTTCTGAGAATTTGGGGTGAAAATATACTTACGAAAATGTCAATACAACAACCACAAATATATATATATATAAAATGTGACCCAGACCTGTTCTTTTTAGGGCTGTCAATCGATTATAATTTATAATTGAATTAATTACATATGCCTATTAATTAAATTAATTGTAATTTATCACATATTTGCTGAGAAAGGCCCTCAAATAACTATTCAGTATATAATGTTTAGATAATTAATTGCACTGGATTAACCGGTTAAATCGACAGCCTTATTTTTCTTTTTTTGTAAGATTCACCTTAAAGGAATATTCCAGGTTCAACACAAGTTAAGCTCAATCAACAACATTTGTAGCATAATGTTGATTACCACAAAAATTTATTTTGATTCATCCCTCCCTTTCTTTAAAAAAAAAAAAAATCAAAAATCTGTCTTGCATTGAGGGACTTATAATTGAAGTGAATGGGGGCCAATTTTTTTTACGTTAAAATATTCACTTTTTCAAAAGTATTGCAACAAGACGTGTGTAAACATGATTTTAGTGTGATTAAAATCACTTACAAACCTTTTCTGTGTAAAGTTATAGCCAATTTTACAGTTTTGTTGCCATGATGATGTAATATCAACAAACCCTTTACTGCTCAAATAATACATGAGTTTTAACATAAGAATTAACGCAAGTGCTTTATTAAAATGGTAAGCTTCACATTTCTGCCTTTAAACCCTCAAAATTGGCCCCATTCACTTCCATTGTAAGTGCCTCACTATAACCTCAAATTTATGCTTTTTTTTTTTTTTTTTAAAGAAAATGAGGGATGTCAGAATTAACTTTTGTGGTATTCAACATTATGCTGTCGATTCAGCTTAACTTGTGTTGAACCCAGAATATCCCTTTAACTGCTATAAAATTAAACTACCTGATAAAGACATAAATGAACCAAAACTGCCATTCTAAAGGAATGTTAGTTCTCTTTCCAGCCTCAGGATTTCAAACACAAGCAGTCTTTCATGCTGTGATGGCGAATGAGATTCATGTCTGTGACGCTGGAACCAAAGGAACTTTGTCAATCAGCACCACAGCAACTGTAATTGGATGGAAATACAAAATGTTTTCACTCTTGCAATAATTCTCCAAATGAAAACTAAACGGACTGCTTTGAGAGTTTGATTCTATACTGCCCTCATGTAAACAATTACACAGATGTAACCAGTGCGCCCCCTGCTGGCCAAGGGTGAGAATTACCATGTGCGCCCCTAGTGGCCTATATGGTTCGTCATCGCTGAAGAGAACCAAACTGTTTCACGGCCTGTGCAACCTTGTGCCTTAACGAGACAGAGAATCTGTAATCATTGTCAGACATGTCTGTGCCTTTTTTTATTTTTATTATTTGTACTGAATATCATGTCTGTTTTCAACTTGCTGTATATTTTCATTAATAAATAAACTTTTACGTTTGATGCACTGTTGTAAACATACAATGAAGTAAATTCACACCAACACAGCACACAAGGACTTTTAAACCAAGGTCTTTTATTAAATATCTACTTCACAATCTCTCCATCAGGGTTTTGTTCTGACATCCTGATATTCATTTAGTCGTCACCTCCTCAAGTTTGGGTTCTGTTGAAGACAAACAAACTCATGAGAAACATGTAGATCAGTTATTAATCGTTGCTTAAACACAAATCACTAGTTTAGCCATCCAGACTAGCCTAGAACGCATGCAAACCATGTAACATTCACAAAGTTCAGTTGCAAGAAACACTGTAGTGTTCATCTGTAGTAAAAAATCATCTGTCAAAGATCGTCTTGTGCGAAAAATTGTTTAATAAACGAGCTAAAAGCTTAATCAGCACAACAGCCAATGTCTAGATATTGTACAAGTTAAGTTTAGATCAGAAAGAGAATCAACGATGTGCCTGATTTTTCAACAGAGGATTAGTTCACCCCAAAATTATTCTCTCACCATTTACTCACCCTCATGCCATCCCAGATGCAGAACACAAATTTAAATTAACAATATTTCAGTTCTGTAGGTCCATTCAATGCTCCATAATGCACAAAGGCAGCATAAAAGTAATCCATAAGACTCCAGTGGTTTAATCTATGTTTTCAGAAGTGATATGATAGGTGTTGGTGAGAAACAGATAAATATTTAAGTCCTTTTTTACTATAAATCTTCACCTTTGACCAGCTCTAAACAGTAGGTGGTTGAATATGAAAGTGTATATTTATAGTAAAAAAAATAATAATTTTCTTTTTTTTCTTTTTAACATATTTATCTGTTTCTCAACCACACCTATCATATCGTTTCTGAAACATTGATTTAACCACTGGAGTCGTATGGTTTACTTTTATGCTGCCTTTGTGCATTATGGAGCATCAAATTTCAGGTCACCCTTCACCTGCATTGTATGGACATACAGAGCTGAAATATTCTTCTAAAAATCTCCATTTGTGTTCAACAGAAGAAAGTCATACACATCTGAGAGGGCAAGGAGGAGAGTAAATGATGAGAATTTTCATTTTTAGGTGAACTATCCTTTTAAAATTTTAAACCAGACATAAAATGTGAGAGTCCTGACTGGTTTATTAATGTGGTCTTTCATTCTTGTAAGAATTTATTATTATACATCAGTTAATTTACTGATAAATTTAAAAAATATAAATAAAAATAACAAATAGGTTGACGATATTCCTTTAGTATTTTCATAACATTCTGCAGTAAAGTTGAATACTTGATTAGTTAACACAATCAATATGAACTAACAAACAATACTTGGATTAATGCTGAGAAAGTTCATTTCACCATATTTTGATACAAGGGTTGTCAATTAATCATAATTAATCACAAACATTTTCTGTAAGGCCCCCAAATCAAGATAAGTCATATTAATAATGCATACTACTTCAAATTTTTATAAATATATTAAGTAGGGCCTATATATAATATGGATTGAAATTCACTGAAATAATTGCTTTATTGAAGCAAATGAATAAAGCATTAATAAGACAATACAAAAAGTGGCGTAAGAACACAATATAATGTTTGATTTCTTCTCATATCATCAAACAAGCCTTCAATTGAGAGCATTCTGTTTTTTGAGTTCGTCAATGTGTCTAGTTTTCACAGGACGCGCTCGTGTTCCGTCTGCGCTATTTTTAAATTGTCACTATGTACATGTGCGTGCCTCAGACGGACGCGTTTGGAGCATCTCACTGGTATTCACTGGCATTTTTAGGATGCTGTGTCAAGTTAAAAGTAGTATAAACTTTGAAAATCGCATCTCAAGATTCCTGTATTTTATTGTGCTCCCTCAGTGAGCGGTTTTCATTCTGTGGCTGCGTTGCTTGTGAGGTTTGTTGAGGCACGCGCCACCTATTGACGCGGCTTGTTAAAACAGATGTACTTCAAGCTTGAATTGCTCATATGGAAGGAAAATCCGTACCTTTAATAAGAGAATATATGTACGCGTCAAGGAGCATGACTAATTGCGTAATTTTTTTTTTAAACACTATTTTTTATATAATTAAAATCGCACTAAATTAAGGCATTAAATCAACAGCCCTAGTAACATTAATAATGTAACAATACATTATGAACTGATGGTGTGTTCACGTCATGTCAGAATTATCGTTACTGCGCTTATGCCTTCGTAGAACTTTTAAGTACATGCTGTAAATGTACTTTTTTCTATGAAAGCTCTGACTTGACAGTTGTGACTTCCATGTAAAAAGAACCAACACGTCTTTATAGTCTGATAACAAACACCCACCTGGGAATTTGAACTGTGGGAACTGGGTCAGATCTCCACCTCCATATAATCGCTGTAGTTTGGTCATCTCCTCCATCAGGTTCTTCTGATAGGCCGGTCCAGCATCAACCACACCACCAACTGACCTATCAGAGGAAGAGAACAACAGAACACAGAATTACCTGACTAAACATAAATAACACACTCAACACAAGACTGTTTTCCACAACAAAAAGTTTGTATCGAGTGACTGACATTGCACACATATCATGAGCAGCTAATGAAAATATGTTTTCCGAACAATAAAACTGAACAATGATATTTAGTTTGAATATATGGCTTTATAACAAAGGTTACAGACTTGCTCTTGGTGTTGTACTCTCTGATCTTGTCCAAGAAGAGTTTCTGTACAGGATCCAGGTCTTTGGCCTTGTTAAAGACGACAGCGGACAGTCCGATGTTCCTGCGAAGGGTGATGGTCACTGCTGAACGAAAGAGAGACGACAGCTGGAAGAGCCGACGAAGAGCCATGATGCTACAGACAAGAAATAAATTATATTAGCTGATGGAAAAGTATTTTGTGTGCACAACTCTGTGCGTGAGAATCAGTTAACTCTGCTAAAGCTATGCTTTACTCATTTTGACCACACCAAACATTTCGGTTGTAATTGAGAATTAGAAAACAATATCCTTAGTGGTAGAACCATGGCATTTTTGGTACTGTAAGGGTACTTTTTTTCATCATGTCTCCAACTTCATATCTTGTGCATGATAAAAAAAAAAAATATATATATATATATTTTTTTTTTTAAATCTCAGGTAAAATATATGCACACAAAATTAGTGATAGACCGATGTTGTTTTTAAATGACCAATACGATACTGATTAATTTAGTTTTAGATTTAGTTTTAGCTTTGGACAACTTAATCATTTATCACCAACCTCTGGTAAACTGCTTTACAAAACTAATAATGTGCACAGTCTACAAATAAGTAATTTGACTAGTTTTAGTTGCAATATAGGCCTACACTTGGTCAAAGCCCCTCAGTTAATTAATATTTGAAATGTAAAGTCATGTGTGTCCAACTTTATGAGTAAACCCAATATTAAAGGATAGATAAAGCCAAGCATCATGTGGAACAGTGTAAATATTGGTTAAATATTATCATTTAAACCAATAAGCGGTTTATCTCTACACAATATGCTTAATCTGGTGAATATACAGGCTATAAAGCGCTTAATTTGGTAAATACCTCATTTCAAAATAAGAGTCACCAATGTGATTCAGGATTGTTAACAGTTAAAAGTCCTGCATTTTTAATGAATAAATCTTAATTTTTGCTGGTTATCATTAAGAGTTTGGTTGAACAATAAACTGCATCTAGTATTTATTTTGGACTCTTGTAGCATCTATGTCTGTGCCCGTCATAGTAAGGCAAATCTGTAACATTCTCTAAATAGATTTTTAAAACTATTGTCCAATTAATCGGTTAACGGCCTTTTCCCCCACCTTAGTTGCCATTATTGGTAGAATCCACTATCAGTCGTCATCTACTCTATAAAAGACGAAACTGGACTTTTTATCAAATTATTATTTACAAAATCATGATTATTTCGTAGCTAAAAACGATGTAAATACTGTTTAGACACTTTACTAAAGAAGGGTCATGGTACAGAATGACTGTAATTTTCATGTTCCATAGTATTTATTTGGTACTTCAAGGAATATCATGATATATATGAAAGTACCGCAGTATTTCCTACTGATGCCATCTCAGTTATTTATTGTAAAGCGTGTCAATATTAAAACAGCTCGCGATCACATGACCTATGCACTGAAATCTTTCAATTGCGTTATTAACTGTGCTGAAAGTAAAAACGAAATAAACATCAGTTCTTTACAGGTATGAGTGTTTCTACGGTGATATCAGTGAGTTAAACAGAGACTCGAGCTGATTATAATGCGCTCGCTGTCTGACCCTCACGAGACATAAACACAAACTAAACCGCTTCTGCTGCTCATCAAAACATCCGCATGCGTTTAAAATGACCACACGAGTTAACATATGGCTATATAATAGTCACTATTGCATTCTAATCAGCAATACGTTGAATAAAACAGTAAATCATCAGTCACCTTGTGCTTGACACTCGAGCCGCGGGTGCACGAACTGCTTCCAGATCACAGCGAGGGTTTATGGGTATGACCAGAGATACTTTATACTCTAGTAACAACCTCCTTGTTTTTAGCATTGGAGAGAGTGTACCAGTAAACTAGCGTGTGTGCGACAGTAAGTCACCGTTTGCGGATACAATACAAATGAATGGCGAGAGCCGTAAACTGACACCTATCTGTCGCAAAACTAAACAAGTCTTCTCTTACAAAACAGCATTTTATTCGTAGTAAACGAAACACATAGTTCATTTCAAAAGGATCGTTTAGTGTAAAACATGTTGAAGATGAGCGAAAAGGCGGTCAAACCATTAAGTGATTAACTTTTTCCTCACAAAAGCAGTTTATTCAGCACACCATTAAAACAGAACGGCCTCTGGTCTCATCGCCAGAGTACCGCCATAGACCTTGTTAAATAGTTTGTTAGAAGGGCTCTGGCATGACAATGAGGCTCTGATGACGTCAAGGCGTCAATTTTCTGCGTTTATTGTTATTACGGTTTTTTCTTTTTCTTCCAACAATCACGTCACAACATAATATAACGGATTCTATTTGTTTTTTTCCCCCTATCCATGTAATTTCTGCGATTTCTTATGTATTTTGGCATTCATAAAAAGAATATATACATTTGTTAATATTTGTAAGCTAATACAATGATTTGTTAAGAAAAAACTTCAAATGCTACAGTGCCATTTTTATTATATTTTGTACTGGTATGTATGTTAATATTCAAGGAAGAAATAAGATAAATCATTTATCAGGTATATACATATATATATATTTTTTATTAATTTCTGCATCTCTGGATTTGTATTTATGAATGCTAAATTCCTTTACACGAATAAATGCATTGACTCATAAACAACCAGACAAGACTTAATTAATACTCTTAATTGATTAATTAATTAATCAACTCTTACATGACTAATTAATTAACTCTTGACGTATATAATGTATTTGTGATTTATTTTAACCCTCAGAGACCCAGCATAGCAGAATTGCAACGTTTGTTTCCAGCAATTAAACAATACCTATTTTTATGTGTAACTTCACATAACAGTAGCTGACACTCTGAACTGGGGGGAAGAATGCTATTGACAATGATGTCCCTTTCAAGGCAAGTCAGTTCACTCGGTGGCCATCTTTAAAACGCTCTCAGGCAGCTATTTTCTACGAAAACAAGCAGCATAAAAGTGCAGCTCCTATCTACCTGAATTGGGAAAGACCGAAATCTCCAAAACGGTTGGTCAAAATTACAATCAAAGAAGAATATATTTAAAATCAGCAGCGAAATCTGACAATAATGGTATCATAAATTGTGCCTATTTTAGCTCAGATCACTCTTAAAAAAACAAACACTATTTTACAGGCTGGTTCAGCCAATGGTCATACGTTTTCGTGTTGATTAACAGGTGATGCCTGTATCTAAAATATGATTGGCTCTTTTACCTGTAAGGCGGTACTTGCTTTTCTACATCCGTTGGCCGTTCCATTTTAATACAAGTGGTCCGTCTCGAGCTAAATAATCTCTGATATTGAATGTCGGCTTGCTAAAACAATCTCTGCTAAAGTCACAATAGTCACATCAGCATTTGTTTAAAAATATATATATATATATATTTTTAAATCAGTGGATTCACAAAAACATGTTCAAGGAGAAAAAAAGAAAATATATCATTAACCTCTGTGTTTGGGTCTCTAGGGGTTAATCAACATGGCTACAAAAGCCTATTCGTATAATTGTGATATTAAGTGGTAAAATGGGCAAATAACATAAAACAGGGCTGAAAACTAGGCGAGAATTTGTGGCCCGGAAGTTGTCTCCAATTGTTCAGGTACGTACGATGTGTCTAAAACAATCTTTTTTTTTTTTCTTTTTAACTTTGCTGTGTATATTTAATAGTTAATAAAGTTTGCCAATGTAATAATTCATGTATTCGGACTACACGGCACGGTTGAGACGCGTACGTGTCACTTTTCTCAGCGCTGCTTCGGAAGAACCATTCAAAGCCATTTGTGATAACTGGGTGAGGTTTTTGCTTAATCATTTAATAGAGATTTCTGGGGTGGATTTCAATTCGTTGTCTGATATGAATGTTTGGAATTAATACACTTAAATGATTATATTTCTAGCGTACAGATGTTTCCAATAAGACGTCCTGAAACGCCCTGAGATTTGAATGCTCCTCATTGGAATATTCTGCTCTTTGAGCCGCTGAGCGCCCCCTGCAGGAAGATCCTTGTGTGTGCAATAGGAAATAGTCAGTTATTACAGTGGCAACATTTACCGAGCAAACCCTTCTTGGAGAAAACATTAATATTGCTCTTTTCTACTTTGCGTTAGAAGCATGGTTTCGATTAATTGATCAATTTAAATACAAGGAGATTAAAAGACATGATGAGAATAAAATAATTAAAATCACTCTGACGACAAGGGAGACAGTTTGACTCTGCAAATACACTTGAGCGACGAGTAGAAAATGATTACTGTACGGAATTATAGTTAAATATAATTATGAACCTTGCAATGAAATGGAAATTCAACAACATTATTTTAAACATATCTTACACACGTCACAATACTGTTCACCGTTGGGCCCTTGAGTTCTAGTGAAGCCTGCCCAGACAGATTGCATTTGATGTACTATATCTGATGCACTGTATTTGCAAAATAAAAATTAAGAGTCAAAACAAAGAAGTCTGTATGTACATTCAAATCTTTATTTATGGAATACAGTGTAGAAAGCATAATTGTTTTACCAGTCAAAGCAAATGTTACAAAGAGAAGAATGAAATGCCACTGAATTAAAGAAGCTCATCAGCTTTCTGTAGATCTAATGTGCAGCCAGTCAACATTTAAAAAACATTCCAGATCTGATCAAACCACAGCACTATACAGCAATCCACACTGAGAAATCCCATCCAGGTAAATTAAACATGAAAATAATTGACCATGATAAACATTCATCGCTTAATTGTTTGCCTTGAGAGTCGATTAAGTAAACGATTGACTGACATTCATTATACAGGTTTATTTTTGATTATGAACCTTTCTGAGGTGGGATGTGTTAACTACAGGCAAAAGCAGCAGTGCATGATGCATTCAGAATTTATCACCAAAGACATTCTGGGTGAATTATCAGGTCACATTTCATCCCATAATCAAAAAGCAATTTTGCATGAAGAAACTGAAATCTAGCTGAGATTTTTTTTTTTTTTTTGCATTGATATTATTTGCATGATAAACATATTTTCCTCCCCACAGGCAAAAAAAAAAAAAAGAAAAATATTTGTACTGTAATACGATGTTAACCATCCATTTCAGACACAATTTTTGTTTATAAACTAAAATTCACAGAAAATTCAGTACAACAAATACTACCATGATGTTTTTACAAGATGAATGTAAATACAATTATTTCTTCATTACCGTAATGAGGCTTCAAGGAGAAATGTGATTATCATAAAAATAATGTCACAATGCGTAAACATTTGTATGGTCCTAAAAATAGGCTTCACTTTCTTTATGCATTTATGCAAAATTGATTTCACATTTCTTACTTTTGACTTTGGGGTGAAATTTGACCTGGACATGTTCCTGACAGGTTTCATGCATTAATGCATAATTCAATGCAGAATCTATGCATTGAATTTTAATTATGCAATTAATTTCAATTTGAATTGTGTACTGAACTGAATTAGAATTATGCATTGAATTTTAACTGTGTATTGAAGTTGAACTGAATTTGATTTATGCATTACATTTTAATTGAAAGTAAATTTCAGTGAATCCTGACAGGTTTCACAATCGCTCATCTGTTTCTGCAGCAAAGAATCAGTTGAATGAGATTTCACAAGCTTCAGTGGTGCTGCTGTGTAACATGAGACAAACAAGAAACCAAGAGGAGAAAGATGTTTTCTACTTCTGCTCACACAGAGTGATGCAACAACACAAAACTGACTATACAAACATACAGAACATGTCCCGTCCCAACCGCACCGACCAAGAACACCTGCTTAAAAAACACATACAACCACGAGTCCAATGGAAAATCAAAATTAAATAGCTGTTTATAAAGAAGTAGTAAATAAATCTCTGAAATGCATAGGATAAGAACAATTAAATTTAAAGATAGTAATGTACACCGATAACCTTAACCAGCCATCCAGAGCTGGAGCTTCATTTCATAAAAAGCAAACAAGATATTAAAATAAAAGCACGTGTTTTCAGTGCAGTGGTTCTCAACTGGTGGGTCACGATTCAAAAATGGGTCTCAGCTCTGTTCTGATCCCAGACAAAAGGGAAAACGATGCTAAATGCAAAAACAACAACAACAACAACAAGCCATATAAATGTATTTTTTAACACTGGCATAATAAATAGACTTTTAAAAAAGTGTGTCCTGTCCAACTTTTTTTTTTTTTTTTTGGCCAAAATTAATTGTTTCATTCGGTAGAAACGAGCCAAATTAGACAGATGTCAATATGGACAGGTTGCATGACATGCCGCCATCCTTTAAAAACCTAAATGTTAATAACTTTCAACATCTTATTTTAAGGAAATGTTTATGTTCGATAAACAGTTTTAGTACTGTGTTCAGTTGCTGCTTTGTCTAATATAAAATATTGGTCCTGAATCAAAACCAGTTGAGAACCACTGATTTAAATTTTATCAAAGCGGAAAGCCAATTTCATTTATTTTTTTGTGTGACTCAAGTCACACTTTTACAAGTTACTAACCGTTAAACCTTCTACAATGTCTCTACGTGAGAAAAGACCAAGATCCAAATAGCAGTTTTTTCATACATTTTTTTTTATCATGCACTACAGTTACAACTATTCTTATTGTTTTTTTTTTTTGTTTTTTTTTGCATTACTTCAATATTGACATGACATAAAAAAAACACTTTTTTTTTTTGGCAAATGTTTTCATTTTTACATTGATTTCTTTTCTTATTTTTTGAAAAACAAACCAGAAACAATCAATAAAATATTTTCAAGATCTCGTTCATAAAGACATCAATTTCACCATTTTCTACATTATTTTTTGTGATCAATGTTATTGTCTATGATCTGCGTCACCAAACACAGCACAGCTGCAGTCATGGTGTGATGAAGGGTGGGGGGTGGTGGGGGGGAAGTTTGTCTGACAGGATGAAGCCACTGACGTTCATCGGTCAGATGTCCCAGTGTTTAATTGTTGAGGAGTGTGAGACAGTGCAGCGGACAAACCAGTAACTCAACAGCCTTAAACAAGAAACAACTAGTACTGACTAAACGCTGTCCAATTCCAGCCAAGACCTGAACCTGATACAGCTCTGTTACCGTACTGGAGGAATACAGCGAGTCTACAGATCACATTTACCTACATTTCAGGCAACTTAGAGAATTATATATCAACTCTAATCAAACTAAATCAAACTGATTTCATTAGTTAAAAATTCTGGGGTGAATTTTTTATTTAAATTGAATTGCATTGAATTAGAATTGTGCACTGAATTCGAATTATGCACTAAATTTGAATTGTGCATTGAAATTTAATTATACATTGAATTAGAATTGTGCATTGAATTGCGATTGGAATTGTGAACTGAACGGAATTTACAAATTGTGCATTGAACTCTGCATTGAAATGTAATTATGTATTGGATTTGAAGGATGCATTGAATTGCAATTGTGAACTGAATGAATTTCAAAATATGCATTGAATTTGATTTGTACACTTAATTGAACTGAATTTTAATTATGTATTGAATTTGTACACAATTTTAATTTTACGCTGGATTTGAATTATGCATTTGAACCGCAATGTGAATTGAGCACTGATTTTAATTTGAATCGTGCAAGGAATTGAATTCAAATTATGCACTGAATTTGAACTGGGCACTGAATTGCAATTTGAATTGTGCATTGAATTTGAACTGAACCTGAATTGCCAATTAAATTTGAATTATGGATTGATTTTCAATTAGAATTGTGCACTGAACTGAATTTGAACTGTGCATTAAATTGAATATCAATAATGCATTTGACAGACATGGACCAATAATAAGCGTGATGTTTGTAGCCATGAGCTACATATGGCGTCACCTGCTCTGTCCCATCATGAGGGGTGGGTGGAGGGGTTTAGGGAGGGTTTAGGGTAACGTCTACACCATCAGTTCTGCATCTGCTCAAAGAACTTATAGGTGGGATTCTCATAACCGTTCTGCTGCATCTTGCACAGATGACGATCCTCTGGAGTCACTGCAGCATCCACCTGAAGACAGAGAGTTAGATGTGATTAGAGACGTTTAACCACACACATGCCTCAAAACTAAGATGGAAGCAAAACATGTGTGGTTAGTTTTTTTATTCTTTAAAGCAGTTTATTTTTTTTTATTTTCCCCTTTTTCTCCCAATTTGGAATGCCCAATTCCCAATGTGCTTTTAAGTCCTCGTGGTCGAGTAGTGATTCGCCTCAGTCCAGGTGGTGGAGGATGAATCCCAGTTGCCTCCGCATCTTAGACCATCAACCGGCGCATCTTAACATGTGGCTTGTTGAGCGCGTTGCCACGGAGACATAGTGCGTGTGGAGGCTTCACGCCATCCACTGCGGCAACCACGTTCAACTCACCACGCGCCCCACCGAGAACAAACCACATTATAGCGATCACGAGGAATTTACCCCATGTGACCCTACCCTCCTTAGCGACTGGGCCAGTTTGGGCCAGCATATTTTACCACTGAGCTACCCAGGCCCCCCAAGCAGTTTATTTTTTAAAACATTCACTTAATTTGACATTTTAACATTCCATTCTGTTATGTGTGACTTCTAAATACTTAGAATTCAACACACTGTAATTTTGAAAAGTTAATTTAATTTATTGACAGCCCTCAAACACACACAGAACAAGCTTTAAATCAGATATATGATGAATATAATGATAAGGGGTCCATTTCTCAATTGCTCTCACTGACCTCAATGATCCCGTGACGAATGGACGTGTACTGCTTCTTCCTCAGCATCACCAGGGTGATGACAATGATGGTTGCTATGACAACACCACCAACCATCAGGCCAATAATAGCTCCTTTATTGGAGCTGACATCCTCTGCGAAGAAAACCTTACATGAGAGAATACGTGAGAAAAATAAATGCATTAGCCATTATCACCTGAGGAGAGATTAAAGTCAGACCAGCTGCCATCTCTTCAGGACACCGTTGCCAAGACAACTTCAACTCGTAACATGGCAACAAGGTCAAAGAACTACTGCAGTTTTTAAAATGTCTATAGTTTTTATGTTAGTTTCATGTTCTGATGTTCAACTTGAGAATTAAATTCTCTTGATGTGCTGTAACAGCTTTGCTGCACTACGGTTTATTATTGTGGTGTTGTTGATCATGTACATGATGTGAACTGTAATTGGTTGGTTTACGTGTAAATCAGATGCCCGCCGCCTTTTAATTCAGCTGTATTTTTGATACAATACACCGAAGAGATTAATTAAATTTGACCATCCAACATTGATCAACATATATAAATATATGAAGTGTGCTGTGGTACCAGTTTCTGGTGGTAAACGTCACTGTGTCTCTCTTCAGCCTCCATCCGCAACTCAGGAACATCTTCAGGATTCAGTCCAGATACTGAACAAACAAACAAATATAAAGACAGAGAGAAAATTAAGGAAAGTGCAGATTAACATTGTTACATTCTGAATTGTGTCTGAGCATTCAAAACGCATTGCAAATACACACTGCATTCTCAGTGTTGCCTCAAGGGGCACTATAGTGTACATCAGTGTGAACTGTCTTCTTCTACGGTCTGTTTTTTTTTCTTCAGGTCAACTACTATCATGACAACACAACAGTTTAACCTTGTGCGACCCCTGTGGACGTTTGAATTTTGGCTTCGCTATATGCAACGCATGATTTAAACGGATTAAAACCAGCTAAATACTGTTCTCAAGACTCTACACTGTCATTTAACTGTTAAACTTCTCCTGCACCGCGTCACGTGACAACAGCACAGCGCTGATATACAGGAATGGCCACTACTGGTGCAGTGCCAACAAAAGTGCCTCTGGTAAGAAAACTCTTAAGTTTTTTGATTGAAACCTGCTTGGTTGTAAAGAGTAGTGTCTCTAATATCGTTTGATATGCGGCTTTAAAAAATCTTTTAAAAAGTCTCATTTTCCGTGTGTCAGCGTGCTGATAACATGATGTCCACATATGTTAAAATTAGGACTGCGTTCCCTCAAAAGTTGAAAAAATATTTTTAGTTCTTTTAAATATTTTTCAACATTAACACATCTGTGGGTCAATTCGCTTCATTTTAATATACATTTTGTTATTGTTTGATTTTATCACTGTACAATACGGTTCTATTCACTGACATTATTAAATGCATTACTATATATTTACTATGCATTTTCACATTGAGAATAAATGTATTCATGCAAAAGCCGAAAATGTTGCTTTCAGAGGCTTTATGTGGAGTTAGGATAAAAATAAGGTGCATTTCTAACTGTTCTGAGACCAGTGCATACAGACAGCTCACTGGAGGTTAAGTCATTCACTAAATAGGGAGCAAGGGTGCATCCAATAGCTTTCTATGCAGCTAAGTGGATTCACTCCTAAAATCTGATCAAAAGTTCACTTTCAGGCTGCAGATGATGTTTGGACCACTCAACATGTTTGGCAGACATGGGACTATGGTAATCAGTACATAGATTCAGAATTTTAGAATGCAAAATTTTATTTTAACATGGTTGGCAGTGATTTGATGATGCTGGCCATTACTTTTAATCAGAATGATTAATTCAGCTTTGTAGAAAATCATTTGTGGACATCAATTTTTATGAAAACTTGTTTTGCTTGTTTATTAGGTCCTACTAGTTACAAATCAACTAGTTGCTTGTGAGGTTTGTTGAGGCGCGCTGCTACCTATTGACGTGACTCTTTAAAAACACGTGTACTTCAAGCTTGAATTGTTCGAATAGTAGGAAAATCTGTACTTTTATTACAGAATTGACATACGCATCAGAGGGCATTATTTTTACATAACTAATCACGCTAAATTAACGCTTTAAATTGACAGCCCTACTAAAAATGTTGTCTAGGTAGGCAGCTCATTGGTGTTTGAAACAGACACAGTCATATGATAATATCACATCGTACCGGGTCGTGTTGGGAGTCCTCGGTCAGGAACAGGTCGAGCATCAACAGGCTCAACTGTACAGAGAGAGAGAGAGATGGGCCACTGGTTACTGATTCACTTTACATACTGTTAATATACTGTTAATATTATGCATGTTAATATCATAATGACATCAGTGTGCCACATGTTAATGAATTGCTCATTCGAGGGTATAGATTTGTTCATATGTGTGTGTGTGTGTGTGTGTGTGTGTGACAGATGAGAGGATCTGTTCCCATATGGAGCTCAATGTTGACCTGGCACAGATGCTCATGTAACAGCATGGACTGTTGGGATACGTCCAGCACTGTGTATGTGTACATACTTAGCTATATTTTGTCATAAAATTGTAAAGATTTTAAACAGATTTGTCTCCAGAAGTTAACTTAATCTGACAAAATCTCCCTTTGGAGACATTTGGGATGTCCACATTTGAAAAAAAAAAAAACAATATAACAAGTAAATCATGTTTAAAAAACATGTCTATAAAAACCATTGCACTCACTGATATAGTAAAAACAAGTATAATAGTGTGTGTGTGTACCTTCGTTCTGTGTGTTGGGCTGGTTGAAGCTCTCAGGGTGGATGAAGCCGAAACCTTGCGTGTCTCCAGCAGGTAACAGGTCGAGACTGACGGTGCTGTCGGGCATCAGGGCGTCGTTACCATAACTCACCCGCACGTCACTCTGAAGGTTCGCCAACTGTGCGGACATTTCCTGCTGCTCGCGCTGCAACAGCTCTGACAAACACAAAGAGAGAGAGAGAGAGATCAAGCAATTTGTAACTTTATTTTAAAGTTAAATTTAAAACATAACTTTATTTTTAAGTTAAAATAACTATTTGAATTACATTTAGGGCTGCAACTAACGATTATTTTGGTAATTGATTAATCTTCTATTATGTATTCAATTAATCGATCAATCGGATAATTTTTTTTATTTCCTGTATTTTATTAAAATAAGAGAACCCCCCCCCCCCAGAAATGATAAAGGGTGTAAGGATTTTTTTTTCAATTTACAGTACTGAATTCACAATTCTAAACTCTCAAACTTTTGAATTTATTATTATTATTATTATTATGACTTTCAGGACTTATGCATAACAGTTCCTTTCTTTACTTGTAAAACTTAACAAAAAGTACTGTTCATTAAAGAGTAAAATGACCCATCGGGGACAGAGAGGGACAAAAAATCAGCCCAGCAGAGGGCAATAGTGACACCAGAATAAAGTATTATTAATTCTGCCCAACTGAAAAATACATAATTATGTTAGATACATACAGTATGCTTGTACACTGTCACTGATTACATACATTTAAATATTTTAAATTAATACTGTAAGGTTTAAAATAGTATTGTCAATGATTACATTTTTCTAAACTATTCTTTTCAAAAATCTGTGTATGTTTATTGAGTAAAATAATGTATGCCATGGTATACATTTACTGGTGAAATCAGACATTACATATGTGCATTATCAGGAGGACTATCAAATATCAGGACCCTTAGTATTATTATACATTATATTCAGCATTAAATACATTTTAATACAGTACAATCATCTGTGAGCACAGTGCAGATTCACTCTCATGCTGGAAGGTCTCATCCCAGTGATCACTGTATTAAATGCGCTCACATGAGGAAGAGAAATCATCTAAAACACTTTAAAAACCGGCACACCATGACCTTTAAACATTAGTGTGATATCCATGAAAGCTGCACAAATCATTACACTGAAACTGAAATCGTGGTATGATGTTACACGGTTACTAACCACATAGCAAAGTTTAACCCTAATGGTTCCCATGTGGTAAAAACAAACAGTTTTTTTAAATACACACCTGATTTTGAATTCATAATATGTATACATGATAAAACATAGAAAATAAGGTCAAATGTAAGTTATGCGTTGGAAAGAAACTACTCTTAAGCGCATTAAACAGTAAACGCACCTGAAGCAGCAACCACTCCACATTAAACTGTACGCTTATTGTGATCTTCTTTGAAGAGTTTATAAAGTGCTCTTGTGTGCTGGACAACTTGGGTCGTGTTTTTTTCCTCTTCAGCTTGTCTCAGCGAGTTTCATCATGCAACACATTTTTCACTGGGCTGTAATGTGATGTCACTGATGGAGCTTCTCCGTGCTCATTATATCGATATAATTAATCGATAATGAAATTCATTGTCGATGATTTCCATAATCGATTTTGTGTCCTCAGAATATGTGTCAACACTGCTGACATTGTAACTATCCCTGATTATATTAATGTACCTTTTCTTTCAGGAAGTGAACTCCTCTAGCTCAAGTAAATGCCTCCTGTTTTTTTTAATCACTGTCTTATGTTTTGTTAAGTTTGTCAGAATGGAACGATTTACAGTTGTCAACCCTGTAACCATGATTTTGTATAGTAAACAACTGATTATTGAAAATGGATAATTGTAATAAAATATCAGCTTTAACATCTCTTTGTAATAAACTAGTAATGACAAATTAGACTCAATAACATTTCAACCCTGTTACAATGACTTTAATTAGAATATCATCATTCAATTCTCCTATTAGACACCTAGACAAGTCATGTGTTGTCTAATCAGACTGTAAAATGACAATCTCTGAAGACAATTATATCCTGACAAAACAAAAAATGAAAGGCCACGCAACAGAATAATCTAGATTTACTAACATCCTCTTTTTTGTGTTTAAAGAAAGAATTAAAGGCAGAATTCAAAAGGAAGCATGTGAAAGAGACCACGACCAGAAAACAGGAGGAAACACTGTGGTGAGCAAATCAAAGAGAAGACATTAGAGAAGCGGATTACAGAGAAAACAACCTGCTGATCAGAGGTTTAATTACAGATGAGCTTAATGACAGGCGAATGCAGGACTGAAGCCAGAGAGCGTGTGAGAGAGGATCACAGATGGCACTGTGACGCACTCGACACAAATAAACATTCCTTAAATGAGGAAGCAGTGGAACGAGGTGAACATAAGCGTTCAGTGGTGTCACACATTTCTACTTATGCAAGACTGAATATGCATCAGTGAATAATTTCATGATGTGTTTGTCAAAGTCCTTTGATCAAATTAAAGGGTTTGTATTCTTTTTTTAATCATTAATTTTTTTCTCTGAGGTCCACTTATAACATTATTCAAGGTTGTTACGCTATGTTTATGTATTCATCCATCAGACAAAAGCTGTGGGATTTCCAAATGAGTCGTTTTTGCAGCTTAGTTTAAATAAGTGCCTTTTTTTAATGTGAATTTCATGCATATGTATAGTGGATGCCAATGTGTATGTTCACGTGCATCAGGAACTCACCAACTTGGTCCTGAATGTCTTCTGCAACCCCCGGAACCTTGTACAGCAGCCCGAGAGATTGATTCATCCGCTCCTCTATCACACGCAGATGGGTCAACACCTGAGGTCAAAGGTCAGGAGGGTCACTGAGCCTTTAATCTACTCAAATCCCTCTCAGACCATTCACTATCAGTGTATCTAAACAGGTTTCAATCAACGGCTTATTTTTGAACCCTAGTGAGCTGCCTTGCTGTCTACTGTCTGCATAGGCAGTTGCCTTCTAAAGGCCCCAGCACACTTCCTACGTAAATCGAAGAACGGACGGGTGTGACGTCATTTAGAACTAAATCTGGCCAAAAAGAAGGTGTTTTTGAGTTAGTTTCTGTGGTTCGTAACAGCTCGCCGGGGGAAACTTTCAGGAAAACTTCTAATCTGCTGCTAAACACCTTTCTGCAATTGGATCATGTCATCAGTAGGTCAGACCTGCAGCTCCACCTATTCTACTTTGGGAATTAACTGTCAACTTCAGTCAGTTAATATCAGTCAACATGAACACAACGGCATGCAGGGTTATTAGCGAGCTGGTGCAAATGTACCTACATCTGTACAATCGTTTGCGTGGAGACATTTTGCAAGAATATGTCATGCAACATTTTTAGTTTAAATAGTCTACAAAAGGAATCAAATCTACTTAAATACTCTTAAGTACCCATTCAGTAAGATATGCCTATTATCATTCTTTTGTCTGTATTCTATCCATTAACACTTTTATACACCCATCTTTGCAGTTGTATCAGTGTCATCATAATTTACAATAACAGAGTGTAATCGGCGCAAATGATGGCCGCGTATAGCGTGTTAGTGCACCATGATCTTACTGTTTAAGACTTTGAAAACCCCTGATTTAGAACATACCTGAGGGCGAAACTGAGCAGCTTTCTTGGGGTCGACCATGCGCACATGTTCAAAGTGTTTGAGCGTGTGCTGTCGGTCTTTCTGCTCCGCTCGGATGTACTTCTTCAACAGACTGAACACGTGACGTGGCTACAGATAGAGAACAGACAGACAAAACAAAGAGAGGATCAGTGATACCCTCAGAGGAGAGCAAAAAAACAAATGATCACTTGTTATTGTTTTCCTACAAACTTTGTTTAGGGTTTTTTTCAAAATTCCTAAATCAAGACAAAAAGAACTTTCAAGCTACATCCACCAGACTTGGCACAGACCTTCAGACTGTTCTGAAATAGTGGGCTATGTCTTTTCTAACTGATCGGATGTACAGTTTTTTTTACACAGTGTACGATCAAAAAACAGAAAAATCCCATAGACTTACATTAACGGAATGTTAAAATGGGCCAATGGAATGCTGATTAATTCAAACACCAACTGTCAAAAATTCAAATGTAAACAAACACGCAAAAAGTGTTTGATCTGCTTTAAGTTGCTCTCTCTCTCTCTGATGGTTTATCCGAATATATATGTGACAGTCTGTCTGACTATCTAGCTAGCTAGCCCGCAATTTGTTTTACTGTAATGTCTGTATAACCATCAAACTTTAAACCAAGCCACTTTAAAATTTCAGACAAGGCTTTGCCAAGCCAACACCATTGTTTGTCTTGACGAACTTTACCTATCTAGTTTAAACTTGTTTGTTTTAATCACTATGATCCACAGTGATGCTTGACTTCACAAATCACACAAAAAACACAAATATAAATTATGACTCAACATTTCAAATGAAAAAGAATAAATTAGAAGAAAAAATAACATCAATACAAACGTGATTTAACACAGTAGAAAGCATGTCGTGGACAAATAAGAGTTTTGTTTTTAGTTTTTTTTTATCAAGGATCGGGCTAAGCTCTGCTGTACAATATTGTGATTGGAAAGATATCAAAGAAAAAATCATTTCATTTTTTTAATTAGTTTACAAACATTTAGATAGTATATTAAGTCTGTTAGTTGGTCTGAAACTATGTTATTCTCTTTTCTCCATTTGGATTGTGTTTGTGTTTCTTGACAACAGTAGGCCTGGAAATTTAACAGGAAATTAGATTGAGAGAGAGGGAGGAACCAGAAAGAACAAAAGAGGAGCAGAAGAAAAGATGTACAGAAACAGAAGAATAGAGGAGAATAATATAATGACTCCGGTCCAATCCCTAGTGAGCTGACTACCTAGACAGTATGTTAAAACAACAGGTATATAAAAGTGAGTTTTTCTTTATTTTCTGTTGAACAGGTTGCTTGCTAGATCAGGCAACACTACAATTGGCATTTCACAACGCAGAGTACTGTCATTTTAAAAAGAACGTTAATAACTGTTCTTTTATTTTGTTCTAACTGGTCACCATTTAGAATGGAGACAGCGGAACTTCTGAGCCAGAATTAAAAAATACTGTTTTTGCTCAGAACGAACTGAAATGAAAAACATTTTGTTTTTAGTCCCTGCTTCCTATAGCACAATCTAGTGCTCTGCGCATGCTTTGAGCACTAGGAAGTGTAATCAAGCTTGAAATCATGATTGTGCCTAGAGACTGCAATGGCAAGATGTACAGTGAAAAAGGAATTATATTTTGGTCTGTTCTCACCCAAATCCAACTGAATCGCTCCAGAAGACATTGATTTAACCACTGGAGTCATATGGGTTACTTATGCTGTAATTTTTAGGTGAACTAACCCTTTAAGCATGACAGTTTGTATGACAATCTTCATAATCTCAATTATTTGTGACAGTTAATCGTCAGTCAAATTTCATAATCGTGACAGCCCTAATTATTTGCAACTGTTCTTGTGATGCTTCACTTAGCAAACACCACAAATCAATCGTTTATGAGGTCCCATTTCAGTTAAGATGCTGTCTTAGAAGGCAGCTGCCTATATAGGCATACTTACATTATAGCATAGCTTACTAGGTTTTGAAACAGAGCCAGTGTGCAGATGATTAGGAGGTGAAGACTGCGAGTCAGCATAAAAATGAACATACTGTATGTTAATATAGATGTACATACCCTGGGTGGATCGTCCTGCAGGGCGGCGAGGTAACTCTCCAGGGCGAGCCGCCGTCGGTCGATCAGTAGCGCCTCCACGCGCGCCATGTGCGTCTCCACCAGCTGCTGTTGCTCACTAGCGGCCTCCTGCTCCAGCGCCTCCACCTTCTCCTGAAAGTGCTGCGCTCATGATGAGAAATATGGAGAAGTCAAGCACAGCGGCAGGAGAAATTAAAACAATATTCCAATAAAATCGAGAGACTAGAAATTAGCTCATAGGCTTTGGGGGAATTAACATGTAATGAAAAATGTTTTCTTTAAGGGACACGCTGTTGTATTGAATCTAAGAGTGGCAAGGTAAATTCACCTGGATGACGGCTTTCTTGTCGTTGCGTGGCAGACTCTTGGCCTGTCTCTCAGCCTCTTCCCATTCTCTCATCACCTACAGACAACACGATGGCAAAATCACAAGTCTAGAACTTCTATCTTCAGTATCCAACAGGGTCAGAATTTAATCAGTGTTAAGGGTAAAAATAACACTGAAAGAGACAATAATCCCCTGAATATTTAAAATGTGGGGACAAAAAATAAATAAATTGCACATTGTGAATTCCTCTATTTCTTCCCTGCAATCTAAGATTTGATTTGATGGGGCCCAAAAGTCTGAAACCATATTGAATATTTGAGATTATAAATCTAAATTTAAACCTGGAAACATGGAAATAAACAAAGTTTAATGATTTTGAAAAACTGAAGACCAAACATTTTTTAATCATAATAACAGTGTCGACAAATTCACTCAAAGTAACTGACTAAAAACAAAACGATTCACTGACAAATCAGACATCATTATGCCTTGCAGGCACGTTTTCCTTTACACACGAGCAATATCAAGCTCATGTAATATTTTAGACCAGAGGAAAACTAGAATAAAAAAATACTATAGAAATGTCCAATGGCTTTTTCAGGGCTATAAAACACAATTTTAAAAATTCCCTGATATTTCGAGGTTTTTTCATGACCATGGGAACCCTGTATTATACTGATAATCTAATTTATATTGAAACAAAAAGCAAAACAAAAGCATTTTCACTTGGACCCCACTGTGCATTCTCAGTCATAAATGTTGCAAAAACAACCATCAAGGAATGTTTTAGTGTGTATTGTTGATGAACAAATGCTATGTCTCTTGTCTCTGGAATTAGTTTCTCGTAATACCTGTGACATGTGCTCACGATGTTTGGCCTCCAGACTCTCTTTGGCCTTTAGGAAGTGAGCGTGTTCATTCTCGTCTGCGGGGGTCTCCAGGTACCGATCCACAGCATCCGGTGGGCTGGAGGAGGGAGTGGGCACTGCAGATCGAAGAGAAAGATGGAAGATTTCAGAATGACAGAAAGAAAAGCTTTTATTACATGGCAACAGAAGAACAGAGAGTTTGGAAGAGTTAGTTGTCTAGAAGCATTAGAACAGACTGTTAAACTACATGATGAGGCGAGTAAAGATGCCAGAGAGGTTAGAAGAGACTAGAAAACTTTCAAAATACTACAACTGTCATGTTTGAACTATGGCGAGACTATGAGACTCCAGCGTGGCGAAATAAACACATTAGAAACTCTGTATCACAGCGTGGAGATGCCAGCATTTTTTTGATAGGTTGCTAGGTTGATGTGGGTTGTTGCTAGGGTGTTCTGGTGGTTGCCATAGCATAGATATACATTCCTAAGGTGTTCTGGGTGGTCAATAGGGCATTTCTAGGTGGTTGCTACGGTATTTTGGTGGTTGCTAAGGCATTAATATATGGTTGCTAGGGTGTTCTGGGTGGCTGCTAGGGTCTTCAGGTAATTGCTAGGTGGTTGCTATAGTGTTTTTGTGGTTGCTAGGGCATTGCTAGGTGGTTGCTAAAGCATTCTAGGGGGTTGCTAGGTAGTTCTGGTGGTTGCCAAGGCATTGATATTCAGTTGCAAAGGCATTCTGGGTGGTTGCTAGAAAGTTCTGGTGATTGCTAGGGCATTGCTGGGTGTTCTGGTGGATGCTATGGTATTTCTAGTTTGTTACTAGGGTTTTCTGGTGGTTACTAAGGAATTGCTAGGTGGTTGTTTATAGAGTCCTGCACTCTCTGATATTCTGCTCTCTAGATATGACTGAGATATGAGTCCCCTTCTTCTGTAAGTCTATAGAATTTTATTTTATTTTTATTTATTTTTTTCAGGTAAAATGATAAGTGTGATGTCTTGGTAAAGTAACAGCACACCTCTCCTCATCAAGAGGGTTTGGTTTGAGGGATCACTCATGTCCGGAGCACAAACACTTTAGGACAACTCACACACTGAACAGTTAATACATACTGTTAGTGGTTTGATTATAAGCATGAGCAATAACAATAGTTGTGCTTGATTTAGCAAACACCACAAACAGCAGTTGGATTAATTTTTGACAGATAAATATGTGAAGACACAGTAAAGAGGAGATTTTCTGAGCTCAAAGTTTGTACGGCTGGTTAAATATATCTGATAAGTAAAAGAAATGTATAAAGAATATTAGTCACAGTATCAGAGATTTTATGCATACAAATATGAAAAACACACACGTGCACACACTTCTGTTTCACAAAAATACTGAAATTAGTTAAACAGTTTAAGCTACAGAATTTGTTTTTTTATTTAGCACCCAAGCCAAGCACAACACACTTAATGTAAGTGTGTTTATGTAACTCTCTCTCTCTCTCTCTCTCTCTCTCTCACACACACACACACACACACACACACACACACACAGGCTCAGTTAGCAGCTGTTAGTGAGTCATATCAGCTGACATTCGGTGCGTGGACAATGACACAAACGTGTGAGAGAGAGTGTGAAAGTCAGAATCCCAGATCAACAAGAGAAGATCAGTTTGAAAGGATCCAATCTTAGAAAGAAAAACAGTTCACTCAAAAATTGTAATTCTGTTATAATTTCCTCACTCATGTTGTTCTAAACCTGTATGCCTTTTGTCTGTGGAACACAAAAGGTTTCTGCTAAACACCTGCTTTTGTGTTCCACAGAAGAAAGTCATCGAGGTTTGAAAACAACATGATGGTGAGTTAATGATTATTTCTGAGTAAACTATCCCTTTAAGAGAGGTTTGTCACACACAAGCCGTCTATTGATGACTTACACACACTACTGCAGACGGACAGACAGTACTCCTCTGACTCAAAGTTATTACGGTTTCCTCCACAGCCTCCGTATGTGAAGGGTGCACAACGGCCCTCCTCGCGCACAAAATACCAGCGAGGCAACATCGCCTGGCACGGACCCGTCTCAGCACTCGCAAAACACACCTCTGACATGACACACACACATGCAAACACACACATCTGCATGAGATGAGACAATCAACACAATAATTTGATGGGGCTGGGTGACATAAAATAAAATAATTTTACAGATAATATATATATATACAGGTGCATCTCAATAAATTAGAATGTCGTGGAAAAGTTCATTTATTTCTGTAATTCAACTCAAATTGTGAAACTCGTGTATTAAATAAATTCAGTGCACACAGACTGAAGTAGTTTAAGTCTTTGGTTCTTTTAACTGTGATGATTTTGGCTCACATTTAACAAAAACCCACCAATTCACTATCTCAACAAATTAGAATACATCATAAGACCAATAAAAAAAACATTTTTAGTGAATTGTTGGCCTTCTGGAAAGTATGTTCATTTACTGTATATGTACTCAATACTTGGTAGGGGCTCCTTTTGCTTTAATTACTGCCTCAATTCGGCGTGGCATGGAGGTGATCAGTTTGTGGCACTGCTGTGGTGGTATGGAAGCCCAGGTTTCTTTGACAGTGGCCTTCAGCTCATCTGCATTTTTTGGTCTCTTGTTTCTCATTTTCCTCTTGACAATACCCCATAGATTCTCTATGGGGTTCAGGTCTGGTGAGTTTGCTGGCCAGTCAAGCACACCAACACCATGATCATTTAACCGACTTTTGGTGCTTTTGGCAGTGTGGGCAGGTGCCAAATCCCGCTGGAAAATGAAATCAGCATCTTTAAAAAGCTGGTCAGCAGAAGGAAGCATGAAGTGCTCCAAAATGTCTTGGTAAACGGGTGCAGTGACTTTGGTTTTCAAAAAACACAATGGACCAACACCAGTAGATGACATTGCACCCCAAATCATCACAGACTGTGGAAACTTAACACTGGACTTCAAGCAACTTGGGCTATGAGCTTTTCCACCCTTCCTCCAGACTCTAGGACCTTGGTTTCCAAATGAAATACAAAACTTGCTCTCATCTGAAAAGAGGACTTTGGACCACTGGGCAACAGTCCAGTTCTTCTTCTCCTTAGCCCAGGTAAGACGCCTCTGACGTTGTCTGTGGTTCAGGAGTGGCTCAACAAGAGGAATAAGACAACTGTAGCCAAATTCCTTGACATGTCTGTGTGTGGTGGCTCTTGATGCCTTGACCCCAGCCTCAGTCCATTCCTTGTGAAGTTCACCCAAATTCTTGAATCGATTTTGCTTGACAATCCTCATAAGGCTGCGGTTCTCTCGGTTGGTTGTGCATCTTTTTCTTCCACACTTTTTCCTTCCACTCAACTTTCTGTTAACATGCTTGGATACAGCACACTGTGAACAGCCAGCTTCTTTGGCAATGAATGTTTGTGGCTTACCCTCCTTGTGAAGGGTGTCAATGATTGTCTTCTGGAAAACTGTCAGATCAGCAGTCTTCCCCATGATTGTGTAGCCTAGTGAACCAAACTGAGAGACCATTTTGAAGGCTCAGGAAACATTTGCAGGTGTTTTGAGTTGATTAGCTGATTGGCATGTCACCATATTCTAATTTGTTGAGATAGTGAATTGGTGGGTTTTTGTTAAATGTGAGCCAAAATCAACACAATTAAAAGAACCAAAGACTTAAACTACTTCAGTCTGTGTGCATTGAATTTATTTAATACACGAGTTTCACAATTTGAGTTGAATTACTGAATAAATTAACTTTTCCATGACATTCTAATTTATTGAGATGCACCTGTATATGTATATATATATATATATATATATATATATATATATATATATATATATATAGGTGTTCTATGGTTTCTATATACAGTTTAAACAGAAGTTTACATACACCTTAGCCAAATACATTTAAACAATTCCTGACATTTAATCATAGATTTCCCTGTCATTAGGTCAGTTAGGATCACTACTTTATATTAAGAATGTGAAATCAGAATAATAGCAGAAAGAATGATTTATTTCAGCTTTTATTTCTTTCATCACATTCCCAGTTGGGTCAGAAGTTTATATACAATTAGTTAGTATTTGGTAGCATTGCCTTTAAATTGTTTAACTTGGGTCAAATGTTTTGGGTAGCCTTCCACAAGCTTCTCACAATAACAAACAGGAAGTCCTGTATGTGTCTGTTTGTAGGCAAGTTCACAGTAGTTTAATTAGCTTCTTATTCAAATTCTGGTAAAATGCACCTCCGGTGCCGTTCTAAATGCATATTATAAGTGAACCGAACTATTGAGCATCTACATCTGAGATGCTGTTCTTGAGCAGAGCTCAAATATTGTGCACCGCTGTGAAGGCTAAAAATAGCCACGAGTGCATCACCAGCCTGTGCTTGAGTTTGTGTCAACAGAGCAGCACCAATCACTAACACGCTGGCGCTGCACATACTATATATTTACTTATTAAACACAGCCTTTTGTGATTCACAGAGCTATCGCACGTCTTTAAGTGGCTTTGAATAAAATGCACAAGTCATATGAACTGCTTTAATGGTGTTTTTATGGTTCTTTTATGTCATTTTTGGAGCTTGACAGTAACAAACATGACTAACACACAGTATCGGATTTGGATCGGGCTCGTTGGACCGATACCCGGTCCGTCTAAAAGCTTCAGTATCGGAGCCGATACCGATCCAGGTGTCGGATCGTTGCATCCCTACTGAGGACATGTGAAGCATTTATTTCTCCAACTACAGACTCTGATGTACTTATCTTCTTGTTTAGTTGTACATCTGGCCTTCCACATCTTTTGTCCTTTGTCTTTAAACACTGTAGTGTACACCTTTGTATGAAATATTCAGTTTTCTGGCAATTTCAAGCATTGTATTGCCTTCATTCCTCAAAACAATGATTGACTGACGAGTTTCTAGAGAAAGCCGTTTCTTTTTTGCCATTTTTGACCTAATATTGACCTTAAGACATGCCAGTCTATTGCATACTGTGGCAACTCAAAAACAAACACAAGACAAAGTTAAGCTTCATTTAATGAACCAGATAGCTTTCAGCTGTGTTTGAAAATCACTTGCCATTATAGCTAGTACCAAATTAGCAATTTAACATGATTCCTCAAGGATAAGGTGTTGGAGTGATGGCTGCTGGAAATGGGGCCTGTCTAGATTTGATCAAAAAAGACTTTTTTCAAATAGTGATGGTGCTGTCCTGACTATACATTGTGATCAGCTGAATGACACTTTGGTGAATTAAAGTACCAAATTCCTTCTGAAACAGCAAAATCTGTACATTATTCCAAACTTTTGGCGCCAGTGTGTGTGTGTGTGTGTATGTGTATATATATATATATATACACACACACACACACACACACACACACGGTCAAAAGTTTTGAAACACTCATTCTTTATTATTATTATTTTTTTTTTCTTCACATTTTACAATAATAGTAAAGTCATTAAAACTATGGAATAACAAATGGAACTATGGGAATTATGTTGTGACTAAACAAAAAACTGTGTTATATTGTAGCATCTTCAAAGTAGTCACCCTTTGCCTAGAATTTGCAGACATGTACTCTTGACATTTTCACAACCAACTTCTTGAGGTATCACCCTGGGATGCTTTTTAAACAGTATTGAAGGAGTTCCTGTCTATATGCTGGGCACTTATTGGCTTCTTTTCTTTATTATTTGGTCCAAGTCATCATTTCAAAAACTTTGTTTTAAATTAAATTTTAGTTTTATAATGAAATAAATTAATATGGTGGCACAATTATATTTTTGTCTACAAAACTAATTTCAAATATTTAAGCGTATGCCCTCAGATCAAAAGATTTTTAAGATCATGAGGAAAATTTCAGTCAAGTGTTTCAAAACTTTTGACCGGTAGTGTGTATATATACACACACACACACACACACACACACACACACTGTATATACACTGATCAGCCACAACATTAAAACCACTGACCAAGTGAAGTGAATAGCATTTATTATCTCGCTTCAATGGCACCTGTCAAGGGGTGGGATATATTAGGCAGCAAGTGAATAGTCATTTCTTGAATTTCATGTGGTGTAAGCAGGAAAAATGGGCAAGCGTAAGGATCTGAGTGACTTTTACAAGGGCCAAATTGTGATGGCTAGACGACTGGGTCAGAGCATCTCCAAAATGGCAGGTCTTGTGGGGTGTTCTCGGTATGCAGTGGTTAGTACCTACCAAAGGTGGTCCAAGGAAGGACAACCAGTGAACTGGCGACAGGGTCATGGGTGCCCAAGGCTCACTGATGCACGTGGGGAGTGAAGGCTAGCCCGTCTGGTCTGATCCCAGAGAAAAGCTAAAATAGCACAAATTTCTGAAAAACTTAATGCTGCCGTGACAGAAAGGTGTCAGGATACACAATGCATCGCAGCTTTCTGCGTATGGGTCTGCGTAGCCGCAGACCGGTCAGAGAGCCCATGCTGACCCCTGTTCACCACCGAAAGCGCCTACAATGGGCACGTGAGTGTCAGACCTGGACCATGGAGCAATTGAAGAAGTTGGCATGGTCTGATGAATCACATTTTCTTTTAGATCATGTGGACGGCCGGGTGTGTGTGCATCATTTACCTGAGGAAGAGATGGCAGCAGGATGCACCATGGGAAGAAGGCAGGCTGGCAGAGGCAGTGTGATGCTCTGGGCAATGTTCTGCTGGGAAACCTTGGGTCCTGGCATTCATGTGGATGTTACTTTGACACGTACCACCTATCTAAAGATTGTTGCACACCACGTACACCCCTTCATGCCAACAGTATTCCCTGATGGCAGTGGCCTCTTTCAGAGGATAATGTGCCCTGCCACACTGCACAAATTGCTCAGGAATGGTTTAAGGAACATGACAAAGAGTTCAAGGTGTTGACTTGGCCTCCAAATTCCCCAGATCTCAATCTGATTGAGCATCTATGGGATGTACTGGACCAACAAGTCTGATCCATGGAGGCCCCACCTCGTAACTTACAGGACTTAAAGGATCTGCTGCTAACGTCTTGGTGCCAGATACCACAGGACACCTTCAGAAGTCTTGTTGAGTCCATGCCTCGATGGGTCACAGCTATTTTGGTGGCATGAGGGGGACCTACATGATATTAGGCAGGTGGTTTTAATGTTGTGGCTGATTGGTGTATATATACAGTGCTGTGAAAAAGTATTTGCCCACATCCTGATTTCTTCCTGATTCTTGATTTATTTAATTTTTTATATCTCATACTAAATTGTCTCATAAATTAAAACAAAATCTAACATAAAACAAAGGCAATCTGAGTAAACAAAAAAATAAAGTTTTTAAATGATAATACAATTTGAAAACAAAAAATGAAGCAAAAAAGTTATCCAATACAAACTGGAAAAAGTATTTGCCCCCTTAGTTACTAAATCCCCAAATCTACGAAGCTGCATTCATAAAGGGGTTCAGCTGGACTAAGCACACCAAGGCCTGTTCAATCAATTCAACACCTAAATATAACTTTTTCAGCAGCATGAAACTGGCTAAAATGTCTCACCCAGTCGCACACAATGCCAAGGTCGAAAGAAATTCCAGAAATGATGAGGAAAAAGGTGATTGAAATATATCAGTCTGGGAAGGGTTACAATGCTATTTCAAGGCTCTGGGGCTCCAAATAAACACAGTGAGAGCCATTATCTCCAAATGGAGAAAACTTGGCATAGTAGAGAACCTTCCCAGAAGTGGCCGACCTTCCAAAATTCCACCAAGAGCACAGCGACGACTCATCCAGGAAGTCACAAAAAAGCCAAGGACAACATCCAAGGAACTCCAGGCCTCTCTCGCATCAATAAAGGTCACTGTTCATGACTCCACTATCAGAAAGACACTGGCCAAAATTGGCATCCATGGAAGAGTGGCGAGGCGAACACCATTGCTAACCCAGAAGAACATTAAGGCTCATCTGAATTTTGCCAAAGCATACCTTGATGATCCTCAAAAGCTTTTGGGAGAATGTTCTGTGGACTGATGAGTCAAAAGTGAAACTATTCTGAAAACATGGGTCCCGTTACATCTGGCGTAAATCAAACACAGAATTCCACGAAAAGAACATAATACCTATGGTCAAGCATGGAGATGGTGTGGGGATGCTTTGCTACTTCAGGGCCAGGGAGACTTGCAATAATTGAGGGAAACATGAATTCTGTTCTCTACCAGAAAATCCTAAAGGAGAACATCCGGTCATCAGTCCGTGAGTTGAAGCTCAAGAACAACAGGATTATGCAGCAAGACAATGATCCAAAGCATAGGAGCTATGCTATTCTGAGATGCAGGTTGGCACTGTTTTGGTGGCATGAGAGGGACCTACACAATATTAGGCAGGTGGTTTTAATGTTGTGGGTGATCGGTGTATATATATATTTATGTATTTGCTTTGAAATGACTATAGAGCTATTAGCAATTTCAAGCCACGGGTTCGTTCAAGAATTTCCTACAGGTTTTTATAATTGCAGTTTTAAATTTGGGAGTAATATAAGGACCAAAAGTGGATAATAATAACCAAAAGTTCTTAATAATAAATTATAATAATAAATTATAACCAAAGTGGAGCGTCTCACTTTGGTTGTGTCAGGTCATAAACATGTCGTTTTTAGGTCGCTGTGTCAGGTTAATAAATGTAGTTTAAAATTTAGAAAAACACGTCTTGAGATCCTTGCGTTCGGCTTTGCAGTCCATCAAGTCATGTTTGAATGCAAAAACGTTTTCTCATCTTGTGCTGTCTACTGTGGCTAAGTGTGGTTTGTTCACTGTATAAGATGCATGTTGCCTAAACAGCTGGAGTTTCACTTACTGCCCCCTGGAGAAAACAGGTGGTACTTCAAGCTTGAATTTCTCCAATAAACATTCCTTTTTACAGTCTGGGCGGGGACATGATTAATTGCGTAAATTTATTTAACATGTTATTTTTTTATATAATTAATCACACAGAATTGACATGTTAAATCAACAGTCCTAATTTTAATATATGAAAAAAACGTTGCAGAAAGACTTAAGAGAACATTTTTGAGTGATAAGACAAATCATTGCGAGTTTTAAATCGATTCGGTTTGAACTGGTTCAGGGAACTGAATAAAACTTACCAACTTGAACACAGTTTAGCTTCAGAAGTTTAGACATTATTTAAACATATTTTTTGGGGGGTTTTTCCCCCCTTTTTCACCCAATTTGGAATGCCCAATTCCCAGTGCGCTTTTTAAGTCCTCGTGGTCGCGTAGTGATTCGCCTCAATCTGGGTGGCAGAGGATGAATCCCAGTTGCCTCCGCGTCTGAGACCTTCAACCCGTGCATCTTATTACGTGGCTTGTTGAGCGCGTTGCCATGGAGACAGCGCGTGTGGAGGCTTCACGCCATCCACCACGACATCCGTGCTCAACTCACCACATGCCCCACCGAGAACGAACCACATTATAGCGACCACGAGGAGGTTACCCCATGTGAAACTACCCTCCCTAGCAACCGGGCCAATTTGGTTGCTTAGGAGACCTGGCTGGAGTCACTCAGCACACCCTGGGATTCTAACTAGCGAACTCCAGGGGTGGTAACCAGTGTCTTTTACCACTGAGCTACCCAGGTCCCCGTTATTTAAACATCTTAATGCTCTCATACTTGCCAGTTGGGAGACAAGGAAGTATCGTGAAATTTATCTAATGAAACTTTGACTATAGGAAACTTAATGGCTAAATAAAAAGCACCGCAAAATCAATGTGGTGTTCACAATGCTGCTCAAATTCGTCAGCAAAATCAGAGCAATTATATTGTGAATATTCAATATATCGTCCATCCATGTCGCTGGATGTGATATGAGAACAGAAAATGATACAATGACACAAACACATAGCTCGCTCACCTTTGACGACTTCCTCCACGGACTCGGTGGTGGTGGTGGTTGTCATGGCAACACTGGTGCTCTGCCTGTTGTCGCTGCGCTCATCGATGACCTCGTCATTTTCCTCATCTCCATCTCCATCTTGATCTGTATCCAGCGGCTCCTCGTCTTCCTCATCAGCATCTGCGTCATCCTGAACTACAGCAGCTGCTGTTTCAGTGTTTCGGACCATACTGAAAAGAATAAAGGAGAACATTTCACTCTTTTAATATATTGAATACATTCATGACACTGTGTTCACTTTAAAGTTAAATTGAAATCTAAAAACCTTAATGTTTTAAACTGTAGTGTGATATATTGTTGTCACATGACCTCATCACATTGTTTGTGAGTAGCAAAGATAACACATTGAAATATTAATGTTTAATTTGACCATTTGTAGCTTCAATTTTCTGATCCCTTTTAAAAATATTCTGGAAAACTTCTGGTAAACAATGGGGCAGATTTGCCACAAAATAATTGCACGTGTGCCGCAGATGAAGAGTTTTCGCAAGGCATGTGATACATAATCTGTTATTAAAAATGCATAGATTGACACAGATAAACAAGTGATATTTCAGGCGATATTTTTTTCCAAATATGCACCAAATAAAACACCCAAAAAAATCTAAGGGGCTGTCCAGATCTGTGCTAAAAAAAATTTAAAAATAGTGCAACGGCAACGCATATAACTTTAGGTTACTCATGTAACCCCGGTTCTCTGATTACAGGAGTGAGGTATCTCACTATTGGTAACGCCTCGGGCGTGGCCAATCCTGGAAGCACCAATAACACCCAGTCTGTCAATTGACAGACCAATCACAGCAGTGATGAGGGAGTCCCACCTCCCTTTATAAACCACTGTCATAGGTGCCGACTTCATTCTCTGCAACTGCAAGGAGGGAAGTGTGGTAAGATACCTCACTCCTGTTATCAGAGAACCAGGGTTACGTGAGTAACCTAAAGTTCTCTTTCTAATATTCGTTTGGTATCTCACTATGGGATATAGCCAACTCCTGTATTGCAGATATGCGAAGCAGACCGTCAACCGACCTGTAGTGTCCAATGTACACTCACACAATCAATTTGCAAAGAATGGAAGGGGGGGAGGGGGATAAAAAAATTAAAACACACTTGTGCTTCACTGTGTTATTGTTTATTTGTGTGTTTGTTTGTTTTTTTTTTGTTTTTTTACATGCGTCGGCAGATTGACTACCCACACCAAGGACTGAATGAGCCAATGATGGCTCTGTAACATCCAGTCTATAAAATCGGACAAAAGTGTGAGGCGATGCCCAACTCGCAGCTGCACAAATGTCCTGGACTGAAATGCCTTTAAACAGCGCCCACGAGGAAGCTGTGCCTCTGGTAGAATGAGCTCTCAAGCCCTCCAGAGGTCACAGCCCCAGACTATTATAACTTATTATAATATCCTCTACTACCCAATGATACAGGCGCTGTCGTGATATGGGTCTGCCCTTACAAGAATCAGCCACAGAAAACAAAAAGCTGATTACTCTTCCTCATTGCCTTTGTTCTTTCCACATATAAATGAAGAGTACGAACTGGACACAAACAGTGAAGCCGCTCATCCTCTGGCAAGGAAAAAGGCAGCGGGTGAAAAATGTACAAATCCACTGGCTTACAGCTGAGCGCAAGGCTGGATTCGTTTTAAGAGACACTCTAGATAAAGCCACCGCAAAGTGCATAAAAGGGTGATGAACTGACAAAGCATGTATTTCACTGACCTGCTTTGCAGTTGTTAAGGCCAATAATAAAGCCTCCTTTCAACTGGCTCAAAGGGAGGCTGAAAAAGCACATTCAGAACCATGGACAGATCCCATGACGGAACCAGTGGTTTTGACACCCTGTTCAAATATCTTTCACCCCTCATAAACCTGCAAACAAGCGGGTGTTGACCCATTGTATTCGAGTCAAGTCCCACATGACAAGCTGATATGGCAGCGAGATAAACTTTGACACTAGAAAAGGCCCTGCCTTTATCTAAAAGTTCCTGCAGAAAACACAAAACATCTGCCACTGAACAAAAAATGGAACAACGTGCCTGTGTGCACACCACTGCTCAAACACAGCCCATTTCCAATCATACGCAGAGCGCATTGAAACAGCTCTCGCGCTCTGAATCGTTTGGGGTAAACCGTGACACTAAAATTTAGCCTCTCACGGGCCAGGCCCAAAGAGCAACTCGGTCCGGGGCGGGGTGAAATATTTCCCCCTGTGCTTGCAACAGGAGATCCCTGCGCAGCGGGAGCTGCCAAGACTGGGCGCACAAAAGTTTAATTATCTCCGCCAACCACAGCTTCCCCGGCCAGTTCGGGGCGATCAGTATGACTGAGTGACCATATTCTCTTAATCTTTTTAGAGTCGGAATGATCAGACTCAGTGGAGTAAACATGCAAAGTAGCGCGTTTGGCCAAGGATGCGCTGGAGCATGCACACCCATAGGAGCACCGTCTCTTTCCAGAGAGAACAAAGGGCAATGAGTGTTTTTGTGTAATGCAAAGAGATCTACGGCAGCTTGCCCATATCTTTCCCACAGCTGACTCACAACCTGAGGATGAAGTCTTCATTCTCCGTAAAGAGGATTCCCCCTGGACAGGAGATCCACCCCCATATTCATCGCTCCTGGAACGTGCGTCACCCGTAATGAAAGCGTGCACCGCTCCACACAATTAGCTTTTGTGCAAAGCTGTGAAGCCGCTGTGAACGCGTACCCCCTTGTCTGTTTATGTATGAACAACACTCTCATTAAATCGTTTGTGTATGAAGCGTGTAACACAAAACTTGGTTGGTTTGATTCCCCTTCCAAGTTCTCTTGGCCGGAGGGGTGGAAAACAAACTCACTTCTTGAGGGAGGAGTGGAACAGAGACTCCGCGAGTGCTGTTCTCCCACTCCATAACACTGGTTAGGTCGCCCGTCTCTTCTTGTTCCCCTGAGGGTTATACGGATGATGTTTGGCTGCCACCGCCATGAAAGAAACCTTGCTTCTCAGCTGGGGCTGTTTTGGCTGTGCCCCGCCCTGCCCTGACTGCTGGGGCGGTGGGGGAAGCCTGGTCTGGGTTCTAAAACCAGATTGCCCACCTCTAAAATGGGTTGTGAACCCGGAACGTGACAGCTGCTGGGGGCGAGCAGTGGATATTTTGGGAAAGGCAGGTCTCGAACGCTTTTCCTTAAATCACACTGCTGCGGCATTGCGGACACCGTAGCCCCAAAAAGGGCTTTCAGATCCACTGGGGCATCGAGGAAATCTGCCTTCTCCCTCTCAGACAGGCCAGACAGACCGAGCCAAATAGCCTTTTTGCTGACAATGGCGAGACCCATGCTGCGGCCGCAGCTCTGGACAGCTCCTCTTGACGTACATAGGTTGAGATCCGCAAGAACGCAGATCTCTTCCCGCAACGCCGAATCCAGCACCCCTGCATCAATTTGTAGACCCATCTCCTCCATCAACTTGGTCTGATATGCTGTGAGGAGCAAGGTGGCGTTAACAACCCTTACAGCTAGGACTGAAGATCGGTTTATCTTTTGATAAATGGAGGTTGACAATCTCTCCGTCTGTCCCGGCAATAAAGCGGGAACATACGAAAAGAACGCCCGACGATCAGGTTGAAGGTGATTCGCCACCGATGCCTTGATTGGAGGGGGGCTGAACATCCCCAGATCCTTCATTTCGTGCACATCCAGCCAAGAAAAACCTTTTACAGGCACTCTGTGCGAAAAAGGCTTGTCCCAAAACTGACGGATTTCTGCAACACACGCTGGGACGGCTGGAATAAATTGCTTTACCGGGGCAGCACGAGACGGCAGCCATTTGCCATCATACAAATCCCTCTGAGTACCCTGGCCAGTCTGCTGTGACGGCCAGTCGATGGAGAGCTTGGCTGCCACCCCCCTACACATCTCAATAAGGTCCAGCTCTCCTTGGACAGGAGAGGGGGACGCGTCCATCGCGCTACCTGGTAGGGGTGTAAATCGGACGTTTCATCATGATACGATCTTATATTGATTCTCTTGGCCTGCGATCCGATATTTGCAGATACTTCAAAGTCTGCCGTGATACGATTTCGATTTGATTCAATTCAGGGCCCTGTGATCGATATTCCGATATTATGTGGCTATTTTACACAATCAATTAAAATTTTTTTGCCCTCAAATGTAACCAAAATATAATCTGAATATTTTATTGATCTCTCTGAAAAGTGTAATTGGGACATCCACAACAAAATAAGGTACTTCAGATGCTGAAAAAAATTATACAGATAATATAAAATGTATAATGTCACACACAAGTGATCATCAATCATTTGATTACAGCTTATTTTTCCATGACTTGTTTCCAACTATCCATGTTATCTGCAGTTTTCTTTTCTACAACTTCCACAGTTGTAATACAAATTCTGTTACAGTTAACTGGGATTAATGTTAGTAAGGGTGTTGATGTGTAAAGTCTTATAACTGATTCTATTGCTGGGCAGCAGGTCTTTCTCTTTCCCTCATCAGTGCTGTTCAGAATGTCGGCGTTGTCAAGACATTTCACATGATGGTTGAACTGCTCCATGTACTGTAGATTTAAATAGCAAATTCTCATGTAAAATTCAAATGGGTCGCATGCGCAACGATATCGTTGGAAGCACCAATTAATCACAAATGTGGGCCACTCTGCGTTTGTCACGAGAGCTCACATTTTAAGGAGTGCCCGGTTGATGTGCTCGTACTAATCCTGTCACAGGTCTGGAGCTTGTGTTTTGTGGGAAGCCCGGTTAACATGCTCGCACTGATCCTGTCATTGGAGCTTGGGTTTTGCGGGAAGCCCGGTTGACGTGCTCGCACTGATCCTGTCACTGGAGCATGTGTTTCGCGGGAAACCTGACTGACGCGCGTGGATAGCAGAGCACAATTTGGCTTCACAGACCCTGCGCACATCCTTGTCCCACATGAAAAGCGTATTTAGCGCTCATAAAGTGAAATTAATGTAATAAGATTGTTTCATCGCAACGGAAATGCGTACGGACGTGGTTGACATGAGAGTATTAAAATAAAGGTGCATCTTAAAAAAAAATTCTATATCGATATTTACACATTGTATCGATAACATTGGATCGCTGGTTATTGGATCGATGTATTGATCCAGAAATGATGGATTGTTACACCCCTACTACCTGGCTGGGGAAAAGGAAGACCGGGGAGAATGGCATTGTCTTCATCTTCCTTGCCATTGTCCTCCAAAATATGATCATCAGCTTCATCCTCCTCCTTTCTCCACTGGCAGCGGAGAAAAATATCCTCATTATTCAACGGCGTGACCCAAACCCTCCTTTCCGTACGAAACAGGAACAAAGCAGGCAAAATTTGGGATTAGTGAGTGTGGCCTGTGTATGCCTGACCTCCCGACAGGCGATACATAGTGGCTGGGAAACCTTCAGTGAGATCATAGATCCACAATACTTACCCTTCGCTCTGCTGCTCAGTGAGCTTGCAGTTGCTATGACAGAACCCGAACTCAAGAACACAGAAGCAGTTCACCACAACGTGCCAATTGATTCTGTATTAATCCTCTTGCTGTAGAGGCAGAAGCTATAAAAGCTTGAAAATCTGCAGAAAAATGCAAACTCGCCTCGGCGCTCTGGTTCGCACCACCAAGAGAAAACAATATAAATACAGCAGAAAATATATTCACTTTGACAGTGAATATACACGCAAAAAGAACAGCGCATTCTGCGATGTACCTGAATGGCTCGCCTGATGAACTGTTAAACGATCACTTCTTACGAGTCCTGCTGAGGATAGCTTCCAACGATCTTAACGAGAACGAAGTAGGCACCTATGACAGTGGTTTATATAGGGAGGTGGGACTCCCTCATCACTGCTGTGATTGGTCCGTCAACTGACAGACTGGGTGTTATTGGTGCTTCCAGGATTGGCCACGCCCGAGGTGTTACCCCTAGTGAGATACAGAACGAATGTTAGAAAGAGAACAACTTTCAAAAGTTGACGTCTATTTTACTAGACATGCCGTCTAAAAAAACACAGCTCTCCAGTGAGTGACACTGAAAAAAACAGCTGGATTTGGTGCAACAGTCAAAGACGTCTGATCGCTGATGAGCTTCTGTTGATGAATTACTGCTCATATGTTATATGACAATGTTTACTTTATAGCATTTCTGTTGTAATACAATGTAGATGATTGTAAGAGTGCATATTTTGTTTCCATGGACATTTCAAAGTAAGAGTCCCAGGTGTATTTTGGGCTTGTTTATGATTAAAAGTACCACCTTACGCACTAAATCTTCTAAAAATAAACTGCATCTGGGATTTTATTGATTTTGGACTCTTGAAGCACCAGTGTCTGTGTCCACCGCAGTATGGAAAGACTAAGAAAATGTATTAACACTCAAATCTGATGATTAATCGGTTATCAGCTTTTTCCACCACCATGGTTAATCGGCATTGGCTAAATTCACTATCGGTTGACCTCTACATCAATTTGCCACAAGACCGGACATTTTTTGTATGTGAGTGTGTGTGAGGCATGTGCACACACACCTGTTCTCTGTGTAGTCGGCTTCTGCTCCCCCCCACCACACATCTGAATCATCTTCCTCTGCGGCCGCACTGTCTGACTCTTTCTCTGTTTCTGCAGGGCAGCACACAAACTCAACGCCACGGAAACGGTCGATACCGCATGGCAACAGCATCCCGTAGTCATGGAGATTCATGCTCCGGTCACCGCAAGACTGTAATGAGAGAGATGGAGTATGTGATTGAATGGGTCACAATCAATTCTGAGCAAATTCATTTGTATTTACAAACATCACAAACATCAATATCAAACCTGAAATCGCAAAACATCTCTCATAGTAAGTCAATATAATGATCCAATGTGCAAACCCCATTCAGACAGCTTACACCAGAAGAAACAGATTAACATATGTAGAGGGCACTACTGTATTAACGGGTCCTAAATGTAATAAAGGCCCTGAATGTATTAACTTGTGATTCTAAGTGTAATGACAGCCATAAATGTAATAACATTTGGTGCTAATGTAATAAAGGCCCTAAATGTACTAACTTGTGCTTCTAAGTGTAATAACAGCCCTAAATGTAATAACAATTTGGTCCCAAATGTAATAAAGGCCCTAAATATAATACCTTATGGTTCTAAGTATAAAAACCGCCCTAAATGTAATAACTTGTGGTTCCAATTGTAATAATAGCCCTAAATGTAATAACTTGTGGTTGTAAATGTTATAACATTCATAAATGTAATAACTTGTGGTTCTACATGTAATAACAGCCCTAAATATAATAACATTTGGTGCTAAATGTAATAAATGCCCTTAATGTAATAATTATTGGTCCTAAATGTTATAAAGGTCCTAATATAATGCCTTATGGCTCCAAGTGTAATAACAGTCTTAAATGTCATAACTTGTGGTTCTAAATGTAACAACAGCCATAAATGTAATAATTACTGGTCCTAAATATAATACCTTGTGGGTCTAAGTGTAATAACAGCCCTAAATATAATAACATTTGGTGCTAAATGTAATAAATGCCCTTAATGTAATAATTATTGGTCCTGAATGTTATTAATGCCCTAAATATAATACCTTATGGTTCTAAGTGTAATAACAGCACTAAATGTCATAACTTGTGGTTCTAAATGGAATAACAGCCCTAAATGTAATAACATTTTGTTCTAAATGTAATAACAGCCCTAAATGTAATAAAGGCCCTAAATATAATACATTGTGGTTCTAAGTGTAATAACAGCCATAAATGTAATAACATTTGGTGCTAAATGTAATAACAGCCCTAAATGTAATAATTATTGGTCCTAAATGTAATAAAGGCCCTAAATATAATACCTTGTGGTTCTAAGTGTAATAACAGCCCTAAATGTAATACAAATGTTGTCCTAAATTAAATAAAGGCCCTAAATGTAATAACTTGTGGTTCTGAGTGTAATAACAGCCATAAATGTAATAACATTTGGTGCTAAATGTAATAACAGCCCTAAATGTAATAATTATTGGTCCTAAATGTAATAAAGGCCTTAAATATAATACCTTGTGGGTCTAAGTGTAACAACAGCCCTAAATGTTATAACTTGTGGTTCTAAATTTAATAACAGCCCTAAATGTAATAACTTGTGGTTCTAAATGTAATAACAGCCCTATATATAATAACATTTGGAGCTAAATGTAATAAATGCCCTCAATGTAATAACTTTTCGTTCTAAGTGTAATAACAGCCCTAAATATACATTTCGCCATTTCTCTGACACTCGTTTGCAATTTTCTAATGAAAGCCTAAAGGATGGTGTAGTGTATATATATGTTTGAGTGGTTTTAAGCAGAATTTTGTTATCGGGTCACTTCGTAATAGTGATAGAAGGTACCCAGAAAGGATACACGTAGTGTTTTTCTTTCTTTTTAAAAAATCTTTTAAAAATCTCGACAAGAGAATGGTATGGATAAAACTCTTACAGCCCTCATTTACCACAAGGTAAATTAAAGCAAATAACTTAACATTAATTCATTCATGTATTCATTTACATCTAAGTACAGGTGATAGTAAATAAAGAGCTCACAGCATCAAAGTGAGTGTGTTATGAGATGTTATGAGCTCAGCGAAGGGGCAATTGTAATAATTCTTACGCTTCACACCAATGAACCATTTATCAGTTAAGAGTTTTAAAATGTTTATAGCTCCTACTCATTATTTGTTAATGAGTGATTACCATGTACATTAAATCAGTGTACTTGGTAAATACTTAAACTAGTTTAAGCTTGCATTTACTAGTATATCTAAAATACAGCAAACACCTATCTTGCACCTTACAGGAAGAAAACAAAAATCCTAAACATGCCGCAGACTTCTTAAAGTAGTTGCGATCACACTTGGAGCAGCACTGTTTTTTTGACACCAGTGGCAATATGACACACTCCCCCCTTTTATCTCACTTTAACAGCCTGTTATTCATGACTAAAATAAGTATGAATAATTATTTATTGAACATTTAGAACATCTGACTTAAAATGTCTCACTATTTGGCAAATACTGAATTCAAGTCGGCCTTATTATTCCACTTACATAATGACTTCCAATACATTTGGAAATAAATGATTAGTCATCAATAAACTTATTTATAACCCCTTAACAAAAATAACTTTTATGTAAAGTGCAACCATTATTACATTTAGCACCATTTATTAGATTTGTGCCTGCAACAACATATTAAAACATTAATATCTGTTGTGCTAGAAAAATCACACAAACAGAGGTGTGTGCCTTGACTCATTTGCATATTTAGAAATCAGTCCGTCTCAGCCCTGCGACCCATATGTTACAAGGAGACAGCATGACCACGTCATTTAAAAGCAGCAGTTTAATGTGCTTAACACACGGTGGCTTTATGAACAGCAGTTTACTGACCTCTTTGGCAACGGTGTGCCAGTGCAGGTGACTCTCGCACATGTCCATTCGCTCTTGATGCAGGAACTTACACTTATCAGGCACCAGAAGAGCGTCGCTCACAAACTCCCCGACTGACAGACAAACACAAAGCACATGTTCAACAGTCAGAAACGTGGTTAATGCAACAGAACGCTTAATAATTAAACACACATGCATGCGTACCCAGGCAGCGGTAGGGCACCACAATGTGCATGTGACTGCGGCACTGCTTGCGTCCTTTCTTGCACCAGTCCCAGATATTGACAGGCTGATTGGCCTCCACAACGTTGGTGATCTGCAGCTCTGGATACACCTAAACAACACAGGAAGAGATTCATTTTAAAGACTGGTTCCTTTTATATGATCTGTTTCATGACCATACAATCACCGTTTATCAAACCGTTTTATTTTTATCCTTCATTTCAGCAGTTTTCAAAGAGTGAGGTGCAGCCCGCATGTCAGAGGAGATGCAGAGAATAATGATAAATGATAATGATAAAAATATGAATATATTTTTTGTTTTGTTTTTCAAAGTGAATTGAAATTAATAATAACATCAACATCTGGCAAATGCTTCTCATTTTAGAAGGCCTATGGTCAAGTGTTACCATAGTTATTAATTTCAATGGGGAAATGAAAGAGAAATAGCCAACAGATCTGACGTTTTTGGAAAGAAAAATGTTTTTGGGTGTTGTCTGCACTGCAAACAAAGCAAAAAACAAACAAAAAACAAAAACAAAGAAAAAATACAAAACTTCAATAAAAATTGACTCAACTGAATATTATTACGTCCCAGGATGTATTTTTGCTTTATTTTGTATTACATATGTGGATTTATTGTCTGTGTGTTGTTCGCCACTGTTTTTGTGTATGTTGTTTTCCTCCTTTCCTGTTTTTCCTTCCACTCTCCTCTAATAGGTACTGATGACTGCCACCTGTTTCTCATTGCCATTTCGGAACACTTACCTGTTGTGATTGGCCAGTGGGAGGAGGGTGCCAGGTTAAAGGCCCAACAGACCTCATACTCAGGAAGAGACCAAGAGAGATTTGCTTCCAAAGGATTGTTTCTTTTCTCCTGCCCCAGAAGGTATTGTTGTGTGTTGCATGGTGTTGATGTGTGCCACCTGGATTGTTGTTTGCTGTGTGCTGTCAATGTTGCGCTGTGTGCCTCACTGACTTGTCACTTTATTTTGTCTACTTGAAATGACCCTTTTAAGTTATATGTTATGTGGGAACATTTGTAGGGAGGTGGGTGCAAGTTCCCTTTCAATTCAGTCATGAATGCTGCGTCATAGCTGACACTATGGGGTTATCCCCGCAAGCATAGCCAATCTCTAAAATCTCACCAATTTTAATTGGCAGATAACGCTTTGTGCCTCCCTCACGTGCATCAGCAGGCATATATAACAGCAGTGCACAGCACTATCTCCTCAGAATTTTCTCCTTCAGGGTGCCAATAATCTCTCTCTCGTACTCTGCATGAAAATTGAATTTCTCTCTACTAGAATCGCCTTCAAGATCTGCACTTCTCACAGCAGGTGGATCAGTTTTCTTCTACTCACTGTGGTGCTCCGGCGATCATGGATTACTACATTCACCGTTGAATGGCAGTGTATGGAATTTCCCTCCTGTGGGACAGCAGGCAGGCGAGACATCTTTGCCGCTTTCACCGCTTCACAGTGAACGGATTATTCTGTGGCCTGTGGGCCTCATTGGAAAGTATCCTTTGAATTATTGGATTGTATTGGATTTTCTGTAAGTGTGTAACATATGCGCTATAGCCTGATTGTGTTTGACTGTGTACAATTGTAAAAGAGCTGTTTGTATAACATTGTCTTTATAAAGATGCCGTTTTGCAAATGTTTCCACAAGCACATTGGAAGAGGGTGTGGCCGTGACTACGCATGCCCGGCCCGCAATCGGGCTAATCAGCCGAGGAGCGGGATAAGTGCAACGAGATGTGGCAGTTTGGCAGAGAGAGAGAGCTACAGGCAGCTGCCCTGTATGCGTTTGTGTTTATGTTTTGTCTTTAATGTCTCATTAAACATTATTTTTGATGCTTCGTCCAGTTCCCACCACCTCCTTTCCACTGAACCCTGTTACATTGGAAAGGAGGAGGCAGGGACCGGATGAAGCATCAAAACAAATTCAGATTGAAGATACCGTACCCCAGCATTCATGGTGACACGGCCGCATATGTCTTGTGGTGACACGGCGCTGTCTAGCCGTGTTAACCATTTGGAAAACGGCCACATTCTATCAAACGGGCGTGGCACTTGGTCAAGTGTCCAGACGCAAAGTGGTCATGACGGATGCACCAAACACGGCCTGGGGAGCCCTGTGCGATGGACACCCAGCCTTTGGCACCTGGACAGGAGCTCAAGCGACCTGCCACAAAAACTGGAAACTTTTTATCTGGAACTACTCTGTGTATTTCTAGCATTAATAACTTTCCGACCAGCTGTTCAGGGGTTTCATGTTCTGATCAGAACCGACAACACGGCAGTCGTGGCCTACATTAATCGCCAAGGGGGAGTTAAATCATGTGCACTGATGAACCTGGGGCTCCAGCTTCTCCTCTGGTGTGAGAAACATCTATCAATACGTGCAACACTCATTCCAGGTCACCTGAACAGCGCCGTAAATTTTCTCTTGTGACAGGCCGTTTCAAAAGGAGAATGGAGACTTCGTCCACAGACAGGTCTGATGATATGGGATCGATTTGGGGAAGCCAAAATAGATCTATTTACATCACCGGAGACAACACACTGTCACCTGTGGTACTCACTGACTTATACCCAGCTGGGCCTGGACGCTCTAGCCCACAAATGGCCAGCGGAACACAAGTATGCATTCCCACCTGTCTACTTCAAGTACTGTACTTCACCGACTGATGCACACAGGCTTTCGCAACCGGTGCTTGACACCATATTACAAGCCAGAGCCCCTTCAACAAGTTGTTTATACATGTTGAAATGGCGTGTGTTCACTGATTGGTGTTCTTCTCGGGAAGAGGACCCTGTACAATGCACCGTACAGCCTATACTTCACTTTCTACAACAACGTTTAGACCCGTCTATGCTCAAAGTGTATGTTGCTGCCATAGCAACAGGACATATCCCACTAGGCAGTCTATCAATAGGCAGACACCCTTTGACTTTTGAAATCCTTAAGTGGTGCAAGGCAGTTGAGACCATCTCGACCCACCACCGTGCTAGTTTGGGACTTGCCGCTTGTGTTAAAAGCACTCACAGGCCTGCCGTTCGAGCCATTGGATTCAGTGAGTTTACAAGTACTCTTATTAAAGACTGTGCTGCTTCAGTAAAATGTGTCGGGGACCTTCAAGCGCTGTTGGTCAAAAACTCCTGCTTAGAGTTTGGACCAGGTTTATCAAAAGCCGTTCTTAAACCCAGGAAAAGCTATGTGCTGAAAGTTTTGACAACTCCCTTCAGGGCGCAGTTTATTATCCTTCAGGCTTTCTCCCCCCCTCCATTCGCTTCGGACAAAGCGGAGAGTCTACACACACTGTGTACTGTAAAAGCACTGTGTGCATATATCGATCGCACAAGGCAACTGCGGCTTTTGGATCAGCTCTTTGTCTGCGTCACAGGTTGCTTTAAAGGGTTGGCTGTCTCCAAACAAAGGTTTTCACATTAGATAGTGGATGCCACTGCATTTGAATAGGACTCGCAAGGCATACAGTGAGGCATGGTATCTTCATGGGCATTGTTTAAAGAGCACCTATTATGGTTTTTCAAATATTACCTTTCATGTAGTGTGTTATATAGCTGTTTGTGAATGTAAAAAAGTCTGCAAAGTTTCAAAAATCAAAGTGCACTACAAATGGAATTATTTACTCCCAAAAGAAAGAACCGATTCTGAACACCTGAAACGAGTCGTTAGTAATTCCAGACTAACTTCGCGTACTAACCTACGTAATTTGGTAACAAAAAACCAGCCTCTGATCTGTTTACGTGTACAGCCAGTACACGCTGTCAAACTACATATAAACTTACCACTGAGAAATGTCCTGTTCTCGTCGTGCTTGCGATGGTGGTTTGGGTTGATCTTCCGATGTATCACTATTGGACTCGGGCTCAAATTGTTAAGGTAAAACAGACGTTTTTTCAGATGGAGCTGAAACTTGGATATGGTAGTGGGTGTTTCCTTTCCGACACACGCTGTAAGCGGTAGACCAATCACAACAGACTGGGACATCTGACCAATCAGAGCAGAGTAGGCTCTCTGAAAGGAGGAGTTTAGAATGAATCCTTAGGAACGGATCATTGAAGGAGTTGTTTTTGACACTGGGAAAAAAAGGTGATGCTGCAATTTAAATTATGAGCAAATTAAAGTGTTTTTTGACATTGGATGCATGTAAACCTATTGTATGAGACCTTTAAAACAAAATTAGGCATGTTTAAAAACCATAATAGGTGCACTCTAATGGTGTTTCCCTTGAAGACATCTGCCTAGCTGCATGTTGGGCTTCCCCTAGCACTTTCACCAGATTTTACGACCTGGATGTCTCCTCTCTCCCTTCCCAGGTGCTTACTGTGAAAGGGAGTTAAACTGTGTATTCTGATGCTTACTACCAGTTTATTTATACATGGTCATCCCATAAACTGCAGTTAGTGGTCACTTTATATAAGTTTCCACTACCCATTTGGTTAGTCCCAATATAAACTAAGCAAAAAAAGAAACGTCCTCTCACTTTCAACTGCTTTTATTTTCAGCAAACTTAACATGTGTAAATATTTATATGAACACAAAAAGATTCAACAACTAAGACATAAACTGAACAAGTTTCACAGACATGTGACAAACAGAAATGGAATAATGTGTCCCTGAACCAAGGGGGGGTCAAAATCAAAAGTAACTGTCAGTATCTGGTGTGGCCACCAGCTGCATTAAGTACTGCAGTGCATCTCCTCCTCGTGGACTGCACCAGATTTGCCAGTTCTTGCTGTGAGATGTTACCCCACTCTCCACCAAGGCACTTGCAAGTTCCCGGACATTTCTGGCCTTAGCCCTCACTCTCCGATCCAACAGGTCCCAGACGTGCTCAATGGGATTGAGATCCGGGCTCTTCGCTGGCCATGGCAGAATACTGATATTCCTGTCTTGCAGGAAATCACACACAGAACAAGCAGTATGGCGGGTGGCATTGTCATGCTGAAGGGTCATGTCATGAGTCTGCAGGAAGGGTACCACATGAGGGAGGAGGATGTCTTCCCTGTAATGCACAGTGTTGAGACTGCCTGCAATGGCAACAAGCTCAGTCCGATGATGCTGTGACACACTGCCCCAGACCATGATGGACCCTCTACCTCCAAATCGACACCACTCCAGAGTACAGGCCTCGGTGTAACTCTCATTCCTTCGACGATAAATGCGAGTCCGATCATCACCCCGGGTGAGACAAAACCGTGACTCGTCAGTGAAGAGCACTTTTTGCCAGTGCTGTCTGGTCCAGTGAAGGTGGGTTTGTACCCATAGGCAACGTTGTTGCCAGTGATGTCTGGTAAGGACCTGCCTTACAACAGGCCTACAAGCCCTCAGTCCAGCCTCTCTCAGCCTATTGCGGACAGTCTGAGCACTGATGGAGGGATTGTGCATTCCTGGTGTAACTCGGGCAGTTGTTGTTGTCATCCTGTACCTGTCCCGCAGGTGTGATATTCGGGTGCAGGTGTTGTTACACGTGGTCTGCCACGGCGAGGACGATCAGCTGTCCTTCCTGTCTCCCTGTAGCACTGTCTTAGGTGTCTCACAGTATGGACATTGCAATTTATTGCCCTGGCCACATCTGCAGTCCTCATGCCTCCATGCAGCATGCCTAAGGCACATTCACGCAGATGAGCAAGGACCCTGGGCATCTTTCTTTTGGTGTTTTTCAGAGTCAGTATAAAGTTCTCTTTAGTGTCCTAAGTTTTTATAACTGTGACCTTAATTGCCTACCATCTGTAAGCTGTTAATGTCTTAATGACCGTTCCACAGATGCATGTTCATTAATTGTTTATGGTTCATTGTGCAAGCATGGAAAACATTGTTTAAACCCTTTACAATAAAGATCTGTAAAGTTATTTGGATTTTTGCAGTTATCTTTAAATTACAGTGTCCTGAAAAAGGGACGTTTCTTTCTTTGCTGAGTTTATATATATATATATATGTAAGCTGGCCGCACTACAGAATCTTCGCCACAAGGGTCGAGTACTGCTTGCGCCTTTCAGTCGAATATTCTGAGGAGATAGTGCTGTGCACTGCTGTTATATACGCCCGCTGACATGTGCGAGGGAGGCGCAGCACAAAGCGCTATCTGCCAATTAAAATTGGTGAGATTTTAAAGAGTTTCAGAGATTGGCTACGCCTGCAGGGATAACCCCATAGTGTCAGCTATGATGCAGCATCCATTCCCTCATTTCAGGGAACCATGGTTACAGTCGTAACCTTATTGTTTAGTTTGTGTAAAAGTTTTTCTCTTGTTTTTGGACAAAGCGAGGTAGGGAAGTTTTCTGTTGTTAGTTTGTTATTTTCTTCTACAGGAAATGTACTTCTGCTCAAGAGAAGAATGTTTTGTTTTTTATTTTGGCCTAGCCCTCTCCTGAAGACTTTTTCTGTTACTCCCACTTTGTTATACAATAAAATAAGTTTTCTTTAATTGTTGAACTGTGGGTTTTTTAGTGCTGGGGCTGGAGATGGAAAACCTCCCAATCTCTCCACTTTTAACCATTTTGTTACTCCCCAACCCTAGACTGGGGAGGACATAACCATATGAGTATCTTAAAGAAGATGATTACAGTATACAAGCAATTCAGTGACAGGATGATGAGAAATGCATGTGGAAACACATATCTGCTGCATACATTGTACATATCATTATCATAAATATAACAAAATATAATATGGGTCATTGACAAATAAGATTGTTCAAACTGATAAAAATGAGAAATCTTTTAATGCCATGTGATTTAACCAAGTAAATTGTATTAAAATACATTTTTAAGCATATTTTTTAAGGTAATTATTATTATTTATCATGAATTTGAGTCAAGAATTTCAAGAGGTTGGCTGTTTCTCAATGTGCTTTCTTTTGAGTTCTTACGTTCTCGTGAACTCTACGTCTTCATCCACTGTCGAAGTTCGATTCCAATCCTCAAGAACGCAAGTACAGAGAACACAGGAAATTACCCGGATGTGTCCTTGAAATCGAGGATGCATCGGATGGTGACTTGTGGGCAAGACCTCGGTACAACGGTGGCAGATGAAGGACATTTATCATTTTGTTTTTTCCTCAAGATTTTCTCACTGTAAGCTCACAGAATTCTTACTGCTCGTGAGAGTCGTTATACTCCGTCAACATTTGTTGTTATTTTGGGCATCATTTTAACAGTAATAAACATGGAGAAAACAAGTGTTTACAGACTTTATTCTTTTAACATGTCACTTGTCATGCAAAACCTCACTGGTGTGATGATATTAATGCTGTCACTGGTGTGATAATGGCAGAAATTTTCTCACTGGATTCAAATGAGCCGTGACGGTTAATTGCACAAAAAGATCGCAGCACATCTCAAAGCTCGCAATAGATACGTTCTACGTCCTCCTGTCCTTCCGAGTTCAATCTTCCAAGGTAGTTTGGCAAGACTAAGAACACAAGTCCGTTCTCCGAGTTCTTAGAACTGAGAAATACAAACGTTTTCTTAATGCCCGAGTGTACTCCGTTTTTCTGTGTTCTGGATTGGATTTCACCTGTTCGACCGCATTGCCTTTCAAAGTACACTCTTTTGACCGTGAGTGAATACGAATGCGTATTAATAATATTTTATTTTATTAAAAATAGTTTCACTGCTTATTTTTTAATAAATAATAATAAAAGATTATTCTGCACTACTTATGTCAACATTACATTTTTCAAGATTTTCAGCTTTTAATGAGACTTTTATTATTATATTTTGTCTCACATTTGTAACTTTATGTCCCATACAAATATCAAAATAACTTTTTGAATTCAAAAATTAAAAGCTTGTTCATCATACTAGAGGTGTATTCAAGTAATTGTTTTGTGTGAATTGCATTTTTTATGTATTTTAGAATAACTTAATAGATCTGGACAAAAACAAAAGTGTCATATATAAAACAAACAAAAACCAAAACAAAATAAATAAGTCAGGCAATGTCTCTCTGTACCTCTTGGCAGTACTGTAGAATTCCCTCTTTAGTTCCGATGCAGCTCTTGGTTCCGGATGGATCAGTTTCCCATTTTCCGGTCTGAATGTTGATGTGCATGTTGAGTTTGCCGCAGAACATGGCCACCTGCGGCTCGGCCAGCAGTCCTGTACCTGTGTCTGACGACACCTGCAAAACCATGATAAAACCACGTCAGCAAACGCAAACCAACATCTAATGCAGCATGACATTTACAGCATGAATTCAACATGAAACTTCATCTGCAACCTGTAAAATACTTCTGTAATGTGATGTATTTCAGATTGAACCAGCATAATGAAAAAATAAATGTAGGGTGGGACTTGAATTTTCTCTATTGGGAATTGAATGGATGGTGAAAAGTGTCTCTATATGACAAGTATATTAAAGATAGGAGGGATTGACATTAGTGACAGACCAACATTTCAGCCAGGCCAATTAATTGGCCGATGCGATAATCACAAAATGGCCATATCGGTCTATCACAAATGTCAATCCCACCAATTTTTCATCAACATAACCACTTTTCTCCCTTGTGATAGACAGATATATTGGCCATGGGGATTAATCAGACAATATTTGGCCATTTTGTGATTACTGCATCGGTCGATAACTGTGTTCGCTTGGCCGATTAACAGAAGTGTTAACTTTCCCTTGTGATAGACCGATATGGTAAGTAAATTTTATTTATATAGCACCTTTCAAGAACAGATGTCACAAAGTGCTTCACAATAAAAGACTTAAAAGCAAATAAGAAACAGAGTAACACATAAATGCAGACAACCAGATAAAAACATGAAGCAGACAAAAACACAAATTAAAAACAAACTAATTTAAACAAAATCAAGTCTAAACAAGTGGGTCTCAAGCTGCTTGAGATTTGTCCAATGGGAGAGATTTCCAAAGTTTAGGAGCTACAACCTCAAAGGCACAGTCTCCATTTGTCTTGAGCCTGGAGCGAGGAACAACCAACAAACCCTGATCAGAGGACCTCAGATTCCTACTAGTAATATATGGCTACAGTAGCTCTTTAATATAGACAGGTGCCTGATCATGCAATGCTCTAAACCAGGGGTCGGGAATCTTTTTTCACTGAGGAACCAATTTTAAATTTTTTGGTTGATACATTTTATCAAAAGAGCCATAGCACAAACTAATAATTTACTATTTTCAAAAAACAAAGTTTTACAATAAAATAAAATGTTTATCATGCCCACAGACTACTCAAAAACACAAAATGAAAACAAATATGCAACAATTAATGGTAACATGTTGTAATATGGAATTGAGTATGTGTTTGTGCAGGTCTCCATAAAATTACTTAATTTTACAATTGTTCATGAAAAAGTTCACTTCCCTTTTGGGCTGAGTGATATGTCAAAAAATATTTGAAAGATAATCACCTTTAAAATAGCACAATATATGATTATATCGTCAACCCCCTTGCCGAGGGTCAGTGAATATTTTTACTGTATTGATTTTGCTTTAAAAATTTAATTTATTGAAACATGAAAACTTAAAATACGTTACAAATTGCACTTTAAACGAATTTAAAAAGCAATTAAAATAACGAAGTGATCAAAAAATCTTATATATAACCACCTCACCAAATCCAAACATTTACCATCTCCAACGGCCCCATTTGCCATCACGCAAGTATCAGTCAGCAATAACAGGTGAAAAATTACTAACAGCCTACAAATTAAGAACTAAAGACAATTATAAATGTAAAGATAATAATAATAATCATAATAAATAAGCCTAATAAATTCCCATGTGTTCCCAAAACAATGCTGCCAAATTGTGTGTTCTTATCGAATGTGTTTGTATTGCGTTTTGGTAATACAGTTAATGCTGCCTAAAGAAAATAAAATAGAACTCAATTTTAGGTTCAAGGTGTCTTAGACTGTTTTATGATTTAACCACTACCGTCTTTGTTTCTTTAATAAAAAAATAAAATAAAATAAAATAAAATAAATGTATACATATATATAATATATATACAATATATTGCCAAAAGTATTCGCTCATCTGCCTTTAGACGCATATGAACTTAATCCATAGGGTTTAATATGACATCGGCCCACCCTTTGCAGCTATAACAGCTTCAACTCTTCTGGGAAGGCTTTCCACAAGGTTTAGGAATGTGTTTATGGGAAATTTTTACCATTCTTCCAGAAGCGCATTTGTGAGGTCAGACACTGATGTTGGACGAGAAGGCCTGGCTCGCAGTCTTCGCTCTAATTCATCCCAAAGGTGCTCTATCGGGTTGAGGTCAGGACTCTGTGCAGGCCAGTCAAGTTCTTCCACACCAAACTTGCTCATCCATGTCTTTATGGACCTTGCTTTGTGCACTGGTGCGCAGTCATGTTGGAACAGGAGGGGGCCATCCCCAAACTGTTCCCACAAAGTTGGGAGCATGGAATTGTCCAAAATCTCTTGGTATGCTGAAGCATTCAGAAGCCCAGCTCCTGAAAAACAACCCCACACCATAATCCCCCCTCCACCAAACTTCACAGTTGGCACAATGCAGTCAGACAAGTACTGTTCTCCTGGCAACCGCCAAACCCAGACTCATCCATCAGATTGCCAGATGGAGAAGCGTGATTCGTCACTCCAGAGAACGCGTCTCCACTGCTCTAGAGTCCAGTGGCGGTGTGCTTTACACCACTGCATCCGACGCTTTGCATTGCACTTGGTGATGTATGGCTTGGATGCAGCTGCTCGGCCATGGAAACCCATTCCATGAAGCTCTCTACGCACTGTTCTTGAGCTAATCTGAAGGCCACATGAACTTTGGAGGTCTGTAGCGATTGACTCTGCAGAAAGTTGGCGACCTCTGCGCACTATGCGCCTCAGCATCTGCTGACCGCGCTCTGTCATTTTACGTGGCCTACCACTTCGTGACTGAGTTGTTGTCATTCCCAATCACTTCCACTTTGTTATAATACCACTGACAGTTGACTGTGGAATATTTAGTAGCGAGGAAATTTCACAACTGGACTTGTTGCACAGGTGGCATCCTATCACAGTACCACGCTGGAATTCACTGAGCTCCTGAGAGCGGCCCATTCTTTCACAAATGTTTGTAGAAGCAGTCTGCATGCCTAGGTGCTTCATTTTATACACTTGTGGCCATGGAAGTGATTGGAACACCTGAATTCAATTATTTGGAAATACCTCCGTGGAAATAAAGCGAAACTCACAGCACCTTCTGAGCTGATCGGAGATCTTTGCAGCATTCTCATCGACGACACTGTTCTTACAAAAAGTTTTCAGACAAATGAAACAGAAAATGGATTGATAACTCTTTTGTGTTCCATGAGACAGGGTCCCGCTGCACTCCTCAGAACAAACAGCAAATCATGAGGGAAAAAGACTGAATGATGTTTGCTCATATGTCATTTATCTTACCAACAAAGAAAGAGAGAAAGTTGTTGCACTCATCAACTGAAGAAATTAGAGCAGCAGGTAATGCAGGAGAGACAATGTTACTAATGGTGCCAAACAGGATTTGGGGATTATGTCTACTATTTGATACAAGGTTAGAGAAGTATGTAACTCTGGCATCCTTAACCATATTATTCAAATCATTTAAAAGTTATTTTAAACACTGATAGTTAACTTGTAGATGGGTGGATTTCAACAAATGCTCAATTTTGCAACAGGTTCGTTTAAAAGAACGAGTACTATCGTTCATCCAGGGGAGGGATTAATCAGAGGAGCCAATATAGTCTTTTTAGGAGCAACTTTATCCAGGACTGAAAGGTAGTGCTCATTAAAAGATTGTATTTGAGAATCAACAACACTATTTGACATAATAACTGGATGATTATAAAAGGCAGCAGAAAACTTTGCCGCAGAGAGATGGTTTAGGATCCAAGAATTAATTTCACGACAAAAAGGTAAAATATCCAAATTAAGAGACAGGTCGATTATAACACAATTATGATCAGAAATAAAAAGATCCTCAGACAATATTTAAACCAAAAGTAAAAACAAGGCCAGAGTATGCCCTCTGATGTGTGTAGGGCCAGTTACATGTTGAATAAGATTAAAAGACTATAAAGCTAGAAGTGAATTTATCAGAAGCAGCATCAATATGAACGTTAAAGTCACCAAGAATCACAAATCTAGATGATAGATCTGATAATAGATGAAAATTTTAAAAATAAAAAAATAAAATAAAATAAATAAAAAATATCACAAAATTCACCAGCGCCATCCTAAGAGGTTCCTAAGTCCTGGCATTCACCGGGGGGAACCACGGGAAAAGGTGCGCAGTTGAAGAGGACTCACTGTGCCGCACAAGTAAAATCTGCTCACCAGAGAGAAAACGATCTCCGCAAGAGTGTCAGGGAAGACAGGATGGAAACAGGAGGATCTGACATTTCCAACCATGGGCAAGGGGAAGTCATTCCATGGAGCCATTTTCTGACAACAACTCGCTTCCAGAGCCGCCTCAGCTTTACACGGACCTTCTCCCTCGCTTCCTCCAGTGTCTGCGGGAACTTCGGTGGTGGAAGCCACTGCCGGGATTGCCAGCCGCAGGCACAAATGGGGGCAACAAAGATTGTGGAATATCAGCCCATGGAGACAGAACACCATGATCCACCATTGACGATCTAATGTATAAAAGAATCTGGCAATTATACTCCCAAACAGCAAGTCCATTGTTAACAAGCAGAAGAAAAAACAGAGCAACACACAAGACAGGTAGGACAAAATGAGGTAAGCAGGCAGCGGCAAGGCCAAACACAGGCACCATCTTGCAAGGCATACACGATTCACGTATTGGCCGATATTTTATGATTATTGGCATCAGCTGATAACAGTGTTCACTTTGCCAATTAACAGAAGTGTTAACTTTCCCTTGGGTCAGTTTCAAAATATAGCAACAGATTTGTCAAAATTAGTCAACACTTTCTGTTTTCAAGGTTTTTTATTTTCAAGTTTAGGCACATTTTTGTAAATACTGCATAAAATATGTGTTTGTTTCACTTTTGTTTCACTGCTCTCTAGCTATCGATATCGGCATCAGCCACTGAAACACCCGTATCAGTCGTCCACTAATTGACATGCTGACATGTTTATAGCTAGCTACCTGAATAATACCACACCTGATTTAATGGCACAGACATTTGAAAGAAACTCTTGACTTTCCTATCGCCAGCAAAGTATACACTTTTAATATACAGTTTAAGTATGTCAACTGGGACACAGACCAAGCGACCATTAGTGAACTACAATAATGTCAAGAAGTTAAAAACACTTCAAATGTGTCTGATAGGGGTGTAACGGTACATGTATTCGTTCTTAACCGTCACGGTACTGACGTCACGGTTCGGTGCGTGCAGTCAGACGAAGACATCTGAGTCAGTCACAGGCGATCCACACTCCAATCCAGAAGGGGGTGCGTGGTAATACAACGCTGTGTGCTAACCACCACAACAGGACAAAAGCAGAAGAAGAAGAGACCCTCTATGCACCAACCCAAAACAAGAATGGCTTCTCCTAATGCAAGTTTTATTTTTCATTATTCTATTTATTTTGTACTTTTATAACACTTGAGATGCTTTTCAGTTTTGTAGCTGATTGTGACCAAATACCTTTTGTTTTTTATCAACCCTACAAAAGAATATGGCCTATGCAAGAGTGCTTAGTGCTTAATACACTAAAGGAGGCTGTACTGTACCAACTACCTCAGGGGGGACTAAATGCCGTTAGGTGGAACAAACTGTAATTTGCACTACTGTCTGTTCAAAATAAATGAAAAGAAACCTACCATTTGGGATTTGTTGCTTTTTCCTGTTGTACCAAACTCGTATCGAACCGTGACCCAAAAACCGAGGTATGTACCGAACCATGACTTCTGTGTACCGTTACACCCCTAGTGTCTGATTTTGTTTCCTTTTGAGCACATTTTGAACTTCAAAATCACTTTCTTCAAACTCTCCTTTGTTTTTAGTGTGTTGAACTCTTATCTGCGCTCAGAATTTTACTAAATAAATTCTGCTGTGGTTACTCCATGACCCTGAGAAAATAAATGTGTAATCACAATGAGTGATGTAGAAACACTTCAAGACTGAGCGCTCATCCACATATCACCTACAGGTGCCAGCACTGAGACTACAGCTCCTCCATCAGTAATAGGGACGGGCTTACCATGCCATACTATTTTTAACCATTTCACAATCAAACAGCAGTTCATTATGGAGGAATTCTTCTACATTCATCTGCGGGTCATTTTCAGCTTGAGTGTGCACCTCAATTACTATGTGAAAAGGTTTTAGTAAAGGTTGAGAGAAACACTGCTCAAAGAAAGCATTGTGCTATGAAAAAGGACAAAGACATTGGTAGGGGGAGCAAGGACAAAGAGGAGGGTATGCAAACATTTTGTGTTCACTAATCTTGTTAGTAGACTGAATGTGTTAGAAAGAAGACAACATCTTGTTAGTGAACAAGCTGCTAGAGTATGTATAGAGTGAGATACTGGAAACATCTGATACACATACTTGAATAAACACGCTCACTCTTTCACAGACACACTTGGGCTGGGAGTCGACTTCAAAAAGAATTGATTCTTTGATTGCGAGGCGCTGGGAATCAAAAGGCATTGGAGTTCACTCCAAAGCACGAACATAAACATAAATAGTGTGAAGTGTGCCTTATATTGCATTGTTTACTGTATTTTTTTTTTTTTTTTTTTTTTTTAAGAATTTAGAAAATTAGTCTGGGATCTTGAAAGTCAATTCCAAAATTTCTGGAATTAAACAGCTCTACTGGGCATTACAATGGTATGTACTGTGAGACAGTATAAATGTGTCAACCTGTAGAAATTCTATAAATTTTATTTACAATATTAAGTAGTTTTACAGTTTTGTGTATGTGCTTACATTGGTACATAATAAATTTAACAGTAAAAAATACATATAATACATTTCATTTGTAATGTTTTTTTTTTGTTGTTTTTTTTAAAATAGGCATTATCACATCACTATTTAATTTTAAAAAATATATTAGTTTAATATTTTAAAGGAATATTCTGGGTTCAATTCATGTTAATCTAAAAAAAGAAAACAAAAAGAAAAAGAAAGATAAACAAAACACATTTTTGGCATAATATTGATTACCACAAAAAATTATTTGTGGTTACAGTAAAAAAAAACAAACAATGGAAGTGAATGAGACCATTCTGCATTTTATTGCTAATGCCATTTTTATGACTAGATTCTGTGTTTTCCGCATTCTACATGCGGTAACCACGGTATAAGCTGACTCCAATCGTTCAATTATTGAAAATTAATTCACATCCCGAGGTATTAAGGCCGAATCACCATGCTACCAACCCAGTGTGAATTAATAAAAAATAAATTAAAAAAATCAGTGGTCTGACTGTCATCGCTGTTTAAAGTTTATAACTCACAGGGATGCAAACTCACAAGAGGCAAAAAAGTTGAGACAATCACTGATCCACAATTCACGAACAAGTTTTCCAGGGTTATTTTTTAAAGAATAAGCTAAAAGCACCAACTTAAGCTATTTTAATGATTCAAGTATAGCAAATTATCTGCACAATTGAGCAGAATTACCTGCAAAAATAAAGAGTATTTTGGTGTGGCTTGCTTCTGTTTCACAAATTTGTTCAGTTTCATTAATTGACTAGTTTCGTGACCACTTCTGGAGACATGACTTGGTGGTGACAAATGAGTGCAATGAGTGAGTCACTGAATAATTTTGAGATGTTCACGATCAAAATCTGCCAAGAGACTTTATAGTATTTAAGCATTATAAGAACAAAGCAGATCTATAGTTTTCCTTCAGTTGGTGAACTGCTGAGCATGAATTTTCATCCAAAAAGACAACAATAATGGTCTAATAATATTAATAAGTATCAGTAACATCCTTACCTTCTCCTTTATTAAAATTTGCATGTCAAATCGAATGACTTCAGTAGAATGTTTGTGCATTAAGAACAAAGAAGATGTACTGTATCATTTTCACCATTTAAATGGCTGAGCATGAATTTTATCAGAAAAGACAACAATAGTAGCCTACTAATAATAATTTTGAGCTTCAATAATGTCCTTTCGTCATTTCAAAGCTCCACTCAACATGTATATGGAAGAGAAAAAATGGCAATTGCTGACTACCACGCCTGGAGTTGCGAGTTCAAATCCAGGGTGTGCTGAGTGACTCCAGCCAGGTCTCCTAAGCAACCAAATTGGCCCGGTTAATAGAGAGGGTAGAGTCACATGGGGTAACCTCCTTGTGGTCACGATTAGTGGTTCTCACTCTCAATGGGGCACGTGGTAAGTTGTGCGAGGATCGCGGAGAGTAGCATGACCCTCCACATGCGGAGTCTCCACGGTGTCATGCACAACGAGCCACGTGATAAGATGCGTGGATTGATGGTCCTAGAAGCGGAGGCAACTGAGACGTGTCTTCTGCCACCCGGATTGAGGTAAGTAACCGTGCCACCACGAGGACCTACTAAGTTATGGGAATTGGGCATTCCCAATTGGGAGAAAAGGGGATCAAAAAAATTAAATTAAATAAATAAAAATTCTTAATAGTCTTAAAAACAGTAACTAAGGTGGGCAGGGCTTAGCAAATGGTCACTTGTTTTATCCGCAAAGAAAAGAGATCGGGGCATCAGAGGATTTAGCGAGAATGAAAGTGACAGAGCATGTAACTGCTGCTTGACCTCGCAGCAGCTGCTATCTAATCGTATCCGTCCCGTAATGCTGGCTGACCATCTGTTATCTGTTTTCTACAGCTGAGAGGAATCCAACAGATCAGAGAGAGAAATCTACAATCTGACCTCTGACCTCCTCTAGTAAACTGAGACACTAATCGGGTAGACTGAAGGTTTCTGTAGGGAACAACAGTGTCAGATCCAGCTAACACACCTGCCACTGCTAACAACATGAACAACACTGGACCAAAAAATATTTAAAGCTATAAAGATGTTAAAACACTTTCTGGTCTGTCTGTTTAATGTAATCCATAGGTAGTTTGACATCCTGAAGTGTGTAAACAATGTGACTCCATGACACTTTCAGAACATTGCTCATGTCAACTTCTGGCTCAACCAATGGTGTGAGTTTGGGGCAGGACTACCTGTTTTTTGACCAATGGCAGACAGAAACAGTGCTGAAGAACCCAGTTTGAAATCAGACAATAATTCCACGGTTGGTGATGCTGGAAGAGCAGATAATAAACACTTCACCTTTAACGGAGAGTGGCAAAAAATGTGTAAACACTGCGACATTGAAGACCTTTGGTAAAAATACGTAATTTACACATCGGCCTTGTTTTAGATGTTTGTCAGCTTCCTTGAAAAGACTGAAGTGTTGACTGATCATTTACTTGACAGAATAAATTTTAACCTGTTAAAGTAGAATGTTTAAACCTCAAAATACCCAATAACCCTCTGAATTATGAGAATGAGACACAACAACCGTCTGCATGTTTGGTGTACAGAAAATTCTTGGCATCATTTCATAGCAATTTCTTACTGGAGTCATTAGTGTTAACAGTATTTTTTCCTGATGAGTCTCATAAAAATGACATTTGTTGGAGTAAACTAATGTATTCAGATTAATTTAGTCACATTAACTATATTTTTGACAGTTAATTTAGATGTTACCACAATGTTTAGATTAAAGGGGTCATGACATGCCTTTTTTTAATATTTTAATATGTTCCTTTAGGTTCACTTATAATATGAGTAAAGTTTTTGAACAAAAAACAGTCATGTATTTGTAAAATATTATCATTTTCCATTTTCAAATTTTAATTCCTTATGTCATGACCCCTTTAACTAAGTGAAATGTGCTTAAAAGCAATCAATGAGCAAATGTTTAATCAAAACAGCTTTAATATGTTAGTAACTGCATTGGAATCGTGAGGGTAAATATTATCGTTTTTAATCAGCCAATAGGACATTGTGATATTACCAAGTAGGACATGTTCCTGCCAATGAATTTCAGTCCATGTGTTGAACTGTGACATCACATTTACATGCAAATACAGTATGTGTAATCCACTCTCAGCAGATAGGGTTGTGTTTAATTGGGAAATTTTGTTATCGTAGAGGCGCAGGCCCATGTGTTTGTATACACAATCAAACAGACAGGCGAGAGGGAAACCCCCAGAGGCAGGCAGACAGACAGTCGCTGCTTAGATATGCACATGAGGGGTGGGCATGTCGCTGACTAACAAGGGATCAGCATTAGGAAAACTGTGTGGACGAGTGACAGCTCATAAAAAACACACTCACAGTCCGATAGAAACAGGCTTGTAAATTCTCAATCCAATGTGCTGTCTACGCAATTTTCATGCCAGAAACATAACATAAGAATGAACAAGATAATTTCATATTAATATTTATTATCTTTGCTATACACATTTTCAAACAATTCACTAGTCAGTGCATGAGTTGACTAATCAGTCTTTAGGAAGGGAGTCCTGTGTACTTAGGCTAGTGTCAGGTTCACCAGGTCACCCATTTCTTAGGGGGCGTTTACAAAATACACATTCTTGCGTTCAAAAACATTTAGATATTTAGCACACAATGGAACAGAACACAGTGGTATTGAGATGATAGCTTTATCATGCTGTGTCTTATTAGGACAGTGTTATACATTTTCTTATAAAGGGAAATCTACAGGACTAAACAAAGAACACACACACATCTGATTTCCCATGTGTGCACTGATTATGTGTGTGTGATAATATCCGCTCTTGGCTGAGACCGGATCTTCTGGGTGGGTGTGTTACAGTGTTTACAGGACACTCATTTCCCCAAACACACACACAGCGGTGGATTTAGTCATGGGCAACATGGGCAGCCGCCCGGAGTGCTGAAGGGGAGATCGCCCAGGATGCCAAACAAGCTAGAACCGCCACTTCACACACACACACACACACACACACACACACACACACTCACACACACAAACACACATATTTACTTAGCTATCTACAGTATATTATTTTATACAACACTATTAATTACTATAATTTATCATTTTAACTTTACTGATTGCACTGTATGATTGTTCTTATGTATTCTTTTATTCCTTTTTATTATTTTAAAACCAATTTTTTAATCAAACTTTTCTTTCTTTCTTTTTAGTTTTTTTTTATTCTCCACAATAGCAGTGTTCCCACCCTGTTTGACCAATACATTTCCATGACTGTGATTACTGGATACAGATTTTAAAAAATAATTTTGGTTCAATCGATTTGCTAACAAATTATTTAGAGCAGAGAGAAACTAGAAAAATATATATTTACTATAGACATTTCAGTAACACTTTACAATAAGATTATATTCTTTAACATTTGTTAACTACATTAATAAACATGAACTAATATTGAACAATACGTTTACAGCACTTGTTATGCATAATGTTAATTTCATATATACCAATGCATTTTTTTAATCAAAAGGTGTATATGTTAACATTAGTTAATGCATTATAAATTAACTGATCTAACAATGAACTGTATTTTTTATATTGTAAACAAAGATTAATAAATGCATTGTTCACTGCATTTACTAATGTTAATAAATAACAGTAAAGTAGTACCGAAATTTCGCTAAAAGAGAGGGAGAAAAAAAATATATCATTTTATGCATGAATATGAATCCTTTTTTTCCAATTGAGGGCATCAGCAGATGTTCCAAAAGAAAGGGTTTGTCAGATTTAGCATTAAAAAAAATTGTCCCCAAAGTGCAATAAAGATGTCTGCTTCCACAGAGATTGTTGCCATGACATCCTTTTGTCTAGGGGTGGGCGATATGACCAAAATCCTATATCATAGTATGAGTAATTTTATATCACGATAATGATATACATCACGATAAAGTTAAATTTTTCTGAAAAAAATCAATACATTTGTATTATTTATTAAGCCATGTCGCAATGTGTAATTTTGAGTAATCCATTTAGTGAATTAAATACTTTATAAATGAAAACTTCATCGTATATTCTTTTCTCTTTATTTTGAACTTGACATAGTCAAAGTAAAAAAAGAAATGCCACATTTCAGTCTGATGATGTGCAACAATTTTTTTCTTTTCTTCTTGTTGTTGTTGTTGTTATTCCGATTATAGTTGTAACTTTCCTCAAGAAACGTAACATTCTCAAAGCAATGCAAAAAGTAAAATAACATAAATTTAAAAAAATTATCCATAAATAAAACACTTAATTAGGCTCTTTATGTTTTTAGTCATCTCTATAAAGAACATAAAATATCTCAAGGCAAATATGGCTGGTTTGTTTCCTGATATCAAACATCATTCGAACAGAATTTTATAAAGGGTTTTGATGTGTATTTAAAATCCCCACTTTACATGAATGAGTCACAGGTGTGATCTGAGCTTTTCTGTCACATGAGCACAAATGAAAGGACTGGGATGACTTCAATACTCACGCGCACTTGCGTGATTCAGATTGCGTGCGCAACACTCACACAAAACACAGCTGCGTGTTTGGATGGGAGGCATTTTTGGAGCGCGGGATGAATGTCATTGAATTTGCTTTGACGGTAGCTCAAGCGAAATTTCATGCCGCAGAAGCGGATTCAGTGTCATTTTTTTCCTCACGTTCTAGACAAGCTTTTCATCTAATGACACGTGCAGCTGTCAGTGAAAAACTGTGTTTCTTACTTCATCAGTCTCACGTGAAGCCCTGACCACTGATATATACGCACACATGGATATAGCGACATACACAATGTACAATCCTTGAAAATCGCTGTTTGCTGCTCGGTATTGCGTTTTCTAAAGCAAAACCAATTCCACACCACGGAGGATGCACTTTTTCCTTAATAATTTCCTCTCATCTTCTCATTCAAATGAATTTGAGGAACGAGCAGCCCCTCCGCCTTCCTCCATTTATCCGACAGAGTGTGTGATGTGTACATGTTATGTGCTGTACACATTTCTCGTGTGGCAATTTTGCGTTACCGCGATAGAGACGATAATCCAAAATGTGTACCGGTTGGCAAATTTCTACCGGTTTATCACGCCTACCGGTATATCGCACACCCCTACTTTTGTAAATGTGATTAACATTTTTTTTTTCTCTTTTCAATAAATTTGTAAAGTTATCAAAAATCTGTTTTTTTGCTTTGTCATTATGGGGTATAGAGTGTAGATTGATGTGAAAATAAATAAATAAATAAAAGCATTTTAGCATAAGGCTGCAACATAACAAAATGTGAAAAAAAAAATAAAAAAAAATGAAGGGGTCTGAATATTTTCTGAATGCACTGTATATCGGTTATACTCAATTATACTCACAAGCCAGACTTCATGCCAGCTATGTTTACATGTGTGCAGCCTAACAGGAGCGGACTGGCCATCGGGAGAACCGGGATTTTTCCTGAAGGGCCAGCCGCGAAACGGGGCATAATGGGCCGCCACGTTATGCAGAACGGGCCACAAAACGGCACCGCAATATGCCGAAGGGGGTAGCCATATGCAGAAAAGGACAGCGACACCCCACCCCCGGGCTGATTTCTCTTCCCAGTCCACCCCTGCAGCCTAACAATCTGATTGAAAGCTCAAGTCAGAATTAAAACGGTTCATGTACCCACCACAACTGAAGACATTTTTTTAATTAAAAATATATATTTTTAATTTGACTAAAATTAAATTTCTATCTGATTGAAAGAGGTGGAGCAAATCTTAAATAGTCCGTTATTACAGAAGAAGAATTGCCATTTAAACCTGTCAATCCAACTCTCATGATCAGAAACCACAAAAACAAAACTGATGTATGTTTTTCATATCCACAAACATTATGTTCGGAATACACGATGCACATGCAAACATACATTTTTATTTAAGTAAAGTGTTTAGCTATATATATATATATATATATATATATATATATAAACAGTACATTCAGAATATGCAATCTGATTGAATTTAATTTGGATTGATAATACGAATTCGGTCCATGTAAATAGTCTCTGTAAAGTAGGGCTGTGCAATGAATCGCAAGTGCACTAAAATTGCAATATGAGCATGTGCAACTTAAAAAATAAAAAACAAATTGAAAACAAAAAATGAAGAAAAACAAAAAGGCCAAAGAAATAACCAATGCTAACATAAATCATTTATGCAAAGAAAAATGTTTCCCCTCCTGAAATGTGTTTTTGAACACTGAAATGCATTTTTTGACTGAAAAGAAAAAACTTTTGCCAAAATCGTGATTAAAATCGCAATTGCAATATCTATAAAAAAAATATTGATTTTTTCTGTCATATTGCACAGCCCATGATGCAAAGGCCAAAGACATCCATCTGAATGTGTACGACTGTAGTGGCGAGGCTTTACAGAGAATGAAATTTCAACTTTTCCGATAGGGTTTTACAATGATAACTGTATAAAGCACAGCACGCTGATTAAAACATCACCACTAAAAAAAATAACAAAAAAAAATTTCATGGCCCATTTAGTTACACTGTAAACATTTTTTTGTAATTTTAACGGAAAACTTATGCAAAAATGTTAGTGAAAAAAGAGTTTTTATTTATTTATTTATTGCCAGATTATTATTTTTTTACTCTGTAGGTTAAATGATGCTTCAAAATGCTGTTTTTAGTGTAAAAAAGCAGTTCTACGTCAATCAGACAATATAATGCTGCAGTATTACTTTGTGTATGTGTCTGAGAGAGTGGGAAATGTCACCGATACTGTACTGCCTATTCTGGAAATGTAGGTCATCTTTCAAGCTGCAGATTACTTAAACTACAGCTAGACAATCAACCACAACACACACATATTATAAAAAATATATGTGTGTATATTTTTATATAATTATAAAAAAAAAATTATAATTATATTATAGCCTTGACTGCGTCTGTGTCCAAACTCTTTCAGCACAATTAGTGGACATCCGCTCTGTGAATAAACAGGATGCAGAACGAACAGCCTATGTGCAGCGTTCACACTAGACAGCCAATCAGAAGAGCTCTAAAATTAAACACAGGATCAACATACAATCTAGGTATAACCATACAGGTATAACAATATAAATGTCTCATAAACAGATCTTGAATGTCTCATGAGATCTCCCTCAGAGCTTCTATGATTAGAGTCCCCTGTGAGAGCGAAGCGAGCACTGGGGCGCGGCATGCTGCAATATTCCTGTCTCTGCTCTCATTCCTGCCACAGTTTTCCAGCGTCCTCTCATTACCGTTTCAAGGATAAGATCCGCCCTGAGATATTTTGTAAATAAAGATGTGTTGATATTCTAGCTTAACACAGCATGTGCTGATTTCAATAGCTGTGTCTGTGTAGTTAGTTTTGCTTAATGTAATGATGCAGGACGACTTAAGCACAAAGTATACTTCGGTCAAACGCGAACGCTCAGGACGTGTGATGCAAATCTTGCCATCAGCATAGTGCCTGAGCACTGAATGTGTGCAGCCCGATTTTTCTACTTTGACAGGCTTGTGTTCGACGTTATGCAGAGCTTTCACATCAAAATCGAAGTATACTTTGAGCTTTACACACTGAATATTTATACTTAATCCCAAAGTATACTTTGGTTAGAAGCGGACACTAGGCGTCTGCGTACAGGATGCATAACGCAAATTTCGTCATCTGCAGAGTGCTCGAGAACTTAATGTGTGCAGCCCGATTTGTCTAACCACACATACTCTGAACACGTAGTATGTGCATCACCTGGAATTATTTGCACTTATTAGTGGGTCCACAAGGTAGCAACACTCACTGTTGAGCCATTGCTTTCACAAAGAAGTGCAAGAAGAATATTTAATTAAACATCAGGAGACAGAAGGTGGAAACAACAAAATTGAATGTGCATGTCAAGAGTGCGTATGTGAGGAGGTCAGAAGATACCTGCATTTGTATAACTCGAGTCTGAAGGTATATAAAGACATGTTTAAAGGTCTAAAATCTTGAAGAGAAATAGTCCAGTATGTCATAGCAGTCGTAGCGCGCACTGTCAAATGGAGTATACTTTGAAAGGCTGAGTTTTAAACTGTACGCAGCCACCAAGCATTTGCGTCAAAACCGAAGTATACTTTGGGCTTTAAGAGTAGGGTTATGTTCAAATCAGTACAAGCAATAGTACCAATGATACTTGACTTATCAAACATTGCTATTACTGTCATTATCCATGTTTCTCTGCTTCCCACTCAATGAAATGCAACAGCAGGCGCATCAAGCTGCTGTTACCTGCAGTGATTTCAAACATCGGTGTCAAGGTTACAGCATCATTAATCTTCCACTGGGATGTGACTGAAGTGGGCATGTGGGACTGCGCTAATCACACTTCCCAGTTGCGGTTCCTGCGGAGGTCAGAGGTCAAATCCAACCACAAGAAACATCTGTCAAGATACGCCTGGGTGATTCACAGCTCTCTCATTATAAAGACTCTCAGCGGGGTTGTTACCATGGAAGCAGATGCACTGTGAGAGACATGCATTTCCTATGGATTATCACATTGGCTCCACAAACCTGTGTGTGACAACCAATCTCAACATGAAATGGATCAATTCATCATAATTAAGAGTAGGAATGTCACAAGTGCCGGTACTTCAATACCAAGTCGATACTAGAATAAACAATTTCAAAATACCAGTACTTCTGTAGCGTTAGTATCAAGTACTGACTCAATTATATACATGCGCTCTTATCTGACACACGACTGATTTCAAATCCTCACAATGAATTTGACATATTTGGGGGAAAAAATTAATGCACAATTAATTAGATTAATCTAATTAAAATCATGATAGATCCTAGTGTGATTCAATTAAATAAATAAATATACTGAATATATATATGAATGGGTGAAACTACTATTACACTAAAAAAACGTATTATGGTTAGTCTATATAATATAACCATATTATACTGTAACGCTTAAGATGGGAAAGGAGGAAGCTGAAAAGAAACAAAAACACGCACAGCTTTTCAGCCAGCTGCGTCAAATCATAAAGACATTCAGACACGTGGACAAGCTTCGTACATCTCTCTCTCTCCTCTGCCACTGTCTCCTCTCCTCAAATACTCCTGCCGCACCTCGCTGGAATGCGAGGCCAGTGTGGCGCGCAGGTGGAAGTCATTTTACACTTATCTTCCTGGCATCGCTCTGCCCAGATGCCACTCGGCTCCGCCCTGCTCACCACACACCCCCAACGCTGAACTCAGGTTAGAGTCCAGCCTGTGAACTACCCCCCCCCCAATTTATAGGGAGGGAGCATCGACACCTCACACAGGTCTCTGGATCCAAACTGTGCGTGCCTGGGAGGGGTAACGGTGAAAGAGAGGAGAAAGGGAAGATGGGGCGGGAATAACAAAAGGGAGAGAGAAAGCAGAGAGGAGAGAGAGAGGAGCTCGCTGGCCCCAGATATGCCGTAGAGTGGTCCTCGGCCCACTGCCCTGCTTCCGTCTGCAACGCCGGGTGACGGCACTGGAGCCCTTAGATGTTCCTTCTGGTTGCCGGTTGACGTGGATCGAACTCTCCCTCGGCTTCGTGACCCCCAGTCAGTGGAAAGGACTCCTTGGATGCCGCATCCTTCCTCCTTCCCGGGCTTCGGCATCAGTGCAAAGCTTAAGATGGGAAATGAGGAAGCTGGGACTGGCTTGACAAACACATAGACATTTAATGACACTTTTTAGTGTATAAAGAAACAAAAACATGCACTGCTTTTCAGCCAGCTGCGTCAAATCATAAAGACATTCAGACACGCGGACAAGCTTCATACATCTCTCTCCTCTGCCGCTGTCTCCTCAAATACTCCCGCCGCCCCTCACTGGAACACGAGGCTAGTGTGGTGCACAAGGCTGGTGTGGCCACTTATCTTCCCGGCCTCGCTCTGCCCAGATGCTACTCGGCTCCGCCCTGCTCACCACATATACATATAAATATGAACAGAGAATATTCGATATACCACCCAGTCCTTCTGTGAGGTTTGCACACCAACCCCAACCCGATTATATAACATCTACATCATTCTGCAAACAATACTGCTTATTCAGTGTGCAAACACACGTTATTTCACAAAGCTCAGCTCTGAATGCCAGCTAAACCACTGTGAGCCATTTGACCTTTAGTGTTCAATAAAGGAGGACAACATTTTAATTTGAGTGCAAACAAAAAAACACATAGAATATGGAGTTACACAAGTTACAGCTGAAACAAACAAGATTTAATCATGAACTCTGCAGGGTTCCCTCCCTTTCTAAACCAATGAATTTTCAATTTATAGAAATTGTTTTGATTTAGAATGATTCACTAATTAATAATTAAGACAGTTTTGTGAATATTTCGAGCAATTAACTGACTGAAAATAAATCACTTTGGATTGAGAGAAAGTGTTTCTCTACACAAGCTCCAACAAAGAGCAACATTTAGGTAATTACATATTTTAAAGCAGAGTGTAACTCAAAAAATGTATATTCGCTACAGAAATTTCCATTACTTTTTGGTGACTTTTAAGATTTTATTAACTTCCATGATTTTTCCAGGCCTGGAAAACACACTTCTAAAATTCACTGGTATTTCCAGGTTTTCCATGACCATGACACCCGAGTCTGCTCCACGCCACGTCACAGCCACGCCTGAGTCTGCTCCACGGCACGCCACAGCCACGCCTGAGTCTGCTCCACGCCACGCCACAGCCACACCTTTGTCTGCTCTGCTCCACGTCACAGCCCCTCATGCCTCCCACGGCTCTGCCTGCCACGGCTTCGCCCCTCAAGCCTTCCACAGCTCCGCCTACCACGGCTTCGCCCCTCAAGCCTCCTACGGCCCCACCTTGGCTCCGCCCTCAGAGATTCCACGGCTCCAGTCTCTAGCCACCTCCCAGGACTCCTGACCCTATCTTGACCCTGTGGTTGCCACCCAGGCCTCCTGACACTGTTCCAGCCCTGTGGCCACTAACCAGGTTTCCTGATCCAGTCCCTACCCTGAGGTGGTCTCCTGGCCGTCTGCCTGATCTGCTCTGGTCTCCTTGGTCTCATGGCCGTCCGCCTGATCTGCTCTGGCCTCCTTGGTCTCCTGGCCATCCACCTGATCTGCTCTGGTCTCCTGGGTCCCCTGGCCGTCCGCCTGATCCACTTTGGTCTTCTTGGTCTCCTGGCCGTCCGCTTGATCTGCTCTGGTCTCCTGGCCGTCCACCTGATCTGCTCGGGTCTCCTGATGGTCCGCCTGATCTGCTCGGGTCTCCTTGGTCTCTTGGCCATCCACCTGATCTGCTCTGGTCTTCTTGGTCTCCTGGCCGTCTGCCTGATCTGCTCTGGTCTCCTGGCCGTCCACCTGATCTGCTCTGGTCTCCTTGGTCTCCTGACCATCCACCTGATTTGCTCTGGCCTCTTTAGTCTTCGGCTCCGCCTTGGTCTCAAGCCTCCCTGACTTTGCCTTGTTCCTCTGCGCCCCTTGAACTGCCTGCTTCCCCCTTCCCCCCACACCCCATGGACGATTTTTTTTTTCCGTTTCTTATGAAACAATCTATAGATAGAATCTATTAGACCTCATTTTTATATCAACATTTGCAGTTGTAGTTAAAGTTTCAAAATGTGTTTCGGCTTATATTTTTTTCCATCTATACTATAATTTATTATTATTACTATTATTTAAGACTAGCTACATTGACCTAACCATGGTAATGAGCAGCATTTCCTCATGTGTAATATGTATGTTCTGTTTGAATGCTGTTTGAAATTAGGAAACAAACGGGATAATAATGGGCTCATAGCCTAAAAATAAATATGCTCTTCAATTTTTAAAAGGGGGGAGAGAGATATTCCTGTAGCTTTTGTTGTTTACATCAACAACAAAAATAATGCCACTTGATGCTTGCCCTTATACTTGAAAGCCATGATCAAAACTATGCAAGATAAAAGGAAATGCGACCCAGGACACGTTTAATACAGGTTACGTTTTTACTATAGTGGGTTGCCACTTGACTTCCAATGTAAAATCAGGGACCTGAAGCAAAACCAGTTGAGAACCACTGCATTAAAATCATCATCAAGTAGTTAAAACACTGATCTTGTGTGAATTCTACTCATACAATGAGGCATGAAGTCATTGATAACACATTTTAGTGCCATATTAGCTGATGTTTTACATGTAGTCTTGAGCGTCCTCATTTTTACATGTACCACTAAACACCTCCCATGGCAGTGTGGCCAGTGTCTGAATGTTCACAAACAGTATATCGTTGCTCAGCAATTTCGAACTTCCTTTGGCTCTGAATGAAAAATGAAGACGCACTTCTCCGTAAAGGCTAATTAATACTAACTTAGCGAACAGGCTTTGCTTAGTTCACCTGCAAATGATGAAAAAATGCAGTGACGTTTTTTTTCTGCCAATGTGTTTGCTTGGTGATATTTCTCCTGATCAAGCATATCTCTGAAATTCTGAAGAGCACTGATGATTGGTTAAAACTAGGCTAATCGTGGGTGGGGTTTGGACGTGACATTTTTATTTACAATTGCGCGTGCCAAGCCTGTCTCTCAGAGATTGTGCAGAAGTGTACTTTTTTATATGATTTGCTGCACAATTTCCACAAAGACAGCATGGCCATGACAAATGTGTGGAGAGAGCTTGGAGTTCTGTGGGAATTCTGTGACAAGTTTAATAAAGCAAAGAAGCGATACAGCGTTAAAAGTGGCGATCCACAGAGAGAAACAATTGCATTATTGGCATTAATTCCGTGGTTTGAACAGTATGTTGAATACCGTGACATCATCCTAAACAAACTCATTTTAAAACAACATCACGTGTAGTCTAAATGCCGGGTTTCATTTGCCTAGAGTGCTTTAGTTCATCCAGGAGAAAAAATTTCTGCTTCTTCCATAGTAAAAATCAGGCTTAAGTGTGCTGGAGCCTTAAGTGTCTGCAAACAGAAAGCTTGATGCAAATTTCATCATCAGTAGAGTGCTCGAGCAATGAACTCATATGGCCCGTTTTTTCTAACTGCACTTACTCTGAACGTGCAGATACCAGGAATTACTTGTACTAATTAGTGTGTCCACAAGGTGGCAACACTCGCAATTGCGCTGTTGCTGTCACGAAGAAGCGATAGAAGATGTAATCACCACTAAACAACAGGACACAAAGGTAAAAACAACCATAATGGATGTCAAAAGGCATCTCCATGGGTCTAAACTCTTGACGAGAAATACTCCAGTCTCATAACAGTCATAACGCACATGCGCCAACTGCTTGAGTATGCGCGCACAGTCAGATGAAGTATAGTTTGAAAGGCTGTGCGTTTGAATGTGCGCAAATGCAAAATGTTAGAGTCAAAATCGAAGTACACATTGGGCTTTACAGTTACAGCAATAAAACGGTGGAAATGAGGTATAAATCAGCGGTCATAAATAAAATTACAGAAATAATCTGTAAAAAAAACAATCTTGCTTGATCCCATAATCTGATAGCTTCTTATGCTTTTAGAATAGCATTAATTATGGTTTAGTTGTAAAAATACTACAATATTTTGGCTTAAATTACAAATTGGGGATCCTGTGGAACATTTTTGTGAGCGTTGCAATGTTGCCTCCAAACCTAATCCATTAGCAATGCATCCCAAACATAAAATAATGGTACCATGGTACAATGATGGTATGAAATAGAAAGGTTCAAGGTTTAAATTGGGATTTTGGAGACAGGGGACCTTAAGATCTGGTGGTAATCTCGGTATTCATTCCTTAATATTCATTTACCATGGTATTTGCATGGTACTCAGAGATACTTGAAATAACATCTTGTCATTTTTTTATTTATTATTTATTTATAAAGAGACATGTCCTGAAAAACTTGCTATTACCATTGGACTTTTTGTTATAGGGTGTCAGGCCTTCAGTTCAGTAAACACAAAACCGACTGCGGTGTGGGAAATCACAGGCTAAAGCCAGCACACAAACAATAGTGTCTTAAATGAGTTAGTCTTTAAGTAAAGCTAAAAATAAACTACATTTAAATAAGCGTGTTCCTCGAAACACTCGCGTCGATGTACAAATTCAGCCGCAGTGATTCGCCGCCATCTTAGGGGGCGTTCACACGACGCGTCCATACGTTTAAAATAACAAGACCCAAGGGAACACAACGCAGGGGTCTCGAGTATGCTTTTTTTTTTTTTTTTATGGAATTAATTATTTTTAACTTGACTGACGCCGCGAGAACTTGTTAAAACAGCAAGACGCGACGCGATTGATAGATTTATAGAGTTATGTTTCGAATCGTAATTTAGAACCAATCCAAATAGATCCATCAACAAGATCCTAGTGGATCAATTAAAATTCCTAGATTTCAGTTTTCCAGTTTGTCCAGGATGAACTAATTTGATTCCAGGTATTATTGCTTGATCCCATTTTAATCCCTGCTGTTTGATCCCACAGCAATTTTACACCAGAACGATTTAAATAAGAGAATATATGAATACCCGATATAATCTAACAATGAAGGTGATGAATGACACATCGTGTTACCGACAGCAGCAGATTGTGCATTTGCATGCCGCCAAACGCGCAATCTGCGCAATTGTTTGAACAACATGTTATGAATGATCCGCGACAATCCGTTTATTACAATAATTTGTGGATGTATTACACAATAAAAGCTCATCCAGCCTGATTTCTGTCGGATGCTACATCTCCAATAAAACATCGCCCGAAGTGCAATACATTCCGCAGAAAGCATATTGCTGTTATTTACACCTTAAAATTTGCGATACGTTTCCGTTATAAAACCGGGGGGTAAAAATCTGTCAAAATATTTTCAAATCAACCGACGTATTTTTATTTTTTTACGGAATTGCACTGGGCGTAGAAACCATTTAGGCCAAATAAATAACAGATTAATATCGTACATTTCATAATTTACAGTCAATATATATTTTTTTTAAAAATTCCCCATATTGTTTATTTGTAACACAGTCATTCGTATAATGTTGTATTGAATCGATTCGTTGTTACATTGTCGCTTCGACCTTTTGTCGATTTCTTACCTCAACAGCGAATGTCGATGTCGCGAACATCAGGAGTATAAAAACCTCTCGACACCCCATTCTCCCCGCTTCCAATATAACGGCGTCGGTCTTTATTTTGTAAATATCCGTTCGGTGTCAAACGTATGTGCGCTGTTCGTATCGACTCCACGAAGAATGCGCTGAAAGTACGGTGGCGAATCAGAAAAGCGAGTCACCTGACCGGACACCGAGGGAATGCACGGGAAGGGAGGGGGAGGTCTTCAGCCTGGTGTAGGGAATACTGTTTGCCTTTTAAAATACTGTATTTTGACACTAAAATTAATAATAATATTAATAATGTAGTCGTCCATCTGTATCAGATTTTTACATTGTTTTAATATATATATTTGTAACTTAATTTTAAAAGTTAAATATACATATTAAATATATTATTTGTTTAATTTTTGAATGAATTTTAAAATATATATATATATATATATATATATATATATATATATATATATTTTACTTAACTCAGTTGTTATTGCTCGCCTGATGAACGTTTTATTTTACATTTGTAAAACAAAAGATATTCCAATTTTGTCGACAATCTGATTAATTCTTACGTAAAATTTTTTGCATTTGTATTTTTTTTTTTATCTTTTTTTTACCTTTTTACATATTTTAGCATTAAGTCGTAGCATTCATGTCTCATACATGTGTAAAAACAACGAAATTAAACACGACAACATTTTAGTTTGTAAACAGTGAATGTTTATTCGCAGAACATTTCTTTGCTGCCATCATGTGGATGCTCTTGAAACAGCAGTTCTTGTATATTCACCTTGTTCAATAGACTTTCTACGGTGGCTCAGGGGGCCACAACACAACAAAATTAGCAAAGCAAGCAAAAGTTGAAGACAAAATGGAAATAAAACACAGCACAATGAAATTAAGCCACAACACAATGGAAATAAGCCGCAATACCACAATATTAAGCCAATATTAAGAAAATACTTTTTAGTTGTGTTATGACTTAATTTTGTTGTGTTGTTACTTATTTCCATTGTGTTGTGGTTTTTCTGTTGTGGTTTATTTCAGATATGTTGTGGCTTTAGTTTGTTGTGTTGTAGCTTATTTCCATTTTGTTGTGGCTCTTCTGCAAAGTTGAAAACAAAATTGATTGTTCATTAGTCACTCAGACACATTGACATCATATAAGAATGTAATGTTACTCTGTAACACAAATAACACTGATGGAGTTTATTTCTACATTTAAGTTAATTTCATTGCATCAAAGACACAACACTGATTTTCAGACAGAACAAACTGCATCACAATGAAACATTTACAAGCTCAAGTCACATTTTTAATTTCATTTAAAGGCTGAGTTTTTATGCTGGTCCTGGCTTTTTAAACTTCTCTTGACATTCCAGGTTTTCCATGACCGTGGAATCCTGGATCATAAATATCCATAGATCCCAGTGATACAAAAATGTTCACATCCCCATTTAAGAAGCGTCTGTGTGGCGTCTGTGTCTGCAGGCCCATATTCACCTGCAACAGTCCAACAGTGCATATGCTGTGCAGTCGTCACCTGATGTTGTGATGGGGATTTTTCATTCTGTGCAGCACAGAGTGCAAATATCATCATCAGTAGTCTCTCATCTAAGAATGAGGCTCATTTCCTATTGTCTCCTGGATACGGTGGAGGTGGGGTGTAGTTTGCGTCTCTGGGTGGAGTCAGAGTGTAAGGAGGCGGGCGAAGATCGGACGGGTACATCTCATGATCATAGTTGTATGGTGGTGGAGGGCCTGTAAGAGAAATACAGAGAAAAACATTTAAGTCTCTCATATCATTCTGCACTCTCAAAAAAAAAAAACAACAAAAAAAAAAACAAACTCAAATCAATATTTCATGTTCATTTATTTATGTTGTAAGTAACCATAAAGTTTTTTTTTTGTTTGTTTTTTTTTTTTTTTGCTATACCTTATCCATCACTAAACTGCCAGCTCTAATAGTGAGTTATAACAGTTGAACAGACAATCTGAACTTTTCCTTTATATAAAAAAATAATTATATATATATATATATATATACAGGTGCATCTCAATAAATTAGAATGTAGTGGAAAAGTTCATTTATTTCAGTAATTCAACTCAAATTGTGAAACTCGTGTATTAAATAAATTCAATGCACACAGACTGAAGTAGTTTAAGTCTTTGGTTCTTTTAACTGTGATGATTTTGGCTCACATTTAACAAAAACCCACCAATTCACTATCTCAAAAAATTAGAATACATCATAAGACCAATAAAAAAAATCATTTTTAGTGAATTGTTGGCCTTCTGGAAAGTATGTTCATTTACTGTATATGTACTCAATACTTGGTAGGGGCTCCTTTTGCTTTAATTACTGCCTCAGTTCAGCGTGGCATGGAGGTGATCAGTTTGTGGCACTGCCGAGGTGGTATGGAAGCCCAGGTTTCTTTGACAGTGGCCTTCAGCTCATCTGCATTTTTTGGTCTCTTGTTTCTCATTTTCCTCTTGACAATACCCCATAGATTCTCTATGGGGTTCAGGTCTGGTGAGTTTGCTGGCCAGTCAAGCACACCAACACCATGGTCATTTAACCAACTTTTGGTGCTTTTGGCAGTGTGGGCAGGTGCCAAATCCTGCTGGAAAATGAAATCAGCATCTTTAAAAAGCTAGTCAGCAGAAGGAAGCATGAAGTGCTCCAAAATTTCTTGGTAAACGGGTGCAGTGACTTTGGTTTTCAAAAAACACAATGGACCAACACCAGCAGATGACATTGCATCCCAAATCATCACAGACTGTGGAAACTTAACACTGGACTTCAAGCAACTTGGGCTATGAGCTTCTCCACCCTTCCTCCAGACTCTAGGACCTTGGTTTCCAAATGAAATACAAAACTTGCTCTCATCTGAAAAGAAGACTTTGGAACACTGGGCAACAGTCCAGTTCTTCTTCTCCTTAGCCCAGGTAAGACACCTCTGACGTTGTCTGTGGTTCAGGAGCGGCTTAACAAGAGGAATACGACAACTGTAGCCAAATTCCTTGACATGTCTGTGTGTGGTGGCTCTTGATGCCTTGACCCCAGCCTCAGTCCATTCCTTGTGAAGTTCACCCAAATTCTTGAATCGATTTTGCTTGACAATCATAAGGCTGCGGTTCTCTCGGTTGGTTGTGCATCTTTTTCTTCCAAACTTTTTCCTTCCACTCAACTTTCTGTTAACATGCTTGGATACAGCACACTGTGAACAGCCAGCTTCTTTGGCAATGAATGTTTGTGGCTTACCCTCCTTGTGAAGGGTGTCAATGATTGTCTTCTGGACAACTGTCAGATCAGCAGTCTTCCCCATGATTGTGTAGCCTAGTGAACCAAACTGAGAGACCATTTTGAAGGCTCAGGAAACCTTTGCAGGTGTTTTGAGTTGATTAGCTGATTGGCATGTCACCATATTCTAATTTTTTGAGATAGTGAATTGGTGGGTTTTTGTTAAATGTGAGCCAAAATCATCACAATTAAAAGAACCAAAGACTTAAACTACTTCAGTCTGTGTGCATTGAATTTATTTAATACACGAGTTTCACAATTTGAGTTGAATTACTGAAATAAATGAACTTTTCCACGACATTCTAATTTATTGAGATGCACCTGTATATATATATATATATATATATATATATATATATATATATATATATATATATAAACAAACAATCTGTTTGTACTGACTTTTTACAATTGAAATATTCAAAATATGCAAATTAGGTATAATCTTATTGAATATGCACACATTTTTGCATATTATACCATCATTTTTTATATTTCTTTTAATGTAATCAACAATTCAGTGCTTAGTTGGAAATTTTCATACTATTCTGTTAAAAGATTGTTTAATAAAATATTTAATGAAGCATTTTATTCAGGGCTGGCCCCAGCAGAGTAAAATTTTTTTATATACAGTTTATACAGTATATATACAGTATATTTACACTACCGGTCAAAAGTTTAGGGTCACTTATTCTTTTTTGTTTTTTTTTTCCACATTTTAGAATAATAGTAAAGTCATCTAAACTATGTAATAAAAGAAATGGAACTGGGAATTATGTTGTGACTATAAAAATACAAAATAAACCAAAACTGTGTTATATTTTAGCATCTTCAAAGTAGTCACCTTTGCCTAGAATTTGCAGACATGTACTCTTGACATTTTCTCAACCAACTCTTGAGGTATCACCCTGGGATGCTTTTTAAACAGTATTGAAGGAGTTCCCGTCTATAGGCTGGGCAATTAGTGGCTTCTTTTCTTTATTATTTGGTCCAAGTCATCATTTCAAAAACTTTTTTTTAAGTTCAATTTTAGTTTTATAATGAAATAAATTAATATGGTGGCACAATTATATTTTTGTCTACAAAACTAATTTCAAACATTTAAGCATACACCTTCAGATCAAAAGATTTTTAAGATCATGAGAAACATTTCAGGCAAGTGACTCCAAACTTTTGAACAGCAGTGTATATATATAACCACTGCAAACATAAGTGGTTTCTTTTTAAGAACTAATAATAAGCACACAT